>NC_077228.1:389923691-391123691 GCF_027887165.1 Monodelphis domestica
TCTATTTTGTTTGTTTTTTCAAAGTACCAGCTTCTTGTCTTGTTTATTAAATCAATAGTTCTATCACTTTCGATTTTATTAATTTCTCCCATAATTTTTAGGATTTCTAGTTTGGTTTTCTGCTGGGGGGTTTTAATTTGATCATTTTTGAGTTTTTTCATTTGCATTTCCAATTGATTGATCTCTGCTCTCCCTTGTTTGTTAATATAAGCATTCAGGGATATGAATTTGCCTCTGATTACCGCTTTGGCTGCATCCCAAAAGGTTTGAAAGGATGTCTCGCCATTGTCATTTTCCTCGATGAAATTATTAATTGTTTCTATGATTTCTTCTTTAACTAAAAGGTTTTGAAGTATCATATTGTTTAATTTCCAACTGGTTTTAGATTTGGTTGTCCATGTACCATTACTAATCATTATTTTTATTGCCTTGTGATCTGAGAAGGCTGCATTCATTATTTCTGCTTTTCTGCATTTGTGTGCTATGTTTCTGCGACCTAATGTATGGTCAATTTTTGTGAATGTGCCATGTGGTGCTGAGAAGAAGGTGTATTCCTTTTTATCCCTATTTATTTTTCTCCATATGTCTATTAATTCTAATTTTTCTAAGATTTCATTCACTTCTTTTACCTCTTTCTTATTTATTTTTTGATTTGATTTATCTAAATTTGATAATGGTTGGTTTAATTCTCCCACTAATATGGTTTTACTGTCTATTTCTTCCTTCAATTCTCCTAGTTTCTCCATTAGAAATTTAGGTGCTATATTATTTGGTGCATACATGTTGATTAATGATATTTCGTCAGTGTCTAGAGTCCCTTTTAACAAAATATAATTACCTCCCCTATCCCTTTTGATCAGGTCTATTTTTGCTTTGGCTTTATCAGATATCATGATTACCACTCCTGCCTTCTTTCTATCAGTTGAGGCCCAGAAGGTCTTACTCCATCCTTTAATTCTGACCTTGTGGGTGTCAACCCACCTCATGTGTGTTTCTTGAAGATAACATATGGTAGGGTTTTGGGTTCTAATCCAATCTGCTATTTGTCTATGTTTTATGGGTGAGTTCATCCCATTCACGTTCAAAGTTATGATTGTCATTTGTGGACTCCCTGGCATTTTGATTGCCTTCCCTAATTCTAACCTTTTCTTCTTTGGCTTTACCTTTTAGTCCAGTGATTTACTTTGAATCAGTCCCCCTTGTCCCCTCCCTTGATGTTTCCCTTTTTAGTCCCTCTCTTTTTGTTCCCTCCCCCTCCCCCCTCTCTTTCCCTCCCTTTTTGTTCTCCCTCTCCCCCTCTCCCCCTTGGTTTTCCCTTCTCCCTACCCTTGTTGGGTAAGATAGAATTCAAGATCCCAATGGATCTGTATGTTTTTCTCTCTCAGAGTTGATTTCCCTGAGATTAAGGTTTAAGTAAACCCCCCCCTGTCTTCCTCTCCTTCTTATAGGAGTTTTCTTCCCCTCCCCTTCCCATGTGAATCTTTGTGTGAGAAAGATTATTCTATTTTGTCTTTCTTTACCCCCTATTTATACATTACATTTTCCCCACATGTTAGTATACATAGATTGATATAAATGTAGTCCTTATAGAAGAGAGTTTGAGTAAAAGAAGAAGATAACATTTTTCCCCTTTCCTTAATATTTACCTTTTCAGGTATTCCTTGCTCTTTGATTTTCGGTATCAAACTTTCCACAGAGCTCTGGTCTTTTCTTTGCAAAAAGTTGGAAGTCTTCTATTTTGTTGAATGTCCATACTTTCCCTTGGAAGTATATAGTCAGTCTTGCTGGGTAGCTGATTCTTGGTTGAAGACTCAGCTCTCTTGCCTTTCTGAAGATCATGTTCCATGCCTTGCAATCATTCAGAGTGGAACTTGCAAGGTCTTGTGTGACCCTGATTGGCATTCCCTTATTTCTAAATTGTCTTTTTCTGGCTTCCTGTAGGATTTTTTCTTTTGTTTGAGAGCTTTGGAATTTCGCAATTACATTCCTGTGAGTTGTCTTTTGGGGGTTTAGTGTAGAAGGTGTTCTGTGAGCTCTGTCAGTGGCTGTATTGCCCCCTTGTTCTAGAATCTCTGGGCAATTTTCTTTGATTATATCTTGTATCACCATGTCGAGTTTGGTGTTTATTTCTGGCTTTTCTGGAAGTCCAATTATTCTTAAATTATCTCTTCTCCCTCTATTTTCCAGATCTGTCACCTTGTTGGTGAGATATTTTATGTTCTCTTATAATTTCTTGGAATTTTGGCTTTGCTTTTTTAATTCTTGGTCTTTTACATGATCTTTGTCTTCTAGCTGCCTGATTCTGGCCTTTAATGCCTGATTTTCCTTTTCAGTTTCATCACACCGGTTTTGTAGATGCATGAATTTCTTTTGCATTATTTCCCACTTTTCCTCCCAGAGGGCTTCCATCTTTTTGGTCATTTCTGATTCAAATTCTTCATGGGTTTGTGGAGAGTTTCCTTTTCCTTTGGAAAGTTTTGGAGCATTTTCTTGTATATCATCTTCTGTCTCCTCTCTATTTTGTATTTTGGCTCCATAGAATGTGTCCAAAGTCGCCCCTTTCTTCTTATTTTTCTTGGTAGTTTGGGGCTTCTGTGCTTCTGTGGAGTTTTCCATCTCTGAATGTGGAGGATTAGCTTTTCTTATCTCTGTCTGCTGTTCAGAGGCTTTAGTCCTGGGCAGATTGTTGGTTCTATGAGCTTTCCCTGGGTTGCTTTAAGGCAATGATTTTCACTGGAACTGGAATGGAAGGGTTGGATCAGGAGGCCACACTCTCCACCGGCTCTCTGGGTTGCTTTCCGGAAGTTGCCTTCAGAATAGCTGGCCGTGAGCCTGTTTCGTCGGCCCTGAGGGTTGCTGTTGTTTCAGACCCTGCTCTCTGCCCGGGTATGTGCTGCGGCTTTCCGGAGTTCCGAGGGCAGTGACTTTCACTGAAACTCAGATAGAAGGCCCTGAGGGTTGCTGTTGTTTCAGAGACCCGGCTCTCTGAGCGGGGCGGGGCTGCGGCTTCCCAGAGCCTTTGACTCTGCGCTCCTACCCCTTAGGTCCGAGTGATCTCGGGTTCTGGCTTTTGAGGGGGGCCATACCTTTTGATCCATGTCCAGGTCCAGTAGGAGGATTCCCAGGGTCTATGCTGTTGATCGTTTTGAATTTCGGCGCCTTAGGAGCTTATAGTTTGAGATCAGTTGGGAAAGGTTTTCCGGAGATCTGAACTTTAGCTTTCTCTAAGCTGCCATCTTGACAGGACTCAAAATACTTTTAAAAATAAGTATATCAAGACCAAGTTATAAAACTTTGTGATAAATACAAATTCCCAAGTTACAGTGGAACTTTTATATCCCATGAAATTAATTATAAAGAATGATATCTGTCACTTAATAACTAGTGTACTTCTTGTCCACCTACTGGGCACTCAACAAATAGCTGCTGAGTTTAAACAACAGTCTGAGGTACCCATCATAACAAAATGGAGGAATATGCCTATAGACAAAACTTTGAAAACAAGGGCAGCTAGGTGGTACAGTAGACAGAGTCCCAGGCCTGAAGTCAGGAAGAGTCTTCTTCCTGAATTTGAATCTGACCTCAGACCTAATTTTGTGTGATCTTAGGCAAGTCACTTAATACTATTTTCCTCAATTTCCTCATCAGTGAAATGAAATTAAGGAGATAGCAAACTCTTCCACTATCTCTGTCAATAAAACCTCAAATGGGGTCATGAAATCATGTTTCCTGCATTTGTGGGCTGCCTGGTTCCCTGTTGAGTTGTTGCAAGTGGTCCCAGTTAAGACTTGAAGCAATGCCATATTTCTCCCCCTCCTCCTGTGAACACAGGCTATTTCAAGCTTTTGTCAGTGGAAATCACTCTTAGGCAGCAACTGGTGTAGGAGTGCTCTCTGATGTCAATACCACCTGGATGTGGACTGTTGCTACTTGTATTAATAATACCAGTGGCCTCACTTGCTCTATCATTACAATTTGGCTTCTTATGTTAATGATATGTTTGAAAAAAGATTAAAGCTGGTGTTCTAGAAAATGTCCTTCATTGGTTGTGTAAATAAAACTCTAGAATGATAAAAGATGGGGTCATGAAGAGTTGGACAGTACTGAAATGACTGCACAAAAGAAATCATCATCACACTTTAAGACATACTCAAATTCCCATAAAAGGTCAATAACGGTCAGGTTGGAAGAGATAAAAATGAGATGTTAAAAGAAATATGTGTGAGCCAAAGTTCAGAGGAAATAAAAAAAGAGATTGAAAGGCTAAGAGAAGGAAAGGGATGAATGAGACAGAGTAAGGAGGAAAAAGCCAGCTTAAACTATTTCTTTAGTTCCAACAAAAGGTGTTTTATTTTTAATTGTGCTTTTTGTTTAATCTAGTAAAGAGCCAGGCAAGGACACATGGATAATTTATTTTGTCAATCAAAATATTCTTTGTTAATATACTCTGCCAATAAAATGTTGGTGTTAGGATCGATTATCTCTAAAATTCCCTTCAAGCTCTGATGTTCTATGAGTTTACATTAATGTTCAGGTTATATAGACCAATTCAGATATAATCAAATTGAATAAACTATTTAACTTTGAGAACTCTTTCCTCCTAGCCAGTGAATATTTATTAGTAATTTGTAACTGTCTTCTCATCTCTCATGCATTGATATATCAGAGTTCACCCAGAATAGTCCTGCATGAATGATCATTGATTTGCATATGCAAATGGCCACAATGAATTTGTGCTAATGTTATTTCTAATTGTTAAAAAAATCTTTGTCATCTTTAAAGGCAATGGTCTAGAACCAGACAGATAATATTATTCCCTGGGAATGATGAAAACTTTTCTGATAGTGAGGAAAAAACTATTTCTGAACACCAAAAATATCATTTAGAAGCAATTGATTCATTGTTACAAATAGGATTTATAGTTTAGAATTTCCAAAGAGTTCAAGGTATGGATGTTGAAGTCAGAATATTATTTTCATACCCTGACTTTGTTATTTTCTACCTGTATGATCTTGGATAATTTGAATGGGATGTGATGTTGAGAGCTGGAAGATTCAGTGGTAATGATTAAGTCCAAATCCATCATTGTAGCTGGGGAAACTGTGGTTCAAGTAGATCAATTGAACTGGTTTCCAAATCTGTGAGGATTTGTTAAAAAATGTAGTTAAAATGGAGAATAATGTTTCTCAGAAAAAAGACTCTAAATTATACTATTTTAAAAAATTTGACAGATTCTTTCTGCTATTCAGTAAATGCTTATCAGTTACACAGTAACTAACCACATTAATGCAAGCCTTTTCAAAGTGATTGTGTGATCACATGTGAGCAAAGTACTTTCTTTCTTCTTTCTTGAGCATTAGTTAAGTTACAGGATCTTTTACTACTTGATGGGCACTGAAGACTGATTGCCAGATTAATTCAAACAACTTATGAACAGGTTTGACTAGAAGAATATGTATTCTGATGAAAATTCTTACCACAAAATAGAATTGCATATGCTATTCTATTCCATTTGGGAAATCATTTTATTTGATGTAAGTGACGGTGGCATGCATCATAACTCAATGTTCAAGAGCTACATCTCACAAAACCCCTTGGTTTTTAAATTGGCTTTTAAAAAAGTGAATGTTCATTAAACTAATTCTTTATTAATACTGTAATAAAAACATCAAAGATGTATTAAAGTTTTTCTGAAAGCTAAATTCCTCTATAATCGATTGATTCCAAAAATTACAAAATTTAAAAAAGTCATTTATTTTAGGATAAGCTTGAGATTGTAGAATAAAATCAATTGCTGTCAAATAGAACTTTCTTTTTCCTATAATATTGTAAACTTTGTTTAGTTGCATCTCTAAATTACAGGTTGGTGAAAGAAATAAATTTGGTTTCATATTGAAATATGTGTTTTTGTAGAAAGATTAACATTAAGTAAAATCTCATTAATTTATATTTAAATGTAATATAAATTATGTTAGTTTAGGTCAGGGATTATTAATATAGATAGATTTCAGAACTTTTGTAAACTTAGATGGGGGAAATACATCTTTATCATCATTGAAATCTACATAAAATTATAATTTTAGTCAGTCGTGTGACTATATACATGTGTATGTGTTATGAAGAGGAAGAGATAAGGGAAAGAAGTAAGCATTCATATAATGCCTATGTGCCAGGTATTGTCCTAAATGTTTTATAATTGTTATCTTATTTGATCTTCCCAACACTGTGAGGCAGGTGCAATTATTACCATCCCCATTTTAAAGTTGAGAAAACTGAGGTACAGAAAAATTAAGGATTTCTCCAGGGTTCACACACATTAGATGTCTAAGATTTAAATTCAAATGTTCCTAACTTCAAGTCGAGTATTCTATCCACTGTGTCATCTACCTCCATCATGTGTATGAACACATACACTTATGTGTATTTACCTCCATATGTATGTGTGTTTATGTTGTATTAGGTGGTTTCTTTACTGGATTGTGTATGGTAATTGGAGGTGCTGGGCAAGCACACTGAGGAATAAGGTAATGGGAAGACAGAATTCTTTTCCTCCTCCACCCCCCACCAACTGCTGCTGTCATTTTCAGTTGAAATCAAACTAGGATTCAGAATGGGTAAGTTGACTGAGAATTTAACAGATAACTCATTCTCCCAAATACCAGAAACAGGGAATTATTTTAAGGAAGGAGGGGTAAAGGGAATTTGGATAGGGGAGAGGGAGTTCAGGATTTCCCTAATCTATTATAAATCCTAAGATGAATAAGAAAAGTTGCATAGTCTTTAAGAGGGATATTTTAACAGTTTTCAAAGGTCTTCAGAGCCAAGTTTCAAGTCTATCAGAGAGAAACCAATATACGAAAAGGCAGAGAAAATCTCCTTTATCTCTTTCTCCTAAAGTCCCAGGAAAAAGCGTGAGTAAGAAGCAGTTTGTGTTCAACTGCCTTCTCTAGGTCATCTTCTCTGGAATTTTCCTTGATGGAGAGATCTTCAAGTTTCCATTCATTGCATCTGCTTTTCCAGGTTTTCTGCCACATCAATCTCTTACAAATCCCCCCTTTTGCTTTTTGCACGGAATGCACCCAGCATTCTGTATTTAATAGTACTTACCTCTTAAGTATGTCTTGAAGAATTCCTAACTATCTAAACTTTAACCCATACTATGTTAAACTATTCCACTATCCCCCAAAATAAAAAATCCTACTCTGTCTTAAGTATTCTGACTAAATATTCCTATCCTAATTATGGGTGTAGGAAATTGGTTTAGGTCATAGAGATTCAGTACATAAACATGATTTTTGAACACAATAGCAAACAATGCAACAATTTAAACTATTTTTGGCAATATAACGGTCTTATGTCCTAATGTCTATAATTTGTTCTAATAAAAAGTTTCTATGAATACCCATTGTTACTAAGATTATTATGTAACTTAACTTATATGAATAATGCTATACATCTGACCCTACATCATCATCTAGGATTTTGAACACATTTTCTAAGCTTTCCCTATTTTTCTAAATAATTGGAAATTAATAAATTACCCTAATCCCATTAGTCTCTTAGTCCATTAGTATTTACAAATGTCCATGGTTTTTATCTATACAGATTTTACATATGTACAGTTATAATGCAATGTTGTATGTAAGTTCTGTGCAAAGTCATTCAGAGGAGAAAATTCTTTGAATATTCCACAGAAATTTATAAGTATATCAGTATGAATTTTGTGTATGTGTAACTATGCAATGTGTTGTATACTTACCCAGTCCATGATATTCTTTTTCATGTTGTGCTTATGTGTAATTGTATATGTGTATATGTACCTATATATGAAGTTAACATTTATGTCACATTCATATATGAACTCATGACCAACAGTTCAAAATTCCAAAGTCATTGCATGTTATTAGTGTTGATTGTAGAAACATATGTGTCTTGTGTTTTTCATCTGTACTGCATACACATGTTGTCTGGCATTGATTGTCTCACCTTGATTGAAGTCCCATGTTCTTTAACATACAGGAACATACAGGAACATGCATGTGTGTAAGCTTTTCATATGCATGTTTGTAAGGTTGATTTTCATTTCCTTGTGCATGGAAGTAAATTTGAGTTCTTCGTGTGTACTTGTCAGTGTTTTTGTGTTGATACTCCATGCATGGAAGTATGCTTTTACATATGATAATCTTCATGTGTGGGTGTATATAATATGTTGTACTGTATAAGTATTTCAGGATGTATGTTATGATTTTGAAATATGCTATTATCTTATATTCTTTGATGTTTGATTTCACAAGGGAATTTCCTTTCTATAGATTGCTTCTTTAAGATGTTTATGTTGAAATTCTTCTGAATTTTGAAGTTTTCTTAGAGATAGAATTTTGCTTTTAACTTGTGGGTTTTTGTGTTCGTGCTAGTATAGATATAATGATACATGATATAATGTATTTTATAGAGTCATGTCTTCTTAGTCAAGTAACTTTGTTACATTTCCATTGTTGTTCCAAGCAGAGATTCATTTTCATTGGAGCTATAATTCTAATGTGTATGTATTTCTGGAGCTATTTCATCTTTGCTTTTGCAGTGCTTGTTTCTGTTGTAATTTGTACTCTTGTGGGTTTCCTTTATATTATTATATGCAATACTTTCATGTGAATTCTTCTTGTTTTCTAATTCATAGCTTTCCATTTATAGGGACTGTTGTTAAATATTGCTAAGGCCATTGTTGTAGATGCTATTTTATTCACCTTTATTACTGGTAAGATTATAAATATAATGTAGTTTTACATGTGAAGCATGAAACCATGGATCTTTGTCTTCAACCTTTACAGATGTATGTGTTACCATGATGATATTTAGAGGTTCTATCCATCTGAGTTCTATAGGAGATTCTCTATTAAAATTCTTGACATATACTTTGTCTCCTGGTTTTATCTGATGTAATGAAAAATCCAATAGTATTCTTTGTACTAGTAATCCTAGCTTTCTTAATTTCTCCAGTTGTTTTGTATTTCCCTTAAATATTCATGAAGTACAGATTCCCATTTTAACATGGACAGATATAGTGGTTTTGCTGTCCTACCATGCCAAAGAGGTTGTTCATATAACTTTTCAAATGGCGATACATGCAAGTCACTTCAGGGTCTTGTTCTTATTTGAAACAAAGCAAGAGACATAACATCTGTCTGTTTCAAGTGTGTTTCTGAACAGAGTTTTCCTATTTGTGTTTTTCACTTTTTGTTCATTTTTTCCACTTGGCTTGAACTTTGAGGTCTATAAACATCGTGATAACTGCATCTGATATCCAGGTTTTTGTATATTTTTTGCAGAAACTGGGAAGTGAAATGTGATCCTCTATCTAAGTCTATAGTATCAGGAATGCCTTGACTAGGGATAATTTCTTTCAGTAGAGATCTTGCATCCCATTACAATATCATATGCTTTCTTCACCATGAGAGCAGTTGCAACAATGCTTATCAGGCAATGCACCATTCCCTGTGCTAAATGATCAAGGATGTAACTGTAAAATGCAATAGCCCTTATATTCAGCCCAAAATTTTGTGCTAACATTCCAGAAGTGATGCCCTTAGCATCATGGACATACAAGAGGAACTCCTTTTTATAGTCTGGTATTCCCAAAGCCAGAGTTGTTAAAATAGCTTCTTTCAACTTTGACAAAGCATGAAGATGTTCTTTGTTTAATTTCAAGGATTATTTAACTTTTTTCTTTGTCAAGTCAGTTAAACACTTGGAAATATGAGAATACCCTATGATATACTGTCTTGAGAAACCAACAACCCCTAGATATTCCCTGAGTTCTTTCTTGGTAATAGGAACACATAGCTTCTGTATATCTGCTACCCTTTTCTTGAGATTTTCCTGGTGCCCCCACCTCCAGGATAAATCCGAGATAGTGAACTTTTGGGAGTAACCACTGAATTTTCTTTTTAGAAACTTTATGTCCTCTCTTATAAAGCTCTATTAATACCTTCTTTTAATCTTCCAAGTACATCTTTGGGTCAGGTGATGCTAGCAATAAGTCATCTACATAATGTACTAGCTTGCTATGTTTGAAAGTATTGTTAGCTAGATCTCTTTGAAGAAGTTGACAAAATATAGAAGCTGACTTACAATATCCTTGTCCTAATCTAGTGTAAAAAAGTTGATTTTGGGGGGCAACTGGGTAGCTCAGTGGATTGAGAACCAGGCCTAGAGACAGGAGGTCCTAGGTTCAAATCCGGCCTCAGCCACTTCCTAGCTATGTGACCCTGGGCAAGTCACTTGACCCCCATTGCCTAGCCCTTACCACTCTTCTGCCTTGGAGTCAATACACAGTATTGACTCCAAGACAGAAGGTAAGGGTTTTAAAAAAAAAGTTGATTTTGTCCCTATTGGAAAGCAAAAATGTTCATAGAGTCAGGGTGAAATGGCATAGTAAAATATGCATTGCTTAAATCCAACATTGTGTACTATCAGGCATCTGGAGGTATCTGTGTGATAATATTGTTTGGGGAAGGTATCACAATCTATGTCTTTTTATAAAATTATTCACTGCCCTAAGATCCATCACAAATTCGCAAGATTGTTTTCATCTGCATTAATTTTGTTTTTCGTAGTAGCCAAAATTGGATTATTAAATGCAGACACTGTAGGTCTTAAAATGCCTTGTTCCAACAAGCTGTTTATAATTGGTGCTATGCCTTCTATGGCTTCTCTGATTAATTTGTACTGAGGTATTTTAGGAGGAACACCATCCCTGACTTCAATCTTTACTGGTGCCACTGATTTTATTCTACCCACATTATTCTGATGTTTAGCAAAAACCCCTGGTGGAATATCATTTGGTATCTCATATATAGATGTCAAAATTTGAATTTTCTCAGGTTCATCTTCCAATAGCTCCAGATATAATAGTGGGTTGTGTTTTAGAGAATATTTGGGAAATACAGGTATATATTTCCAGATCCTTCACATTGCAGGGTTGCCCTGATATTACATAAAAAATCTCATCCTAAAAGCTTATCTGGACATGAAGGGATTAATAGGAATGTATGATCAATGGTGAGAAGAACTAGTTTAACAATTGTGCTTTTGAGCTCACTGACCTGTTGTATCTCTCCAATAGCTCCAGCCACAGAAACGATACCCCCTAAGTTGATATCCCCTGGATATGTCTTTAGCACTGATTTTGAAGCACCAGTATCTATGAGAGCTTTGTATTGTTTCTTTACCACCTTAATCCATACATTAGGTTCTGGTCTTTGTGTAGCTATTGAATTAATTGCTAATTATTCATTTTGCACTGCACTATTATCATCATTTGTATTGTTGAAACAGTTAGATCTTCTTGGCTTAAATCCTTTCCCAAGTGATCTTCATCTAAATTTGATTGTATTATGTTTTCTATTTCACTGGAATATGAATTTAAACAATGTGGCTTCATGGTAGTCATTTGAACCCTTGTCTGTCCTAGCAGTTGTTATGCCTTCCATTCTATTTACATTTTCAAATCCAACTGCTGTTTCACTTCCAATACATTGACTATGAGTAATTATATCAATTGTATTTTCAGCTCTATCTTCTTTTAGATTTGAAATTTCTAAAGTATTTACTGTAGGATGAAAAATTTCGGCTTCTGGGTTCAAGTTAGATATTTTTTCTAAGGAAGTCTGTACCTTATAGCTTTTTGAAGTTTTAACAGGTTCATGTGGGGTGTTCTGGTTATCTCTGAGTTTGTTTATGTTTTGTATAGCTCCAGGAACAGTTTCCACAAAAGAGACCTTAGTTTGTGTTTTCCTATAGTCATTTTGTTGTAGGTAATTGAAATTTTGTTTCAGTGTTTCTTTCAACAACTCCTGATCAGGTATATGTAAGTTTTTATGAATCCTTTTTTGTCCTAAATTCAATCCCTGTGCCGAATTTGCAGTGAAAAAAAGTTTTCTAAATATGTTTTTATTTGTTTTCTGCTTTTTCATGACTGGTTACTATGCCACTTCTGTCTGAGTCTCCAATGTCAGCTTACATCTGTGCAATTAGATATTTAATCTCTTTATGCAACTCATGTACTTGTTTCTGCTTTGCACTCAATATTTGGTTTGATTTGTCATCATCATTTCTCACAGATTCAATAATTTCATTTTTCTGTTTCACCTTTATATTTTCTTTTCTCTGTATTTGCTTTTGTTCACTCCAGCAAGTCCCTCATTGCTTGTGCCATCCTGCAATACCTTTTTTCTACTAAGTACTTTATAGTCCTGGCTTGATAAAATCTTTCTGCCTTGAGATACAACATCTGCATATTTAGGTTTAGTTCCTGAATTTATAGCTAAACACATGGCTTCAATGTCTGAAGCTTCTTGGGCTGTCCTTAGTCGGCAATGCTGACAGCAAATGTTTGCCTTTGATTTATAAAAAGTCTTTCCATGTGTGCTTTTATTATTGTTTGCTTCATAGTTCTTTTTCTTAAATAACAGTCCTTTATCAGGTGTCCAACCTTGTGGCATAGGAAACACTTCTGGTCTCTCTTTGTCCCCTGCTCTGTTTGTATGAGGGTTTAGAGTATGTCTTTATGGTATGCAAGTTCTTAATTTCCTCTATCTCCTTTTGTTTCAATGATTCCTCTGTGCTTTGCAGTTTTTGTTTTAGTTCTTTCATTTCTTTTTGCTGATCATTATGATTATCCCATAAGTAAAATGCAGCTTCTCAAAGTTCAGACAGATTTACAGTATCATACTTAGGGAAATAGTTTCCAAAGAAGTTTTTCAGATGTGAGGTGCAACCCCTAAGGAATTTTCTCCTCACATGAGCCATAGACTCTTCTGAATCTTTCTCAATACCCATGATAGACTTGGCTATTTCGGAGAGGTGATCAATGAAGTTAGCAGAATGCTCTGTACCGTCTTGAACTAACTTATCACACTTTCCCTATGCATTGGGTTTTGAACAGAAGAATTCTATAGCCTGGAAAAGATCCTCCCTGTATTTTCTTAGATATGTCATTCATGCTGGATTGGAAAAATTAAAATCTTTTCTCTGCTCCTCAGTAGACCAGCTGGTTAGCATGTTATCATTCCTCATCCTCTCAATAAATGGCCTATGCTCTTGGGGGCTAAATAATTCTGAAAGAAGGAAATCTGCATCCTCAGATTTCGTTCAAATATTTAAATGCCATTTTTAATTTCTTATTAGCTTGTTGTGGTTTGCTGACAAATTTGGGAAATCTAAGACATATAGAATCTAGTTCCTGGATAGAAAACTACTTATGCACTTTGGAATGAAGCACTCCTGCATTGTCTGATATCTTTACAATGTCCCTGAGTGGAAAATTTTTTTCAGCTTCATTGTTGATGTCATTGCCCTTTTCCTTGCCATTTTCTTGAGCTCCTGTCTTATTTTTTCCCTTAGCTTTCTTGTTATCTTTTCATTTGTCATCTTTGTCCTTAAGCCCAGTATCTTCCTGCCCACTTCCAACTTTAGCTTGGTCTAATCCCTGTTTTTTCAGAAACTCCTCACACATATTCTTCACTAGTTGTTCCAGGTTTGAATCAATAACCATGATCTGAGCTGCCTTCTTTGGTGTTATGAACTTGTAGATATTCTTTAGATAAGTGAAGGTCTGTATTGCAACCATGGTGAAAACATACATCTGGGTAAGGATTGGCCATATCATGGTGTCAGTGGTGAAAGGCATGTTCATTATAAATGAGTCAAATTGCATATAAGGCCTATAGTATCCAACATGATGTTAGTCACTGTTAATACATAATTTTGTAAATCTAGTAGCAGGCAATGATTGAAAGTACCACCATTCCATAGACTACTTGTAAAAATTTCTTTTTTTTTCTATTTAGCCTTCACTGTTTAGGGAGAGGGTAATTTCTTTCCTAGAGTGCCAAATTGTATTAGGTGATTTGTTTACTGGATTATTTATGGTAATGGAGGTGCTGGGCAAGTACACTGAGGAATAAGGTAATGGGAAGACAGAATTCTTTCCCTCATTCCCCCTCACAAACTGCTGTTGTCTTTTTCAGTTGAAATCAAACTAGGATTCAGAATGGGTAAGTTGACTGAAAATTTAACAGATAACTCACTCTCCAAAATACCAGAAACAGGGAATTTTTTTAAGGAAGGAGGGGTAAAGGGAATTTGGATAGGAGAGAGGGAGTTCAGGATTTCCCTAATTATATAAATCTTAAGATGAATAAGAAAAGTTACATAGTCTTTAAGAGGGATATTTTAACAGTTTTCAAAGGTCTTCAGAGCCAAGTTTCAAGTCTATCAGAGAGAAACCAATACACAAAAGGCAGAGAAAATCTCCTTTATCTCTTTCTCCTAAAGTCCCAGGAAAAAGCGTAAGTAAGAAGCAGTTTGTGTTCAACTGCCTTCTCTAGGTCATATTCTTCTCTGGAATTTTCCTTACTGGACAGATCTTCAAGCTTCCATTCATTGCATCTGCTTTTCTAGGTTTTCTGCCACATTAATCTCTCACAATATGAATATATATACACATATATGAAGCAGCAATTTTCATATGTGTATATATAAATCTATATGTGTATATGTATGTTTATGTGTATATCTATTTGTATATGTTTTTGAGAATGATTCTATAGGTTTCTCTAAAATTTCAAAGGAATCCATGACATGATATACAAAAGAGGTTAAGAAATCCAGCTGTAGATATATATTGATTATGTCATCCAATCCCACTCATATAAATAATACAATATGAGAATGGTATAAATAAATGTATAGGAATATATTTTAAATGTTTCAGTGACCCAGCTATTTTTAAACACCCACAATAACTTTAGAAGCACTAGTCATTTAAAAAATGAACCCTGATAAATGCAGTAGTACTACTATTGAGTGAGGTAGGAAGAAAGGAAAGGTCCTTATTGTCTAAGGCAACAGAGATGACTTCCTGGAGAAAAAGATATTTGAATTAATTTTCAAAGGATGAATTAGAGTAGAATTTCAATAAATTGAATTTTTAGTAAAAAAAGAAATGCTAATATATGGATTCCAAGCCACTTACCTCTCCACTTTAAGACTTTTACTGGGCGATATTTTGTTAGAATAATATAGAATAATAGCAGTAAAGTTTAAGTTAGACCTGAGGTTCCAAGTTTCAGGACAAGGAAACGAGGCAATCTCTTACATGGCATGTAATCAGAGGCACAGACTCCCCCTGTTCTGGTATCAGGGAGAAGGGGAAAGATCTTACCCTTAAGGCTTAGATCCTTGTCCAGATATTGTGTTCTACTTCCCTAAGACATGTCTTGGAAAGTAGTAGTGCCTTCCAAAATCTTTAACCCTGACCATGGTCAATAGGTGGTGCTTCTAAGAAAAATAAAATAAAAATAAAATTCCTGGGAAATAGGAGCTAACAGGAAGAGAAACAAGGAGATATCTGTAAGGAGAAGTACTCATAATAGAAAGGGGGCAGTCCGAAAGGACAAGAAAGATGCAATGGGATTTTAGGTAGAATTAAGTACCTTAAACTGATAAAACATGGTGGTGTTTTATATGATTCTTATCTAGATCAAATAGGACCAGTATTTGAGAAAGGAATGGGATCCAGGACCTGGTATAAAGATCAGCATTTTGTAAGTTGTTCTGATTTATGCTGGGGAGGAGAAAGTCCTAGGGAATTGGTGGTTAGTTTGCATTTAAACATTCTGCAAGAAGGAAAAGTTGCTTTTAAATATTACTATAGATAATACATTGAGACAGCAAGACTAAGGAAATATGAACACCCATCTTTGCTTTTTTTTTTGTTTAGATAGTGAGGCAACTAACATGGCTAAAGATACAGATCTCTAATAGTTAACTAAATTGTTAAAAAATTCACATTTTTATTAAATGTCTACTATATACACAGACAGACAGATATGCATATACACACAAAGCAATTTTGGGAAGGGCAATAGTGGTAGATAGGAAGATAGTGGTAACGAGGAAAAATTACCTGTAGATAGTGGTGCTTGAGCTGAGTCTTCAAGGAAGCAAAGAATTTAATTGAGTGGAAGTTGAGGAGCAAGAGACCATTGGTTCTGCAAATTAAAGAAGTAATGTAGAAAGCTATTGCATTTCCCTCTCAAAGTGAATTCTACCTTTGTAGGCATGATTTATATACCTAGATATTTGTATTTTTTTCTGTTCCACTAGACTACAACTTCCTTGAGAGCAAGGACAATCTTCTTTGCTTTTCTTTGTATCCCCAGGGTTAACAGTGTCTTCCACATTGTAAGCACTTAAAAGATACTGAGGGGTTAAGTGATTTACCCATGATCACACACTCACCATCAATATGTCAAAGATAAGATGAACTCAGATTTTCTTCACTTTGATGCTTCCATTTTGCCTAATATACAATACCTGCTGATTTACAATGAGGTTTTACCATAAATAAATTGCAAGCACAATGTTTAGTCTCAACTACAAGGGGATTGGAGAGTTGTACAATATGTGTTAAATCCATTTGTTATTTCTGCCACATTATTACTGAGAACAATGCTTGTGTAGAGAATCTCATAGTGCCAGAAACTAATGTTTTATTGCAACAAAAGAAATAAGCAAGTGGCATAAATGCAAAGTAGAAATTGACTGCTTGGAAAATAATTCTTCTTTCCTTGTTCTAAACTGCATATTCAATAAGAATTCAATTGTCTACAGATTTGTTAGTTATCACCTCAGCTAACAATCATACTCTAATATTTCAGATACCTTGAGCTCATTTCCTTTTTTCTAGAGATCCCATAGTATCCTATTATCTTCTAGAATATCGTAAATAGAAATCTATATGTTTCCATGAAGCTCACCTGAGAATTAACAGTATTCAGGCCTAAGGTTTAACAATAAATTTTTCCAATATGCAGCCTATTGTGTTACCCTGCCTAATTTTCAGGGCCATTGATCTTGACAGTGTGTCTCTTAAGCAGAAGTTACCAAAGTGGGCACCAGTGGGCTATTTCTCAGCCAAAGAGGGCTTAACTATAGCCTTACAATCAGCCTCCCAAATCCCAAGGTGGACATTGTAATTGTTTAGAATGTGTGCAGAGGGTAATTTTGGATATATTTTAGGATGTGGTGAACTATGAAATCCTTTTCTAAGCTTTATATCCTTGTGCAGTGGAAGGACTTGTTTTCAATTTGTAGCTTAGCTAGAAAACATGGAGTCTTTGCTTAGTCATCCTTCAAGTTTA
Source organism: Monodelphis domestica (assembly GCF_027887165.1). Taxonomy (NCBI): domain Eukaryota; kingdom Metazoa; phylum Chordata; class Mammalia; order Didelphimorphia; family Didelphidae; genus Monodelphis; species Monodelphis domestica. Next base: position 389,940,896 of record NC_077228.1, read on the forward strand.
AAAAGAAATGGCTTCAACTAGAAATAAATCACATAGGCCTAGAATGAGTAAAACATTTCTTAAAGAAGAATTTGTCCATCATAATTTCTTTGATTCCTGAGGCACTTCCAGGAGAACCTTGAGAAAGATATAGTATTTTTTAAAAGAAGTTTCTTTGTTGCTGTTCTAATATTTGAATCAGGACCAGTGTTCAGCTAGGACACTTTGCAGTGTCAATGACTAGAAGTTTGCCCATAGGAAAACTGAGTATAAATGTAATTGTTGAGATGATTTCTTTTATTCCAAATAATATTATTGAAATATCGTATTAGCTGTTTTAATATCCTTTTTATAAAGTTATATCATTAAAATGTGACTCAGAGTAAAATTATCTTGAAAAATACTAAATAAAATTTTAGAAGAATATAACTTTTTTATTATGGGATCTCCTATATAAGTTTCTCAGCGATGAGAGCTATTTTTTTTTAATCTTCTTCTTTTGTGCTTATAGTGCCCTGAAAGGTACCTAGTATAGCAAAAGCTTTTAAAATGCTTGTAAGTTTTTCAAGGATAAGAAATATTTCTTTTTTTTTTTTTACTCCTTGTCCCCTCAATGGAATCTAGTATGTAGCAAAAGCTTTTAAAATACTTGTCGATTATAGACTGGTTCAGTAGTTGGACGAAGATTTTTTTTCCCCTTTCTCTTGCAGTAATGCCTATGGCATGCCTGAATATAGTACAGTTTTATAAGATGTATTGTGTTGATATTGATGTACTTAACTCTTTCAGAAGAAGGAAGCAAATAAGAAGATGGCAAAGACAATGTCTGTATTCCCAAAATGTCACCAATGCCAATTAAGCAATCAATCATTAAGCATTTATTAGACATCTATTATTTTCAGGAACTCTGATAATGTCTGGGGACACAAAAAAGTAAAATACAGTCTTTTACTTCAGGGAAATTACAATCTAATGAAGGAAACAACATTCAAATAATTATACACAAAGCAAGTTAAATACAGAATAAATATAAAATAATTGTAAAACAGGAGACACGAGAATTTAGAGGGATTGAGTTGACTTAGCTGTCCAGCACTTTATTCACAGAATGTCAGAGTTGGACTGGATCTCAGGGACTACCTAATCAAACCCAAACATAATTTCTACAGAATATTGTGTAAGTGTTCATTGAGGTTCTAATTGAAGAATTTTAGCTACAGAGAACCCACCACCTATCAGAGTGGCTTTTTATGCTTTTGGACAACTGGAATATTTGAGAAATTTTATTCACAACAAATTTAAATTTACCTCTTTGGGATTTCTGTCAGCTGTATCTGAGGTCAAATCAAATCACTATTCCACATGAAAGATAGCTGCTGAAAACAACTATATGTATTTCTCTAAGTCTTCTTTCATCCAATTTAGGTATCCAGGATTCCTTGAGTGAACTTCCATATTATTATTTTAATTCTCTGGAAACTGTATATTATTCTGTATAATCCATAATTATTTATTAAATAGTGAAAAGTGAGTTCATTGCATGGCCAGCTGCCTAGATAATCCAAGCTTGCTTCTCATCTCTCATCTCCATTCACTACCATTGCTTTCCAGAATAGACCTCTCCTTGGCCAGGAAAAACTGCTGCTTGGCCAGAAAAAAATCCAGTGAGCTACAGTGATCCATAATTTATGCCCTCCAAGACATTGTGTTTTTGGGACCTTCCCAATTGGACAGACTTGACTTCCTGATGCCATGAGTCACATGAGACAAGAGACAACAATCCTCAGGGAAGCAAGGAGTCATGTGGGACAAGAGGAATGCATCTTCCAGGACACCAGGGCATCACAAGGCTACTGACATACTTCCAGAGTACACAAAGCACCTCCCTTTTCCAGGTCAGGACTTGTTTATTATCCATTCAAAGGTTGGGTACTGAACAGAAACCCAATTCACTAGAGGAACATCACAACATTGATCTTATGGTACCAAAAAAGGGGCACAAACTGGTGTTCAATTATCACATGAAGGAGATAATGTTAGGGTCCATAACTACATTTCTTTTTCTCTGGATATTTCCTTATAAATGGCCTTCCTAAAATGGGATGACCAAGATTTATTGAAATATTCTAGATGGGATCTGATCAGGGCAGAGTACAGTAACTGTATAATTATCCACCTAAGCATGGACACTGTGAAGATTAAATTCAACTCTCCTCTGATTATGAAATTAAAATTAATTAACTCTCCCCTGATTGTAAAAATTAAATTAACTCCTCTGCCCATTTTTAGATTTAGTCACCAAAATTGTAAATACTCTACTTAAAATTTGAATGGGGAGATCTGCCCATTTTTAGATTTAATCACCAAATGTGTAAGCACCCCATTCACACTTGAGTGGGGGAGGTCTGTAACCCATGTGTGCAATAGTGGGTGATGAATCAGAATTAAACTAACTGCCCCTGGGCAGTCTTAAAGAAAAATTTCAACTGTGATTGGTAAATGTAAAATTAGGGGAAGGCACAGGAAGTGATGGAAAAGAAAATGTCTTTAAAAGGGAGTTACAGCTTCCTGAGGCAGTTTGACTTGGAGTTCTAATTGGAGTGGAGGCTGAAGAAGAATCTGCTCACTGGACCTGAGACATTGTTCCTGGTTAGGTTGTTCTTAAATCTATTCCTTTTAGACTGAAACATGGTGAGTGAAAAGGCTGACTCTTTTCCTGGATATTTTCTGAAGAAACTAGCCTCAGGAGACACCTACCTCTTTAGAGTTTTCCCCAGGTCCCCAGATAAAACTAACTCTCCCTGTCCTGGTTGAGCCAGAGACCAGGAGTAATTACTTAATGGTTAGGCCAGATATCTTACCCTATCCTCTCTCTAATTTTCTTATTTCACTCTTTCTATATTTTGTAAATAAAGTGTAAATTAATATCTTTGGAATTAATATAAATTCCTGGTGAACCTATATTTAAATATAATCCAGTCAAACCTTTTATAAATTAACCCCTTTTCACCCCTTACAACACTAAGACACTCTTAATACACTATAACCCAAGATTGAATATGTCTACCATAGTATATACTGTTTAGTCAGAGTAACCTTGGAGTTCTATAATATATATGAATATATATGATTACAGATACACACATTGCATATACACACCCATATATGCACATATCTGAATCAATATGAAATATATGTGTGGTCATATATGTAAATAAGTATATATATACAAATATGCATGTGTGTATATTATATATGCTTGTGTGTGTCAAATTTCTATCAACCACTCATTCTCTTATATTTGTAGTTTTTTATATACATATATATGTCACTTATGTTCTGTAAGGGGTAGAAATGTAAAGTTAGTATAAAAGGTTGGACTGGATTATTTAGGAGTAGAGTTGCAAGGAATTTAACCAAATTCCTAAGAGATTTATTTTAATAATTTTTTCAAAATAAAATATGGAAAGAGTGAAAGTAAGAAAATGAGAGAAAGGAAAGGGTAAGATATCTAGCCTACATGCTAAGTATTTTACTGTGATCCTGGCTCAACCCAGGAAAGGCTAATTAACCCTTAGACAGAGAGGCCTTGGCCTTGAGCCAAGGACCTGGGGATACAGGAAGCCTCTCTCAAGAAGGTAGGTATCTCCTGAGGCTAGTCCCTTCAGAAAATCCAGAAAAGGAGTCAGCATTTGTTACTCACCCCACATGGTAGTTCTACGTTCAAGAATACTTTGAAGTCTTAAGCTGGAGCTCTTGTAAAGGCAAGTTGAAGGTTAAAGATCAAAAAAGACCTATTCACAGGAAGTTCTTGGCATTTTTAAAGACCATTTCTTTTTGTAATTTCCTGTGACTTTCTTCCATTTTATGTGTACCAATTATAGCTAAAGCTTTGCTTAGGACTGCCCAGGAGGCAGTAAGTTGATTTTGATTCATTGCCCACTATTGCACATGTGGGTCACAGACATCCCCCACTGAAGTGTTTAACTCTAAATGGATTAACTCTAACTATAGCTATCACTAGATATGGAGTAAGAAGATCTGGGCTTACATATATATAGATATATCTTTAGCCTTTTTTTCTTTTGCTTCTTTTTGAAACTAGATATCTTTATTTCATCCAGGCTGAAAGTTATGGGCTGATCCACCACCAATCAGCATAGGATGTTTCAACTATCCCATTTCCAATTTGGGCCAATTTTTACTCTTTAAGCAACTTGTTGGTACCCTGTTGCCAAACATTGTAAATACCTGATTAGGTACTAGTTCAATACCTCTTTGAACTTTTGAGATCCTGAAAAGAGCTTCATGAATTGAAACAGAGTGAAATGAGGAGAACCAAGAGAACACTGTACACTGGAAGTGAAACATTGTGGAACTATCCAATGTAATGGACTTTACTACTAGTATCAAAACAATAATCCAGTATATTCCTGAAGGATTTATGAGAAAGAATGCTATCCACATTTAGAGAAAAAAACTTTGGGAGTAGAAATGAAAAAGAAAAACTTATGACATCACTTATAACTTGTTTATATGGATATATGATTTGAGGTTTCAGTTCTATGGTAAAAAAGAATAATATGGAATATGGAAATAGAAAAAAGAACTTTTGGGATCAAGTAATTAACCAAATTTACAAGTGATCACCATCATATACAATAACTATTAATTCTAATGTCTTCCCTCTATTAATTACTTCCTATTTATCCAATACATAGTTTGTTTTCTTTGTACATAGTTTTTTAATGTTGTCTCCTCCATTCAATAATGGGAACCTTAAGTACAAGAACTATGTGTGCATGTGTGTGTGTGTGTGTGCATGAGTGCATGCTGTGTATGTCTATAACACTTCGCTCAAAGTCTAGCACATAGCAATCATATAATTGTTCATTGAATGACTAATTGACCATGACTAGATATACTTCCAATTTTTTTGAGAGAACACAAATAATTAATCTTTCTGCATCACAGATACTTCATCCATAAAATGGAGATAATTCTTTAGATTATTTATCTTATAGGGTGTTTTGAGAAAAAGTACTTTGTCCTATGTAAATTTGTATATAAATACATGGATGTTTATGAGTGCAAAGATATTTTATTTCTATATTAATACATTTTATATGGGCAGCACCTTAGAGAAATGAATAGAGTGACTCCTGAAGTCAGGAAGACTTGTCTTCTTAAATTCAAATCTGGTCTCAGAAAATTTCTAGTTGTGTAACCCTGGACAATTCATTTAAACCTTTGCCTCAGTTCCTTATCTATAAAATAAGCTGGAGAAGGGTTAAAAAAAGTGAAAAAGAATTAGAAACAGAGACAAAGACTGAGACTGAGAAAGAGAGATGATGTAGAATAGAAAATTTAATTTTTATTTAGATTGATCTCAATAAGTTTTCCTCAAACCCTTGCTAGTTGTGTGATTTTAGGCAAATCTCTTAACATTTTTATGTCTCAGCTTCCTCATTTATAAAATGGAGATAATACCCACCTCTCATAACATGGTGAGGATAGCATAAGATACTTATTAAAAACTTTAAAAACCATTATCTGAAACATATATTATGGCTCTTGAATATTTCATGTTATATATGTAGTCAATACAAATTTTATCTTAGACATATTTATAAATATATGTATATATGTTACATATGTGTGTGTGTGTGTATCCTTGAAATCTAGTAAAAAACTGTCTTTCTTTTCTACTTTAAAGACTCCAATTCCTTAGGGCTTAATGTAGTACATGGAATATAAATCATGCATGTTGCATTATTTTTCATTCATTCATTTGTTCAAGTGAAGAAAGAGTCTCATATGTGCATTGCAATTTGCTCCAGGCTCACATTTCCCTCAGTTTGACCCTGGAGTATGCAGTATCAATCTATTTTTGATTCAGTCTGAGGTAGGTCCTAAAACAGTTCAAATTATAATGATCCCTTACATCTTCATGATATTTACAATTTACAGCAGTATTTTCACCTCTCCTCCAGAACATAATCTTCATTATTCTACAAGGGAAATAAGTCATTTCTTCATTTTAAAGATGGAGAAATTGAGGCTAAGAGATTTAAAAGTGATTTTCCAAGGTCACATGTCTTATGTATGACAAGAGTCAGCTAGATCTTCTCATTCTTGGCCTTATATTTTGTTATTCTTTTAGCTCAGTGAGCATGAGATCACTTTGAATGGCAATGAAATTACACTTTTCTTATAATGATACTAGGGCTTCTCAGCTTTAGAACTCTCCCTCTAGGGAACTCTATCCTGGTTGACATGTAACTGAGCACAAAAACATAATCCATTATATCTAGTTAAACTACAATCCCTGACTATTCTCCTTCCAACCCACCTTCATGCTTTTTATGAATGGGACCTCTCCAGCACATTTTTCAAGTTGCTTTGGCAAGAGGAATCAAACTAGAACTTTGGGAAAGGGCAGACTAATTGACTTCCTTATGGCTCCACTCTCCTCTCTCTAACCCTGTGTATTCCAATATTAAAATAACTACTCCTAGCTATCATTTCCCTATAAACATTGTCTACTTACTAGAAAGTAAATTCCTTGAGGGCAGGGATTGTATCTCTTTCATGTTTATTGTTTTTTTTAGATATTAGCTCAGTGCCAGTCTCATTGTAAATGCTTAATAAATGCTTGTTCACTCATAAGTTTATTCTTTTCTTTTTTATGAGCAAAATGGTATTGCTTTTCTACTAAACATTGTATGATTGAGTTGATAACAGAATCAGAAAATCAGGCCTTTAAGTTTTGCAAAGTAAAAAAAAAAACGATATGCCATTCATTCTTCATGGAAAGGCTATGAAAAAGATGCTATTATCTTACCTGATTTACAGATAAGGGAACTGAGGCAGAAAAGAAACTGAATGAGGGAAAAGAGGCAAGTGATGCTGATTTTTAAGGACAAAAACTTTACAAACAAAGCTGTCCTGAATGCAATCACCAACATCCAAATATCAGTAATTAGACCACCTTTTGTACCCAGAATAGGGAAAAAATGGAAGATTACACTACCGTGTATGCCAGCTCACATAATTAGGCGATTATGTGAAAGGGAAGCTAGTTCTCACTCTACCTCACAGCATCAATTTCAGGTGTCTATCATATGAAAGTACCTTATGTTGCTCAGATGGAAATTATGTTATTGCACAACTGTCAGAACTTATTTGGAGAAAATACAGATTAACCAAATGCAAGTTTAGTATAATTATAGGCAAGTGCTAATTACATACAATGTTTGAGTTGGTTCTATTTTTTCTGTTGATTTCCAAATAAGTATCATAAATCAAAATTCTAAAGTCTCTCCAAACAGCCTTATTATTCTACCCCAGGGGAGATGAAGAGTTATTTAGTTTCCTCCAGATTGAGAACATGCTGGAAAATTAAGCTTCTTATCTTAACTACCAAATATCATTTCATGGTCAAACTTTATTTGTTTTTATAATAATATTTTATTTTTTCAAATTATATATGAATATAATTTAATATTAGTCTATATTTAATATTTGAGTTCAAAATTCCCTCCCACTACCTCACTGTACTCCTCCTAATTAAAAAGATAAACAATTTCATATAATGTATGTGCAGTGATGAAAAACATATTTCTATATTAGTTGTATTGTGAAAGAAAATAGACAAAAATAAACAAGAAAAACAAAGCAAAACTGTAAACTGAATTTTGATCTGCATTCAGACTACATCAGTTCTTTCTTTAGAGATGAATAGCATTTTCATCATAAGTAATTCAGAATTGTCTTAGATCACTGTATTGCAGAGAATAGTGGTTATCTCAGTTGAACATTGTACAATATTGCTGTTACTGGGCTCAGTTATTCTGTTTCTGTTCACTTCACTTTGGAAGAGTTTATATATGTCTTTCCAAGTTTTTCTGAAAGCATATTGCTCCTCATTTCTTATAGCACAATAGTATTACATTATTATAATTATAGACCACAACTTGTTTAGATGGAAATTCCTTTTATTTCTACTCCTCTGCCACAACAAAAAGCTGCTATAAACTTTTTATATGTATAGGTACTTTTCCTTTTTTAAGAAAATCTCTTTGGGATATAGATCTAGGAATGATGTGCTTGGGGGTCAAAGAATATGCACAATTATAGATTTGGAAGCAGATTTCCAAATTGTTCTCCAGAATTTTGGATCATACATAACTCTACCAATAGTGCATGTGTCCCAATTTTCCTACATTCCCTCCAAAGTTTCTCATTATCTTTTTGTTTCATACTAATCAATCTGATGGACATATTGAAAAGTGAAACCAGAGAACAGTTTCAATTTGAATTTCTCTAATCAATATTGTTTTAAAGTAGTTTTTATTTAGAATATTTTCCATGGTTACATGATTCTCCTCTCCCCCATCCCTATCCCCCCCATTTGAGTCGACAAGCAATTCCACTGGGTTATACATGCATCATTGTTCAAAACCTATTTCCATATTATTTATATTTGCAGTAGAGTGACCTTTTAACATCAAAACCCTAATCACATCTCTATTTAACTACATTATCCATCTTATGTTTTTCTTCTGCTTTTCACTTCCCATAGCTCTTACTCTGGATATGGAAAGCATTCTTTATCATAAATTCCTCTAAATTGTTCTGGGTCATTGCATTGCTGTTAGTAGAAAAGCCTATTGCAATCAATTATGCCATGATGTATTCATCTCTGTGTACAATGTTCTCCTGGTTCTATTCCTTTCACTCTGCATCAATTCCTGGAGGTCTTTCCATTTTACATGGAATTCCATTCTCTTAGCCACAATAATATTCCATCACCATCAGATGCCACAATTTGTTCAGCCATTCCCCAATTGATGGGCACCCCCCATTTTCCAATTTTTTTTACCACCACAAAGAAAGTAGCTATTACTATTTTTGTATGTGTCCTTTTCTTTATTATCTCTTTGGGGTACAAACTCAGCAGTGGCATGTCTGGGTCAAAGGGGGCATTCTTTTATTAATTTTTTATTTGGAAAATTGTATTTAATTAATTAATTTAGATTATTTTTCCATGGTTACAAAATTCATGTTCTTTCCCTCCCCTCTCTTCACCCCCATCCTGTAGATAACGTGCAATTCCACTGGGTTTCACATGTGTCATTGGTCAAGACCTATTTCTATATTATTGATATTTGCACTAGGGCGATCATTTAGAGTCTATATCCCTAATAATATCCCCATCAACCCATGTGATCAAGAAGTTGTTTTACATTTTAATTTCTATTTCCACAGTTCTTCCTCTGAAGATGGATAGAGTTCTTTCTCATAAGTCCCTTAGAATTGTCCTGGATCGAGACTTCCGGGTAAACATGGCTACAATCTAGATGTGACTCGCTTTCCCTCCCTAGCACCGAATGAAATAGACTACCTCAAAAGAGCATAAAAATCACCTTGGGAAGAAAGGAGGGAATCCCCAGTAACCCACAGAAACGAAGGTATGTGGGGTTTGAACATTTCCACACTAAAAGGAGGAGGAAAATCTCACACAAAAATGTGAACTGAGCTGCCCCTCCCCCCCAAACAAATCAGAGTAAGCTATCAGAACACTCACTAGGACAGCAAGTGAGTGAGGAAAATATCTGTCTGGGGGGGGCACACCAGGGTCCTTGGGATCTAAAGACTCCAAGGAAATGACCTCTCAGGGTGGTTTCACAGGAAAATCCTGTGCTGAGTAAAGGGGCTACAGCTCTGAGAGGCTGCACTGAGCAAAGGGGCTGCCAAGCTGAATACAGGGACCCATGCTCTAAGAAACCTTGAAGGCTGGGAAGAACTAGTCTGAGGCAACCTAAATTCACAGAAAACCTGCCCACATCACCCAGACCCCAGACCAAAAAAGAAAGTGGAATAAAACCACCAAAGGGATGGCTCACATGTCCCAAAATCAAGCCTCCAAGAAGAAAGGAGGGAAAAAGTGACTATTGAAAACATTTATGGAGGGAGTACCCAAGGAAAAGAAGAGAATGAGGATGAAATCCAAACAAAAGCAGAACATGCCTCCCAAAATGGAAACTATTCACAAGCTCTGGAAGATCTCAAACTGGAGCTTACCCAAAAGATGGAAACCTTTTGGAAAAAAATGGGAGAAAGAGATCAGCAGTCTGATAGATAAGACTTCACAATTGGAGAAGTAGCTGGAAGCATCTAATAGAAGGGCAGACAAAGCTGAAAAGCAAAACCAGTCCCTAATGACCAGAATTAAACAACTAGAAGACAGCGAGCATGCCCAAAAGATGGAAAACTTTTGGAAAGAAAAATAGGAGAAAGAGATCAGCAATATGATAGACAAGACTTCACAATTGGAGAAAGAGCTGGAAGCATTTAATAGAAGGGTAGACAAAGCTGAAAAGCAAAACCAGTCCCTAATGACCAGAATTAAGCAAATGGAAGGCAACGAGATTACAAAACAGCAAAAATCAATAAAGCAATGCCAAAAAATTAATGAATTAGAAGAAAACATGAAATATCTCACTGAAAAGGTCACAGACTTGGAAAACAGAGGAAGAAGAGACAACCTCAGAATTATTGGTCTCCCCGAAAAACCAGAGATAAACAAAAACCTCGATGCTATTCTACAGGAGATTATAGAAGAAAACTGCCCACATGTTCTGGAGCAAGGGAGCAAAATAGAAATAGAAAGGGTTCATAGAACACCCTCTATACTAAATCCCCAAAAGACAACCCCCAGGAATATAATCGCCAAATTCAAGAGCTTCCAAGTAAAGGAGAAAATCCTACAAAAAGTCAAGAAGAAGAGCTTCAGATATAGGGGGGCACCCATAAGGATCACACAGGACTTAGAGGCTAACACACTAAGAGACCACAAAGCATGGAACACAATATTTAGAAAGGCAAGAGACCTGGGTCTCCAACCAAGAATCAACTACCCAGCAAAACTGACTATATACTTCCAGGGGAAAGTATGGGCATTCAACAAAATAGAAGATTTCCAAGCATTTGCTAAGAAAACACCAGAACTTAGTGGAAAATTTGACATACAATCACAGAAAGCAAGAGAAACATAAAAAGGTAAATATGAAAGAAAGGGAAAAGGAGATAAATCTTATCTTTTTCTTTAAGTCAAACTCTCTTCTATAAGGACTACATTTATATCAAATTATATATATTAATATGTGGGGGAAAATGTATTGTTTAACTATCAAAAAATGTATGCATCATTAGAGTAGTTAGAAGAATCATACATAGGGAAAGATTGGGGCACCAAGAAGATTTGGTGAAAGGGGGGCAAAGAAAGAAAAATGGAGAGGGGACTCGTCAATAATACTAACATTTACTTCAAGAAATAGGAGGGGGGACTAAATAGAATAATCTTTCCCATACTAAGACACACATGGGAAGGGGAGGGGAAGAACTCTCATATGAGAAGGAGAGGAAGAGAGCGTGAAGTGGTATTACTTAAACCTTACTCTCAGTGAAATAAAATCTGAGAGGGAAGAACATCTAGATCCAGTGGGATCCTGAATTCTATTTCATCCAACAGGGTGAGAAAGAAAGGAAAATAAAGGAGGGGGAGGGGAAAGGGAGTATATAAAGGGAGGGAAGGAGAGGGGGGAGGGGAAGGGAGCATTAAAAGGGAGGGGATTAAAAGGGAAGCATATCAAGGGAGGGGACTAGGGGTACTGACCTAAAGTAAATCACTGGTTCAAAAGGATATAGCTAAAGAAGAAAGATCAGACTTAGCGGAAGTTATCAAAATGCCAGGGAATCCACAAGTAACAATCATAACTTTGAACATGAATGGGAAGAACTCACCCATAAAACGTAGACAAGTAGCAGATTGGATTAGAACCCAAAACCCTACCATTTGGTGTCTTCAAGAAACACACATGAGGAGGGTTGATACTCACAAGGTTAGAATTAAAGACCTTTTGGGCCTCAACTGATAGAAAGAAGGCAAGAGTTGCAATCATGATATCTGACAAAGCCAAAGCAAAAATAGACTTGATTAAAAGGGATTGGGAAGGTAAATATATTCTGTTAAAAGGGACTTTAGATGATGAGGAAATATCACTAATCAACATGTATGCACCAAATGGTATAGCATCCAAATTCTTAATGGAGAAATTAGGAGAATTGGAGGAGGAAATAGACAGTAAAAACATATTAATTTGAGATTTGAACCAACCACTGTTAAGTTTAGAAAAATCAAACCAAAAAATAAATAAGAAAGAGGTAAAAGAGTAGAATGAAAACTTAGAAAAATTAGAGTTAATAGACATATGGAGAAAAATAAATAGGAATAAAAAGGAATACACCTTCTTCTCAGAACCACATGGCACATTCACAAAAATAGATCATACACTAGGTCACAGAAACATGGCACTCAAATTCAGAAAAGCAGAAATAATAAATGCAAACTTTTCATATCATAAAGCAATTATAATACTGATTGGAAAGGGTACATTGAGAGCCAAATAAAAAATTAACTGGAAATTAAATAATATGATATTCCAAAATTGGTTAGTTAGAGAAGAAATCATAGAAACAATTAATAATTTCAGTGAGAAAAATGACAATGGTGAGACATCCTTTCAAACCTTATGGGATGCAGCCAAAGCAGTTCTTCGAGGAAAATTCATATCCCTGAGTGCATATATTAACAAATTAGGGAGGGCAGAGATCAATGAATTGGAAATGCAAATCAAAAAACTTGAGAAAGAACAAATTAAAACCCCCCAGAAGAAAACTAAACTAGAGATTCTAAAAATTAAGGGAGAAATTAATAAAATCAAAAGTGATAGAACTATTGAGCTAATAAACAGCACTAGAAGCTGGTACTTTGAAAAAACAGACAAAATAGACAAAGTACTCGTCAATCTAATTTAAAAAGGAAAGAAGAAAGGCAAATTAACAGCATCAAGGATGAAAAGGGTCCCTCACCTCCAACAAAGAAGAAATTAAGGCAATCATTAAAAACTATTTTGCCCAACTATATGCCAATAAATATACCAACCTAGGTGATATGAATGAATATCTACAAAAATATCAATTGCCTAGACTAACAGAAGAAGAAATAGATTTCTTAAATAATCCCATATCAGAAACAGAAATCCAATAGGCCATCAAAGAACTCCCTAAGAAAAAATCCTCAGGGCCTGATGGATTCACCAGTGAATTCTATCAAACTTTCAAGGAACAACTAACCCCAATACTATACAAACTATTTGGCATAATAAGCAAAGTGGGAGTTCTACCAAATTCCTTTAATGACACAAACATAGTACTCATTCCAAAACCAGTCAGGCCAAAAACAGAGAAAGATAATTATAGACCAATCTCCCTAATGAATATAGATGCACAAATCTTAAATAGGATTCTAGAAAAAAGACTCCAGCAAGTGATCAGAAGAGTCATTCATCATGATCAAGTAGGATTTATACCAGGGATGCAGGGCTGGTTCAATATTAGGAAAACCATCCACATAATTGACCACATCAACAAGCAAACCAACAAAAATCACATGATTATTTCAATAGACACAGAAAAAGCCTTTGATAAAATACAACACCCATTCCTATTAAAAACACTAGAAAGCATAGGAATAGAAGAGTTTTCCCTAAAAAGAATAAACAGTATATATCTAAAACCATCAACTAATATCATCTGCCATGGGGATAAACTAAATCCATTCCCATTAAGATCAGGAGTGAAACAAGGATGCCCATTATCACCTCTATTATTTGACATTGTACTAGAAACACTAGCAGTAGCAATTAGAGAAGAAAAAGAAATTGAAGGCATTAAAATAGGCGAGTAGGAGACCAAGTTATCACTGTTTGTGGATGACATGATGGTCTACTTAAAGAATCCTAGAGACTCAACCAAAAAGCTAATCGAATTAATCAACAACTTTAGCAAAGTTGCAGGATACAAAATAAACCCACATAAGTCATAAGCATTTCTATATATTTCCAACACAGCTCAGCTGCAAGAACTAGAAAGAAAAATCCCATTCAAAATTACCTTAGACAAAATAAAATACTTAGGAATCTATCTCCGAGACAAACACAGGAACTTTATGAACACAACTACAAAACACTCTCCACACAACTAAAACTAGACTTGAACAATTGGAAAAACATTACCTGCTCATAGGTAGGACGAGCCAATATAATAAAAATGACCATCCTACCCAAACTCATCTATCTATTTAGTGTCATACCCATGGAACTTCCAAAAAATTTTTTTTTACTGATCTAGAAAAAACCATAACAAAGTTAATTTGGAAGAACAAAGGATCAAGGATATCCAGGGAAATAATGAAAAAAAATACAAAGGAAGGGGGCCTTGTAGTCACAGATCTCAGGTTATATTATAAAGCAGCAGTCATCAAAACAATTTGGTACTGGCTAAGAGACAGAAAGGAAGATCAGTGGAATAGACTCGGGGTAAGTGACCTCAGGAAGACAGTATATGATATTCCCAAAGATCCCCACTTTTGGGACAAAAATCCACTATTTCATAAAAACTGCTGGAAAATTGGAGGACAGCGTGGGAAAGATTAGGTTTAGATAAACACCTCACACCCTACACCAAGATAAATTCAAAATGGGTGAATGACTTGAACATAAAGAAGGAAACTATAAGAAAATTAGGCGAACACAGAATAGTATATATGTCAGACCTTTGGAAAGGGAGAGGCTTTTAAACCAAACAAGACTTAGAAAGAGTCACAAAATGCAAAATAAGTAATCTGGAATACATCAAATTATAAAGTTTTTGTACAAACAAAACCAATATAACTAAAATTAGAAGGGAAGCAACAAATTGGGAAACAGTCTTCATAAAAACCTCTGACAAAGGTTTAATTACTCAAATTAACAAGAGCTACATCAATTGTATAAAAAAAAATCAAGCCATTCTCCAATTGATAAATGGGCAAGGGACATGAACAGGCAGTTTTCAGATAAAGAAATCATAACTATTAATTAGCACATGAAAAAGTGCTCTACATCTCTTATAATCAGAAAGATGCAAATCAAAACCACTCTGAGGTATCACCTCACACCTAGCAGATTGGCTAACATGACAGCAAAGGAAAGTGATGAATGCTGGAGGGGATGTGGCAAAGTAGGGACATTAATTCATTGCTGGTGGAGTTATGAATTGATCCAACCATTCTGGAGAGCAATTTGGAACTATGTGCAAAGGGTGATAAAAGACTGTCTGCCCTTTGATCCAGCTGTAGCACTGCTGAGTTTGTACCCCAAAGAGAAAATAAGTAAAAAGTCTTGTTCAAGAATATTCATAGCTGCGCTCTTTGGGGTGGCCAAAAATTGGAAAATGAGGGGATGCCCTTCAATTGGGGAATGGCTGAACAAATTGTGGTATATGTTGGTGATGGAATACTATTGTGCTAAAAGGAATAATAAAGTGGAGGAATTCCATGGAGACTGGAATGACATCCAAGAAGTGATGCCAAGCGAAAGGAGCAGAACCAGGAAAACATTATACACAGAGGCTGATACACTGTGGTACAATCGAGAGGTAATGGACTTCTCCACTAGTGTCAATGCGATATCCCTGAACAATCTGCAGGGATCTAAAAAACACTATCTGCAAGCAGAGGATAAACTATGGTAGTAAAAACACTGAGGAAAAGCAACTGCTTGACTACAGGGGGGGGAAGGTGATAGGACTGAGGAGAGACTCTAAATGAACACTCTAATGCAAATACCAACAACATGGAAATGGGTTCGAACCAAGAAGACATTTGATCCCCAGTGGAATCGTGAGTTGGCTATGGGAGAGGTGGTGGGAAGGGGGTGGAGGGAGGAAAAGAAAACGATCTTTGTTTCCAATGAATAATGTTTGGAAATGACCAAATAAAATAATGTTTAAAATGAAAAAAAAAAAAGATTTGTCCTGGATCATTGCATTGCAGCTAGAAGAGAAGTTCATTATATTCAGTTATATTACAGTGTATTACTCTCTTTGTATAATGTTCTCCTGGTTTTGCTCCTTTTGCTTTGCATCAGTTCCTGGAGGTCATCCCAGTTTGCATAGAATTATTTCAATTCATTATTCCTTTGAGCACAATAATATTCTATCTCCAACATGTACCATAATTTATTCAGCCATTCCCCAATCGAAAGGTATCCCCTCATTTTTCAAGTTTTTGACACCACAAAAATTGTGCCTATCAATATTTTGTATAAGTCTTTTTCCTCATGATCTCTTTGGGGGTATAAACCCAGCAGTGGTATCGCTGGATCAAAGGACAGGCAGACTTTTTAGTGCCCTTTGGGCATATTTCCAAATTGCCATCCAGAATGGTTGTATCAATTCACAACTCTACCAGCAGTGTATTAGTGTCCCAATTTTACCAAATTTCCTCCAAAATATATCACTTTCCTTTGCTACCATATTGGCCAGTCTGCTAGGTGTACAGGGGTATGACAGATTTTTTTGATTTGCATTTCTCTAATCAGGAGGGATTTAGAACACGTTTTCATGTGCTTATTGATTGTTTTGGTTTCATCATGTGAAAACTGCCTATTCATGTCCTTTGACCATTTGTCGATTGGGAAATGACTTGATTTATTGTAAATTTGACTTACTTATATATTTGGGAAATTAAACCTTTTTTAGAGTGTTTTCTTATAAAAATGATTTCCTAGTTTGTTGCTTTCCTTCTAATTTTTGTTGCATTGGTTTTGTTTGTACAAAAACTTGTTTAAATTTGATATAATGAAAGTCACTCATTTTACACTTTATAATGTTCTCTGTCTCTTGCTTGGTCTTAAATTCTTTCATTTCCCACAGATCTGACAGTTATACCATTCTATGTTCACCTACTTTATTTATGATTTCGCTGTTTATATTTAAGCCATTTACCCATTTTGAATTTATCTTGGTATAGGGTTTAAGATGTTCATCTAAATCTAATTTTTCACTTACTTTTTTCCAATTTTCCAAACAGTTTTGGTCAAATAGTGATTTCTTGTCCCAAAATCTGGGATCTTTGGGTTTTTCAAACACTAGCTTTCTGAGGTCATTTATCCCTTGTCTATTCCATTGAACCAATCTTCTGTCTCTTAGCTAATACCATATTGTTTTGATAACTACTGATTAATTTAAAGCATTTTTATATGACTGCAGTTAGTTTTAATTTCTTCTCCTGAATATTGCATGTTCATTCCTTTGACCATTTTGTCAATTACAAAATTATTTGTATTCTTATAAATTTGACTCAGTTCTCTATATATTTGAGAAAGGAGACCTTGATCATCAGGTGGTGGCTAAGAACTGGAAAGGTGGATCAATGGAATAAATTATGGGTAAATAATCTTAGCAATCTTGTGTTTGATAAAAACCAAAGATCCCTGATATTGGAGTAAGATTTCAGTATTTGGTAAAAACTGCTAGGGAAACTGAAAAAAAAATATTGCAAAAAATTAGGAATAAACCAGCATCTCACACCCTATACCAAGATAAGTTCAAAATGGGTATATGATTTAGACAAAAAGGGCAATAGCATAAGTAATTTAAGGGAGCACAGAATAGTTTAACTTTCAGATATATATGGAGACAGGATAAATTAATGAATAAGAGATAGAGAACACTGAAAAATGTAAAATGAACACTTTTGATTATATTAAATAAAAAGGTTTTTTTTATTTTACAAATTAAACCAATGCATTTGGAAACAACAATGGGAAAATGTATGATAAATTTCTATGATAAAGGTCTCATTTCTCAAATATGTAATGAATTAAGTTAAATTTATAAGAATACAAATAATTCCCCAATTGACAAATGGTCAAAGGATACAAATAGTCAGTCATCAGATGAAGAAATCAGTGCAATCATTAATCATGTGAAGAAAACGTTCTAAATTATTCTTGATTCTAGAAATGCAAATTAAAATAACTCTGAGGTACTATCACACCTATCAAACTGACCAATGTCAGAAAAGAGAAATTATACATTTAGAAGAGGATGTGACAAAATTTGTACTCTAGTACTTTGTGGAGTTGATCCAGCTATTTTTGAGGGAAATTTAGAATTATGCCTAAAGGGCTATAAAACAATGCATACCCTTTGATCTAGTGATACCACTACTAGACATGAAAGATATTTTTTAATGGGAACGGACTTCTTGTACAAAAATTCTTATAGCTGCTCTTTTTCTGCTGACAAAGAATTGGAAACTAAGGGGATATCCATCAACTGGAAATCCTTGAACAAATTGTGGTATATGATGGTGATTGAATACTATTGTGCTATCAGGAATGATGAACAGGTTGATTACAGAAAATTCTGGAAAGGCCTACATGAATTGCTCCAGAATGAACTAAGCAGAGCCAAGAGAACAGTGTACAAAGTAACGGACATATTGTGGGATGTTCAAATGTGATAGATTTAACTACTATGACCAATATAATAATCCAGAACAATTCTGTGGGACTTATGACAAAGTATACTATCCTCCTTCAGTGAAAGAACTGTTGGAGTAGAAATGCAGATGAAAGCATAGGGTTTTTCAGTTGCTTATTTGGGTATGTTTTGGGGTTTGGGTTTTATAAGATTATTCACTTACAAAAATGAACAATATGAAAGCATATTTTGCATATATAACTCAGATTGATTTTTTTACTGGCTCTAGGATGGGGGTAGGGAAGGAGGAAGGGAGATAATTTGGATCATATAACTTTTCTGCAACCTTATGTGGAAATTTTTTATTACATGTAATTGATAAAAATAAAAGAAAAATCTTTGTCTCTGATGAGAACAAAACACTCCATTTTTTCTAAGACAAGAATCTATATAAATTGAGAATGGAGTAGAAAAGCCCCTTCCAGAACTAAGACTTCTAATGTTAAGGTCAACTGAAAGTTTCTTGTTTATTGGTCATTATTGATTAAAAGCCATTTAAAGTAGGAAAAAAAGAGCAAGCAAGAGCAATTCACACCCTTGTTGGAAGCTATAATTGTATCCCTATGGGAGTACTTCCTTCACAGACACAGAACACAAGCCACCTGCTCTTTAGTAGATGGTCACTTTTTTTTGAGACTGCTGAAAATATAATCTG
The DNA here is from genome assembly GCF_027887165.1 of Monodelphis domestica. Classification (NCBI taxonomy): domain Eukaryota; kingdom Metazoa; phylum Chordata; class Mammalia; order Didelphimorphia; family Didelphidae; genus Monodelphis; species Monodelphis domestica. The sequence continues at coordinate 389,959,965 of NC_077228.1, forward strand.
GTCCTCCAAATCAATACTCAAAGCCCTTCCAATTTGGAAAGCTTTTCCAGAGTTTCTGTTCTGTAGTCTTAGCATCCCTAGGTTCCTTCTAAACTCAGTTCTCATATTACTGCTTCAGGTAGTCTTTCTTACTTCCCTCGCATATGCAATAGGCCGTATAGTCTGCTGCTGAGAGGTCAAACATAGCACATGGGTTTCAAATCTCCTGTGTGTTACATCAAACAAATTATAGTATAACTAGGAAATATTTATGAAAATAAATAAAATACATTAAAATAGATAACATATGTTAAAGTCAATATGTAACCCAGAAAGATCTTTATGTATCTTTATTGACAACATTATTTTATGATACCCTAAAACACCCCTGGATCACTCTAGGTAGGATGAGTAGGCTAGTACTAGCCTGAATAATAAATCTTTAAGTACCCATTGATCTCACCCTAGATAGGTATAGAATATATAGTGAAATCATCAGTACCTTTCTGTCTTAGAAGTTTCACCCACTGGGTCTAGGCCTCTCTCAGATATTCTAGCCCCTAGCTAGAATCCTCATTTCCTTGCCTCCAAGTAGCCAATCAGTTGTTCTTCCTTTCCTATACTCCCTAAAGAGTATATAAGACCCCAAGTTCTTTAGGTCCATGGAAATTCCCATGATGGAAATCTCCAGTCTTGTTACATTTTCTGGGAGACATTGTTCCCAGTCTCAGAAATTAACTAGGTAAGGTTGAGGGCTAACTTTTTGTGGTGGTCATAAGAGCATTATCTCCCTTGTCCTGATTAAAGATGTGTTCTTTACAACTGCTTTGGTGGTTCTATGTTTTTCCAGGTTAACATTATATATGGATTAGCTTCCAGTTTCTCTTTGAGCTTGACACTACTACCCAAATGAAGAGTGACCTAATTGGCCTTTGATTCAGAAAGTCCTGAGATCAAGTTCTGTCTCTGACATATACTGACTGTGTGACCAGGGGCAAATCATTTAACTTCCAAGTTACTGAATAAAATCTCTAAGTATAAAAATTATATAACAATTATGAATCTATATATAGAATTCCACCATCAGGAATTCCCTGTACCAAATAATTTATAGATCCAGTACAAGAAAATAAAAATGTAATTTCATGTACATATCTCTCATAAAAGGAAGAAAAGTCCTTGAAAGTAAGAATAGCTTCATTTTCCCTAGTGCCAAGTAAAGTGTGAGACATATATTTAAAGTTTAATATGTATTCATTGATTGATTGATTCTGCCAGTGTTGTTTTTAAGAGCACAGGGTTATCTCTATGCCAGGAAGAGGAATGAAAAAGAGGATTTAAGTATAGTTAGCACATATTTATCAGAATAAAACTCATTAGCCCGATGTGATCTTAGGATGATTTCTCAAACACCCACTGGCACTATATTGGTTGTATTTATATCTGCTTATCTACATCTATTGACACATATATGTCTACCTTTTTTCAAACTGGTAGAAGCCAAGATCATTTTAAAATACAACTTTCACTGGGCATTTGTAGAAATAATGGTCCATAAAATATATGTTTTAGAGACTTAGAGAATTGCTTTGAGCAGCCATTCTGAGTCAGAATCTAAGATGTGTGTTTCCTTTGATGGCCATTTAGAGCTAGTGCAACTGGAATGGAATCAATCCAAAAGGGTGAGTTTAATTTAGTTTTTTTTTTTATTAGGTTTGACTTATATGAATGCTTTCTAGATAGTTTCAGAAACATTTTGGCTATGTGATGGGTAACTCTGAACAGCATATCTTTTCATGTTTTCACTTCTGTTCATTCTTTTCAATTTCTTTTCCTCATGGTTACATGTACATGAGATCCTATTTGCATAACTGCAAGTAAACTAGATTATATGGAATGATGCTCAAGTTTCTTTTTAAATTCATGGAGTATTTATCTTAGTAAGGCATACAAAAATGTGGAGAAGCACCAGACCTGTGATTTCATTGTTATTGGAAACTTTCACAGAAGGAAAGCCTTCTACCTGTGAAGATTGACATCTTATCTACAACTTCTATTCGCAAGGTGTTGTTTGGGGCATGGAAGGTAAATGACTTGCCTAGGATCACAATCAGAGATAGACATTAAAGCCATTTATTCCTGGTGTCAAGACCATCTCAATATGCATTAGGTTACATTGTCTCTACACTGAAGCACATAAATTGTGCTTCTCAAAAATCTACACAGCATGAGGGCATCTTCCAGGTTTCTTTGATCTTGAATTATTAAGCACAGAGGGACTATAAATACACCTAAACAGTAAAATGAAGAGAGTTGAACTATTGAATGGATCCAGGCCTCTTCATCAACAGATGTACTCATTAATAAATGAGAATTTTTGTCCCTTTTCTTGATTTTTGGCAGGTTTTCTGACAACCTTTATAATAACAAAGGAACAGATATGCTTTTTTAAGGAAAAAAATGTTCAGAGCAACTTTAATGAAATACTGAACTGGGATAAAAGGTATCACTATATTCAAGGCAATGAACTAGGAGGTGAGAGAGGCTTTAGAAATCATTTAATTTAAACTCTTTTTACTTAAAAAGAGGAAAGTAAAACAAAAAGCAATATTGAGTGGCTTTCCTATGGTCATACACCTACTTATGACATAATTTGATCTAGAACATATATCTCTAGACTCAACACTATTAAACTAAAAAAAAATAGTATAATGAATGACTTTCACATTTTGAACTGATATATGAAGGATACAGGTCATTTTTTATAACATTGTTCTCTAGGAGTAGTCCATGGTGTGAAATGGAATTCTTGGTTCTCTTTGACTATTCTGAATTTACACTTGTAAAAAGGGAATCCTGTATTCTCTTTGCCTAGTTGGAGTTCACTCTTTGGTTGGCTATAAATTAAAATACCCCTGCTTGGACTGGGTGGAGGAGCTCACAAAGCACTTGGAGAGTTCATATATCAGTCAGCCAGGGGTCTGTGGACTCTTTTGATGGGTATTCACCTCTCCAGAGGTGAGATTTGGAGGGTTCACACCCTTAGCTGTGAACCTTTATGAAAAATTTACCTTCAGAGGCTTTTGATAAGAGTTGACACCTTCAGAGGATAAGTGTGAATCCCACAAGCACTGCCCAGGGATTATAATCATTAGAATTTTGGATCTGAGGTCAATAAGACAAGTTGAAATCATGTAACAGACACTAACTGTGTGTCCCTAGATAAATATTTAAACCCTTCCAGTGCCTGATATTGAGTAGAAATGTTTATTGATTACTTGATTGGTTTAACTACTTTAGAAACCACCTTTCATTAACAGTCCTGCTCTATAAAGAATGTTGCTCCTTGGCTTACAGTATAATAAGTAACCTGATAAAGAGTATTTGGTTGAATTTTAGAATGAGAAAATATTTCAATAATGACGTTCCAGAACTCTGTTTAAACTAGACTGAACTAAAAGCACCTGTTCACATAGATCAGGTGGCCACCCAAAAAAAGCTGAGACTTAATGCTTAAATTCACTGAAAAACTTAGAAATTCACACCCACCTACATTTGAAAATTGTACTTACTTCAGGTTATTAAACTCATAGAGTCTTTTGGGATTCATTAACAAAGATAATTCAATCAATAAAAAAAAATAACCATGTTCAAGAGAGCAGAATTTTCTCAGATTTCCATAGTCTTTCCAACACTTGCTATTTCAAGTTGTTTTTTTTTTTGTTTTTTTGTTTTTTTATATGGGAGTGTATTTATATAATATGTCAAAAATATTTCTCTTTGTGCCACTCCATGTTCTGTGCCCTGGTCTACTGCCTTTCCTATCTTCAGTCTCAATTCTGCTACCCATGCCAAATATTTGTCCCTCATGCATCTAAATCTTAGATCATTCTCTACCAAGTAATCAGGCGTGCATGAAAGCTTTAATACTGCAACTATCATAGGTATCATCTCTTAGTTCCTAAGAGTTGTGGGAGCATAGAATCAGTTCCATGTGGTTCCTTTTCTCTGCTTTACTGATATTCCACCACTGCTACCACCTGCTACTTCCAGCTGCTTTGTCCTTGTTTCCATTATCATTATTGTCATCATTTCATCAAACAGTGCTTATTAAGAGCCCCCCCTGTGTGTGATGCTCTGCCAAGAACTGTAGGACACAGAGCAGATGTGTCAGAAATGACTATGGCATGAAGGCCTATGCTGGCCTTTGGTAGGAAATGGAGAGTGGGAGGAAAAAGTTATCACACTTCTCTTATTTATTTTTCCTCCCACTCTCCATTTCCTACCAAAGGCCAACATAGGCCTTCATCCCAGTTGAATCAAGCACTGACATCACCCCAGCTTTAATTTCTAAATGTGCTAAGCTCATCAGAAGGAAATATTTTTTAAAAGAAAAAGGAAAATCCCTCCTGATTAGAAAAATGCAAATAAAAACAACTCTGGGGTACCATCTTATATGGAGCAGACTGACCAATATGGCAGCAAAGGAATGTGATAAATGTTGGAGGAGATGTGGAAAAATTGGGACATTAACACACTTCTAGTGAAGTTGTGAATTGCTCCAAACATTCTGGGGGTCAATTCTGAATTATGCCCAAAGGCTTTAAAACAATGCTCAGCCCTTGATCCAGACATACCACTGCTGGGTTTGTAGCCCAAAGAGATAATAAGGAAAATGAATTGTACAAAAATATTTATAGCCACACTCTTTGTGGTGGCAAAAAAAATGTAAAAATAGGGGGTGTCCATCGATTGGGGAATGGCTGAATAAATTGTGGTATCTGATGGAGATGGAATATTATTGTGTTGAAAGGAATTTCTTGAAGGAATAACTTGATTTCTATGTGTTATAAGGAGTTTTCTTAATTTCAGTCTGTCCTGTAAAGAGCAGAAAAATTAGAGGATTGGAATACATTAACTTTGAGGCTCCTTGAAGCCCTAGATCTTATGATCTTATGTCATTTGTAGTCCTTGGAGAATTATTTCTAATATTGGCATCATCTGACTTCTAAGAGCATCTCTATTGAAGTCTTATGTATTAAGCTCTGCTATCATATTTGCCATGTTCTTCTCTCCCATGTGCTGATAGCTCTTGCAGCAAATGTCATAGCCATGAATGTTTTAGCACATTGAATAGGCAAACCACACACCATACCTAGCAAAATCTCTGAGACCACACATCCTGGGTAGTTCAACATTAGTGGAGGGGGAAAAGAGGAAAAACCATCTGGTGAATTCCATTTTAACTAATTATTATGTTGTTTCTATGTCCCTTAGGGATTGCAATTACTATCACTGTTTTCTAAGGTTAGGCAGGTTGCTGAGCTATTAAATCTGGGTATTGATAGACTTTTATCACAGTGTGAAGCTTAAGTACTAGATCAGAAATACCTCCATTATGAAACTTCAATTTTTGAAGATGAATTGCTATTATTCACAAAAGATCTTATAGAAGAGGAGGGTCATTATTTCATTATATTTCACTTAATAAAGTGCATAGATTATTGGTCCTATGCCCCCAACGCTACCCCATAGAATTTGGAATTGGAAAAAAAAATAACTGACTTAAATTTCCAGTTCTGCAGGATCTGACATTTGTGACTTTGAATAAATTATTTTCCATTTGTGATGGGGGGGTCTTTTATTCTTATCTGTAAATAGTAGAGGGTTGTATTATCTAAAATCTAAGGTTCTTTCTAGATCTAAAAGATATGGCTTCCCTTCATTTCATACCCATTTATCATTATCTATGAAACTTGTTTTCTGCCTGAACAAATTAAGAGGAAGCAAGTAAAAATGATGAGATATTTAGATTGGGTGACTAAAATCTACCCTATCCTTTGTACCCTTCCTTACTGTAAACAATGAATTTAAGAATTCCTAACCCTGAGGGACTATTTTGCACTTATATAAGGTCTATTGGAAAATACCTGAAATTACCCAAATACCATTCATCAGGAAAAATTATGTTGCTTTTGTTCAAGCTTTTCAGTAATTCAACTCTTTGGGAACTCATTTCGGAATTTTCTAAGCAAAAACATTGGAGTGCTTTTGTCATATCCTTTTCCAGCTCATTTTACAGATGTGGAAGTGATGGAGTCACAGAACTAGAAAGTATCTGAGGCTAGATTTGAGTTTTTATGACTTCAGGCCTGGTGCTTTAGCTACTCCAGGCATAACGATTATATAAGAGTAATCAAATGAACTAAAGCTTATAATTACAAAATTTTTTCACTACCTCTAATCCCAAATGAACATGAACCCTGATTCCTTAGTGGATCTGTGAACACATCAATTGCTGGTACTCCTTCCTACAGAGAAATCCACAAGTACTCAATACTTTCCAAATTAAAAATTCTCTAAGGACCTATAATAGGAAAACACACACACATACACACACACACACACACACACACACACACACACACACTCATACACACACAATACTAAGCAAACAATTACAAACCTGGAGCTTCTGGGCCTTCCTGAGACCTATATGATTTACTTTTACAGGGATGTCTATGGACTTGACACTAAATATAACCCCTCTTCCTGCTTAATAGCCTGGTCATGCCATTGTCTGGAAACGATCATAAATCATTTCTTTTTTGGTCCATGCAACTGTTCCATAAATGATGGGCTGAAAAAGAAGTATACCTGAAGGAGAACTTGCCCTCTTCCTTATAAATTCTAAGAAATTCAACTGTATTAATAAATTGTTTTTGGTAAAAAGAAAAATATAACCCAGACATCTTTACACTGAGTAGGAGTGAAAGAGAGCTTGATGGAATTTAGTGGGCACCAAGTTTAGAGTTCACCTTTTGAAATGGCTTATCATGATATGGTGGAGAGAGCCTATGGGTCAGTGTCAGGAATATCTGAGTTCAAATTCTTTCTCAAATATCTATTACGTGACCTAAGGCAAGTCACTTTACCTCTTTAGTCTGTTTCTTCATTTGTAAAATGAGTGACTTGGATTCAATATTCTGCCTAAGGATCCCTTCCAACTCTCATAAAATTAGCTCTTTGGTTTTCTTAATAGTTCCTTCCAAATATAAGTCTATGAACTTATTATTTCTCCGCATTCTCCTCTTACTCTAGTGGCCTAAAACCACCAGATATTCCAATTATCTTCCCAATTTTTTATCCATGTCATCCAACAACTGAGTCATAATTACATTCTTTGTCCTAAATCTCTTTTCATTTATTGCTCTGGCTCCTTCATATGCCTTCTAAGTTCCATATTTTGGTTCAGAGTATTGCCCTCCTCTTTTCCTGAGTCCCAAAATCCTGAGTTCAGATATGATCTGAGATATTAACTGAACCCTAATAAAAAATGAATCGTTTTGTGCATTATATCTCTGTCTTATTTCTTTTTTCCCTCTAAACTCTTTCTGGGGCTTGGGGAAAAGTTTGATTCCAGTTCTCAAGCTCCTTGATGAGGGGAGTAGAATTGTGGGGTAATAATCAAAATGAGTAATAATTATATGAATCTACAAATATGTTTTTGATATAGAAATAATATAATAAACAAAATATTGAGTACAATAAAGTGTTTAAGGGAACATCAATTGGGCAGAAAGCACCAAGAAATGCATTAGAGTACATAGAGTCCTGAATTTAAAATCAAACAATCATGGCTGGAATTGGAGCTTTTCTCCTTATTATCTATGAGAATTATGTCAATGTATTTAGAGGTTCAGTTTCTGTATCTGTAAAATGGATAATTTTTATTGGGTGGCCCCTGGGGATCTCTTTAGTCATTCTGTGAGAAGTATGAAGGGTGTGATTTGTTTAATCCACATAAAGTAAACCCTCCAAGAAAGTCAGGTTTTTAACTTGCTGGATACTTTAAAATATCTAGGACTCCAATCATCAAATATTTAATTTTTCTTCAAGGCAGAGCTATAAGAGTACCTCAGACAAATTTAGTTGATAAGAGTGAGAAATAGTATGTTAGCACAGAAAATAATTTTCTTACTTTGAGTACAATTAGACGAGGGTGGAAGTGGTTTATCTTTCAAAGAATCTACTCCTTTGAAGTTGCTGAGGGAGATGGCCCCATGAAAATGGGGCCATGGAATTGGCAACTGAGGGGAAGTTGTACTTAGAAGACAACAAAGTGAATTGTGGAAATAGTGGCCATTGAGGAGCAGAAATTTACCTTCTCCACCCACATTCCCTCCAAAAGTGTATGAAAAAAATTTCCTTCCCCCTTAGGATATCAAATGTGGGACAAAGTCTTTCTAGTTATTGCAATACTTTCAATTTCAGTGTTTCCATAGTTGTGTATATTGCAGTCAATTGACACTGGGCTTACAAGTTACAAATAACTAAATTCAAATCTAGCCTCAGATACTTAATAGATATATAGCATAGGAAAAAATCATTTAATCTTGGACTGACTCAGTTTCCTCAAATACCAATTAGGAAAATAAAAACCCCTACTTTGCAGGATTATTGTGAGGATAAAATGAGACATTTATATAGTAATTAGTATGGAGTAGGAACTTAATAAATGATCATTTTTTTCATCTAGAAAAACAAGAGATCTATAATAACAAATGAATTAATAAAAAAATATGAAGAAAGAAACTGCACCATATCTGAAACTATGGCATAAAGTAGCAACCATCAAAACAATCTGGTGCTGGATAATAAATAGAGTGGAGAATCAATGGAATAGATATGGCAATCAATACGTAACGGTAAATAAACATAGTATCCTGGTGTTTGACAAATGCAAAGATCCAATGATCAAAGATGGAAGCTCTTGGAAGAACTCCTTTCTATCAAAACTACTAGGAAAAGTAGAAAGCAGTATAACAGAAGTTAGGTATAAACCAATACTTCACACTATATACTCAGGTAAAGTCAAAATGAATACATGATTTAGAAATAAAGAATGATACCATAAAAATTTGAAAGAGAATAAAATAGTTTACCTGTCAGATCTGTGGGAAAGTGAAGAATTTAGGTCAAAAGAAGAGTGAGAGAACATTATGAGATCTAAAATAGATAATTGTGACTACATTAAATTAAAAAGTTTCTGCACAAACAAAAACAATGAAATGAATATAAAGAGGCAAACTAAGAAAAAAAATTTGCTGTAGTTTCTCTAACAAAGACTTCATTTCTCAAATATATAGAGAACAGAGTCAAATGTATAAGAATAGAAACCATTTCCCAATTGACAAATAATCAAGGAATTTTTATGGACTATCCTCAGATGACAATTTAAAAAAAATACTCCAGATCACTATTGATTAGAAAAATACAAATTAAAACAATTCTGACATGCCACCTCACCCATCAGATTGGCTAACATGACCAAAAAATGTAGATTATAAATGCTGTAGGGGACATGGAAAAATTAGGACATCAGTTTACTGTTGATGGAGCTGCAATTTTATTTCTACTATTCTAAAAAGCAATCTGGAATAGTGTCAAAAGGGCCATGAAACTGTATAAACTTTGACTCAGCAATGGCACTAATAGCACTGTCTCTCTAAGAGATTAAAGATAGGACAAAAAAACCTACTTGTATAAAAATATTTATAGTAGCCTACTTTTTTTTTTTTGGTAGCAAAGAATAGAAATTGAAGGAATGTCTATCGAGTGAAGGATGGCTGAAAAAGTCATGGTATGAACTTGTAATGTAACATTATTATCCCATAAGAAATGATAAATAAAATAATCACAAAAAACCTGGAAAAACTTATATGAAGTGAGCAGAAACAGGAGAAGATTGTACACCGTCAATAACAATAATGTATTATCAACTGTGAATGACTCTGCTATTATCAACAAGGCAAAGATCTAGGACAACTCAGACTCATACCAAATAAAGGCTATCCACTGCCACAGAAACAACAGATATAGTCCAAATCCAAATGGAAAGATATCATTCTTATTTCCTCAGTGAATTTTTCTCTACTGTAAGCAATATGTGCCTTCTTTAACAATGTGATGAACATGGAAATATGTATTATGTGATAATATATGCATAATCTACATCATATTGCCTATCTTCTTGGGGAAAGGAAAGGGTAGACGGGAAAGAGATAACATGAACTACAAAATACTAGGAACCAAATATTTTAAAATTTTATTGACATGTAACCTGAAAAAAATAAATTACCAATTTAAAATGAGTATTTTTTCCTTATCTCTCTCTCTCTCTCCTGAAACTTAAAATCCCTTTATCTCTGAACAAACACACTTCACCAGAAATGTCCTTAACAAGTGCATTCCAGGCCAATCACTAGAAGGAAAATGCACTTCTGTTAGGCATACTGAGTAAAGGAATGTTTGTATTGAAAAGTGAATGTGGCTGGAAAAGAAAGGAAGGATCATTCTGAGCTTTTCAGGGTGGTAAATTGTTTTTAGCTATAACACGGAAGTATCCACTTATAAGACAGTATTTAGTTAAATGGTACTTCTTTACTAATTAACTTCATTAAAGCATTAAAATATCTTCCAGACAAGTATTCCTGTGTACAGCTGGCTAACTGGTTAGTACTGAAGCAGATTAGCAATCACTTTTCATTCAGTTGTCTTACAAGAGTCCTTTTCTTGACCTAATAACAGCCTCTATTGCTTATTTTTCTGATAGCAGTGAATCTGTTGTGTGCTGTTTTTTTTTTCTTTTTTCATTGAGAACTATTTTCTTTTCCACCAGTTTGTAATAAAATTAACAATAATTTGAAAAGGTGATTTTCAAAGGTGACTAAGACTAAAAGTGAACCAAAGTAGTCATCTCTTCATCTTCCCCCTTCTTAACTTTTATAGAATGGATTATGGAATTGGAAAAGTAATTGTTACTTTTAAAACCTGGAGTATGCATACACATATTAAAACAAACAATAACAACAAAAGCCTGAAGATTCAAAACATGTTAAAAGCTGTGGATGAATATCATATTCATGTTTTCTATATTAAAGTTCACTTTTTAAAAGATTATTTCCTCTTTAGGAATGTAAAGATAAGGATGGCATTAATTTATTAATATTTATATATAATATCAATAGTCATATTATCTATCAACTATATAGGGTCATAGAAAAATCATTCATTTGAACAGTTTCTTGTCTGTGTGTGAAACACTAGTTAAAGCTATTATCTATGTGAATTAAATTGCTGAATGTCTTTTGCACAAGGACTTAGAAGATTATTTTCTATATGAATTATTTACAAGAGAAAAAGGTTCTCTCTATTGGTATATGTGTTGGTGTTCTCTGATTAGAAAATGAAAACTCTGCAATATGTTATTTCTTTTTTGCTTCAGCTCAGAAAAATCAGAACCAAATTTAATGCTAGTATAGAGACCATTATATCTCCCATGTCGAAGCAATGCTTTTTCCTCTCCTTCTTTTGGTTTATTTGCATGTTATATTATTTCTTCTTGTTTTCATTCCAGCTACTTCCTCTTCAGCCAACTCTCATCAAATCATCTTTTGCCACAAAGAAAACTGCTGAGTCAAACCAGCAAGTGTGATGTCCATGTTTAACAATATATAGCACATTTTTCATGTTTAGGGTGCCCCTAGAGCCTTAGTGTCATTTAAATTTGCTAAAGTTTAAATGGCACTAAGCCTTTTGTGACCCACTATATAATCACTTTCTTTGCTACTGAGAGATCAGAGGAGTTTCATCCACTATTGTATTAAAGGAAGGTTAATTTGGATTTGAAGGGTTAAGAATTTCAATATTGAAAGGGGGAAAGAGTGGATATACCCCCCTTCTCAAAGTGGGGTACAAGGGAGACTTGATATTTAGGGTTGGCTCAGAGAGAGGAAAAGGGGTTTTGAAGATTTTCCCCCTTCTGCCTTCCTTCCTTAGCTAAGGCTGCTCTCCCAGATTTACTCTTATCCCTCTTGTCCATCCTCCACTACTTGAGACCAAAGGGTCTCCCCCTTGATCTGTTCATTCACACTTGTTCACAGCTTGGGGAATAGATATCTATATTAATGTCCACTCAATCAGAATAATACAAAGAAATAACTGGCAGTAAAAAATGGGAAAAGTAAAGTGGGGAAAAGGGATCCCTGTCTCTCTCTAAATCCTTTCCCCTCCCTCCTTGAGTTTGGGGGTAACTCAGGCCTTTGAAGTCTAAGCCCCGTGAGAGAAAGTTACGTTGACTTACTCCTGGGCAACAGGAGCTAAGGTAAAGTCTGCTCAGGTTTCTCTTCAGGTCCCTTCAATTGGGAAATGTTGGGGGGAAGATTCCCAGTCACCAGAAGGAAAAGTGGGTAACCATCAGGAGAAAGTCTTTTTTTCACCCTATCCCTTCGGCTTCTCAAGACTGAGAGTTACCAACTCCTCTACCAGCTGGAGTCTTTTCCTCCTCAAGATTCCAAACTCCTGGGACCCCTCCCCCATGGAGGTGATCAGTCTCACACACTCTTCAGCCTGGCACTTTTCTTTAGTGCCAGCCTCTGTCACACTATTCTACTGGACCCATACTAGTCATTACAGCTAATTCAGAATATGTCTACCTTCTGTTATTGTTTTGTTGATATTATTGTAGTAATTTTGGAATTGTTCTCCTTGTTTTACTTTCCTCGCAATGCATCAATTCATAAAAGTATTCTCATAGTTCTCTGAATCTCCTTTTTATTAATTTCTTAGAGAACAGCATTATTCCAAAGCATTTACAATTCTCAAAAGTCTTTTTACCATCTATATTCCCAGACTATGTTTTGTGAAGATGGGATTACCTCTCTCCTGCACATTTTTAGATTTACTCACCAAAAGTGTACACACCCCACTTATCCTTAAGTATGGGGATGTCTGTGACCCATGTATGCAATAGTGGATAATGAATCAGGATTGACTGACTTCCCCTTGGCAGTACTAAGTAGAACTTTAGCTCTAATTGGTGCACATAAAATGAAAGGAAGGCCCAGGAAGTGAGGAAAGGAAGGGTATTTATAAGTGGTAAGAACTTCCTATGATAGGTCTTTCACCTACAACTTGACCTTGGAGAAGCTCTGACTGAGGGCCTTGGATTGCTCCTATTTTCCCTTAGAATACCACGTGGGTAAGTGAAAAAAAAAGGCTGACTTCCTTCCCTGGATTTCCAGGAGGTACTAGCCTCTAGAGGGGCCCCTTGTCTGGGAGGAGGCCTCTTGGCTAAAACTTTTATTATTGACCCTTAGACCCTCTGGCTATGGCTTCTGGAGCCCTTCTGGATTAAAGCCAGGACATGAGCAATATTCTAGCTCCTTAAGCTAAATTTCTTACTCTTCCCTCTTTCTCATTTCTCTACTTTCACACTTTCCCTCTATTTTATGAATAAATTGCTAAAAAAATCATTTGGAATTGATTAAATTCCTGGCAACCATACTCTGATAAATTAAGTCCAACCATAATTTTACTCCTTACAGTTCCTTCTAGTGGTCTACATTGTTCTCTGAATGTGACATGGGGTCTCTTGCCTTTGTTATTATGCCCAGGCTGTATCCTCTACCAGTAATGCACACCCTTCTTACTGCTGCTTTACAGAATTTCTAGCTTCTTTCAAGGCTGGTCTTAGCTATCTGTTGACTTTCCTGACATCCTGGTTATAAATTATAAGTATTTTCCTAATTATCTTAATTTTCTTATCCATTTACAGGATGTAACCTTCTAGCAGAATGTAACCTTGTCCATGCAAAGAGATTTTTAAAAGTTTGCTTTTGTAGGTCAAGAACATAATACAATGTTTCATAATTTAGAGTTGTGATTTCCTCAATGCAGAGAAAATTCACTTCAGTAACATATCTAAGTAGATCTATCTAATTTATATTCTTCTAGAATTTCCTAGGTCACTGAGATATAAAATAATTCATGCAGCCAGCATGTGTCAGGATTAGGTCTTAGAGCCAGATATCCCTAACTTCAAGGCTGGCCCTCTGCCTACTACACCATATTTCCTCTCCCATTGAACATAGTAGGTGTTCAATGAAGTCCTATTACTTTTATTTAAATATGCATAGATAAATAAAGGAAATGTAAGCTAAGTAGGAAGAAGGGTGGGAAGGGAATAAATAAGCATTTATAAAGGCTTATGTGTCAGACACTATCATAAGTGCTTTATGCAAATTTATCTCTGTTGAGATGATATGGTAAAATATTAAATAGAATACTAGGTGTGGAGTCAAAAACATCTGAGTTCAATTTTAGATTCAGACAATTCTTACCTGTGACCAGAACAAGCCACATACCTTCCATCTGCCTCAGTTTCTTCAATTATAAAATTAGGGTAATCTGATTTTTGTTTTTTTTTTTTGTCCTTTTGAGGAACCTTATACTGATCAGTGGTGAGGTGAGAAAGATCCTTGCTTCTACACTGCAGCCATCTTGACCTGGAAGTCCTAAAATGAGGATGATAATAGCACATAACTCTCAGCGTTGTTGTTCAAATCAAATGAGTTAATGAGGAGAAAATTAATTTGGAGGATGAGGTGAGCCTTCACAGAGAAAGAGGTCCCTAAACTAGTCCATGTAGGATGGTAATTCTAAAGGTAGAGGTGAAGAAAGAACAAAATTTGAGATTAAGGTAAAGCCTATGCAGAAGCTTTTAAGTGGGAGATGAAGTCTTAAATTAAGGAGTCAGCTAGTAGTCCAGTAAAAACTTGGTGGCTTGCATCTCACTATAAATATCAGAAGACAGAAAAGTTTCACTCATAATTCCCTTCCTCAAGGGAAAAATTACCTAAAATACCTTTTCTTTCAAGTCTCACTCCATTTGTAACTTAGTATACTTGGTCATACTTCAATACTCAAGAAGAGGTGAATTTCCCAGAATAACATAAAAGCTCATGAACTATACTATTACTAGAATCAGCATACCAAGAAGACAGCAGTAGCAGCAGCTGCTCAGCCATATGGCTACCTGCTCATCTTCATAAAATCCAGATGAAAATACTCTATGTGCATCCCTCCAATATCCTTTTTTAAAAAATTGAGTAAAATGTCCAGATTTCAAAGGTACTTTTCCAGTGCCAGCATCTTCATAGTCCCATAATTATAAGGATGGGGAAAATATAAGACCCTCCTTTATTCAAGTTGGTCAATTATATTCCCTCTCTCTTTTAGAATAGAAGAAAAAAAATTGACCAAGTAGAATAAAATATAACCTCTACTCATGGCTTCTCCCCAACCTTTGTGAAGATTCCCTAACAAATAAGACCTCTTCAAATATGTTATCCAATTTCCTTTGAGTATCAACATCACACTTTGAAAGAGGGAAAAACTATGCTCACCAAGGGAATTTAGAAGTATTATGGAGGACATTCTGTACAGTGTATGAATAGAATTGAGATTCTCGTGAATGCAG
This sequence comes from Monodelphis domestica, assembly GCF_027887165.1. Taxonomy (NCBI): domain Eukaryota; kingdom Metazoa; phylum Chordata; class Mammalia; order Didelphimorphia; family Didelphidae; genus Monodelphis; species Monodelphis domestica. The sequence continues at coordinate 389,975,266 of NC_077228.1, forward strand.
TTACTATAGATGTTTATTGTTTAGTTGGAAAATCTTGAACCCCAGGACTATGTTCCCCAGAATTTCTTTTGTATTTCCCAACATCCTTTTCCCCTTGCTTAAGTGTCTCTACACGATTTGTATATAACTTTTTGGGATTCCTCCCTCTTGCTCTTCTTTATCAAATCCATGGCTTGCGTTAGCTTCCTTTTAACTCTAGTTTTTATTTTAATAAATCTTATAAATATAATATTTGAGTTATTGTATATTAATTTTAATTCTCACACTATGGACAAAACTGCACTAATTCATGAATCTTAAGGTCTTCTCACTGTGAGCCAAATGTCTGAAGAAAGGGAGGCAAGAGGGGAGAAAAATAATAGAGAAGAATATGAATGGATTTCCCTCCCCTTTAATAAGCTTGATTTTCAAAACTATAAATGGAAAAATTTTGCTCTCTTTGGGCAAATTTTTAGTGTTCTCTCAAAGATAGAAATATGTACTGAGCACAATATATTAACATATCCTGGAGTCTCAATATAAAATTTACTCAGACCTTTTTGCAAAGGCAAGAGAAAAAATTAAATATGTTTAAACTTTTTAATTATTTTATAAAACTTCATCATTAGTAGTTTGGTGGCTAATCAATTCTACCAACACCTTTTATATCAGATATTCAAGTAACCCATATATGAGTAAAAAATAAATTAAATAAATGATTCTCTCATTTTGGAATAAAAATGTAAAATGCTTCCTCTAATTATACATACCTTCTAGAACCAAAAGGGTGAGGAACTTTGCTACAGAAGATTCTCAGTTTTAAAGCTACAGAGCATAATAAAAAATTTTCTATGTTTTAAATCCGCAACATTTAAGGTGATGTTTCACAGTATTCTGAAAAAACAAACTGAGAAAGCAGCTTTATTAGGCCAGAGAGATTTTTTCCACAAGCTGTCGGAGTGGTGGGCAGAAAAGGGCATCAGTAGCTAGGATTTATTCTTTATAACAATACCCTCTTATAGCTTCTGTCAAGAAAGAGCATAATTTGAAGAAAATCAACATCAATTAAGGTTGTAGTGACCTTCTCTGGCCTGGTGTTTAAGAGCAGAGATTAGATGGCACAACAATGTGATTTACTGAATGTAATCATATGGAACTGAGTTTCACAGGATATTATTTTCTTTAAAATCTCATTGTCTATGACTTCACTTTAGCATAAATTCTGTTTGGTAAAACCAGAATCATAGAACTTTAAAATTATAAGAATCCTATAAGCGACTATATTTTCAATCCCTTGCATTAACACAAATATTTTTTTACAACATACTTAGCAAGTGCCTCAGTTTCCTTTTTATAAAATGGACTGGAAAAGAAAAATGGCAAACTCCTCAAATGTCTGCCTAAGAAAATCATAAATGGGAACATGAAGAGTAGGATATGAATAAAAACAAATGGACAACAAATATTAAAATAAATGATATGTAAAGTGTTTTGTAAACCTTAATAAGTACTATATAAAATTTAGCTGTTAATATTATGATTTTAATAATCTGGGTTCATTCCCAGTTATTTTAGGTTTGTTGTTCTTTGACTTGGCTTTTCTCATGATTCTTAATCCCTTTCTCTGCTTCTTTTGTACCTCAATACATAACTTATTTTAAATAGCATTGGATAAAGGGGGTGAATACAATTTATAAAAAAGTCAAATTAGCAAGTTGATTCTTTGCCTGAATGGTTGAGTAAAGATACAGAACGAAGAAGAAAGGAATATATAATCAATGTGTTCTAGGACATCTAGGATATTGGTAATTGTTATTTAGTCATGTTATTTTTAAGTTTCTCTCTCAAATTCCATTTAAAGAAGCATTCAAATAAGATGTTATTCTTTCTTAAAACGTGGACCAGTCTATGACTCCCTGAACAACTTTTCTGAATTCTTCATTATTGTTCTGGATATCTTCCTCCACCTCACCCAAACTTTTCAACTCCCTTTTGTATGTTATCTTCTCCTGCCCCAAACTCCTTAGGGGGAAGATGTATTTTTGCTTGCATTTGTACTCCTAATATTTAGTGCCTGGTATATACTAAACACTTAAATGCTCTATCTATTTCTATCTATCACATATTTTAAAATTATTTAATAACTAAATGAGCACTGTATAATTCCAAAGATGATATTTATTCAGACTCAATTCTTTCCAGAGGCTCATGTTTAAAATAAAACCTTAAAAAGTTATGAAAATATTCATCAAATCATCTTTTTTGGAAATTAACATTATCCAAAATATCTTCTTAAAAGGAGGGGATTGGCACACTGAGCTTCCACATGATGACATATAGACCTGAAGTCTGCTTTTGTGACCCTGGAAATACAAATAAAAATAAACTATAGCTCCTTAAAAAGGACATCTTTCAGTGTAAAACAAGATTAAAAACATCATACATCAGTATAAAAACAGATTGTCTAAGACCGCATGCTCATTAGATAATTCTTTTGTTACACTAGAGAATTTGTATTCATCAGAAACGTATATAAGGGGTAGAAATGATGAATTGTATGAATATAGTGATCTTCATCTACTCAGATCATGCTGACTAGGTCACCCTATTATTTTTTTTAATATATTTTATTTGATCATTTCCAAGCATTATTCGTTAAAGACATAGATCATTTTCTTTTCCTCCCCCCCACCCCCCATAGCCGACGCGTAAGTCCACTGGGCATTAGATGTTTTCTTGATTTGAACCCATTGCTTTGTTGATAGTATTTGCATTAGAGTGTTCATTTAAAGTCTATCCTCTGTCATGTCCCCTCAACCTCTGTATTCAGGCAGTTGCTTTTTCTCGGTGTTTCCACTCCCATAGTTTATCCTTTGCTTATGAATGGTTTTTTTTTTTCTCCTGGATCCCTGAAAGTTGTTCAGGGACATTACACCGCCCCTAATGGAGAAGTCCATTACGTTCGATTATACCACAGTGTATCAGTCTCTGTGTACAATGTTCTCCTGGTTCTGCTCCTCTCGCTCTGCATCACTTCCTGGAGGTTGTTCCAGTCTCCATGGAACTTCTCCACTTTATTATTCCTTTTAGCACAATAGTACTCCATCACCAACATATACCACAGTTTGTTCAGCCATTCCTCAATTGATGGGCATCCCCTCGTTTTCCAGTTTTGGGCCACCACAAAGAGCGCAGCTATGAATATTTTTGTACAAGTCTTTGTGTCCATTGTCTCTTTGGGGTACAGACCCAGCAGTGCTATGGCTGGGTCAAAGGGTAGATATTCTTTTAGCACCCTTTGGGCATAGTTCCAAATTGCCCTCCAGAATGGTTGGATCAGTTCACAGCTCCACCAGCAATGAATTAATGTCCCTATTTTGCCACATCCCCTCCAGCATTCATTACTTTCCTTTGCTGTTATGTTAGCCAATCTGCTAGGTGTGAGGTGATACCTCAGAGTTGTTTTGATTTGCATCTCTCTGATTATAAGAGATGTAGAACACTTCTTCATGTGCTTGCTAATAGTTTTGATTTCTTTATCTGAGAACTGCCTATCCATTTCCCTTGTCCATTTATCAATTGGAGAATGGCTTGATTTTTTGTACAATTGATTTAGCTCTTTATAAATATGAGTAATTAAACCTTTGTCAGAGGTTTCTATGAAGATTTTTTCCCAATTTGTTGTTTCCCTTCTGATTTTAGTTACATTGGTTTTGTTTGTACAAAAGCTTTTTAGTTTGATGTAGTCAAAATTATTTATTTTACATTTTGTGATTCTTTCTATATCTTGCTTGGTTTTAAAGCCTTTCCCCTCCCAAAGGTCTGACATGTATACTATTCTGTGTTTACCCAATTTACTTATGGTTTCCTTCTTTATGTTTAAGTCACTCACCCATTTTGAATTTATCTTGGTGTAGGGTGTGAGGTGTTGATCTATTCCTAGTCTCTCCCACACTGTCTTCCAATTTTCCCAGCAGTTTTTATCGAATAGTGGATTTTTGTCCCAAAAGCTGGGATCTTTGGGTTTATCGTATACTGTCTTGCTGAGGTCGCTTTCCCCCAGTCTATTCCACTGATCTTCCTTTCTGTTTCTTAGCCAGTACCAAATTGTTTTGATGACTGCTGCTTTGTAATATAGTTTTAGGTCAGGGACTGCAAGGCCCCCATCGTATGTGTTTTTTTTTTCATTATTTCCCTGGATATCCTTGATCTTTTGTTCTTCCAAATGAACTTTGTTATGTTTTTTTCTAAATCAGTGAAGAAGTATTTTGGTAGTTCAATGGGTATGGCACTAAATAGATAAATAAGTTTGGGTAGGATGGTCATTTTTATTATATTGGCTCGTCCTATCCATGAGCAGTTAATGTTTTTCCATTTGTTCAAGTCTAGTTTTAGTTGTGTGGCGAGTGTTTTGTAGTTGTGTTCATATAGTTCCTGTGTTTGTCTTGGGAGGTAGATTCCTAGGTATTTTATTTTGTCTAAGGTGATTTTGAATGGGATTTCTCTTTCTAGTTCTTGCTGCTGAGCTGTGTTGGAGATATATAGAAAAGCTGATGATTTATGTGGGTTTATTTTGTATCCTGCAACTTTGCTAAAGTTGTTGATTATTTCAATTAGCTTTTTGGTTGAATCTCTAGGATTCTTTAAGTAGACCATCATGTCATCCGCAAAGAGTGATAACTTGGTCTCCTCCTTGCCTATTTTGATGCCTTCAATTCCTTTATCTTCTCTAATTGCTACTGCTAGTGTTTCTAGTACAATGTCAAATAGTAGAGGTGATAATGGGCATCCTTGTTTCACTCCTGATCTTATTGGGAATGCATCTAGTTTATCCCCATTGCAGATGATATTAGCTGTTGGTTTTAGATATATACTGTTTATTATTTTTAGGAATGACCCTTCTATTCCTATGCTTTCTAGTGTTTTTAATAGGAATGGGTGTTGTATTTTATCAAAGGCATTTTCTGCATCTATTGAAATAATCATGTGATTCTTGCTAGTTTGCTTGTTGATGTTGTCAATTATGTGGATGGTTTTCCTAATGTTGAACCAGCCCTGCATCCCTGGTATGAATCCTACTTGATCATGGTGAATGATCCTTCTGATCACTTTCTGGAGTCTTTTTGCTAGTATCCTATTTAAGATTTTTGCATCTATATTCATTAGGGAGATTGGCCTATAGTTTTCTTTCTCTGTTTTTGACCTGCCTGGTTTTGGAATCAGTACCATGTTTGTGTCGTAAAAGGAGTTTGGTAGAACTCCCTCTTTGCTTATTATGTCAAATAGTTTGTATAGTATTGGGATTAACTGTTCTCTGAATGTTTGATAGAATTCACAGGTGAATCCATCAGGCCCTGGGGACTTTTTCTTAGGAAGTTCTTTGATGGCTTGTTGGATTTCAATTTCTGATATGGGATTATTTAGGAATTCTATTTCCTCTTCTGTTAGTCTAGGCAGTTTGTATTTTTGTATATATTCATCCATTTCTCCTAAATTGGTGTATTTATTGCCATATAATTGGGCAAAGTAATTTCTAATGATTGCATTAATTTCCTCCTCATTGGAGGTGCTGTCCCCCTTTTCATCTTTAATGCTGTGAATTTGCTTTTCTTCCTTCCTTTTTTTAACTAGATTGACCAGTACCTTGTCTATTTTGTTTGTTTTTTCAAAGTACCAGCTTCTTGTCTCATTTATTAAATCAATAGTTCTATCACTTTCAATTTTATTAATTTCTCCCTTAATTTTTAGGATTTCTAATTTGGTTTTCTGCTGGGGGTTTTTAATTTGATCACTTTCCAGTTTTTTCATTTGCATTTCCAATTGATTGATCTCTGCTCTCCCTTGTTTGTTAATATAAGCATTCAGGGATATGAATTTACCTCTGATTACCGCTTTGGCTGCATCCCAAAAGGTCTGAAAGGATGTTTCGCCATTGTCATTTTCCTCGATTAAATTATTAATTGTTTCTATGATTTCTTCTTTAACTAAACTTTTTTGGAGTATCATATTGTTTAATTTCCAATTGGTTTTAGATTTGGTTTTCCATGTACCATTACTAATCATTATTTTTATTGCCTTGTGATCTGAGAAGGCTGCATTCATTATTTCTGCTTTTCTGCATTTGTGTGCTATGTTTCTGTGGCCTAATGTATGGTCAATTTTTGTGAATGTGCCATGTGGTGCTGAGAAGAAGGTGTATTCCTTTTTATCCCTATTTATTTTTCTCCATATGTCTATTAATTCTAATTTTTCTAAGATTTCATTCACTTCTTTTACCTCTTTCTTATTTATTTTTTGATTTGATTTATCTAAATTTGATAATGGTTGGTTTAAGTCTCCCACTAGTATGGTTTTATTGTCTATTTCTTCCTTCAATTCTCCTAGTTTCTCCATTAGAAATTTGGGTGCTATATTATTTGGTGCATACATATTGATTAATGATATTTCCTCATTGTCTATAGTCCCTTTTATCAAAATATAATTACCTTCCCTATCCCTTTTGATCAGGTCTATTTTTGCATTGGCTTTATCAGATATCATGATTACCACTCCTGCCTTCTTTCTATCAGTTGAAGCCCAGAAGGTCTTACTCCATCCTTTAATTCTGACCTTGTGGGTGTCAACCCGCCTCATGTGTGTTTCTTGAAGACAACATATGGTAGGGTTTTGGATTCTAATCCATTCTGCTATTCGTCTACGTTTTATGGGTGAGTTCATCCCATTCACGTTCAAAGTTATGATTGTCATTTGTGGACTCCCTGGCATTTTGATTGCCTTCCCTAATTCTAACCTTTTCTTCTTCGGCTCTACCTTTTAGTCCAGTGATTTACTTTGAAACAGTCCCCCTTGTCCCCTCCCTTGATGTTTCCCTTTTTAGTCCCTCCTTTTTTGTTCCCTCCCCCTCCCCCCTCTCTTTCCCTCCCTTTTTGTTCTCCCTCTCCCCCTCCCCCCCTTGGTTTTCCCTTCTCCTTACCCTTGTTAGGTAAGATAGAATTCAAGATCCCAATGGATCTGGATGTTTTTCCCTCTCAGAGCTGATTTCCCTGAGATTGAGGTTTAAGTAACCCCCCCCCTCTCTTCCTCTCCTTCTTATAGGAGTTTTCTTCCCCTCCCCTTCCCATGTGAATCTTTGTGTGAGAATGATTATTCTATTTGGTCTTTCTTTACCCCCTATTTATACATTACATTTTCCCCACATGTTAGTATACATAGGTTGATATAAATGTAGTCCTTATAGAAGAGAGTTTGAGTAAAAGAAGAAGATAACATTTTCCCCTTTCCTTAATATTTACCTTTTCAGGTATTCCTTGCTCTTTGATTTTCGGTATCAAACTTTCCACAGAGCTCTGGTCTTTTCTTTGCAAAAAGTTGGAAGTCTTCTATTTTGTTGAATGCCCATACTTTCCCTTGGAAGTATATAGTCAGTTTTGCTGGGTAGCTGATTCTTGGTTGGAGACCCAGCTCTCTTGCCTTTCTGAAGATCATGTTCCATGCCTTACGATCATTCAGAGTAGAACTTGCAAGGTCTTGGGTGACCCTGATTGGCATTCCTTTATATCTAAATTGTCTTTTTCTGGCTTCCTGTAGGATTTTTTCTTTTGTTTGATAGCTTTGGAATTTGGCAATTACATTCCTGGGAGTTGTCTTTTGGGGGTTTAGTGTAGAAGGTGTTCTGTGAGCTCTGTCAGTGGCTGTATTGCCCCCTTGTTCTAGAATCTCTGGGCAATTTTCTTTGATTATATCTTGTATCACCATGTCCAGTTTGGTGTTTATTTCTGGCTTTTCTGGGAGTCCAATTATTCTAAAATTATCCCTTCTCCCCCTATTTTCCAGATCTATCACCTTGTCGGTGAGATATTTTATGTTCTCTTCTAATTTCTTGGTATTTTGGCTTTGCTTTATTGATTCTTGCTCTTTTACACGATCGTTGTCTTCCAGCTGCCTGATTCTGGCCTTTAAAGCCTGGTTTTCTTTTACAGTTTGGTCAAACTGGTTTTGTAGATGCGTGAATTTCTTTTGCATTATTTCCAACTTTTCCTCCCAGAAGGCTTCCATCTTTTTGGTCATTTCTGATTCAAATTCTTCATAGGTTTGTGGAGAGTTTCCCTTTCCTTTGGAAGGTTTTGGAGCATTTTCTTTTATATTATCTTCTGTCTGCTCTGTATTTTGTATTTTGGCTCCATAGAATGTGTCCAAAGTCGCCCCTTTCTTCTTATTTTTCTTGGTATTTTGGGGCTTCTGTGCTTCTGTGGAGTTTGCTTCCATCTCTGAATGTGGAGGATTGGCTTTTCTTATCTCTGGTGATCCGAGGCTTTAGTCCTGGGCAGATGGTTCTATGAGCTTTCCCTGGGTTAAACTGAATATGCCTCACTGGAACTGGGATGGAAGGGTCGGACCACGAGGCCACACTCTCCCCCCTGGCTCGCTTTCCGGAAGTTGCCTTCAGAATCGCTGGCCGTGAGGCTGTTTCGTCAGCCTGCGGGGGGATGGGCTGCAGCTAACCCAAGCTCTAGGGCAAGGACTTTCACTGAGACTTGGATAGCAGGATCCAGCCCATGAGGCTGTCTTGCCCGCCCTGAGGGTTGCTGTTGTTTCGACCAGCTCTCTGCAGCAGAAGCCCCAGGCAGTAACTTTCACCGGGACTGTAGAAGGCCCTGAGGGTTCTGCTCTCTGAGCCAGGCTGGGCTGCGGCTTCCGGGAGCCTTGGACTCTGCGCTCCTACCCCTGAGGTCCAAGGGATCTCGGGTTCTGGCTTTTAAGGGGAGCCGTACCTTTTGATCCGGGTCCAGGTCCAGGAGGAGGGTTCCCAGGGTCTGTGCTGTTGATCGTTTTGAATTTCGGCACCTTAGGAGCTTATCGTTTGAGATCGGTCGGGAAGGGTTTTCAGGAGGCCTGAGCTTTAGCTTTCTCTAAGCCGCCATCTTAACCGGAAGTCCTAGGTCACCCTATTATTAAGCTTTGTTGCCTTGTCACTTTTTTCAGATGCTGCAATTATCTTAGTTAATCTTAGATAATTGAAGCATGATATAGTAAGCACTCTTTATCTCCTCTCCTGATAGGCACTCATGTTTATATTGTAAATTCTGAGAGTATACATGATGTTTCTAGATGCGGATCCCAAAATTCCATGCTTTTTCATGAAACTGATCCCTAAGCCCAGTGAAACTGTGAGCATATAATAAATATTGTGATTTGGCAGTATCTCCCCAAGATGAATGTAGACAGACATATGTTGCACATTAAAAGTAGAGATTACTTTGGACCTTTAAATTGAAATATTCCCTACTGAAAAATAAAACACTAGTTAAGAAGTAGAAGAAATGAATTCTAATTCTTTATCTTATACTAAACATCATAGGCAATTCACATAACTCAGATCTGGGTGATGGAAAGAGCATTCTGTGACTGGTGGCAAGATAATCGGATTATAGAATAGAAGATGTAGATAAAGAAAAGACTAAAGTCTACTCTAATCACTACACTATACAGATGAGGAAATTGGGTCTGATGGAGAAAAATTGTCTGTTAAAATTTACATAGATAGGCAGAAGAACCAGAAGGAAAACATGTTTTCTGAATTTAAAGCCAGCACTCTTTTCATTATACTAAACTGTTCTAACCACAATATCTATCTATACTGATACTTTCGTGAATTAATTACTTTGCTTTTATTGAAATTATGTGAACTTTATTTTCAATTTATAAAAAGCATTTTTTATTTTTATTAGTATCTTCTTGAACTTGCCACCACTCCACCCACAAGTGATCTATTTCAATATTCAAGAGCTCAAAAATTATTGTATTTATTTATCTCTTATTGTTCTCTCTCTGCCTCTGCCTTACTATTCTCAATCTCAATCCTTTGGTGAACCAAAGAATCAACTCTTCACTACTTTATACTCTCAAATCACTTACTTCCTTATCCTACCATCAATCATACATTGGCAAGCCCCAATCCTGAGTTAATCAAACCACCTGTAATTATACATGCTGCTTAATAAAACTTCAGGGAGCCACAAAACTGTGTTAAATTCACTACGAATTTTTTTTTCCTACAGGCTATATGATTGGCCAATATGACAGTAAAGGAAAATGATGGAGGGGATGTGGCAAAATTGATACATTAATGGAGTGATCCAACCATTCAAGTCAATTTGGAATTATGCCCAAAGGACATTAAATGATTGCAAGCCTTTTGATTCAGCCACATCACAACTGGGTTTATACCACAAAGAATTAAAAACGTTTGTACAAAAATATTTATTGCTGCTCTTTTGTGGTGGCAAAAAATTGGACAGTGAGATGGCATCCCTCAATTTGGGAATGGCTGAACAAATTATAATATATAATGGTGATGGAATACTCTTGTGGTATAATGAATGATGAACTGTTTGATTTATATATGAACTGGAGAGACATCCATCAACTGATGTGGATGAGCAGAACCTGAAACATTGTAGAACAATCAAATGTAATAGATTCTGCTACTAAGAGCAATGCATTGATCAAGAACAACCCCATGGAACTTATGAAAAAGAATGCTATCCACATCTAGAGAAGGAACTATGGGAATAGAAATGCATAAGAAAAACAAATGATTCATCACTTGGTTATATGGTTATATGATTTGGGGTTGTGGTTTTAAAAGATTATTACAGATATGAATAATATGGAAATAAGTTTTTGAGTAATAAGACATGTATAAACCAATAGTGGAGTTGCTTGTCAGTTCTGGGAGGAGGGACGGAAGAGAGAAGGGAGAGAACATGAATCAGGTAACCATGGAAAAATATTCTAAAAAAATTAAATAATGTGAAAACAATAAAAGAAAATGAAAAAAAACAGAAAAAGAAAAAAATAAAATAAAGGTTCTGTGAAATGTGCAGGGAAGTTTGACACTTTGGTGTCAAAGTGAAGGTGAACCTAGCCCTTTTCAGGTATGCTTATCTATGTGTCATCCTACTCTGACCTGTTTCTATCTAAGAAATTATATAATGTGCAGCAGCCACACTCCAGTACAACTGTCTTAACAGATGGGTTAAACCCTGATAAGGACAACTGATAGGTCTCAAACCCATTGGCAATTTAGGGGGGATGTCTACCCAAACAATGTGTACACATCCTCCTAGAATATGTGGTTGAGAACAATTTGTTTCAGTAGCCATAAAGATAGGACTGGGAAGTGCATGAGATTTTAAAGACACTAAAGACTCCAAGGTCATCCACTGCATCTCATGTCATCCTTAGGTTTGCCCTGACTTTCATCTTGCCATTGGGCTTTGATGACTCTGGAAGAGAGAGTAGAGAGAGTGAGGATGACAAATTTGTGCAACTATGCTTCACTTAATTCCATTTTATGCACAAGTGAAGACATTACCCCATGGTGCCAAGAATCGTCTTAGAAAAAGGACAGACAATTTTACCTAATCTCACTGTAGGATGGCAGTCCTTCTTTCCTAGATAGAAAGATGTAGAAGATTCAGGAGAGATAACTGAAGATTCAACTTGCTGTAAAGGAAAGAAGGTAGTAAGATAAAGTGCATATATATTGGTCATGGTAAGGATAAGGGTGTCCTCTCTTTCAGAGACGATGAGAAGGAAAAAGAAAGGAGAAGAAAATGGATGTCAAAGAGTTTTGAAATAAAGATTATGCGACCTATCTCATTTACCACTGAATTGATTTCCAGTATTATCTTCTGCTTGCAAACTTTTCAGTACCTCCTTTTTGCACTCTCTCAGATGAAGATTATATTTTATGCTTTATTGAAAAACAATATAGTCCATTTTTTACAAGTTCTTTCTTACCCCTTTCCTGATCTTATACCTCTCTGGTATCATTCCCCATACTCTTCAGCATCATTCCCTACTTTCTCTTCATTTACTCTAGTTTCTAATGAGGAGGTAACTGTTCTTCTTAACAGGGCCAATCCCCTTGCATTACATCCTTGATCCTATTCTCTGCTATCTTCTCTAGAAGAATTTTCCCCACTATCATTTGCTTTCTTTCTAATTTAACTACATCTCTATTTCCTCTAGGATAAAATACAAAGTACAATTCACTCCACCTCTTAGGTTCAGCACTTTCTCAGGCTGTCTGGCCTGCCTTGAATGCTCTCCTTTATCTCCTCTGACTGAATGCTTCCTTTGCAGTCTTATCTTAAATCTCATCTTCCACATTTAGTTATCCTGAACTGCTCTTAATTCCAGGACAGACTCGCTCTTGCTAATTTCCTATTTATTCTGGATATATATTATTTATACAACTTTACTTGCTTCCAAAGAGTCTGTAAAGTCCTTGGACTATCTTTTGTCTCTTTTTGTATACCCAAAATTTAGCAAAGTTCCAGACACATATTAGGTGCCTTTTAAAAGTATACTGATTGACTATATATTGTCTTTGTCTGTGCTGCATACATTTCATAGTTTCTCCATCCTGAAAACAAATAAAACTCATGAAATCTTACAATACCTTCTAATATACTCTATTTCTCTTCTCAGCTAAACTCCTTGGAAAGAGTATTTGTTCTTTTTTTTTCTTTTGAATATTATTTTATTTGGTAATTTTCAAACATTTTCATTGGAAACAAAGATCATTTTCTTTTTCGCCCCCTCTCCCCCACCCCTCCCATAGCCGATGTATGATTCCACTGGGTATCACATGTGTCCTTGATTTGAACACATTTCCATGTTTTTAATATTTGCATTAGGGTGTTCATTTAGAGTCTCCACAATCATATCCCCTCAACCCCTTTAGTCAAGCAGTTGCTTTTTCTCGGTGTTTTTACTCCCACAGTTTGTCCTCTGCTTGTGGATAGTGTTTTTTCTCATAGATCCCTGCAGATTGTTCAGGGATATTCCATTAACACTAATGGAGAAGTCCATTACGTTCGATGGTACCACAGTATATCAGTCTCTCATTACAATGTCCTCCTGGTTCTGCTCCTTTCGCTCTGCATGACTTCTTGGAGGTTGTACCAGTCTCCATGGAATTCCTCCACTTTATTATTCCTTTTAGCACAATAGTATTCCATCACCAACATATACCACAATTTGTTCAGCCATTCCACAATTGAAGGGCATTCCCTCATTTTCCAATTTTTGGCCACCAAAAAGATTGCAGCTATGAATATTCTTGCACATGTCTTTTTTCCTTATTATCTCTTTGGGATACAAGCCCAGTAGTGCTATGGCTGAATCAAAGGGCAGATAGTCTTTTATCGCCCTTTGAGCATAGTTCCAAATTGCCCTCCAGAATGGTTGGATGAATTCACAACTTCACCAGTAATGAATTAATGTCCCTACTTTGCCACATCCCCTCCCACATTCATTACTTTCCTTTGCTGTCATGTTAGCCAATCTGCTAGGTGTGAGGTGATACCTCAGAGTTGTTTTGAATTGCATCTCTCTGATGATAAGAGATTTAGAACATTTTTTCATGTCCTTATTAATAGTTTTGATTTCTTTATCTGAAAACTGCCTATTCATGTCCCTTGTCAATTTATCAATTGGAGAATGGCATGATTTTTTGCACAATTGATTTAGGTCTTTGTAAATTTGAGTAATTAAACCTTTGTCAGAGGTTTTTGTTATGAAGATTGTTTCCCAATGTGTTGCTTCCCTTCTGATTTTAGTTACATTGGTTATGTTTGTACAAAAACTTTTAAATTTGATGTAGCCAAAATTATTTATTTTACATTTTGTGATTCTTTCTAAGTCTTGCTTAATTTTAAAATCTTTCCCTTCCCAAAGGTCTGACATGTATACTATTCTGTGTTTACCTAATTTACTTAGTTTCCTTCTTTATGTTTAAGTCATTCACCCATTCTGAATTTATCTTGTTGTAGTGTGTGAGGTGTTGCTCCAAATCTAATCTCTACAACACTGTTTTCCAATTTTTCCAGCAGTTTTTATCAAATAGTGGATATTTGTCCAAAAAGCTGGGTTCTTTGGGTTTGTAATAGACTGTCTTGCTGAGGTCATTTACCCCAAGTATATTCCACTGATCCTCCTTTCTGTCTCTTAGCCAGTACTAAATTGTTTTGATGACCATTGCTTTATGGTATAGTTTGAGATCTGGGACTGCAAGTCCTCCTTCCTTTGCATTTTTTTTCATGATTTCCCTGGATATCCTCGATCTTTTGTTCTTCCAAATGAACTTAGTTATGTTTTTTTTTTTCTAATTCAATAAAGAAGTTTCTGGTAGTTCAATGGGTATGGCACTAAATAAGTAAATTAATTTGGGTAGGATTGTCATTTTTTTTTACGTTAGCTCATCCCACCCATGAGCAATCAATGTTTTTCCAATTCTGTAGATCTAGTTTTAACTGTGTGTGTAGTGTTTTGTAGTTGTGTTCATACAGTTCCTGTGTTTGTCTCAGCAGATAGAATCCTAAGTATTTTATATTGTCTAGGGTGATTTTAAATGGTATTTCTCTTTCTAATTCTTGCTGCTGAAATGGGTTAGAGATATATAGAAATGCTGATGACTTATATGGGTTTATTTTATATCCTGCAACTTTGCTAAAGTTGTTGATTATTTTGACTAGCTTTTTTTTTTATTCTCTAGGATTCTTTAAGTAAAACATCATTTCCACAAAGATTGATAGCTTGGTCTCCTCATTGCCAATTTTAATACATTCATTTTTTTTCTTCTCTAATTGCTACTGCTAGTGTTTCTAGTACAATGTTAAATAATAGAGGTGATAATGGGCATCCTTGTTTCACTCCTCATCTTATTGGGAAGGCTTCTAGTTTATCCCCAATGCAGATGATGCTTACTGATGGTTTTAGATATATACTGTTTATTATTTTTAGGAAAAGTCTTTCTTTTCCTATACTTTCTAGTGTTTTCAATAGAAATGGGTGTTGTATTTTATCAAAGCCTTTTTCTGCATCTATTGAGATGATCATGTGATTTTTGTAGGTTTGCTTGTTAATATGGTTTGCTTGTTAGTATGAATGTGCCCCGAGGCAAAAACCTCTGGTGAAACTGGAACCAGTTGGAAGGACCCATCCATGGGGTTGCAGGTTCTCCAGTCTCTCTCTCTCTGGCTGCTTCCCTGCCACCTGTGTTGGATGCTCTGAGCCTGACCAGCCCTGCTCACAAGGAACACCCTCCAGACCAGAACCTTTGCCTGCCCAGAGGTTCCCACTGCCGCTTGGGGCTCAGTGCTTTGGGTTGCGGGAGGGGTCCTGGGACCTTCCTTCTGCCTTCCTCTTAGACCTGAGTGTTCTCAGATTCTGGATTTTTTTTGGGGGGGGGCTACCTTTTGAATTGACTCCAGAAGGAGGGTTCCCTACCTCTGTCCTGTTGTTAAGTTTGAATTCCAGGCCCCTAGGATCATTCAGTTTGTAATCGGTAAGGAAGGGTTATCAGAGGTCTGAACTTTTGCTGCTTCTAAGCTGCCATCTTGACTCTGCCCCCAAGAGTATTTGTTCTTAATGTTTTAATTTCCTCTGCTCACACTTTCTTCAAAAACTTTTGCAATCTGGATTCTGAATTAATCATTCAACTGAAAGTGCTTTCTCTAAAGGCAACATGATTTCTTAATACCAAATCTAATGGTCTTTTCTAAATCCTCACACATCTTCACCTTTCCATAGTCATTGCCCCTGAAATATGGGTGTTCATGAAGATTTTTTTTCTTTCTACTCTTTGACTTAATGATTTCAAACTGTCTCATGGCTTGAATAATCATCTCTTTGAAGCTGATGCCTGTATCTATACATAAGGTCTTAGTCTCTCTTTTATGCTCTACTATCATATCACCAAAGTTATTTGAGTATTTCAAACAGGATGTCTCAATGATATTGTAAGAAAGGAACTGAATTCAATCTGCCAGCAGAACAGAGAGAAGCAGATCTGACAAGCTGCAGAATTCTGCAGGAATGAGGGAAGGGCAGGAAGGAGAAAGAATGCTGAGAAAAAGAGAGGAAGTGAGCTGGTCTGGACAGTTGGAAAGATTCTTCTCCTCTCTGAGAAGCTACCAGGAAGGTGATGGGGTGGATCTCTGAAACAGCACTTATCTCCTCTTGTGAAAGCTTGACCCAATACCCCAAGAAGACAATTTAAGGAATAGGATTTCATCTGGAATCCTGGAAACTGGAACTGTTCACTAGAAAAAAGATTTCCTCCAGATCCCCTAAAGTCCTGGACTGGTTACAGTTGCCAAGGCAGTTGAGAGCCAGGACTTCTTCACTAACTGACCCCAGGGGTCAGATCAAGAAAGCCAGATCTGCCAGACATAGGAGAAGAGGTTTCAGTTATTCTAGATACCCCCTCCTCCCTCTTTCCTTTTTGCCTCATTTCTAAACTCATCTGCCCTATCCCTTGCCTTGTTTCCTTAGAATAGTTTTAATCAGAACAAGTGACTGATCCCATCACGTCAAGAGAGAGACTTGAAGTTGGGGGAGGGAAGTTACAGTCCTCTCAACAGGGAGAAAGATTCTAACTGTATCAAACTTGTTTAACCAAGGTTTCTGAGAGAACAGAAGTTAAGGTCTTGATAGGCAATCAGAGTGGGATTTGTCAGAGAGAGCTGAAAGGGAAGACAATACATCCTCTCTCTCTCTTTCTACTTCACTCAATTCTATCTTTACCTCACTCTGGTCCTGACCCAGCAGGGAAGAAAGACTCAATTCTCCCCTTGCCCTAATATTACAGTTATATTACAGTGGCACCCGAGTGGTGCCAAAGAATCCATCACTAACTGTCACTGACTCACAGTTGGAACTGACTGGGTAGGGCAGCCATCTTTGGGGGTAGGAACATTAAAGTGAATACATAGGATCAAGACAGACATCTTGATTCCTATAAAGAAGAACAACAAAACAACAACTGACGTGGATATCTATAACTGAAAAACATCATGATTCAGAAAATACCCTGGAAGCTATTGGTGTTAGTCATTTTATTTCACTAGTGGTATCGTTCCATTTACATTACCATCACTGGCACAATATATAACATTATAAGGACAGCTTCTAACAACACAAAATACTAGGGTCAAATATGCTTAGAGTTATCTACATTATGGCTCACCTTGCCTGCGGGATATGGAACTTTAGTTGCTCTCTGGCAAGCATACAAGAAGGGGATCAGAATAATCTTAGGCAAGAAGACATTCAACAACCATATTGATAACAGGCTAGATTTCTTTTTCTCACAAATTTCCACAATTACAGAATTGTGCCAGGAATTTAATAAGAGGAAGACTGAGAAATTAGGGAAGGGAAATGAGACAGTGACTGGGGAAGATACTAAGGACAATGATAAGGACACAGACATAGGCAAGGGCACTGAGACATATAGCAAAAGCTCTGACAATGAGAGTGTGCTGACAAGATCATGATGGACAAACAAACTAGCACTGAATCTCAGGAAGTCCCAGGGGCACATAAGATCATGACTCTCAGGGATTTTGCTAAAGTAACCCCAGACTCAGGGATTCTCCATGCAAAGGTACACAAGTCCTTTAGTATCCAGGACTTGGATTCCCTGAAATGTAGAATGCTCAGATTCTTGGTAGAACCATTCAGTTGTCTAAAGGAGCTGAAAAGAGCTTTCAAACTGTATGATCCAGATATCCAGGATGTAAAAATCCTTCTTTCTGACCTATTTACCCCACAAGAACACAAACAATTCATTAAGAAAACTTGTGATGACGGAAATATTACTAGCTGGCCAGAAGTCTTTGAAGACATTGATTTTTCACATCCACTTAACATGACCTACTTTAAAAAGGCTAAGGAGGATTTGTTAGAGGAGATCAAATCATTTTGTGCAAGACCAAATGCATGGGAAAAATTTGATAAACTGAGGCCAGAGCAGATAGAACATTCATCTGTATATATTGACAGGCTTCTAGAGAACGTGGAAGCCATTTTAGGTTACAATCAGGATAGCCAGGAAGCAGTCTCCCATGTTAGAAGGCAATTTTTGAAGGAATGCTTACAGAATTTGAGGCACTTCTTCAAGCATCTTTTTTTTTGTCCAAGATTTGAATCTCTATCCATTTCAGACCTTAGAGACTCTGCTACATACTTATATAAGACCCATGTAGAACAAGAAAAAGAAAAGGAAGAACTAAAACAAAAATAGCAAGAGACCAAAGAAACCCTTAGAAAAAAAGAATTAGATGAGGTCAAGAACCTGGCTACCATTAGAACCTTCTATGCCAAATAATACAGTATCAACCAAGGGGGCAAAGAGATAATAGGAAATGTTTTTTATGCCATAGAATTGAACACATAGTGAGATCATGCCCAATGAAATCTAAATATGAGCAAGGTTATAACAGAGGCTCAAACTCTCAGAATGGATTTACACAGAACAAAAACTATTGTAGTTATGGAAAACAGGAGACATACAATGAGACAAAGAAGACCAAATGCTGTGACCACTGCAAATACAAGATAGAGACAGCACCTGATCTCAAAACCATGCAATCTTGAATAAATCAAGTAGCAAAACCCAGATACTGGGAGGTTTTAGCTAAACAAAACCCCAAATATTCAACATGAAGCCAGGACTCTGCTACATTTAATGCACATAGGGTACAAGAGAGGAAAACTGGCGATGCCACTATGGGGAGGAAAATAGAACAAGTGATAGTGGGAGAATTGAAATCTAGGGAGAGTGATGGAGGAAATAAAAATTCAAAACAGAGGGAAATACAAGAGATGGAGAGGGAATAACAAATTGACAGAGCAGACATGAAAAGTATTTGAGTCACATGGTAGCATAGAAAGCAGCAATGAGAAAACCAAAAAGCAAATCAAGAAATATTTAGAAAATTTCTTAGTATGTAGATATGGAGTGGGAGTAGAGAGCAAAAAGAATCGTAGCAAATCCTCTAATCAAATACAGCATCATGAAATAACATTAACAATGGAGGGGCATTGCAGGGATTCTCTAAACCCTAGAGACAAAGTAGCAAACAAGAGTATTGAAACAATCCAAGTAGAATTCAAAATAACAAAACCCACCATAAACCAATGAGCTACAGAGCAGTTGTATACATCAACATAAAAAAAAAACAACAAGAGAAGCTGTAGCAGAGAACGTAAATAGATCAAAACTAAATCCAACAGTGAAAGATTTTTACCCACAACATTCAAAAATCAATGACCCTAAACCATCTAAACACACACAAGTAAAAAGAAATATGGGGAAAGGATTAGCAAAAGTCAAAAACTTTTCCATGATGACAAGCTATCCCTTGAGCCAGACACTTGGAAACAATTTAGGAAAATGATTAAGGGTGAAAAGAATGGAGAGCTAACAGATAAGTACTCTCTAAGCAGTTTTGAGCTTCAGAATTCCAACACACTAAATGCAGGGGGACTCTCTGACCTACCTGTCACAGACTGCCAGCAGGTTGCTGACCAAGGTCCTGCAGGTCACACTCTAGCTCTTTCACAACTAATAGAAGGGGAACCAAATTCATCAACACCTAACACAGAAGTATAGCATATTATGGTGCAGGAGATAGGAGAAGATATGGGAAAAATAGAACAATTAAACACAATGGTACTAGTTTTGCAAGAAGAACAAACACAAGAACCTTATGTGTGGATAACAGTTGGGGAACAAAACTATAAAGCTCTCATTGATACCAGGGCAGCAATATCTGTTTTGAAATCATTCCCAGGGAACAGTAACATAGAGGGATCAGTCACAGTGACTGGAGCAGCCAGGGAAATACAGCAAATTCCTAAACTTGAACCTAAGATGGTAAAGCTAGGTCCATTATCTTTAGATCACACATTCCTACTGATACCCGGGTGCCCAGACAACTTTCTGGGGAGAGACTTCTTTTGTAAAATTGGGGTGACCATTCATTGTGAGCAGTCAGGGAAAATTTATTTGCATTTACCTAAGCATTCCTTGAAACACTATCCATTATTATTCTTAGGTCAACTAAATGAAACACCTGACCAGCTACACACAGAAACACCAGTGTTTGATATCCCTAAAGACATTACACAGGGCATATGGGCTACACATCCAAACAATGTAGGGAAGATAAAATCAGCAACACCAGTAAAAATTGAAGTAAAGGAAGGGACACCTCCTAAAATCCCTCAATATAAATAAGCTAACCAAAGAGACAATAAAGGGCATAACACCTATCATCAATAGTTTGCTGGAGCAGGGCATATTAAGATCCACTATCTCAAAATTCAGTAGTCCTATACTGGCTATCAAAAAGAACAAAAGGAACCCTGATGGGTCAATCTCATGGAGATTTGTGTAAGATCTGAGAGTGATTAATGACTTCATAAAGAAAACATACACAATCAATCCATCTCCAAAAGCCATCATATCAGATACCTAGCATCATGAACTGGTATACAGTTATTGACCTCACAAATGCCTATTTTATGGTCCTACTACACCCCAATACCCAGAATATTTTTACATTCCAATTGGGTAATCATTAACTTTGTTGGACTTGGTTGGTCCAAGGTTGCTGTGAAAGTGCCTCAACATTTTGTCAGCTATT
Organism: Monodelphis domestica; assembly: GCF_027887165.1. NCBI lineage: Eukaryota > Metazoa > Chordata > Mammalia > Didelphimorphia > Didelphidae > Monodelphis > Monodelphis domestica. The sequence goes on from NC_077228.1 coordinate 389,995,752, forward strand.
AATGAGATCTAGAATCCATCAAGTTCAAGCACAGCAAGGTAGTGCACTATGTAGATGATCTTCATCTTGCATCCCCAGACACTAGAACATGCTTGTAAGACTCAAAAACCCTACTCATAAAATTATACAAAGAGGGCATAAAGACTCAAAGAAGAAATTACAATGGGTCTCACCAATACTGAATATCTCGGATTCATTCTAAAAAAGGGCAATAGGAAAATATCTAATAAAAGGATAGCTGACATCCAAAAGCTGGGAATCCCTGGAACAAAAAGATAACTCAGGGTGTTTCTTGGGATTTGTGGGTTTTCAAGACAGTGGGTCATAGGTTATTCCAACATTTCCAAATGCCTCTCTGATTTAACAAAAAATGAAGTGTAAGCACCCCTGCAACTCACAAAGGAGGACTTGCATGCTTTATCACAACTAAAGCAAGCAATCTTATTAGCCCCAGCTTTAGGAATACCTATTTATTCAAAAAGATTCCCCCCTATTCATCCATGATGCAAAGGAAATAGCCTGGAGTCCTCATCCAGAACACTGGACTGCAAATGAGACCACTGTCTTATAGTAATATTCTAGACCTGGTAACCCAGGGTATAGTCCATTGTCTGAGGAGCATAGCTGCTGCTGCTGCTCTTATGATCAAGGAGGCAAATTAATTAATTAATGCTTGGATACAGATCACATGTCCATTCTGCCTGTCAGATTGAAAAAACTGCTAAAATTGATGCATGTATTCACATCAAGATTATCCTAGTATGAGATCATATTGCTAGAAAATGAAAATCTGTCTCTCCATCCATGTGTTCCATTAAACCCAGCAACCCTGATACCAGACATGCCCTTAGGAGAGGAATCATTGCATGAGTGAACACAAGTCATAGACATAATACATAAGTCTAGGCAAGATTTGAAAGACACTTCAGTCATCAATCCTGAATTAGAGCTATTTTCAGATGGATCCTCCTATATACATGAAGACAAAAGAGATACAGGTGGATCTTTGGTCATACAAGATAAGACACTCTGGAATGCCACTCTGCCTAGCCATGTCAGATGTGCCCAAGGAGCAGAACTTAAAGCCCTTACCACGGGTCTCAAATTGGGAAAAGATGAGAGAATTAATGTTTATTGTGACTCTCAATATGCATTTTCTGTGGTTCATGAAACATCAGACATATGGAAGAACAGGGGGTTCATTACAAAACTAGGAAGAAAATTGCATATGGAAACAGTATTATTGCCAAGAGAAGTAGCAGTCATACATTGTAGAGCTCACTCTTATGGCAAAGATACGATATCCCAGGTTAATAACAGAGCCAATGTTACAGCAAAATATGCCACTAGATTTGGTCCCATGCATGTGCTAAACTTCTCTCTAGTTGAAAAGCATGATATCACACAAGCTCACAATGAAGAGAAAGTTCAGTCATGGAAACCACAATTAGGAGCCAAATTAGTAAATGGAATATGGATATTGGAAGGAGGGAAACCCATTCTGCCCAAGATATTGTACCAATATCTCTGCAACATCATACACTCCAGAGGACATTATGGGGTGAAGGCATTGTCAGACAAAATCAGATGATTTGGGGCAGCCACAGGGATATCAACACATTCAATAAGAGTGTGTCAGGCATGTGACCTTTGCAGATGATTCAACCAAGGTCATTTCAAGAGCAAGGCATTAGGGGAGAGACCACCAGTTTTCACACCCTTCAAATGCTTGCAGGTAGATTACATCAACACACCTCATGACAGAGGATATAAATATGCATTAGTGGTAGTAGATAGATTAACAAGGTGGACAGAGGCATATCCAGCTAAAAAGAATAATACAGCCTTTGTAGTGAAGATACTCCTGAAAGAAATAATCCCCAGATACGGCATTCTAAATAGTATCGACTCAGATAAAGGAACTCACTTTACATCCAAGATCCTGCAAGAAATCTATCAAAACCTGTGTAAAAAAGGGAATCTGTATGACATCTATCGACCCAGACAGAATGACATCCATCTAACTCTCCATCTCAACCCTATATCAACCTAAATCAAAACACAAGAATAACATAGCATACAGTCATACACCTAAAGAAAACCAGATAAACTCCATAAAACTGACTTACTCTCACTCAATCTGAACCCCTATTAAACACACACACGATGACAATTATTTTTACACACATATATGATCATGTAAGGTCCAGTAAAAAGACAGAAAAATCTACAATCAAGGTGAGACAATAGTCAAAATGGGTCAGTGAACAGAGGAAGAGAACCAGACCTGAAGAAGACCTGAAAATCTTCCAGGAAACATCAAAGATTACAAATGGACATAAAGGACAAAGCAAAAGAACTGCTAACCAAGAACTGTATAGGAAAAAGAACTACAAAGCATGTCACATAAGATGAATTGCCATACACATTAACATCACACTAGGGAAATACACATACAAGCACACAATTCTTGCATGAGAAGAAAAAAGAGACTCAACAGACAGCATGTGAAGAGGAGACATTGGCAATAGAGTGAGTATATGCACCCAACAGCACATAGCTGGTACACAAACACAAATAACAAACTGATTCAGGGACCATGGTAATAAATAAGCATGGTCCATGAAAAAATTTATATATTATGTAAATAAAGTCCATGCAGGACTCAAACAGGAAGAAAGACAATACCTTTCTGTCTACTTGACTCCAATGCATAAATTATGTATATATGTAATATTTAATTGCCACGTTATAACTGTATAACATACTTTTGCATAATATAAATCTTACTAACAGAGTAATAACCTAACTTAGAGTAGGAAGGAATTAACTTATCTAACCCTTAACAAATAGGGATAGAGATAGTTAAGGTGGAAAAGAGAAGTTATATAAACTAGATAGTTAGTTATAGGGAAAGAATGAATCAAACTTGAAGCATCTAAATTATATAAAGTTATACAGTGTGAAAGATAAACCTTTAAATAAGCATTAGATATATAAGGAGTTGAGAAGAATGTCATGTTAGTCAATATTTTCCATAAATCATTTTTATTAGATAGTTAAAAACCTTGTTGCATATTATTAGAGAAATTGTTAATCCTAAAACCCAGAATTGTTTCATTGTATCAAACCTTTAAACCTACACACAACCTAAAATACCTTCCTAATCCCAGATTTTAGCATAGGAAGATAAAATAGATTTAAGAATAAGGACATAGATTAGGTTAGGATATTTTATTTGAGTTGGGGCATAAAGGGGATAGCATGTAGATAGACAGAATAGCATATAGGTACACATAAGGTAAGTAAGATTTAACTCACCATGAAGTGTCAAGTTGACAATTTCATGAAACCCAAAAAGGGGATTTGTAAGAGAGGAATTGGACTCAATCTGCCAGCAGAACAGAGAGAAGCAGAACTGGCAAGCTGGAGAATTCTGCAGGAATGAGGGAAGGGCAAGAAGGAGAGAGAATGCTGGGAAAAAGAGAGGAAGTGAGCTGGTCTGGACAGTTGGAAAGATTCTTATCTTCTCTGAGAAGCTACCAGGAAGGTGATTGGGTGGATCTCTGAAACAGCACTTATCTCCTCTTGTGAAAGCTTGACCCAATACCCCAAGAAGACAATTTAAGGAATAGGATTTCAACTGGAAGCTGTTCACCAGAAGAAAGATTTCCTCCAGATCCCCTAAAGTCCTGGACTGGTTACAATTGCCAAGGCAGTTGAGAGCCAGGACTTCTTCACTAACTGACCCCAGGGGTTAGACCAACAAAGCCTGATCTGACAGACTTATGGGAGAAGGGGTTTCAGTTATTCTGGAAACCCCCTGCTCCTTCTTTCCTTTTGCCTCATTTCTAAACTCATCTGCCCTATCCCTTGCCTTGTTGCCTCCCTTAGAATAAAATAGTTTTAATCAGAACAAGTGACTGACACCATCACCTCGAGAGAAAGACTTGAAGTTGGGGGAGGGAAGTTACAGTCCTCTTCCCAGGGAGAAGAAGTTAACTGTATCAAGTCTGTTTAGCCAAGGTTTCTGAGAGAACAGAAGTTAAGGTCTTGATAGGCAATCAGAGTGAGATTTGTCAGAGAGAGCTGAGAGGGAAGATAATACATCCTCTCTCTCTCTCTCTCTCTCTCTCTCTCTCTCTCTCTCTCTCTCTCTCTCTCTCTCTCTCTCTCTCTCTCTCTCTCTTTACTTCACTCAATTCCATCTTTACCTCACTCTGGTCCTGACCCAGAAGGGAGGGAAGACTCAATTCTCCTCTTGTCCTCATATTACAGTTATATTACAGGATCCTAGACTAAATATTTCCAGAAGACTTATCTTTCTTTGTAACCCACTCTTATTCAAACTTTCTTCTAATGTTGAGGAAACCACAATTTTTCCAGTTAAAAAAATTGTGACCTCAATGTCATCCTCAATTCATCATTATAAATATTCATATATATGTAAAATCATTTGCCAAATCAGGTTATTTTTACATCAACAGCAGCTCTTATATCACATTTCTTTGCCTACAATCATACAGCTATTATCCTAGTTTAGGCCATCATTAAACTTACCTGAAGTTATTGCAACAATTTTCTAATGCGACTCCATGTCACTAGTTTCACCTTATTCTGATCCAGCATTCACACCTGTGCCATTCATTTTCTTGAAGTATCTCACTTTGCCACATTCATATTCATTAAATTCCAGTGGCTCTCTATTGTCATAGGAACAAATATTATCTCCTTATTTAAAATTTAAAGTTTTCAAAATCTATCTATTTCCTTCCTTTCCAGTTTTTAAATATATTCCTCTATGCCTGCATTCTATCATGGATTTATATTGTTGTACTTGCTATTCATCACATGTGATTCTCTACCTCCCAGTTCTGTACATTATACTGGCTATGTACTATACTTGGAAAGAGCTCTCTCCTTTCTACCTTCTCTTAGAATCTTTGGCTTCCTTCAAGACTTAGATCAAGTCCTTCTTTTTTGAATAAAGGAGGCTTTTCTTGGTCCACTCCTGCCCCAGTTTTTTATCTTTCTTCCTAAGGAAACATTCTATTTATTCTGTACCTTGAAGGAATTTGGGGGAAACTGACTTTTTGATGTTTCTGATAGTTTTTTTTTTTTTTGCATCAGTCTTTAGTGCAGCACTTTATACATGTGAGATATTTAAGAAATAATGATTGATTGATAGATGCAAATGACAAATATGAGGAATATTTTTAATATTTATCTCATTAGGTTCCCATTGTAAGGATCAAATGAAAAAATATAGGTAAAGTTACTGCAAAACTATAAAACAATATGTAATCTTGTTATTAATAATAATAATCTCTCTAAGCTTCAGTTATTTTATTATAAATTGAATTGAGTTGATTTAAGCCATTTCATGTTATCTTCCATGTCAAATATTTCCCCATTTTAACAACATATTCAGAAATACAGTAACAAAACAAAACAAAAAAGATGAACTGGGGATATGTTGAAGACAACATAGTTTTCTTTTCATATTTTAAGTAATGTTCTGTAGGATAAGGATTAATTGGATTTGTTCCACTTAATCTCATAAGGTAGAACTAAGAGTAACCAGTAGATGTTAAAAAAGATGTAGATTTCTACTCAGCATAAGCAAAGACTTTCTAATCATTAGAACAGCCAAAAATATTGTAATGCACACCCTGATTCAGATGTAATGTGAACTAACAGACCTCCATTATCATTTTCAGTTTTTAAGATTTTCTGATTCTGTATATCAACTCAAATTCTTTTGTAATTTAAGGTAATCGCTGCTCTCTAATCATGCGGAGCTAAAAAGGCCTTTCCATTCACCACATTTGAATTTTTAGTTGGTTTTTAAACTCCTGCTTACATATTGTTCAGACTAATTTCTATAGCCCTGCTTCTTTCCTTTCATTTCCTCATGTGTGATCTAGAAAATCTAATATTAGAAAGCAAAATAGACTGAATATAGAACTACAGATAGAAGCAAATGGAATATGCCTTAAAAAGACAATGATTTGCCAAAAGCTATAAATTCTTTTAAAATAATTTATAAGAAAGCTTAGAGGTAATGTAACATAATGGGTGAAATGTTGTTTGCATTGGAAAGACGTATGTTTAACATATTCATCAGACTCACTTTTTATGCAATTTAATGATCCTGGACAAATAATCTAGTTTCTGTTTAATACAAGGTACTCCTTAGAACTTCTGTAATAAATCACAAATGAGTTAAGATCTGAATTGGCAACTGAAATGCTCACATTTGGACTTCATAGATCCTTCCTGCTTTTGCTTAAGACATTTTAATGAATCTAGATATTTCCCAAATTTAATTAAAAAATGCATTTAGTTTAGTTATTCTTATGAATGTAAATAATTCAAGGTACTACCCATTTGAGAATAATCAAATATCCAACAGAATGATATATGTAATATAAAGATTATTGATTTTCTATTATTTTTTTCCTAAAGTATTACCTCAGCAAAAAAAAATACTAAATCAATGGCAGAAAAATTTAGACCTGGATACAAGCAGAATCTAAAAATAAAAGTATGAATTAGGATCAATGGAAAGGAATAAAGGGAACAAATAGTTTTTAAAGTTAGTTATAGGATGAGTCAAAGGTTTGGAACATTCAGCACCTATGAGATTTTATGACTTGCAGTGGGGATAGTTTGGATGAAGGTCCTCTATCATACTGTAAAGGCAAGTACATTTTAGTACCAGTGTCAACTGCTCACTTCCAACTGACATTCCTTATCCTGAGCCCCTGGGAATATGGTCAAAATGGTTACCACTGCAAACAATACAGAATATATTAAGAATTTGTGGAAAATATAAAATAATTAAAGATTCCAAAATAAATGGATAGAACCTAATGAAAAACAAGTCTATGAGTTTCATAGACAAACTAGAAAAAAATTAGCACTCAGTCCAAGCTTTTGGTTTATTTAAAAATATATACATATATATTTCTTCAGTATTAAGTATATACATATTTCTTTAACATATATAAATATATTAGAGTTTTATGGTTTGCAAAGGATGTTTTATACATCATCTTACTAAAGTCTCACAACAAACATATAAGGTATGTGCTACAAATTTTATCAGCTCCATTTTACATATGTTAAAATTGAGTTTCACAGAGATTATGTGACTGCCAAAGGTCACATATTTACTTTTCAGAGTGAGAAATTAATACTATGTTCTCCTGTATAAAAGTCCTATATTCTGTTTGCAACATATTAACAACTATATCTCACACCTCACATTTTTACCAATATAGCTTTAAAAATGGTAATGGACAAGGAGGAGCACTGGTATAATCTTGGAGAAACAGGATATTTTCCTTATCACAAGTGGATATATGAGCAGGATTTCATGTCTGAAAGTGTCAATAAAACTAAGCATGTGTCTCCTTTAAGATTTCTATAAAGACTAAGAAATTGGGATTAGTATCTTACCATTACTTAAGCAAAGGTTTTCAATGTTAGTTTTCTGAGAGATAAGATGTGAAAAAGAGAAAGTTGTATTTTTTCCTTGAAAAATTCCTCTACCAACCACTACTTATCCACAAAGTTGTTACCTTCATTCTGTTCTTTAAGTTTCATGTAGAAGAGAAGAGTGAAGAGGAATGAGAACAATTAAACATTTATTAAGTTCTTGGTTAGTCATTCTACCTAGCACTGGCAATACAAAGACAAAAGCTAAATATTTTCTCTCATAGGGATGACATGAGAAGAAGGAAATGAAAGAGGAATGAGAGGAGGAGCAATGGAAAATGTCTCAGATTTATTTCACTTATTTCACAAGTATAATAAAATGCAAGTCTACAAAAAGCTTTTGATTTCATTCTGCCTCCCCCAACCCTACCTGAATGCTTTTCCAGGATGAATTATCTTCTAGGAATATATCATTCCCTAATAAGTAATCAACTATTATAGCCACATTTTTCATTCATCAAGGAAGTTCAATATTCATCCATTTATAAAATTAATCCTCATCAGTATCTTCTCCCCTTGTTTTTCTTTTTCTTGCTCCAGGGATATTTCCATAGTAATTGAGTCACATACTAATCTTCATTTTTCTTCTTCATTGTTTCATATTCATCTGCAAAAGAATGTGAAATTTGAGAGACTTCTTTTCTTTTCTTTTTTTTTAACACTTACCTTCTGTCTTGGAGTCAATACATAGTATTGACTCCAAGGCAGAAGAGTGGTAAGGGCTAGGCAATGGGGGTTAAGTGACTTGCCCAAGGTCACACAGCTGGGAAGTGTCTGAGGCCAGATTTGAACCTAGGACCTCCCATCTCTAGGCCTGACTCTCAATCCACTGAGCCACCCAGCTGCCCCCGAGACTTCTTGTTTTCTTTATTTTTCCTATTAAACATTATTTTATTTGGTCATTTTCAAACATTTTTCATTGGAAAAAAAAGATCATTTTCTTTTCCTCCCCCTCTCCTGCCACCCCTCCCATAGCTGACATGTGATTCCACTGGGTATCACATGTGTCCTTGATCCAAACTCATTTCCATTTTGTTGGTATTTGCATTAGGGTGTTCATTTAGAGTCTCTCCACAATCTTATCCCCTCAAACCCTGTAGTCAAGCAGTAGCCTTTCCTTGGTATTTTTACTTCCACAGATTGTCCTCTGCTTGTGGATACTGTTTTTTCTCATAGATACTTGCAGATTGTGCAGGGACATTACATTGACACTAATGGAGAAGTCCATTACATTCGATGGTACTGCAGTGGATCAGTCTCTGTGTACAGTGTTCTCCTGGCTCTGCTCCTTTCGCTCTGCATCACTTCCTGGAGGTTGTTCCAGTCTCCATGGAATTCCTCCACTTTATTATTCCTTTTAGCACAATAGTATTCCATCAACAACATATACCACAATTTATTCAGGCATTCTCCAAATTGAAGGGCATCACCTCATTTTCCAATTTTTTGCCACCACAAAGAATGCAGCTATGAATATTCTTGTACAAGTCTTTTTCCTTATTATCTCTTTGGGGTACAAACCCAGCAGAGCTATGGCTGGATCAAAGGGCAGACAGTCTTTTATCGTCCTTTGGGCATGGTTCCAGATTGCCTTCCAGAATGGTTGGATCAATTCACAACTCCACCAGCAATGCATTAATGAACCAACTTTGCCACATCCCCTACAGCATTCATTACTGTCCTTTGCTGATTTCTTTAACTGAAAATTGCCTATTCATGTCCCTTGCCAATTTATCAATTGTAGAATGGCTTCATTTTTTTGTACAACTGGTTTAGCTCTTTATAAATTTGAGTAGTTAGACATTTGTCAAATGTTTTTGTAATGAAGATTGTTTCCCAATTTGTTGCTTTTCTTCTAATTTTGGATGCATTCATTTTGTTTGTACAAAACCTTTTTTTATTTGATGTAATCAAAATTATTGATTTTAAATTTTGTGATTTTTTTCTAGCTCTTGCTTGGTTTTAAAGTCTTTCCTTTCCCAAAGATCTGACATGTAGACAATTCTGTGTTCACCTAATTTGCTTATAGTTTCCTTCTTCAAATTCAGGTCATTCACCCATTCTGAGTTCTCTTCAGCTGCTTCCCCACCACCTGTGTTCGATACTCTGAGCCTGGCACACCCTTTCCACATGGTACACCCTCTAGTCCAATGCCTTTGCCTGCCCAGAGGTTCCTTTCCTTGCGGGAGGCCCTGCACTCTGCTGGTGGGGAGGGGTCCTGGCATCCCTGAGCTCTGAGGATTCCTGATGGGATTAAGTTCAGCTAGTTTGGGCTAGATGTGCCCCGAGGCAAAAACCTCTGTAAGGCTGGAACCAAATGGAAGGACCCAGCTGCCCAGGTTGCCAGCTCTTTGATCTCTCTCTGACTGCCTCCCTGCTGCCTGTGTTGAATGCTCTGAGCCTGGCACAGCCCTGCTCAGAAGGTACACCCTCTAGACCAGCACCTTTGCCTGCCCAGAGGTTCCTGCTGCCACTGGGAGCTCAGGGTTTTGGGTGGGGGAGGGGTAGTCCTGGGAACTTTCTTATACCTTCCCCTTAAATCTGAGTGTTCTTGGATTCAGGGTTTTGGGGAGTGTTCCTTTTGGGTTGAATGCAGCAGGAGGGTTCCTTGGCTCTGTCTTGTAGTTAGGTTTGATTTTCAGTCTCCTAGGAGCCTTCAGTTTGTGATCTGTAAGGAAGGGTTTTCAGAAGTCTGAACTTCTGCTGCTTCTAAGCTGCCATCTTGGCTTCCTCTAGAGACTTTTTGTTTTCTAACAGAATCTTTGGGCAACTTTATTTAACCCTTGATGATGCCTGAAATTTATAACAATAAAAAAGATGCTCTGGGAGAATAAGAAAATTCAGAGAATTTATTTTGGGTTGGATAAACTAACAGCAAATTCCAGGCATTCACAAATTATTTTCCCATATTTCACAAAACAGGGATGTCCTTCTCAGAGTTAAAAGACTGACAAATATAGCAGTTATGTCACCACTCATTGTCCTTTGAAAATTAAGCCTCAGTTAAATAGTTTTCTAACAAAAATGACAAAAATTTCATAGATCACAAATTATGATTTTAAAAGATTCTTCAGAAATAACCTATTACACTATCTACACCAAGTGTAGGTAGAAATAGCCATGAAGGCACAAAAGTGACCTTTTGAAAGCAAAATATCTGACAATGATGTATTGGGAGGGATTACACCTCTATTTCATGATTGAAAATATTATATTACATAATAATATATAATGATGAATCATGAATGACAACTATTATCAGCAACTCAAGGATCCAAGTCAACCCCAAGGGACATCTGATGAAAAAGATTATTCCCTGCCATAGAAGGAACTGGCAGAATCTGAATGCATATCAGAGCATATCACTTCACTTAATTTCCTTCTCTCATTGTGAACCTTAAAAATTCTCAGACCTTACTTCATAAGGTTGGGTTAAGACCATTCCCCATTTTAAACAATGAAGGAACTTAGATCAGGAATGTGAGACTTCTACTTAGATCAGGAATGCAAGGACCTCTACTCCACCCCTACGTAAGCATACTTTAGAGGAAGATAAAGTTGTAAACTCTTTGCTGAACAATGAAAAGTACTTAAACCCAAACTTATAATAAGGCAAAAAGTTCTTAAGCTGTGCCTATTTTTAGAACTAATACAAAAGGGTGCTAAGTACCTATAAAGGTCAGGCAACTTGTGAACTTGCAAAAGGCAAAGAGGTGAGAACTTACTCAGGCATGAATTACTCAAAAGTTTAGACTTCTTAGGTGTGAATTAAGAATGGTCTGTCCTTTGGAAAATGTCTACTGTGATTGGTAGATGTAAGAATTTAGGGGAGGTGACATAGGAGAAATTTCCCTTTAAAAGGAGCTCAGAAAGGGAGCTGAAGGACATTCACATTCACATATAGATGCAGATTCAGGATTGAGCTGGTAACAGTCAGAGGAATCTCTCCCTGGAGAAGGATGGCTGGCTGAACTGGTGCCTATATTCTTGCTTGGACAGATCTTGTGGTGAGTGATTAAGGACTGACTGATCTCTCTCTTAAGACTCAGGTCTAGGCCATGTTAGCTTAAGGCCCTTCATACTTATTCTTTTCTTATTCTCTCTCATTTTCTTTAATACCTCATTAGTATAAATTAAAATCTCTATAAAACCCAGATGACTTGGGTATATTTTAATAATTGGGAATTTTTCCCTGGTGACCAACTTATATTTTATTTAAACAAGACACTGTCTTGAAAACATATTTTCTGTGGTCACAGTTTACTCATCCACTCTTTTATATGCCACAATTTAAGTCTTCCACTATTTTAGTCATTACAGTTTATGGCCTCAAATATTTTAATTATTACATCATACAAATGGTATGTGCCTTCTTTCATATGATGAACATAGACATATGTTTTACATGATAGCACATGTGTAACCTATATCATATTACCAGCTATCTCAAGGGAGAAAGAGGAGTAAGAAGAACAAAAAGAACAGAGATAAAAAATGTTAGGAAATTATCATTAAAACTGTATCTACATGTTATCTGGAAAAATATAAAATATAATTAAGTAAAAATATAATAACATGAAAATTTTCATGATCTAAATGCTTATAAAAATTAAATTATTAATTTTTTTTAAAAACCAAGAGACTAACATAACTAGATCTATTGATGTTTAGAAGTGGAAGACTTATAGATAGCTAGGTAGAAAAATAGATAAAATGCTCCATTTGAGGATAGGAAGATAAAAGTTTGAGTCCTGTTTCAGACACATTTTATTACCTGGGTCACTCTGTGAAAGTCATTAAACTATCTCAGGTTTGGTTTCCTCTTCTGTGAAATGTTGGTAATAAATTCTTATGGTTACTTAGAATATGAAATAAAAGACATGTAAAATATCATGTAAAACCCAATTTTTATTTTTATGATCTTTTCACCTACTTTTCAGAGAGCATTTAGGTGATGTACCCAAGGCTACATAGTTCATTAATAGAAGAACCAAAAAAGCAATTTATGTATTATAGTTAGATGCCTATACTATCAAGGTTGTAACTAGTTTACATTTCAGAGTTATTAGCTAAATAGGTAGTTTCAGAGTTATTAGCTAAAGAAGTAGGCTAAATAAATCAATTAAGTAACCATACTAAGTTTAGACCTAATATGGTGGAGACTCTAGGATCAGAGGGCATCAAAGTTGTCTAAAGAGCTTGCTCTGGGTCAAAAATATAGTAGGTCAAAGCTGTAATGTCATTTAGTAGTATGATCAGTTCCATTAGATATAGATAGATAGATATATAGATACATAGATACATAGATAGATACATAGATAGAAAAATAGATAGATAGATAGATAGATAGACAGATAGTAAAACTAAAAGTATCCTTTATAAAATATAAAGAAAACATGCAATTTGTATGAAGTCACGTCTTAGTATGGTCATGCTAATAACACTGACATCTCCTGGATCCTCTCAGATTCAATATTTTTCCCATTACTTTATTCGTACTCTTAATTGATTAAGAAAAAAATGTGTCAAGATTTTTGTGTTTTCCTGGAATTTTTTTAAATCTTGAGGATTTACATCAGAAAATAAATTAGTCTATTTAAATTCCTTTTTAGAACATAAAGATAAGAGAGGCAGAGCAATAATGGTGGCTTAGTAGAAGCAAAAGCTGCAACTACTCTGACCCTCCTTCCAAACTCATCTTTTTAGAAATTACCTCAAAATGACAGGAGTCAAAGTCAAAATGAGGGGACTCTCCCAATAAACACAACTTAAATGGTAGACTGAGAGAGATAATTTTCACAGGATGAGTGGGAACTGGAAATGATACTGCACACAGAGGAGTTCTGGCCAACAACCCCCTCCTGCCCACCTACCATGCCAGATTCAGAACCTGGGCATAGGGCAACTATGGGAGAGCCCATAGCCTGAACCATTTCAAGCCTCTATAGCAGCTGTGAAGAGTTAGCCTAAGGGAAAATTACCTCTTTCCATCAAGTCAGGTAACTCAGTGGATTGAGAGTCAGGCCTAGAGATGGGAAGTCCTAGGTTCAAATGTGACCTCAGACAATTCCCAGTTGTGTGAGCCTGGCAAGTCACTTAAGCCCCATTGCCTAGACTTTATCACTCTTCTGCCTTGAAACCAATTCTGAGTATTGATTCCAAGATGGAAGGTAAGGGATATATATATATATATATATATATATATATATATATATATATACATATATATATATATATATATATATGGAGAGAGAGAAAGAGACAGACTTTTATATTGGCATATATGTTATATCAACTTTCTTCTGAACTCCTTTCTAGTTTCCCAGTAGTTTCTTGTCAAATAAGTGAGTAACTCTTCCAAAATCTTGCATCTTTGATTTTATTGAACATTATATTAGTGTGGTAATTTACATCAGTGTATTATATATCTAATTTATTCCACTAATCTGCCACTTTATTTCTTAGACTGAATCAGATTGTTTTGATAATTATCCTTTGTAAAAGAGGTTGAGATATGGTTCTGGTAGTCCAGGTCAGCTAGAGGAAGTAATTAAAAGAGTGCTAGGCATAGAGAAAAAAAAAGACTCATCTTTCTGTATTAAAATCTGGCCTCAGATACTTATTATCTTTGTGATCCTAGGTAAGTCATTAAGCTTGTTTGCCTCAGTTTCTTTCTTGTTATGATCTGGGCAAGGAAATATCAAATCTGTCTGATATCTTTACCAAGAAAACTTTCATGTGATCAAAAAACTCAAACATCACTGAAGAGCAATAGCTAGTTAGTGCACCTTTCATCACATTTTAAAAATTGATTCTCTTGATATGCTTGACAATTCTTACAGATTTTTTTTTACCTCTATAAGATATTTTAGTGGTTTGCTATGTCACTTAATAAGTCAATTTAGATAGGTGTTAGTTTTATTATATTGGTTTGTTTAAGTTTATTCATGTGAAATGTGTTTATAATCGTCTTCCATGTATTTCCTGAGTTTCTGTTGGCAGGTAGTGAAGGATACAATTCTCAAATCGTCATTCTGAAATAAGATATTCACATGGAGCTTATAGAATTGATAGAAATATAAAAAGAGGAGTATTTATTACTTTAAAGTATAAACTCATTTGCATGAATAAGTTCTTAGTGATTTCAACATATTAAGACTAAATACCTAAACATTATTTATTTATGAGAAAAAGAAAAAGAAAGAAAAAGAAATTTACTATGGAAAAAGAAAATGAATGACAACAACTTTCTCCACAATGGCTATATTTCTGTGACAATAACCATTTGAGTAATTTTTAAAAAATAATTCTAATCAAATGGGGTCATTGGATACCATCAGTCTTTTTCCTTATTATCTCTTTGGGGTACAAACCCAGCAGAGCTATGGCTGGATCAAAGGGCAGACAGTCTTTTATTGTCCTTTGGGCATGGTTCCAGATTGCCCTCCAGAATGGTTGGATCAATTCACAACTCCACCAGCAATGCATTAATGAACCAACTTTGCCACACCCCTACAGCATTCATTACTGTCCTTTGCTGATTTCTTTAACTGAAAATTGCCTATTCATGTCCCTTGCCCATTTATCAATTGGAGAATGGCTTGATTTTTTGTACAATTGATTTAGCTCTATAAATTTGAATAATTAGACTTTTGCCAGAGGTTTTTGTTATGAAGATTGTTTCCCAATTTTTAGCTTCACTTCAAATTTTGCTTCCATTAGTTTTGTTTGTACAAAACCTTTTTAATTTGATGTAATCAAAATTATTTATTTTACATTTTGTGATTTTTTTCTAGCTCTTCCTTGGTTTTAAAGTCTTTCCTTTGCATTTATTATTTCTGCTCTTTTTTGCAATGTTTGCAATGTTTTCATGCCCTAGTACATGGTCAGCGTTTGTAAATGTATCATGTTCTGCTGAAAAGAAGGTGTATTCCTTTTTGTCCCTATTTATTTTTCTCCACATATCTACTATCTCTAATTTTTCTAAGATTTCATTCACTTCTCTTACCTCTTTATTATTTTTTTTGTTTGATTTATCTAGTTCTGATAGAGAAAGGTTCAGGTCTCCCACTAATTTAGTTTTTCTCTCTATTTCATCCTTGAGCTCCACTAGTTTCTCCTTTTGACATTTGAATGCTATGCCATTCGGTGCATACATGTTGAGTACTGATATTTCCTCATTGTCTAAATTGCCTTTTATCAGGATGTAATTACCTTCCCTATATCTTTTAACTAGATCTATTTTTACTTATCATCATGATACAGATATCATGATTGAGATTCCTGCCTTCTTTTTCTCAGTTGATGCCCAATAGATTTGACTCCATCCTTCTACTTTTACCCTATGTGTGTCTACCTTCTTCATGTGTATTTCTTATAGACAGCATATGGTAGGGTTTTGATTTCTAATCCACTCTGATATTTTCTTGGGTTTTATGGGTGAATTAATTATATTCATATTCAGAGTTAAGATTACCAGCTATGTATTTCCCAGTATTTTCATTTCCACTCCTAGTCCTGCCTTTTCTTCTTTCACTATTTCCTTTTACACCAGTGTTTTGTTTTTAATCAGTCCCCCATAATTCCCATTCTTATTTTACTTCCCTTTCTAGCCCCCATCCCTTCTTATTCCCCTCTTATTTCCTTAAAAGTCTTTTTGAACTACCCCCCACACTCTCCCTCCCTTGTACTGCTTCCCTCTCCACCTATCAGTTTGTTACCCTTCTACTTCCCTATAGGGAGAAAATCAGTTCTCTGTCCCAGTGTATTTGATTGTTCTTCCCTCTTTGAGTCAATTTCAATGATTTAAGATTTAAGTATTTCCTATCTCCAATCTCTTTACCCTTCCAGTGTATTGATGTTCTCCCCCACCTCCCACCATGAACCTCTTTGTGACATAAATTTTTACCCCCTTTTGTTTCTTTTCCCATTTCTTTTAGTATTAAAAGAAATGTTTAGATCTAGTTGTATATATACATATATGTATATATACACATTTATGTCTTGGCATTTCATCCTATACATTTTGTCATTGTTCCCTCTAAGTATAATTCTTCTAGATGCCCAGGTGGTAATAACAATTTTTAAGAGATACCAATGACCTCTTTCCTAATAGGGATACATATCATTTTAACTTATTGAGTCTCTTTAAAAAAAGGTTTTTGGTTTTGTTTTGGTTTTGTTTTTCTTTTTTCCTTTTTTCTTAATTACCTTTTGATGATTTGGGCATCAAATTTTCTGTTCAGGTCTGATCGTTTCTTTAAAAATGCTTAGAATTCTTCTATTTTGTTAAATGACCATACTTTTTCCTATAGAAATAGAGTCAATTTTGCTGGGTAGTTGATTCTTGGTTGTAGGCCTAGTTCCCTTGCTTTCCAGAATATCATATTCCATGCCTTTTGGTCCTGCATGGTAGATGCAGCCAAATTATGTGTTATTCTCACTGTGGTTCCATGGTATCTGAATGACTTCTTAGCAGCTTGTAATATTTTTCCCTTGGTCTGATAGTTCTTGAATTTGGCTATAACATTCATGGGTGTTGTCAGATGGGGATTAAATACAGGAGTTGATCTGTGGATTCTTTCAATCTCTACTTTTCCCACTTGTTGTAGAATATTGGGGCAGTTTTCTTAAATAATTTCCTGTAGTGTGATGTCCAGGATTTTTCTTTTGTTATGGTCTTCTAATAGACCAATGATTCTTAATTTGTCTCTCCTGGAATGATTTTATAAATCTTCTATTTTGTGAATGAAGTGCTTCCCTATTTTCCTCAAATTTTTCATTCTTTTGGTTTTCTTTTATAGTGTCCTGCTGCCTTGTGAAGTCACTTGCTTCTAGTTGTATTTTAGTTTTTAAATACTGGATTTCGTCCCTGTTTTTTTGTCCATCCCTCTCCTTCTGATCTTTCATCTCCTTTCATTTTCAAGCTGATTAATTTTGGCTTTCAAGACAATATTTTCTCATTTTAGTTCAAGTGCCTCTGTTTCCAGATGACTAATATTGCTTGTTAAATTCTTTTCCCAGTTGTCTTCAGCCTCTCTTAATTGTTTTGAATTGTATTTTGTGTTCTTCCAAAGCCTGTATCCAATCCCCGGGGTTTCTGTTTTTTTTTTTGGTTTGGTTTTTTTTTTTTTTGCTTGGTGTTCCCTCATCCTTCTCTGTTCCATTTGCTCTTTGTTCATTGCCTGTATAGAAGCTGTCAATTGTAATTTTTTTTCTTTTTCTGTTGTTTGTTTATATGTACCCCATCTTTACTCCCTGCAGTTGCCTGTGCTCTTGCCCCTGTCATTATTTTGTTGGATCTGTGGTTTGGGATTTTTCTTTCAGCCTTCAGCCTTGGTGCTTAGACAGCAAATCTCTCAGTGCAGTCTATGGGGGAGCATTGTTGGAGCTTGAGCTTCCCTACACTCTGAAGGCTTTAATGGGAATAACTCAAGCTGGGTTGAGCTGGATGTGCCCTGAGGCCAAAACCTCATGAAGGGGGGGGCAATATGGAGGGTCTCTGCTTCTGAAATTAGGCTGCCTGCTCCTCATTCTGCTCTTCTTCTCTAACTGCTTCCCTACCACCTTTGTTCAATGCTCTGAGCCTAGCACAGCTTTGCCCACAAGGTACTCCCTCCTGACCAGTACCCTTGCACACCCAGAGGTTACAGCTCTTGCTGGAGACTTAGTGCTCTAGGTGGTGGAGGGGCCTGCGACCTTCCTTCTTCCTTCTCCTTAAACCCGGGTGTTCTCAAATTCAGGCTTTTGGGGGAGGCATACCTTTTAAGTTGAGTCCAGCAGGAGGGTTCCTTGACTCTATCTTGTAGTTAGGTTTGATTTTCAGTCCCCTAGGAGCATTTAGTTTGTAATTAGTAAGGAAGAGTTTTCAGAGGTCTGAACTTTTACTTCCTCTATGCCTCTATCTTGACTCTGCCTCCCCTCCAACTTTTCACTTTTAGTCAGTCTCTCCCCTAACCCCTTCCTACTGTTACTCTCTTATGCACACCTGCCCTTCTTATTATTCCCTCTTACTGTAGTACCTTTAAAATGGCCCCCAAACTTCACCCTCCTTTGTTTTTCTCCCTTCTTCAAGAGCTCATTTATTACCCTTCTACATCTCTAAAAGACACAATATAATTCTCTGCCCCACTGAATCTGACTGTTCTTCCTTCTCTGAGCTAATTTCAATGAGCATAACATTTAAGTATTGCCTGTCTCCAAAATCTTTATCCCTTCCATTGTAGTGATCTCCCTCCCCATTTCCCCCTACCCCAGTGGGCTTCTTTATGAAATATATATTTACCACATTTTACCTCTTTTCCCAGTTTTCTTTGAAGTATTCTCTTTTATACCCTTACTTTTATATATAGTTGTTGACATATAATATAAAGTTTACCACTATACCATCCAAATATACTTCTAGCTACTCTGATAATAATAATTTTTAATAGTTACCAATGTCATCTTTTCATATAGGAATACAAATCATTTGACCTTATTGACTACCTTATATATTGTTTTTTTTTCCTTTCTTAATTACTTTTTGGTGATTCTCTTGAGTTCTGTATTTGGGCATCAAATTTTCTGTTTACGTCTGATCTTTTCTTTGGGAATGCTTCAAAATCTTCTATTTTATTGACCATACTTTCCCTTGTAAGAATATAGTCAATTTTGCTGGGTAGATGACTCTTGGTTGTAGACTCAATTCCCTTGTTTTCCAGAATATAATATTCCCTGACTTCCAGTCCTTCACTGTGGATGCAGTCAGGTCCTGTGTAGTTCTGACTGTGGCTTCATGATATCTTACGTTTTTCTTTTTTAGCAATATGTAGTATCTTTCCCTTGAACTGGAAGTTCTTGAACTTGGCTATAACATTCCTGGATACTGCAAATTGGGAATTTAATGTGGGTGGCGATCTGTGGATTCTTTCAATTTCTTTTTTTATCTTCTTGTTCAAGAATAAGAAGGCAATTTTCTTGGATAATGTCCTGTAGAATAATTTCTAGACTTTTCAATTCATGATGAATTCCAGGTATTCCAATAATTCTTAAATATTCTCTCCTGGATCTCTTTTCCAGGTCAGTTAATATAGCAATGAGGCCTTTCATATTTTCCTCAATGTTTTCATTCTTTTGATTTTATTTCATTTATTCTTGTTGCCTTAGGGAGCCAATCCCTTCTAATTGTTTATTTCTAATTTTTAAAGACTGAATTTCATCACTGACTTTTTATTCTTCCTTTTTCTTTTGATCTATTTTTCTCTGTAGGTCATTATTTTTATCTTTTAATTTCTTTACCTCATTTTCAACCTGGTCAATTCTAGCTTTTAAAACACTACTTTCTTTTTTAAGTTTATGTGCCTCTATTTCCACATGACCTATTTGGCTTTTTAAGTTCTTTCCCCAATTTTCATCAACCTATCAATTATTTTTGAATTGTGTTTTTATTTCTTCCAGAACCTGAGTCCAATTCACTGGAGTTCTGAGTTTTTACTTGGGATGCCTTGGTTCTCCTCTGTTCCATTTGTTCTTTGTTTGTTACCTGAATAGAAGTTGTCCATTTTAAGTTCTTTGTTCTTTTTTGCTGTTTACTCTAAAGATTAAAATTAATATTAAATATTCCAAGTATTATTTTAATACTATTTATTAAAATAAACTTAGAGCAAAGGGAAAGTGATGTCAGAGAATGAAAAGGCTGCTCCCTTCCTCCATGCCAGTCTAAACCAGAGAGAGAGAGAGAGAGAGAGAAAGAGAACATGTGCAAGTGGAAATGATGTTACTATACCCATCCAGGAAAGGGAAAAAGGAATTGTGGGGATTGTAGTCCTCAGGGTTTAAGATTCCAATCAATACATTCTCCCCTGTCGTCCTTTGGGAGACCAATCTCCCCAATGGATAAGCATAATTAACTTATAACTTGAACTAGAGGTATATGCAAATATTACATTTTTAAAAGAGAAATCACAATAATTAGGAAATAAGAGGAAAATAAAAAGGAAAAGGAACAAAACCAAGAATAGGTGCATTAACAAATAGCTAATTGGGGTTAGTCCCTTTTGGCAGAAGAGTATACATTCAAAATAAAAGCATTTCAACTCCCACAAAGTTCAAATTTGCCATATCTCAAAGTTCATTTTGAATCTTCTGGTACAGCATGTGGTCTCTGCAGGCATCTTTATGGTGCCTTCTAGATTCTGGGAGGTAGTCTCTTATTCTAAATTAGGCTAAAATTCAAGTCAAAGTTCACAACAATAGCATAGTCCCACCTAAGGAAAATAATAATTCATTTCCCCCTGAGGAGGATACAGGGATACACATATGAATTACACAGGGATACATGGCCAAGTCATAAGACATATGAATCAAGTATCAAAAGTAACAAAGGAGTCAAAGAACCCCTGAGTCAGATATAAAATATAAAAAGAAAACTTGAAAATAATTCTGGGAAGAAGGGAAAAAAAAGAAAAAATCACAACTTACAATAGGTACCTGTAGCAATCCATGTCCCATCAGTGTGGAACAACAATCATTCACTAACCCAATTTAACAGTCTGGACACAAATAATTTGTCACATCATGAGAGAAAATAGAAAAAGAGACTAGATCTTGAGATAAATGAGAAATATAATTTCCTGGTTCAACCCTTTTCTTCACTTTTTTTGTGGTAATGGAGCCAGAGCAATCCATGTTATATGCTTGATATAGAGTGTGGTACAAGGAAGTCCTGCATTTAACACATGTTAAACAACCACTACCTTGAGTCTCACATATGATCAAATCATTGTGCTTTTTGTACAGATTATCTTCAATCCCCTTAGGATTCATTTGGTTTCTTTTACTTCTTTGAACTCACTTTTCAAGTCAAGCTCTGTGCTCCTTTGTGGTCTGTTTCTCCTTGGATTAGACATAGTCATCGAGCAAAAGTCTCAGAGTATTTAAATAACTAGTTGCAAGTTTCCATAATCCAAAGCTTTTTGTGTATGCTTTTGATATGTTAGGCAAATTGAAATCTTATGTTATGCTATTGCAATAATAAAAATAGTTTAAAAACTTTTAAATATTAGTTACATGTGTTTCAAAGGCAAAAATACAAGAAAAGGAGAAAAAATCAAATACTTTATGACACATGTAGGAAGAAAACAAATTATTAAAATTGTGTATATTTCACAATTACAGAGGTAAAGTATAGAGGCCAGTTTTAAAAAAAATAAGATTCATTTCCTCTTAGACTTAACATGATCCTCAGTGTGAGTGCAAATGAGGTAGAGAAAGCAATAATACATTCAAGAAATATAAAAACAAAAAAAATAGAAAAGGCACAAAATGTTACAAAAGGCGACATATAGGTCACTAATACATGTTTTCTTCTATGAGGTAGTATATGTGTTGCCCTACAAGACAATTTGTGCAAATACAAGGATCAACCAAATAAAGTACAACAAAATAGTACAAATCCAGCAATAAAGAAGTCTTATCAAAATCAATACTCAAATATAATCAGTGCAAACAATGATTCATCAACAACAGAAGGTACTTGTTTTACATGACTACAATGAATCCATGAGTCCCATTCTCCAATTTTTATGGCAGTTGATGTACTTAGTAGGACCTGGAATGTTCTGTCATAAGCAGGTTCAGTCAGCCCAGTATGTTTGAAATTCTTTATGTACACATTATCACCTGGATTTAAATAATGAAGTGAGAAATCTCTGGGACCTGCTTAAACAGCAGCTCCAGAGTCATGGAGTTCTTACAATTTTGTTTGTAATTGTATATATGTAGCGATAGTTGTATCCCCTTCTAACAATGAGGTATAGGTAGGGGTAAATAAATGGTTTTGCCTGAATAGGTGGATGTTCAAATAGTCTCAAAAGGTAAAATGTTTCAAACACCTCTGGGTCTGCTTCTGAGATAAAATAAGGCCAGAAGTAGAATTTCAGGCCACTTTAAATGAGTCTCTGTGCACAACTTGCCAATCATGATTTTAAATTCCTTATTCATTTGTTCAACTTGGCCAGGAGTTCTGGGGATGATATGGTGTATGAAATTTAGAAGTTATACCCAAACATGAATACATTTGAGATAAGACTGAATCAGTAAAATGAGTTCCTTTATCCAAATAAAATACCTGATGGCAGGTCAAAACTGGGAATAATTTCTTTCAAAAAGACTTTGGCAAAAAAGCAAAAGCCTCTGTGGCATGAGCAGTAGGAAAAACTTCAGGCCACCTGATCAGTTGGTCAACTATGGCCAGACAAAATTTATACTGTCCAGCTTTTGGCATAGACATGAAGTCAATTTATAGGTGCTCAAATTGTGGGTAAGTGAGAAGTCATCCACCAAACGCTTTTTCTTAAAAGGCATGTTGATTAAAGGCCTAGCAGGTAGGACAAGCTGTACATACTTTGGAGGCAATTGTAGTTATTCCAGGTGCTATGCATACTCTTTTTACAAAGTCTACAATACCTTGAGTACCAAAATAACCATGTTTATGAATGGAATGACAAATCTGTTCCAGAAAGCTCCAGGGAGCAAGGATTTTCCATCTGATGATACCCATACTCCATTAATCTGTTTTGCTTAAAATCTCTGCTTCCATTTATCTACTTCCTTGTCATTATAAAAAAGGATATATTCAAATTATCAGTAATTGTCAGTGGCATAATAATTAATCTAGGGCCTTCTAAGGCTGCTAGTTTAGCTTGTAATATCTACTTGGCTATTTACCCTGGAGACAGGTCAGTGCCACCTGTGTGTTCAGAACAATGAACAAAAGCTTTAGCTTAGGGGAGTTGGATGGCAGAAAGTTCAGTAATAAGGTCTGCATTGGCAATACATTTTCCAGCTGAAGTTAAGTATCCCCTCATGTAGCCATAACATGCCAATAGCATGACATATTCCAAAGGCATAGTGGGAGTCTGTGTAAATTGTGACTCTTTAATTCTTTGCAATGATAGTCATCTTTCAAAGCTGTGAGATTTGTACCCTGTGAGCTTACATTTGAGAGAAAGTAAGCTGAACATAGAATATCAAATTAGATAACTACCAACTCCTGTATAGAGCACACCATCCCTCATAAATGAAGAACCAGGTATAAATGATATTAAATCAGAATTGTCAAGAAGGTTGTCTAGTAAATTATTATGAGGTTTATCAACAATGGACACTAAAGATGCACAATCATGTAAAGGTTCTCTGTAAGTTGACAAATCAGGGAGAAGAGTTTCAGGATTACAAACTCCACAGCATTTTAGTGTGATATGTTCATTGTTAAATAGGGTTATCTCATACCTAGTAATCCTTTGGTCAGTAAATGCCTGTGTCCTATGTCTTAATAACAATGACTCAACTTATTGTGGGCACATTATTGTCAGAGAGTATCCCAATACCAGATTGGCAGATTTGGTTACCAATAAAGCTGTGGCAGCTACTCCTCTAAGGCATAGTGATGCTCGGGCATTGCTGGGTCAAACTGGTCTGAATAATAAGTTACCAGGCATTGAGCAGGTCCTAAAAATTGAGTTACAATACCTGAAACTACGCTTTTCTGCTCATGGACACATAAGGCAAATAGTTTATTATAATTTGGGATTCCCAGAGGAGGAACAGACAAGATACCTTGTTTTAGATTTGAAAGAGTTAAGTGTTCTGTTTCCAATTTAAGTGGTTCAGGGACCAACGTTTTTGTGAATGCTACAAATGGCTTAGTGATTTCCTCATAGGATTGTATCCACTGCTGACAAAATCCTATTGCTCCAAGAATCACCCTCAATTTCTTTATAGTGGTGTGAGCATTTAACTTTTGTGTATTTTCAATATGATTGGGAGAAATTAAATGGGACCCAGCAATCAAAATGAAATCTAAATATTGTACCTTGCATAGATACCACTGAACTTGTTTTTGGAGACCTTGTGACCTCTCTTATATAGCTCTAAAAGAAGGTGCTTGATATCTTCTTGGCATGCCTCAGGGTTTGGTGAGACCAAGAGCAACTCATCCACATACTGAATCTAAAAGGCTGTAAATAAATATTATGGAATCTGTATCAGTAGTTAAGAATTGTTTGAACAGTGTGGGGCTGTCCATGAACCTTTGGGGCAAATAAGCCAGGTCAACTTAGAGTTTTTCCAGGTGAAAGCAAAGATATGACTGGAGTTCTCATGTATAGATAGAAAAGAAAGCTGAGCACGTTTACTACTGTAAAATATATAGCTGTGCTAGGAATAGAAGAAATAATAGTATTTATGTTGGAAACCACAGGGTGTCTTTTTATAACGTGATTGTTTATAGCTCTCAAGTCCTGGATATAGCAATAGAGATACTTGCCATTGGATACCAGTTTTGGGTTTTTAACAGGTAGGATCGGTGTATTGTATTCAGATTTACAGGGAATTATGATGCCTTGATCAATCAGGGAATATATTACTGGTGTGATGCAATCAATTGCCTCCTTTGAAAGAGAGTACTGAGGGATGGAAGGAGGGAAGGAAGGATGGAAGGATGGAAGGTACAAGGAGGAAGGACAGGGACAGTTGACAGTAGGCCAGCATCAAAAGATGATGTGGTCCAGAGAGACTCAGGTATATCAGTTGAGATCTCAAAAATAGGAGTTTACTTCCTTTCATGAGTATCTGAAAGAAGTACAGGGAGGAAAGATAAGGATTCTTCAGGCAGTTCCAGTGTCATGGAGTCATCTGGAGAACAAGTTATTGTGGCCCTAAGCTTGAATAAAAGATCTCTCCACAGCAAATTTATGGAGGAACCAGTCATTAAGAGGAGAGAGTATTCCACACAAAGGGGTCCTATGGACACTATTCTAGGGGAAAGCTTGGAAACTTAGGGATGTCCCTGAAACCCCCACACCATTTGTTGATCCAATGGAATTGCAATCTGAATCATGTTTTCTCTTCAATACAGACTGGGAAGTTCCAATGTCCAAAAGACAATCCTAATAGGTGTCAACAAGCTTTAATGTTTCATAGGACTCATTAGAATGAGGGGCAGTGGATAGGGAGAGCGGGAAGTAAGATATCAGGGTCTAGAAAATCAAAGGTTGTATCCTCTGATTCCTGCCTCCTAACTCCCCATACTGCTTCATAATCATTAGGTAGTATCTTGGGCTCCCCCTGAGGGGTAATAGTTTGCCCACTGAGGGGTAAAAGGTTCAGGGACAAGCTCCACTCAAAATATACTACTGTGGGATCATTTGTTATGAGTTGTTAGGTGCCTGATTTATGTCCCTAGAATTATTGTTGTCAGTCCTAAAATTATGATTCCTGAAATTACCATTATAATCATTATTCCTATAATTGTTTCTTTGAGAATTTCTTTAGTGGGTATTATTTTTCATTGTTTGAAGTAAATTCCTACACTTCATCATTACATAGCCCTTCCTCTGACATAAGTGGCAGGTAAGGGACTGATAGTTAGGTTCTTGGAGAGGGGATAGAGCTATTGGTTAATCATCATTCTCTTTGTCATTGTTATAAAACCTGTCCTTTAAATATTTTATTTCTTTTTTCAAGGTTTCTATGACATTATTAGCCTTTTCTGTTTTTCTTTTTGGCCTTTAAAGACATAAGCAACAGTTTTTCTCCACTCTTCAAGGTCCATATGAGCCCACCATGGGCAATGAGTCTTAAAATAATTGTAGAACACCCTGCAAGAGTTGTTGACAAAATGTTTTTCTATTTGCTTAATATCTTTGTTGTTAGAAATATCAAGGTCTAGGTACTGACCCCCAAACTCAATGAGCTCATCCATGAATTGAGTGTGTCTCATCATTGGATTGTCTAAGGCTTTCAAATTTTGACTATGCTTCTGAATACTTTGAGCATTCTCTCATGGCTGTTATAATGGCCTCCCTACAACAATTTAATTCAAACTTGTCTTCAGGACTGTTATAATCCCATTCAGGATCCTTAACTGGTCAGTGTGCTGCACCACGCCCCCAGACATTGTTAACATGAGAAATGATCTTATTTTTCTCACATTCCATGAGAAAAGTATAGAACAAATCATCAATATCCTTATAGGATAGGTCATATTGATAAAATCTATCATCCATCTTCTTGGTCAGTTCGCATTCAAAAGGAGGGATATTATATTTTAGTTCTTTAATTTCTTGAGGAGTGAAAGGTATATGGTGTCTTAGGGTCACCACATCCCCATTATGTCCTATTTCAGGCACTTCCCTTAAGGGGAAAAGGGATTCATAGGAATCATTCTATGGCTGTGGTCCCTTAGAAGTTGATTGTGGGGATACCAAGGCAATGTGGGCAGGAACAGGTACAGTGGGAGGATGAGATTCTTCAGGGCTGGGCCTGGTCATGGGGTGGGAGAAGGGACACAAGAAGATGGGGGATTAGAAGAAAGACCAGGTGAAGTAAGATCAGCAGGAATTGCAGAACATGAGAGAAATATTGAAGAGTATAAGAGAGAAGGGTTTGTACCTGATATATATGAGAGGGCTGTCTTGTCTCTATTTCTGGAGAAATAAGATTTTCCTCTCTTAGTGGTTCATTTTTGATGGGATGAATATTTTTTATTAGATCATGTATGTAATATTTGAAATTTCCCAATTGAATTTGCCTGTCAGTCTGTATTTCTGCTTTAATCTCTCATATTGTAGCATTTCTGTCTTAATGTTGAAGATCAGAAAAATAAAATTTCTTAAGATTACAAGGAGAAGGAGGCAATTCAGAATCTTAAATTGCTCTAATTTGGCAAAAAGCAGAAGACTTTTGTTCATAGTCATATATATGCTGCTTAGCAGTTTGAATAAAAAAATGTGTGTGTGTATATATATATGCATATATATATTTAAATTATTATTACAAGAGGTGTGGTAGCATAAGAAGAGTATTAATCTCATTTTAATTTATTTTTATTATTTTATTAGATTTTTATTCTTAAAAAAGGGAAAATTATTTAAGTATATTTCTTGCTGCCCTCTGTTGGCAGCAAACATCCAGTGCAGCTAAGCAGGCTAAGAAAAAAAATATTGCTCAATATTGACCTATAGTGGCCAAGAGGCAGCACTACAATAGAGGGGGGTTAGGAGTGTGGTTAGGGGTGGGTTTCAGGGTAAAGGTTGTGGTTAGGGACTGCCAGAAACCAAAATGGAGGATATGACTACAAAATCTGGTGGAGACTGAGAGAGAGGAAATAAGGCAGACTTGGTAAAGCAAGGAGGGGTAGGAATTTAGCTGAGCCTAGCAGAGGCAGGGAAAAGGATTTCCCTTCCACACTGGCCTGGGGCTGGGAAAAGGGAAGATTATACTCACACGATGGAACAGCACTGAGGTAGGTGCAGTAACAGGGTTAGTAGAGATGGCAGAAAACTGCTGGAGAATCTGGGGGAGGAACAGGGATCAGCAGAAGTGGCAGAGGCTTGAAACAACAGGTTTTTTTTTTAAACTGCAGAATTTGAATCCAGATTGCCAATGGCTTCTGGAATCAGCTGTTTGGGTAGTGGGGAAGGAGCTAGCCTGCAGGTTAGCCAAGGTTTGGGCCAATATGTGAGCAGGAATGGCCAGGTTTCTCTCCAGGCTGTGGGTGGGGTGTGGCTTCTCCACCAAACCCCCCAAACTAAATTAGCTGATCCAGTAGGAGAGCTATCAGCAGGCTGGGGTAGAAAATACTCACAACTGCCGGAGGCAGCAGTGCCCAGCAGTGAGGAAGGGAACTAGCCACAGTTGGGCAGTTGGAGCCAGTGTTTGAAAACACCCAGCAGAGTAGTCCTTAATATGTTCTCAGGTCAGATCCCTTCGTAAGTTGCCAAATGTAAAGATTAAGGTTAATATTCAATGCTCCAAGTATTATTTTAATACTATTTATTAAAATCAACTTAGAGCAAAGGGCAAGTGACGCCAGATAAAGGAAAAGCTGCTCCCTTCCTCTATGCTGGTGAGAGAGAGAGAAATAGAGAGAGACAGAGAGAGAGAGAGAGAGAGAGAGAGAGACAGAGAGAGAGAGACAGACAGACAGACAGACAGACAGACAGACAGACAGAGAGAGAGAAAGAGAGAGAGAGAGAGAGAGAGAGAGAGAGAGAGAGAGAGAGAGAGAGAGAGAGAGATTCTAATCAATACATGACTCATAATTTTTCCTTCTTCCACCCTCCTTATAGGCTGTATTCTTGCTCCTCATAATTTGCTGGATCTGTGAATTTTTTTTTTCTTGGAAGGGGCTTCTTTACTCCACCTCAGATAAACTGGATTAGGCAGATTGAGCTGACCTGTTGTGTTAATGTGCCCTGAAACCAAATCTTTCCTAGCTACAGAGGCTGAAAGTGAAGGTCAAAATCTGGAGGCTGAAATAAGTTACCTTCACTCCTCTCTATTTCTCTCTTCTGCTCACCTCCCTGCAAGTTTCCTCATCAGACTCCTCAGTTTCTGGTGGTGGTATCAATGTATTACATCAAAGTTCTGGCCTTCACCCTGAGATCCCACAGTAAGCCAGAGTCCTACCACAGGTCTCAGAGCAATAGTGGGGAAGGGGTGTTGGATCTTTCCCTTATACCCAAGAATTCAACTTTATCTGCTTACATATCTGGTTGAATCTAGTAGGAAAGACCTTTGGCTCTATCTTGTTGAGTTTTACTTTCTGTCTGTTTTGAATCATTTATTTTGCTTTTGGTGTGGAAGGAAAGATACAGAGGATTTGATTTTTCCTGTTTCCAAGCTACCATCTTCACTCTATGGCTGCCAAAAATAACAGAAGTTTTAAATATTAATTTCTAAAATTTTATAAAAAAGGATAATTAGTGACTATAAGATTGATTAACTCATAAAACAGAGACAAGCAGGGGATGATAAATCTAATTTAAAGAAAGCTTTAACAAGTGAATAAGCAAAGCAATTATCTAAAGGAAATTGAAGGATAAAGATGTAAAGAGACTGGGGACAGCTGGGTTGCTCAGTGGATTGAGAGCCAGGCCTAGAGACAGGAGGTCCTAGGTTCAAATCTAGTTTGGACACTTCCTTGTTGTGTGACTTAACCTCCACTGCTTAGCCTTTACCAGTCTTCTGCCTTAGAACCAATACACAGTAATGATTCTAAGATGAAAGGCAAGGGTTAAAAAAAAAGATGCAAAGAGGCTATAAGCAGAGAGGGATGAGAAAAATCCATGAAGTATAATGTAACAAACTCTTATAACCAAATTCAGTCAGATGATCATATATGGACTATAAGCATTACTGTACTAAGTATGAGCTTCGAGAAAAAAATATATTAAGGAAACAAATATGACAAATAAGTTAGATTCAACAAAGGAGATTTAGAAGTGAACTATTGTTAGTGTGGTTATATCTTAAAGAAGGGAAGATTCTGAAGATATGGAAAATATCTCAAACTATAATATCAAAAACAGACAACTGAAAACATCAACATGTAGTAGCCTGACTATGCTCTCTAACTCTATTCCCCTAAAAAAAATCTTCATGATAATCATCTTACAAAAAATCTTTGTGAAATGTATATATAAATTGAAGGTCAAGATTAAAAGTAGAGAAAAGACAGGCTTTTTTTCAGATGGTATTCCCCAATAGACCACAGATCTACCATTTTGTACTTCACTGGAGTGTTTATAGACTATGAGATTCTATTATGTTGATGACTGACAGAGAATAATGATTTCTAAAACAAAATATTGCTTTAAACATTCTTTCACAACTAGATAATTCCCTGGCAAATATCACATTGAACCTAGAGTTGGATAGGTGGATAGAAGGTTGGTTTACTTTTAGAAAATATATTTTTAAAAACTCCTTTAATTATTACAAGGTTTTCCATGGAAATATGGGCCTGGTAGTGGTAGTCTCTCGGTTACCGAGAATGACGATTGTCTTTGTGCATTATCATATATTGATGTACCCTCATGTGGCTTTGAAGTCCAAAGGCTGAGGCACAGAGTTTGTGGCACATGGGGCATGGGACGCCAGTTGTTACGGGAGGTGCGGTTGTGGCCTGGTGTCGGCGTTCACGTGCAGGGGCAAGACGTCAAAGTTGTTCATCTTCAAAGGTGGTGGCGGCATGATTAATGTGGGTTCGCCAGCTGCTTCTGTCAGAGGCAGCGAGTTCTAGTTGCTTTGGTGTAATGCCAGCCCACTTCAAGTTGGACTTTAGCTGATCCTTGAATCTTTTCTTTGGTCGGCCTTGTTTCCTGAGTCCAGCTGACAGTTCACCATAAAATACCTGTCTTGGTATTCACTGTGGGTCCATGCGGATGATGTGTCCAGACCATCGTAGATGGATTTTGAGGACCATGACTTCAATGCTGGTGGAGTTGGCTCTGTCAAGGACTTCCTGGTTGGTGATACAGTCCCGCCATCGGATCCTCATGATTGACTGGAGAGAGCATTGGTGGAATTGCCCCAGCTGTTTCATGTGCCTTGGGTACAGTGTCAATGTCTCACAACCGTACAGGAGCGAGCTGAGGACCACTGCGTTATACACTGAGCTTTGTCACAGTGCTTACAAAACTGTGTTGGAGGACTTTTGCAGCATAGCCTCCCGAGTGCCTGGCTGGCCTTTTGGATCCTGGCATTGATCTCATGGTCTAGGGACCCATCGTTGGCGATGGTGCTGCCCAGGTACTTGAAAGTGTTGACATTGGAAAGCCGCGTGTTGTCGATTGTAATGCACGGCTGGTTAGTTGGCCTCCCTGGTGCAGGTTGGAACAGCACCTCTGTTTTGCTGAGGCTGATAGTCAGGCCAAACTGTTTTGTTGCTGTAGAGAACCTGTCCACAATGGTTTGGAGATGATTTTCTTGGTGGGCCATGAGAGTACAGTCATCTGCGAAGAGAGCTTTCAGAATGAGTCTCTCTTTTGTCTTTGTTTTTGCAGTCAGGCAACGAAGGTCAAATAGTGAGCCATCCAGTCGGTATTTGATGTAGATGCCCAGGTCTAGATCCATCACAGCATGTAGTAATACTTGGGTGAAAAATAGGTTGAATAGTACCAGAGCAAGGACATAGCCTTGCTTAATGCCATTGGAGATGTTGAAGCGATCGAAAGTCTCTCCACCAGATAGGACTCCCCCTGTCATGTCGACATGAAAGAGCTGGATCAGTTTGATGAATTTTGCTGGGCAACCGAGCTTGCTAAGGATCACCCACAATGAGTCCCTGTTCACTGTGTCGAATGCCTTCGTCAGGTCTATAACCTATGGTATATGATAGAAGTAATTTCTGCCAAATTTCTCCCCCTGTTTTCCCAGAAATTCTTGCCAAATAGAATGTTCTTAATAAGTAATCATGTTATCATATTCATTTATATAGTTACTGATTTTAATTTTTTGAGATTCTTTATTAATGTTTTAATGATCTATTATAATTTTACAATATAAAATATTTTTGATAATTATTATTTTCTATCAAAATTTAAGACTTGGAAACATAATTCCCTTTTAAATACTAGTTTTTCTGTCATCATTCCCCCTTGTATTCCAGAATTGTTACTGCTCCAATTGAATTTTTTTTTATTATTATGGTTAGTTCTATAAAATATCTCCTATGCAATTTTATTGGTATAATGCTAAATATCTAAATTAATTTAGGTAGTGTCATGCTCATGAAAGGAATACCTTTACTTTTCTGAGTTGTTAAACTAGCTGCCACTGATCTTTGAAATGCTTTCTTAAAATCTACTTGCATGTCAGAACCAATTGTAGCTCATGAAAATTAGATGTCAACAATAGCATCCCTTTCTTGTATGAGTCAGACATTTGCTTTCTGTACACTCTGCATAATCTAATTAGTAATCCTAGATGCTGAGGGAGGCATCAACCTCTCTTATTGAGTCCAGCTTATAAAATCTGAGAAGGCTTTTTTCATTCAAGTATTTTGAATCATTTTATTCCTAAAGACTATATCGCCTTAATATTATATTTTTACTAGAGAACTCACTGTCAAAGAATGAAAAGGACATTTCTTATGAAAAGGTTAGTATCTATTTACATTTTCAGTGGGAAAAAAGAAATATTGAAACATATCAGTCTTATCTTTATTCAAATATCATATTTTGACCTTTATCCACAAAAAAGTAAAAACACAAAAAAAAAATCCTACTCTTTTCCTTTGAATGACAACAAAAAGAAACTCCATAAATCTGCTAATAGCACCAATTCTTGGTGCAGAAGGAATTTATACACACACAGGTATACATACATACATACACACATGCTATAAATATACATATATTTCATGGAGAGGCATAGAAGTTTAATTTTTGAGTTATAAATATCTGGATACAAGTTTTAAAATCACAGAGTTTGACAGTTACAAGTATCCCTATAGACATCTAATCTAATCAAATACACCCAGAAAAGAACTCATACTTAAATTTCTCAATCTTGCCACATGACTATCAAGAGATTATAGTTTAGTAAATGGGAAAAGATGAAGGAATAAGAAAAAAAAACAGTATAATTCATCTCCTCCCCTGGCCCATGTTCCAAAATAGCATTAAAATCCAAGCTGTCATAGATCAGAATCAAATAAGGCACCAACATTCCTTCAGAAATTACAAAATACCTACCTCTAAAACAAAGTCCCACATATTAGTAAGCTTACTATATGCATAAGAAATAAAGAGAATAAAGAGTAATTAAATATAAGAATACATACAAAGGTTGTTCCTAGACAGGAGGCAAAAATAAATAATAAAGAAAATGAGAAAAAACAATAATTTTAGAAAAAATAGAGAAAATGAAATAAAAATTTATAGTAATAAAGAAAGGGGATTGTAAATGAATACTTAACTGAGAGAAAAAAGCGGGAGAAATAATTTACTAGATAAAAGGAAAAAAGAAAACTGAATTAATAGTTTAGGCACAATTTCAAAATTAGGGAAAAGAGTGACAAATGAGGAGAGGGTAAAGCCTGAGAATGAGTAGAAGAGGGCTAAGGGATAGAAGGCTTTCTTTTTTTTAATTAATTTTTTTTTATTCAAAGATATTTTATTTTCTCAATTACAAGTAATAATACTTTTTTTTTTAAACCCTTACCTTCCATCTTGGAGTCAATACTGTGTATTGGTTCCAAGGCAGAAGAGTGGTAAGGGTTAGGCAATGGGGGTCAAGTGACTTGCCCAGGGTCACACAGCTGGGAAGTGGCTGAGGCCAGATTTAAACCTAGGACCTCCCATCTCTAGGACTGGCTCTCAATCCACTGAGCTACCCAGCTGCCCCCCAAGTAATAATACTTTTGAAAATAGATTTTAGAAAATTATGAGATCCAAATCACCTACCCCCCTCCCTTCCTTTCCCCCCTACTCAAAGATTTTAAGTGATTTGATCTGGGACATATATATATATATATATATATATATATATATATATATATATATATATATATATATACAATCATGCAAAACATACTTCCTTACTGGTCGTTGTTGTAAAGAGCACACTCATACAAAACTAAAAGCCCAAAATAAAACTGTAAATATACTGATATGAAAGATAGCATGCTTTGATCCTCATCCATCTGACTCCACCAGTTCTTTTTCTGGAATTGAATAGCATTCTCCATCATAAATACTTGAGTATTGTCCCAGGTCATTGCATTTCTGAGAGTAACACAGTTTTAGGAGTTGAATATCATACAATATTGTTTCTTTTATGTACAGTGTTCTTCTGGTTCTGCTTATTTCACTCTAAATCTGTTCATGTAGATTTTCCCACATTTTTCTGAAATCATCCTGCTTATTATTTCTTTTAGTACAATATTATTCTATTTCCAACATATGCCACAATTTATTCAGTCATTCCCCAACTGATGAACATCCCCTCAATTTCAAATTCTTTGCCACCATATAAAAGCTACCATATTTTTGTACAAATATGTCCTTTCTTTTCTTTTTTTTATACATTTGGAATACAGATGTAGTAGTGGTATTACTGGATTGAAGAGTATGCATTCTTTTACAGACCTTCAGCCATAGTTCCATATTGCCCTCCTTAATGGTTTCATCAGTTTAAAATTACACCAGTGTCCCAAGCATTAGTGTCCCAAGTCTGCCACATCCCTCCCAACATTTATTACTTTCTTTTAGTGTTACATAAGCTAATCTGATTGGTGTGAAGTGTTATCTCAGAGTTATTTTAATTTGCATTTCTCTAGTCATGAGGGATTAGAACATTGTTTTCATATGATGATCGATAGCTTGTAGCTTGGTTTTTTCTTCATGTGAAAATTGCTTGTTCATATCATTTGTCAATTGTGGAATGACTTATAGTCTTATAAATTTGACTTAGTTCTTTATAAATTTAAGAATTGAGACCCTTATCAAAGAAATGTGTTATAAAATTTTTTCCTATGTTGTTTCCTTTCTAATATTTGTTATATTATGTATTTTTACACAAAAGCTTTTTAACTTGATATAATCAAAATTATTCCTTAGTTACCTCTCTATCTCTTGTTTGCTCATAAATTGTTCCTTTCTCCATAATCTGTCAGGTAAACTATTCTATGTTTCCCTAATTTACTTGTGGTATCACTTTATATCTAAATCATATGCCCATTTCAAGCTTATCTTGATATGGGATAGAAGGTTATCTTAAAGAACAGTAAAATAAAATTGCTAAATATTTAGGAGAAATCCTAATTAAGAAAAAATAATATCAAAGAAAATATTGAGAGAAATGTAAACATAATTCTCATAACTTTAATGGCTTTATGGTCCAATAAGAAGGGGGAAAATAAAATATTTGATAGCAAAACAAAATTTTCACAAACTATGACTTAAAGGAAATATACCTAAGCAGTAAAAATATTTAGACAATAAAAATAAGGAACTATGCATCAAAAGGATAAAAAAGAATTAAAATAGTGGCAATAGATAAAGTAAAAACAAAAATTCATAACATAAAATAAGAAAAACAAGGAAATTATTTTGCAAGCAGGAACCTTAAATAGCAAACCAATATCAATGTTAAATTTATATGCTCCAAAGTCTTTACTAAATACACTCACAAAATTATTTACTGAATTCCAAGAAAACAAAGATGATTTAAAATAGTAGCAGTATTTTTAATATCAGTATCTCTCTTTTGAGCAAATCTAAGAGAAGTATAAATAAAAGATAAAATAAAGACTTTTTTTTAATATGTTTTATTTGATCATTTCCAAGCATTATTCGTTAAAGACATAGATCATTTTCTTTTCCTCCCCCCCAACCCCCAAAGCCGACGCGTAAGTCCACTGGGCATTAGATGTTTTCTTGATTTGAACCCATTGCTTTGTTGATAATATTTGCATTAGAGTGTTCCTTTAGAGTCCCTCCTCTGTCATGTCCCCTCAACCTCTGTATTCAGGCAGTTGCTTTTTCTTGGTGTTTCCACTCCCATAGTTTATCCTTTGCTTATGAATGGTGTTTTTTTCTCCTGGATCCCTGCAATTTGTTCAGGGACATTACACCGCCACTAATGGAGAAGTCCATTACATTCGATTATACCACAGTGTGTTAGTCTCTGTGTACAATGTTCTCCTGGTTCTGCTCCTCTCGCTCTGCATCACTTCCTGGAGGTTGTTCCCGTCCCCATGGAAATTCTCCACTTTATTATTCCTTTTAGCACAATAGTATTCCATCACCAACATATACCACAGTTTGTTCAGCCATTCCCCAATTGATGGGCACCCCTCGTTTTCCAGTTTTGGGCCACCACAAAGAGCGCAGCTATGAATATTTTTGTACAAGTCTTTGTGTCCATTATCTCTTTGGGGTACAGACCCAGCAGTGCTATGGCTGGGTCAAAGGGTAGATATTCTTTTGTCACCCTTTGGGCATAGTTCCAAATTGCCCTCCAGAATGGTTGGATCAGTTCACAGCTCCACCAGCAATGAATTAATGTCCCCACTTTGCCACATCCCCTCCAGCATTCATTACTTTCCTTTGCTGTTATGTTAGCCAATCTGCTAGGTGTGAGGTGATACCTCAGAGTTGTTTTGATTTGCATCTCTCTGATTATAAGAGATGTAGAACACTTCTTCATGTGCTTGTTAATAGTTTTGATTTCTTTATCTGAGAACTGCCTATCCATTTCCCTTGCCCATTTATCAATTGGAGAATGGCTTGATTTTTTGTACAATTGATTTAGCTCTTTATAAATATGAGTAATTAAACTTTTGTCAGAGGTTTCTATGAAGATTTTTTCCCAATTTGTTGTTTCCCTTCTGATTTTAGTTATATTGGTTTTGTTTGTACAAAAGCTTTTTAGTTTGATGTAGTCAAAATTATTTATTTTACATTTTGTGATTCTTTCTATATCTTGCTTGGTTTTAAAGCCTTTCCCCTCCCAAAGGTCTGACATGTATACTATTCTGTGTTTACCCAATTTACTTATGGTTTCCTTCTTTATGTTTAAGTCACTCACCCATTTTGAATTTATCTTGGTGTAGGGTGTGAGGTGTTGATCTATTCCTAGTCTCTCCCACACGGTCTTCCAATTTTCCCAGCAGTTTTTATCGAATAGTGGATTTTTGTCCCAAAAGCTGGGATCTTTGGGTTTATTGTATACTGTCTTGCTGAGGTCGCTTTCCCCCAGTCTATTCCACTGATCTTCCTTTCTGTTTCTTAGCCAGTACCAAATTGTTTTGATGACTGCTGCTTTGTAATATAGTTTTAGGTCAGGGACTGCAAGGCCCC
The DNA here is from genome assembly GCF_027887165.1 of Monodelphis domestica. NCBI lineage: Eukaryota > Metazoa > Chordata > Mammalia > Didelphimorphia > Didelphidae > Monodelphis > Monodelphis domestica. The sequence goes on from NC_077228.1 coordinate 390,032,888, forward strand.
CATCATATGTGTTTTTTTTCATTATTTCCCTGGATATCCTTGATCATTTGTTCTTCCAAATGAACTTTGTTATGGTTTTTTCTAAATCAGTGAAGAAGTATTTTGGTAGTTCAATGGGTATGGCACTAAATAGATAAACAAGTTTGGGTAGGATGGTCATTTTTATTATATTGGCTCGTCCTATCCATGAGCAGTTAATGTTTTTCCATTTGTTCAAGTCTAGTTTTAGTTGTGTGGCGAGTGTTTTGTAGTTGTGTTCATATAGTTCCTGTGTTTGTCTTGGGAGGTAGATTCCTAGGTATTTTATTTTGTCTAAGGTGATTCTGAATGGGATTTCTCTTTCTAGTTCTTGCTGCTGAGCTGTGTTGGAGATATATAGAAAAGCTGATGATTTATGTGGGTTTATTTTGTATCCTGCAACTTTGCCAAAGTTGTTGATTATTTCAATTAGCTTTTAGGTTGAATCTCTAGGATTCTTTAAGTAGACCATCATGTCATCCGCAAAGAGTGATAACTTGGTCTCCTCCTTGCCTATTTTGATGCCTTCAATTCCTTTATCTTCTCTAATTGCTACTGCTAGTGTTTCTAGTACAATGTCAAAAAGTAGAGGTGATAATGGGCATCCTTGTTTCACTCCTGATCTTATTGGGAATGCATCTAGTTTATCCCCATTGCAGATGATATTAGCTGTTGGTTTTAGATATATACTGTTTATTATTTTTAGGAATGACCCTTCTATTCCTATGCTTTCTAGTGTTTTTAATAGGAATGGGTGTTGTATTTTATCAAAGGCTTTTTCTGCATCTATTGAGATAATCATGTGGTTCTTGCTAGTTTGCTTGTTGATGTGGTCAATTATGTGGATGGTTTTCCTAATGTTGAACCAGCCCTGCATCCGTGGTATGAATCCTACTTGATCATGGTGAATGATCCTTCTGATCACTTGCTGGAGTCTTTTTGCTAGTATCCTATTTAAGATTTTTGCATCTATATTCATTAGGGAGATTGGCCTATAGTTTTCTTTCTCTGTTTTTGACCTGCCTGGTTTTGGAATCAGTACCATGTTTGTGTCGTAAAAGGAGTTTGGTAGAACTCCCACTTTGCTTATTATGTCAAATAGTTTGTATAGTATTGGGATTAACTGTTCTCTGAATGTTTGATAGAATTCACAGGTGAATCCATCAGGCCCTGGGGATTTTTTCTTAGGAAGTTCTTTGATGGCTTGATGGATTTCAATTTCTGATATGGGATTATTTAAGAATTCTATTTCCTCTTCTGTTAGTCTAGGCAGTTTGTATTTTTGTATATATTCATCCATTTCTCCTAAATTGGTGTATTTATTGCCATATAATTGGGCAAAGTAATTTCTAATGATTGCCTTAATTTCCTCCTCATTGGAGGTGCTGTCCCCCTTTTCATCTTTAATGCTGTGAATTTGCTTTTCTTCCTTCCTTTTTTTAATTAGATTGACCAGTACTTTGTCTATTTTGTTTGTTTTTTCAAAGTACCAGCTTCTTGTCTTATTTATTAAATCAATAGTTCTATCACTTTCAATTTTATTAATTTCTCCCTTAATTTTTAGGATTTCTAATTTGGTTTTCTGCTGGGGGTTTTTAATTTGATCGCTTTCGAGTTTTTTCAATTGCATTTCCAATTGATTGATCTCTGCTCTCCCTTGTTTGTTAATATAAGCATTCAGGGATATGAATTTACCTCTGATTACCGCTTTGGCTGCATCCCAAAAGGTTTGAAAGGATGTTTCACCATTGTCATTTTCCTCGATTAAATTATTAATTGTTTCTATGATTTCTTCTTTAACTAAACTTTTTTGGAGTATCATATTGTTTAATTTCCAATTGGTTTTAGATTTGGTTTTCCATGTACCATTACTAATCATTATTTTTATTGCCTTGTGATCTGAGAAGGCTGCATTCATTATTTCTGCTTTTTTGCATTTGTGTGCTATGTTTCTGTGACCTAATGTATGGTCAATTTTTGTGAATGTGCCATGTGGTGCTGAGAAGAAGGTGTATTCCTTTTTATCCCTATTTATTTTTCTCCATATGTCTATTAATTCTAATTTTTCTAAGATTTCATTCACTTCTTTTACCTCTTTCTTATTTATTTTTTGATTTGATTTATCTAAATTTGATAATGGTTGGTTTAAGTCTCCCACTAGTATGGTTTTATTGTCTATTTCTTCCTTCAATTCTCCTAGTTTCTCCATTAGAAATTTGGGTGCTATATTATTTGGTGCATACATGTTGATTAATGATATTTCCTCATTGTCTAGAGTCCCTTTTAACAAAATATAATTACCTTCCCTATCCCTTTTGATCAGGTCTATTTTTGCATTGGCTTTATCAGATATCATGATTACCACTCCTGCCTTCTTTCTATCAGTTGAGGCCCAGAAGGTCTTACTCAATCCTTTAATTCTGACCTTGTGGGTGTCAACCCGCCTCATGTGTGTTTCTTGAAGACAACATATGGTAGGATTTTGGATGCTAATCCATTCTGCTATTCGTCTACGTTTTATGGGTGAGTTCATCCCATTCACGTTCAAAGTTATGATTGTCATTTGTGTACTCCCTGGCATTTTGATTGCCTTCCCTAATTCTAACCTTTTCTTCTTCGGCTCTACCTTTTAGTCCAGTGATTTACTTTGAATCAGTCCCCCTTATCCCTTCCCTTGATGTTTCCCTTTTTAGTCCCTCCCTTTTTCTCCCTCTCCCTCTCCCCCCTCTCTTTCCCTCCCTTTTTGTTCTCCCTCTCCCCCTCCCCCCCCCTTGGTTTTCCCTTCTCCTTACCCTTGTTGGGTAAGATAGAATTCAAGATCCCAATGGATCTGGATGTTTTTCCCTCTCAGAGTTGATTTCCCTGAGATTGAGGTTTAAGTAAACCTCCCCCCCTCTCTTCCTCTCCTTCTTATAGGAGTTTTCTTCCCCTCCCCTTCCCATGTGAATCTTTGTGTGAGAACCATTATTCTATTTGGTCTTTCTTTACCCCCTATTTATACATTACATTTTCCCTACATGTTAGTATACATAGATTGATATAAATGTAGTCCTTATAGAAGAGAGTTTGAGTAAAAGAAGAAGATAACATTTTTCCCCTTTCCTTAATATTTACCTTTTCAGGTATTCCTTGCCCTTTGATTTTCGGTATCAAACTTTCCACTGAGCTCTGGTCTTTTCTTTGCAAAGATTTGGAAGTCTTCTATTTTGTTGAATGCCCATACTTTCCCTTGGAAGTATATAGTCAGTTTTGCTGGGTAGCTGATTCTTGGTTGGAGACCCAGCTCTCTTGCCTTTCTGAAGATCATGTTCCATGCCTTACGATCATTCAGAGTAGAACTTGCAAGGTCTTGTGTGAACCTGATTGGCATTCCTTTATATCTAAATTGTCTTTTTCTGGCTTCCTGTAGAATTTTTTCTTTTGTTTGATAGCTTTGGAATTTGGCAATTACATTCCTGGGAGTTGTCTTTTGGGGGTTTAGTGTAGAGGGTGTTCTGTGAGCTCTGTCAGTGGCTGTATTGCCCCCTTGTTCTAGAATCTCTGGGCAATTTTCTTTGATTATATCTTGTATCACCATGTCGAGTTTGGTGTTTATTTCTGGCTTTTCTGGGAGTCCAATTATTCTTAAATTATCTCTTCTCCCTCTATTTTCCAGATCTATCACCTTGTCGGTGAGATATTTTATGTTCTCTTCTAATTTCTTGGTGTTTTGGCTTTGCTTTGTTAGTTCTTGCTTTAAAGCCTGGTTTTCTTTTACAGTTTGGTCAAACTGGTTTTGTAGATGCGTGAATTTCTTTTGCATTATTTCCCACTTTTCCTCCCAGAGGGCTTCCATCTTTTTGGTCATTTCTGATTCAAATTCTTCATGGGTTTGTGGAGAGTTTCTATTTACTTTGGAAGATTTTGGAGCATTTTCTTGTATATCTTCTTTTATATGCTCTGTATTTTGTATTTTGGCTCCATAGAATGTGTCCAAAGTCGCCCCTTTCTTCTTATTTTTCTTGGTATTTTGGGGCTTCTGTGCTTCTGTGGAATTTGCCATCTCTGAATGTGGAGGATTAGCTTTTCTTATCTCTGTCTGGTGTTCAGAGGCTTTAGTCCTGGGCAGATTGTCTATGAGCTTTCCCTGGGTTAATCTGAATATGCCTCACTGGAACTGGAATGGAAGGGTCGGACCACGAGGCCACACTCTCCCCCCGGCTTGCTTTCCGGAAGTTGCCTTCAGAATCGCTGGCCGTGAGGCTGTTTCGTTGGCCTGCGGGGGGATGGGCTGCCGCTTCCCCAAGCTCCGAGGGCAAGGACTTTCACTGATACTTGGATAGCAGGATCCAGCCCGTGAGGCTGTCTTGCCCGCCCTGAGGGTTGCTGTTATTTTGACCTGCTCTCTGCAGAGGAAGCCCCAGGCAGTAACTTTCACTGGGACTCCGGTAGAAGGCCCTGAGGGTTGTTGTTCCGAGGACCCTGCTCTCTGAGCCCGGCTGGGCTGCGGCTTCCGGGAGCCTTGGACTCTGCGCTCCTACCCCTGAGGTCCGAGTGATCTCGGGTTCTGGCTTTTGAGGTGAGCCGTACCTTTTGAACCGGGTCCAGGTCCAGGAGGAGGGTTCCCAGGGTCTGTGCTGTTGATCATTTTGAATTTCGGCGCCTTAGGAGCTTATAGTTTGAGATCGGTCGGGAAGGGTTTTCCGGAGATCTGAACTTTAGCTTTCTCTAAGCCGCCATCTTAACCGGAAGTCCAAAATAAAGACTTTTAATAGAGAAACTACATCCAAAAGACTTGTGCCTTTTATATAGAGTTGCTATATGATATACATACATGTTTTGGCACCATATGGAAGCTTTATAGAAACTGACTATGCATTAGAGTACTGACATATTTCAAATAAATGTAAAGAGTAGACATGGTAAATAAGTCCTTTATACATAATACCTCAAAAGAGTAATCAGTTCAGGGAGCATATAAATATGAACATTCAATCACACTCACATACATACACACACACACACACACACACACACACACACACACACACAGACCCAGACAAAGATTCAAATAAAGACTTGAGAAAATAATCCTAAATTATAAGTGGATCACAGAATAAATATAGCAATTGTGTAAAAGAAAAAGACAATGATAAAACAACATAATAAAATTGCTCAGATATAACTAAAGCAATCCTCAGTGGAAAATCATATCCATACAAACACAATTATATCCCTACAAATATAAAGTAATAAAATTTAAAAGAAGAATATCAATGAACTCATCATGCATTTTTAAAATTAGAAAACATCTAAACAAATCTAAATTAAGTATAAAAGTGGGGTTATTTAAAATTTAGAAAGAAATGCACAAAAACTGAGATTTTAATCTAGGCCTTCTGATTCCAAGCCCAGTAGTTCTCACACTATAACAGGGAGAAAGATTAAATACTTCAGTGTGGTCTAATGGTGAGTAGTAGAAGATAATGCTGAAAAGGTAGCTCATTAGCACCATTTAAATATTAATATTTCATTTGTTTTGTGCATTTTTTCTTGAAAAAATTCTACAAACAGAATTAGTTAAGATCAATATTACCCCAAAATAACTTCTAGGATCCCCCATAATTTAACATTTTCCATATTCAAGACTCTTTGAAAAGATCAATTGATATTTTAAGTTTTCCCTTTGAGTTGCAGCTACAAAGAACTCACTCCTTGAACTTCATAAGGCAAGATAATTTGGAGTTAGTATTTTCAGCACTGATTGAGTGAAGACAGGCTCGGGCTCAGCTTCATAATGAAACACCATTCAGAATGTGACAATTTCTTTCCTTACAAATCATGCAAGTTTGAAGGTCATGCTTTCGGGTAGATGACTCTTTTCTGTTGCATTAACACTCACAAGGGTTTGTGTCAAAAGTGAGAGAGAAAGAGAGAGAGAGAGAGAGAGAGAGAGAGAGAGAGAGAGAGAGAGAGAGAGAGAGAGAGGGAGAAAGTGGAGAAAGATCAAGAACTGAATAAAAATAAATGGAGTACAGGAAAGATGATGAAATAAAAGAAAGTTAAAATCATTTAGGAGGCCTTGAGGCCTTATACATGCCACAGGACCCAGTTCAAAAACTGAACACACTCTCCCCAACTCCATGAAAACTCAGGAAATGATTCAACTTTCTCAGTTACTATAATAGCCAATCTTTGATCACAAAAGTATATTTAAATATTAAAGAAACTGCTAAATACATATATATATACATATATATATATGTATATATATATATGGAGAGAGAGAGAGAGAGAGAGAGAGAGAGACCTGGACTATGATTTAAGAGGACCTATCTTCAAATGTTCCTTAGATACTGCTACCTGTGGAACCACCAAAAAGTAGTTTAACCTCTCTGAGCCTCAGTTTCCTTATCTACAACATTAGAAAGATTCAATTATCCATAAGATCCCTTCTGCTTTTAAATCTATAACCTGATGAATTTGTCAGTAAAGTCCAGATCCTATTTCCTCAATATTTAGGATGAATCAACTAAATAATTTTGTTTTCCTGAACCTATTTCACCATCTTAGTAATTATAGAAGTAAGTCAAAATTAGATAATATTGGCAATATTTTTAATCTCTAACCTTCTTTGATTTCATCATTTTATACTAATTGAAAATTTCAAATGAGATGTGTTTTTGCTTCCTTAGTAGAAAGTCTAATCTATAGTATATTTTGGTATTTTCTCTGAAATAAATATAATGATTTTTATGAAAGAGAAAATAAATACTATACATAAAAATATAAATACCCATCATATGCAGTTTATAAAAACACATAATAATTTTGACATATTACTTTCAAAACTATCAGACTTTTTCTGTTTCCATCAGAACATCAGTTCTCTGCTGCACAAGCATGAGAGAATAAATGAATAAATCAGTATATTAATGTAATGTAACATTATTATACCCTATGAAATGACAAATGTAAGGAATTTAAAGAAATCTGGAAACTCCTATCTCAACAGATACATAGTGAAATAAGCAGAAGCAAGAGAAAAATATTAATGGAAGTAGCAATAACATAATGTTGTGTGGGGTCAGAGGTCACTATTCTATTTTTCTCAGAAGAAGGATTAATGGGCTAGAATTAATTATATCTATATACTATCTTAAATATTGTTAGGCTGAGGAATATGATTAAGTTTAAAATAACTTCAGATTGCTTTTCATTATTACCAGAAGAGAAGGACATAGGCTTTATACTCAAGACTTGACTTTCCCACCAAACACTAGTTCCACAAGGTACCCATAGAATTCATAACCAAGAATTAGCTGATTTATTTGTCTGATTAAGTAGCAAAATAAAAGTCAGAAAAATTAGACCTAGGATAATTTATGCTGGATAATTCAAAATGAAATATCTCTCTCATTGGGATTCAGTTAACAGCTCAGCCAAGAAAGATTCCTAGATTTTATCCAAGGAGAAGTCCTCCCATAGTCATTAGAGTATCAAGGTGGGATCAGAAACATAGTGAAGACTGCCAGCTCTTCCCTTTATGTCTTTTCCATTATCTTTTCCTTTATCAACCTGAAGTAGGCTAAGCACCATTCATATCTCTATAATTTGGAAGCCTAAGGAGACCACAGAGCCTGAAGAAACTTGAGATTGAATTTTTCTCACATTTTAACCAACTCTGGCCCATCCATCTCACACAAACATAAGATCATCCCCTCCACAAATAAGGAGAATTTCATAACAATTGTCTTTTGGGACTGGAATTACATCTAAGATTATCAAAACAATGTTAATGGAAAGATAAATAAAATGAAATTACATGCTAGTAGTGACCAATGTTAGCCTTTTATTGGAGTGTCTGGAATGAAGAAGTTCTGAGTTTAAATCCTGACTCAAATAATTAATTCCTAGCTGTATGACATTGGGAAAGTCACTTATCCCTGTTCATCTAGGTTTCCTCATCTTTAAAACAAGCTTGAGAATAGAAGACAAACCACTCCACCATCTTTGCCAAGAAGATCCCCAAAAGAGTCATGAAGAGTGAGACATGACTGAAAATAATTAGGCAAAAATAACAATAAAAATAGGTTATATTCACTTTGTCTGCTGGTGTAGCTTAACAGTTTTACAAGGGAAAGCTCTCTGAGCAGTGGGCATATATCTAGGAAAATCCTATGTAAAAAAGGAAAAGCCAATAAAACTTAAAATAAATAAAATAAAATGAAGGGGATAGTTGTTCATCTCATGTTCACTTTAATAGGAAGGACAATTTCTTATGAAAGATATGCTTTAATCACAATTTTAAATGCTAACTTGATAATATAAAGTTAGCTTTTAGTATGTTAAGGATGATTGTCTCATAAGATCTTTCCAATATGCAACTTAATTCTATAAAAATGAATAGATTATTTATGTGGTATTTTGGAACATTTAATATCATTGTGCATCTTCTCTGTTTTCTTATTCAACCAAATTCATTAACTGGGTTACTTGAAATTACAGATTTGATGAAAATGAAGATTGGAGGAACTTTCTATTTTATGTCATTCAGTGGAATTACCCTTCTTTTCTTTTGTCTTTTTCTAACTAAAAAATTCCAAAAGGAGTAAACTTGGGATCATTTCATATGTTTCCTTGCATTATGTTCTAAACTTTCATCCTTATTCTCTAAACCCATGATGGGGAATATGAAAATGTCTTTACCACCATCATCTACTCAATTTGACTATCATCTAAGAATGGAAACTCACAAATAGCCTACCTGCATTCCACATGTAAAAAAGTTCTTAACCCCAGGTACATGAATCCTTAAGTAAAAAGACAGATTTCAGGATGTCTGTGAACTTTTTTTTAACAATTTAATGATTTTTCTCTTCTTTCGGATATGTTTCTCTTCTTTCTTTCTTTCTTTCTTTCTTTCTTTCTTTCTTTCTTTCTTTCTTTCTTTCTTTCTTTCTTTCTTTCTTTCTTTCTTTCTTTCTTTCTTTCTTTCTTTCTTTCTTTCTTTCTTTCTTTCTTTCTTTCTTTCTTTCTCTCTTTCTCTCTTTCTTCTTTAAAGACTAGGTCTCCCTTATCTAGATGATGTTGGAAGTTCAGATAGAATCCATGGGCCTAATCCCATTCTGATCAACAGATTGTCTTTGATACACTTCACTAGTCAACTTCGCCCCTCCTTAGGCAAACTTCCCCTCATCCTCAAAAAAAACCCTACCCATGTGCTCGTAGTATTAATGTTGAACCCAGTGTGAACAAACAATTAGCACATTACATTAAAAGTCAGTATTTCAAACTCAAGAGAATCACCAGTCTTATTCTCCTAGGTAATCAGAATTACAGGTGAGTATCATCATAATAGTCAACGGTATCCTAATATATTTGGTATCATTTATAGTAATACATAACATGCTTTATGGTTTACAGTCTATTTTAAAATAATCTCATTCAGGCAGGCAGAGGTAAAGTCACTTGCCCAAGGTCATAAAGTTAGTGTCTGAGGGTTTTGAACTCATGTCTATCTTATACCAGATCCAGTACAGTTTCCCCTGAATCACCTATCTGCTTTTATAATTTTTTTTTACATTTTTATGTTAAGCATTAAAAAGTTATTCTGAGATAAGTACCACAAATTTCACCACACTAAACCCAGGGTCTAGGACTCAGATAAGTTTAAGATTCCCTGCTTGATTACTAGGTCTAGAGATGTGGTAGGAGCATTTCATTTGGAAACCACAAAACATGGGCTTGAATCTCACTTCTAACACTTACTAGCTTCATGATCATAGGAAAGTAATTTCCCTACTTTGAACCTCTTTCTTTTCATCTATTACATCTTGTGTAATATCTATCTCATAGAGTTATGAAGTTCAAATGAGATAGTGTATGCAAGAGAACTTGGTGAACCTGAAAGCATTAAATAATTTTCCGTTATTACTATGGTTACTGAATTAACCCCTATCTTCATATTAAGACTAAGAAAATTCTCCATTAGTGCAAAACATTTTGAAGGAGAAATGACATATGAACACATTACTGCACTAAAAAAAAATGTTCATTCCATCATTATTCTCTATTGTTTCCTGAATAACATTCTCACTCTTTAACCTGTTTTTGTGGAAGCCTTCTATTGCCTATCCCTGGTCTACTATTTTATTTTTATCTCTCATTCTTCCTTTATAGAAATTTGATTCTCTATCTGAACTGGGCTGAACTGTGATCTTTGAATAAAATCTGCATTTCCTAGCCTATGAACTTTTTTTTGCTAAAAATCATGCTTTCTCCTGGAATGCTAGAAATTTCTGCCTTTTTTTGAAGCAGCTGGGGAATAATTAAGAAAGTCTTGGGCTTTCAGCCAGGAAGAATTGAGTTCAAATTAATCTCAAACACTTATTAGCTTTGTGATTCTGGACAAGTCACTTCATTTCCATTTGCTTTAGTTTCCTCATTTATATAATGAAGATAATAATAGCAACAACTTCTCATTATTTTTGGAAAGACAAAACGAGATAATGATTTTTCCCATTTTGCAAATGATGAAAATGAGATATTGAGATGTTAAGTGACTTATCTAGGGTCACATATTAAGTATCCAAGGAAGGATTCAAACTTAGGGCCCTTCTGACTTTCATTCAGTATTCTTCCCACTATTCCAATTCCTCATGTCAAGTTCTATACTCTTCCTTTACAAAGCAGCCTGTGGTTGATAAGGAGACCAATTGTCTCTAGTATACAAACCTGAGGATATAAGAAAAATAAGGGCTAGAGAAAATGCTTCTATCTTCCAATGAGGGAAAGAAAAGGGTGTTTTATGCAGGCTGAAGGGAGAAACTATAAGATAAAATATATATTTTGTCATAGTCAGGAGGGTACTATTGAAATGTGTGATCCCTTAATATGACTAGAAGGATAATAGTAAGTTAGAATTCCCTTTGAAAATTCTGTGCAGGAAACAAAGCTGCCACACTCGCCAGAGGTCCACATTAATAGTACTAACACTCACCCATTCACATTGCTTACTAAGAAAGAATTCTTGCAACTAATGTAGAGAGTTTGCACTTCACAGTCCTTCATAAAGTGAATTGGTGCAGGCAGCCACCTCTTTGTCATGTGTATTTGTGGCCTACAGAGCTAGAGTCTATGTGTTCTTATCTAAAGAAATAAAGAAATAGAGTCAGTCCTTAGCAAAAGGAAGTGACTAGTCCATTTTGGAAAAAAAAAGTTTTGAGGCTAAGAAACATACAATGTTTAACTGGTTTCCTTTTTCTATCTTTATTTAGCAAAGACAGACATCAACATGGAGCATGAGGGCATCATTGTATGGCTTGAAGAGACTGAAATCTCATCTCTAACCTCTTTTCCTCCCATCCTTCAACAAGAGAGAATTTAATTCCTACAGAGCGGAGAAGCCTGATATTTAGGTAAAAGGCCATCATTTGCCTCACCACAGAAAGAGGTGTTGTTCTCCTTCAGTTGTTTGGTCATATATCACTCTTCCTGACCCTATAAATCAACCATCCTTGTAGCTTCCTTGGGAAAATACTGGAGTGATTTGGCATTTTCTTCTCCAGTTTTATGCAGGCAGGATTCAGTGACTTGCCTAGGGTCCCACAGCTAATGAGTTCAGATTTGAACTCTAGTCTTTCTGACTCCAGGCCTTGTGCTTTATTTCCTGTACTACCTAACTACCCCAGAGAGAAGGGTACTAGGCTAGAATTATATCTGTCTATTCTCTTAAATATTGTTAGCCTGGAGAATATGATGAACCTCATGGTAAGTTCTTATTGCTATTCATTATTGAGAAAAGATAAGGACTTCATGATTGAGACTAGCAGCTTTTCTCATGTTGACTTCTTTGCATAATCTTTTCCATCAGCAACATGAAATGAATTAGTCCTCTCCCATACTCTTCCCCCTTGAAACTAGAAGCCGGATATTCCATAATAGACCTCAGAGCCTTAAGCAACTCAACAAAGAATAGAAAAAGACTTAAAGCTTGAAAGTTTAAACAGGACTCCAAGAAGACTGAAAGACAACTGAAGAGACAAAACTTCTCTCTCACTCTTGGCAACTTTGTCCTGACCCTACCCCAGACTTGAGCTATTGATCTATACCAATAAGGGGAGTCCCATACCAATAGACTTTCAGACTGAGATTATGTCCAATGTTATTTCAAAACCTTAATTTTCAGAAGTAGGTGGGCACTTCAAATGTTAATTATGAGATTCAGAAGTCATAATAATTTTTCTTAACTAGAAAAATGAGGTCAGTTTATTAGCAATTATATATACATATATATGTAAGAAGTTAATGAGCTTTGAAAAAAATAGTTTTCTCCTTTTTCTTTTAGCATTCAGGATATATGTAGTGGTCTATTTTTTCTCTCTTTCATGATATAATGTTTCACAATCCATTCTTAGATTTTAATGGACTAAAGGTCTATTTATTTCAAGCCCAGATTTCATGAGCTATTTATTACTAATCTAACAGAGCAGTAAACTTGTAGCTTGGATAACTGGGTTCCTATCCCAATTGTGCCACAAATTAGGAGTGATATCGAATAATTCCCTTACAATCTATGGGTTTAACTACTTAAATTGAGAATGGGAGGAATTGGATTGTCCCTAGGGTCCCTTCTAGCTGAAAGTAAGTAGTCTTACTGCTTTTAGTGTCCTTCCTTTCTGCAATACATTCTCCACATAGCTGCCAAAAAGTCCCTATTAATATATAGATCTGTCTTTGCATTCCCTTGATAAAAAGAGGGGGTGGTGGAAGTCTACTTGCTACCCATTAGCTTTAGGTAAAAAATACAAATTTCTCAGCCTGGAATTGAAAAACATCTTTAATATGCATGCTACCTTCTTTTCCAATATTATTGAGTTATAATCATTTTCTTAAACTATTCAACAAACATATATTTTCATGCTTTGGAGAATTTGTCAAATTTACAATATCCTACCCTTTACACTTTGTCTAATGAAATATTCTCCTCCTTCAATCTCCTTCCTAAAATTCTCCTCCATGGAGCTTCTCATATCTCTGGAAATTATGTAAATTTTTCTCTCCTCAATTTTATAACAATTAACTAGATGCCATTTTTGCTCCTATAATTATTTTATTGTTTCACACTTTTGTAGTCCCCCATAGTAGCCACATCTTAAAGAGCCTTTTATCTAAATATCTAAATAAAAATATTATCTAAAATGTTTTGTTCCTAACAACTAACCTAGCTAAATAAAAAGATTATAATTATTAGGTTAACTAATAGTTGATAAACTATAAACTATGATTATCTCAAGAATAGATAAAAATACAAAAAAAAAAAGAACCTTCAATCCTGTACAGTCCCTTTCAATTCTGCCATTTGTAGATCAACAGCCAATGTAAAATTTACTTCTTTCACTCAATGTGAAATGATGGAAAGAGTGCTGCTTATGGAACAAAAGAACATTAGTTTAAATTCCACTTTTAACTGACCCCCTGCAACCTTCAGGAAGGTTTATTGGGGGAAGCTGGGTACCTCAGTTGATTGAGAGTGAGGCCTAGAGATAGGAGGTACTGGTTTCAAATCTGACCTCAGACGCTTCCCAGCTGTGTGACCCTGGGCAAGTCACTTGACCCCCATTGCCTAACCCTTACCACTCTTCTGCCTGGAAGCCAATACACAGTATTGACTCCAACATAGAAGGTGAGGGCTTTTAAAAAATGAAAGGGTTGAACTAGCTAGTGTCTGAGCTTCCTCTTAGGTCTAACTGTATGATCTTAAGATCTATGTTCAAAGACCAATGAGTTGCTTCATTGGAGAAATTGAAACATACGCATATTAAAAGTCTCTCTATAAATAAACTAGAAAACTAGAATGCTATTAAATAAATGGATACTCTGAAGATCTAAGTAAGAGTTGACAAATGTTAATTTTGTGCCCCAAGAAATAACAAATTGTGGGACATTGAAAATAGCTATCTACATGCACTGTTTTCCTTCCACTTCTCTTAATCCTTGGCCCTTCATCATCTTGCTTTTGATCTCATTACTCAACTGAAACTGCTCTCTCCGAAGTTAGCAATAATGTATGACAAGAAGTAGAGGAGAATGAGGACTAAGAAAAGATCGATAGTTTCGGCAACTGAAAATTATTAATAATTTTTGAAAGAGGATTTTTAGTGCAGTTATAAGGTCAGAAGACATATTTTAAAGGGTTAACAAAAGAGTGAGAGTAGAAAATGTGGAAGCACCTGTTGGAGATGGTCTTTTTGAGGAGTTAAGCTAAAAAGGGCAGAAGAATTAGAAGACAGACAGAAGAGACAGAAGACAATGCTTAGCTAGGATAGGAGGATGATGAAAGATTTTCATAGAATTGAGATATGGCCATGTTTATAGGAAATAGTAAGTGAACAATTAGAGAGAGACATAGAAAATAAGTGAAAAATGAAGATGAGAGAAAGGACAATCTTTTAGAGGAGATAGAAGGGAATGAGATTACTTAAGTAAGAATAAGGCTACTTTACCACATGAAACAAGCATGAATGATTAGAGAAAGATAGAGGGCTCCTGAATTACTGAAGATGAGGAAGATCTTTTACCTGTCTATATTCTTAAAATTCACAACTCTATTTAGTATTTCCAAAACAAGACAATCTCAGGTCATTTTTTCTCCCTTTTCTGTACTCTATTGGTAATATCAGGGAATCATGAATTTTAGTTTCATTTTTGTTCAGATAACCCCAAAATTTGAACATTGAGCTTGAATGGCTTTGCTGAGCTTCAACTCTATATAGCCAATTGACTTTTGAATATTTCAAACTGGATGTGCTAAAGACAAACTCAACATGACTAAGATTGAACTTAATTACCTTTACCATAAAACCTTTCCCTCCTCTAAATTTCTATATTTCTGTCAAGTGCATCACTATGTTTTCATTTTCTCAGGTTCATCAACTTGGCATCATTTTTGACCCATCACTCTTCCTTATATAACATACTAAATTAATTACTAAATATTACAGTTTCTACCCTCACAATATCTTTCATATAAAACCCTCTACAACCCTGTCCCTAAATACCTTAAAAGCCTTATTGGAGTTTACTTTCCCTTCTACACACTGTGATACAATCAAAATCTCTTCCTCATTTACACTATATCATCATTTCCAATATTCATGCTTTTGCATTATCCATTCTTTATGCCAGAAACTTTGAGGAAAATAGAAAATAGATGTAAAATAGAAGAGTTTTGTAAAAAAAAAAAAGAGTTTTGCCAGTGTTTCTATAATTAAATCTTCTTATTATCATTGACAATTACATAACCACAGTTAGATATTAATATCACATTATATAATTTGAGGAAATATAAACAGTGCTTTATCAGATGAAACTTCAGCAGATGAATATGGACAAAGTACCTTGACTGGAAATACTCATTGGAGATCATATATATTTTAATGGTACTCAGGAATCAGTATTCAAAGGAGTTCAAGTACATTTTTTAAACTGTGATTCATTATAGATGGTAAAACTCTAGAGATGGCCTTATTTTCAGGTGACATTAAGTGATTGCATCAAGCTTCAAATGAGACCTTTTCAATAATTTTTAACTCTAATTTCCAAAGGAAAAATTTAGAACTTAAAGAAAAATTAATCTATCTACACACACACACTCACACACACACACACACACACACACACACATATACATATATATATATATATACTTGAGTAATAATATAGAAGGAGGCATTATTATTCATTTTGTGATTATTGAATAAGCCACCTAAAATATCATAGCATTTCAACCACCTTTATTGGTTATGGACAAACTTTTGCAATGATAAGGGATAAATCATGTATTGCACAAATATAAAAATCAGTCCAAATGCAGTGAGAATATTAGTGTATTGGATACCCACATGGAAATCACTTCTGTATTCCAACCATGCCACCAATTCTGTAGGGTATCACATATAACAAATAAGATGAAGGTATTATAGAAAGGAATTTATTCCTTTTCTCTAATTTAACAAGAAACCTGGAGATCATCTTACCATAGTGATATGTAGTCATTAACCAGTCCACAGGAACAGGAAGTAGAAACCATAGAGACAGGAAGGAGGAACCATAGAGTTAGGAAGTGAGGTAGGAAAAGGTTATAAAAGGAGGCCAGCATAATTTGGTCAGCCTGTTAGTTGCTGACAGTTAGGGGGGTCAGTTGCTGACAGAGCTGGAAGTTTCAGGGGAAGTTGGCTACTGGGTATTGTAAGCTGGTCATTGGGGGTTGGCTGCTGGTGGTGTGGGTTGATGATTATTTGGTGGTTGGCATTTAGTTGCCAGAATACAAAGGTGGGCCTGAGCTTACTGAGGGCGCTTTTGGTGTTAGCCTTTAGAGGACTTTTTGCCTTTTGGTTTGGGATGTTAGGTTTTTTCCCTTCCTTGAACCTTTTGTAAGGTGCCTGATCTTTGCTGACAGACCTGATTGGTGTTGGATTAAATACTGATTGGTTTGGTTTTAAATGGGTGAATTGGATTGGAACTTTGTGGGGGTGATTGTTATTAGTGGTAGTAATAGGCAGTTAAAGGCAGTTTTAAGATAATTAGTACAGACATTAGGGAATTTCTTTCTCTACCTCTTTCCCATATTTTCCCCCATTACTATATTCATTTTCCTTTCTATATTCTTTACTATATCTATTTTAATTAAACTAAATTGTTAATTGTTCAAAGTTGCTAGAAGTTTTCTTTTCTTTGACTTAAAGGGATAATATTAATTTACAACTTTACTAGATTCTCATTAAAACTTAAATTATTAAAAGCTACTCTCTTATTTTGTTAAAACCCCTATTTTAACCCTTAAAGTATTAAAGATGTATTCAAAAGCTTACTCTAAAGAGCAAAGTGTTCATGGACCAGACTTATGGATTTATTACTAATATTTCACATAATTGATTTCTTAATCCTTAAATTGCTTATGCCTTAAATTTTGTGGAACTTAGAAATCAAACCTTTACTATGATCTGTAGTCTGAAAGGTAGCAAATATGTTCTGCAGGTCCTTTGTAATATCAAAGATTTGCATTTGTGTAAGCTGGGCCAATGTGGTAGAAAGGAGATTTCACCTATGCTTCTTACCTGAGTACCTGATAATACTATTGTGGCCATCTGTTCCTTTTGCTTTTCAGTATTATGTTATAACTTCTGATGTGCTGACTGTTTGATGGACTTCCTGCAACCCCCATTCCTACAGTCTTTAATAAAATCAGTTCAGCTCAGTCATTCTCTCGCTGACCATCTGAAGAAGAGCTGACCTGCTGATATGCTGAGACTATACTAAAGTTTTGACACTTTGTTCCTTCTCTCTCTCTCTCTTCTCTTTCTATGACTTATTCTCTCTAGCCTGAAAACTTAAGCCATGACTTTCCAATCTTCAACTTCCCTCCATAAGTGATTCAAACACACATAAGAAATATAGGTAGAGCAGGTCTCTATAAATTCAAAAGACCTATAAATTAAAAAATATGCTATTTTCTTTTGGCACTTTAAGTGTCCTGAGATTCTACATAACCTCAAGTTAATTAGCATCAGTTTTAATGTAACTGAGCATGGCTTTTATGTCAAAGAGAAAATAATGTCAAAATATCTTATTAATTACTTAGTAGGGATGGATGAATGGTGAGTGGATATGGAAAAAATCATTTATTTAGCTCTTATGTTCCAGGCACTGAGTGTTTCCTGAAAGGGATATTTTAGGGTGGATGATGAGTGGAATTATACTCCACTAGATTGATTTATTACTTTAAAAAGCAATAGCAGATTTGATGTAGTTAATGTTTCAGAACTAGAAAGAGGTAAGGGAACAACAAGTTATATAGCTTCACCATAAGGCATATTATAAAGCTAACAAAATCTCATGGAAACCATGTTCAATAATTTCAGTATTTAATTTGTAGCTAATAAGTGTAAATTCCTGATGTTCTTCAGAGTTGAGACTAAAAATTTCAATTTAATCTGAAAGTCAAATAAAGAAATTTACGAGAATCATACCAATAGATATTTTATTCTTCCTCAGAAAGATACTGGAATCAACAAGATATCAAGAAGAAACTTATAGATGTATTGAGAGAAGAATATTGAAATCAAAGCTTAATGGAAAGCACACATTTAAATCAATTAATAATACAAACACAATATCAGCCTTATTAATATTTTTGACTTAAGCAAGTTAATAATGCATATGTATACGAATATATACATATAATAACAATACATGTTAAAATACATTTTCAAAAAGAAATATGACATACTTTACTAAGCAATTCTTAATGCTAACAATAGATACATACAATTGAAATTCTTAAATATAGATAAAAACCATTTATTTAACATATGAAGTATATGAATAGCTAGGATCCACAGGAGGAATGAAAAGTCCCTCCTCCTTGGCTGACATCCATATGAACTCAATCAACAAAATGTCAACAATGAGGAATTAAGTAGTTGAGTCCTATATTTCATTGAAATAGAGGAGTTTTTGATAGACATTTAAGATCACGTCATTGACAACAGAAATTACAGACCAATAATCCTTAAAGAGCTTGGATTTATTGAGCAATGTAGATTATGCAAATAAACAGAAGTTAAACAGAAATAGAAGTAATACATCACTTGATGTTGCAAAATATTTAGTACTCACTACATGCTTAGCAAGACATGACCTCTTAGCAATAATTATGCATCAGAAATCTGATTTCTTTCCTAAATTAACTAATGGCAAATCACTACACTACAAAAATACATAACATCATGTCCCTTGGAATTTAACAAACTAATAATAATGAAATTGGATCACTATCAGAGAAAAAATGTTATCCATAATTACCCACACAACAGTAATCTATAAAAATTTAAGAATTATATTTAATAGGTATCGCTATACCAAATATTCATAATGTCTTACAAGTTGTAGCAAAAAAATGAAATGTTAACAAAAATAGAGACCAAGCATTAGAAACTTCTCTTATTCCTTTGAAGTATTCATAAATAATATATATATAATATAATAATATAACAAATATGCACAGTTAAGCAAAACATATTGTGTATGTGTGTCTGTATGTGTGTGTATGCATTCTGCACTCTAAATATCCAGAATGGAGAATAATTTTCCTCCTCTTGGTTTCCTGGATTCCTTCAGTGCTCTGTTTAAATCTCTGCTCCTTCAGGGAGCCTTTCTTTATCCTTATCCCTTCAATACACACTCAGTGTATTTTCTTTGGAATTACTTTTCATGTACACGGTACATGTCATATATGAACATAATTATTTGTATATGGTCTCATTATTTCATGTAATATGATATAAATTATTAGAGGTTCAGGGATATATTTTTGCCTTTTCTTTTGTTTTCAGTATTTGGCATAGGATTCAGCACACAGTGAGCACTTAATAAATGTTTGTTGACTAACAAAGCTAGGCTAAAAGATGTTGGAGCCATCATTTGATTCTACTTGTGAGGATCATCATAAAACTAATACTAATATTTTTGCTTCATTGACTCAGTGAATTATATTAAAATAACTTTATGGTAACATATATTTCTTTTATCTTTGTTTTTCTTCCATATTTACAACTACCACTTTTCGGTTAATGCAATAATCTATTCTTGGTCAAATTGACGGCCAAATAATTTCTCACACTGGCTGTTTTTTGCAGTTTCTTTATGACTCATTGGTAATAACTGACATTAAGGAGATATGATTTCTCTCAGTTGTTCTCAAAGAGCGGAATCTTTGCATGTTCAGGATAAAAGGTTCATTATGTATAGTCTGAGCAGTTTTGAATAGGCAAAAGAACAATAATTATTAATTGGAGATATTATTAATATTTCATTTATTTGGATAAATTTTATTCTAGTCATTTTATCTCAAATGAGAAAAACATATGTGATGCTTTTTACAAATCTTACGACACTATATAAGTATAAATTATCATTATTATTTGTTCTTATTTATTGGAAGCTTCTGTGAAAATATACTTTTCTTTGAACAAGAGAGCAACGAATGTCAGTCCATATGATTCCTTTAGTTGAGTTGTCACTAGTACAGCAGTACACATAATTATAAATATTAGCAAATATTTCAAAATTATAATTCTCATCAGAAACTTGAAATCTCTTAGGAAATCAGTCCAAGTGTTTTTAACGATAGAAATTTGAAACTGCAGACAAAATTCCCTATCTTCCTGAATAGAACTACAATGGAGAAAAAAATATACCTCATAGAGAAGATCAATATGTATCTCACCCATTTTGACAGAATTTCGGAGGGATGGGTATCCACCCAACATTTTGACTCCTAGGGCTACTCAGCTATCTTATGAGTAGACTGTCAATATTCATGATGTGTGTCTTACTCACTCCCTTCCTTGTATTCCAGAACAAAGAGAGTGTGAAGATATACTTTCAAGAAAGTGGTTATCTGAATAAGTATTTCTTGTTTCCCAAGTTTTGACATAATTTCACTCCATTCATTATGTGGTATAATATGTTTTTGTTTGGATTTCATGGTTTGAAATATTTAAATATATTTTGAAATGAACATTTTTTTCATTTTTATCTTTAAATCCCAGAGACTAGCAAAATAAATGATATATAGTAGACACTTTAAAAAACCTGATTAAAAATATGGATCAGGAATAAAGAAAAAGAGAAAATGGGGAAGGGAGGAAGGAAAGAAGGAAAGGAAGAAGGCAGGAAGGGTTATTTCTTTGAGGTTCCTCTTGGAAATGAGTCTTTAGTATTCCAAAAACATTGAGAAGAAAAAAAAAACTTTACAGAATGATTCTAATAATTTAAACAATCTGAAAAATGAAATGATAGAAATTTTTTCTCTATTAAAAATTATGATTTGACTTCTGGTCAAGATGGTGGCTTACAGAAAGCTAAAGTTCAGATCTCCGGAAACCCTTCCTTACCAATCTCAAACTGTATGCTCCTAGGGCACCAAAATTCAAAACGAACAACAGGATAGATCCTGGGAACCCTCCTCCTGGACCTGGATCAAAAGGTATGCCCCCCCCAAAAGCTAGAACCCGAGATCACTTGGATCTAAGGGTTAGGGAGAAGGAAGGCCCCAGGACCCCCCCCCCCCCCAACCCAGAGCACTCAGTCCAAGGCAGCAGCAGGAACCTCAGAGCCAGCAAAAGGACCTCAGGGCCAGCTATTCTGAAGGCTGCATCCTGAAAACCACCTAAGCCAGACTCAGGGGCACCCAACACAGACAGGAGGGAAACAGAGAAGGGGGGGAGCCTGTATTACCCTGGCTGGATCCTTCCCTCTGAGTCTCATGGAAGGTCCCTGCGTCAGGGAATACTCAGTCCAACCCAGCTGAAGTTAATCCTATCAGGAGCCCTTGGATCTCCGGGAATCCACAGCTCTTCCCGCTTCCAAGTGCAGGCGCTTCTGGCCCGCAAAGGCCCTGAGATACCTTGTGAACAGTGCCAAGCCAGACTAAGAGCATGGAAGAAAGGCAACGAAGAAGAATCAGAAGGGAACTGAGAGCAGTAACACCCCAAGCACCGGGCTTCCCTGGGAAGACAAAACAACAGCTGCATAGAATGGGCAATTTGCCTAGGGCTAAAACCTCTGAACACCAGACAGAGATAAGAAAAGCTAGTCATCCCCACTCAGATAGAGATGGCAAACAACACAGAAAAGCCTCAAAACACCAAGAAAAAAAAGAAGAAGGGGGCGACTTTGGACACATTTTATGGAGCAAAAATACAAAATACAGAGTATATAGAAGAGGAAACACAAGCAAATGCTCTGAAACTTTCCAAAGGAAATGGAAGCTCTCCACAAACTCATGAAGAATTTGAATCAGAAATGATCAAAAAGATGGAAGCCTTCTGGGAGGAAAAGTGGGAAATAATGCAAAAGAAATTAATGCATCTACAAAACTGGTTTGACCAAACTGGAGGGAGAAGAGACAACTTAAGAATAAATGGACTACCAGAAAAGCCAGAAATAAACACCAAACTCGACAATGTAATACAAGATATAATCAAAGAAAATTGCCCAGAGATCCTAGAACAAGAGGGCAATACAGGCACTGAAAGAATTCACAGAATACCCTTTACACTAAATCCCCAAAATACAACTCCCAGGAATGTAATTGCCAAATTCCAAAGCTTTCAAGCGAAAGAAAAAAACCTTACAAGAAGCCAGAAAAAGACAGTTTAGATATAAAGGAATGCCTATAAGGGTCACACAAGACTTTTCAAGTTCCACTCTGAATGACTGTAAGGCATGGAACATAATTTTCAGAAAGGCAAGAGAGCTGGGCCTTCAACCAAGAATCAGCTATCCATCAAAACTGACTATATACTTCCAAGAAAAAGTATGGGCATTCAACAAAATAGAAGATTTCCAAGTTTTTGCAAAGAAAAGACCAAAGCTCTGTGGAAAGTTCGATATCGAAAAACAAAGAGTATTGAATACCTGAAAAGGTAAATAAGAATGAAAGGGAAGAGGAGAAAAATGTTATCTTTTTCTTTTATTCAAACTCTCTTCTATAAGGACTACATTTATATCAATCTATGTATATTAATATGTGGGGAAATGTAATGTGTAAAAAGGGGGGAAAGAAAAACCAAATAGAATAATCTTTCTCACCCAAAGATTCGCACGGGAAGGGGAGGGGAAGAAAACTCCTATAAGAAGGAGAGGAAGAGAGTTTTTACTCAAACCTTACTCTCAGGGAAATCAACTCTGAGAGGGAAGAGCATCCAGATCCATTGGGATCTTGAATTCTATCTTACTCAACAAGGGTAGGGAGAAGGGAAAACAAAGGGCGGTAGGGGGGAGGGAACACAAAAAAGGGAGGGAAGAAGAGGGCAGAGGGGGAGGGAACAAAAAGGGAAGGGATAGAAAGGGAAACATATCAAGGGAGGGGACAAAGGGGACTGATTTAAAGTAAATCACTGGATTAAAAGGTAGAGCTGAAAAGGTTAGAATTCGGGAAAGATATCAAAATGCCAGGGAGTCCACAAGTGACAATCATAACTTTGAATGTGAATGGGATGAACTCACCCATAAAACGTAGACGAATAGCAGAATGGATTAGAATTCAAAACCCTACCATATGTTGTCGTCAAGAAACACACATGAGGTGAGTAGACAACAAAAAGGTCAGAATTAAAGGATGGAGTAAGACCTTCTAAGCCTCAACTGACAGAACGAATGTAGGAGTTGCAATCATGATATCTGATAAAGCCAAAGCAAAAATTGACCTGATTAAAAGGGATAGGGAAGGTAATTATATTTTGTTAAAAGGGACTTTAGATAATGAGGAAATATCACTAATCAACATGCATGCACCAAAGAATATAGCACCCAAATTTCTAATGGAGAAACTAGGAGAATTGAAGGAAGAAATAGACAGTAAAACAATATTAGTGGGAGACTTGAACCAACCATTATCAAATTTAGATAAATCAAATCAAAAAATAAATAAGAAAGAAGTAAAAGAAGTGAATGAAATCTTAGAAAAATTAGAATTAATAGACATATGGAGAAAAATAAATAGGGACAAAAAGGAATACACCTTCTTCTCAGCACCACATGGCACATTCACAAAGATTGACCATACGCTAAGTCACAGAAACATGGCATACAAATGCAGAAAAGCAGAAATAATGAATGCAGCCTTTTCAGATCACAAGGCAATAAAAATAATGATCAGTAAGGGTATCCTTTCAAACCTTTTGGGATGCAGGCAAAGCACTAATCAGAGGTAAATTCATATCCCTGCATGCATATATTAACAAACTAGGGAGAGGAGAGAACAATGAATTAGAAATGCAAATAAAAAAACTTGAAAGGTATCAAATTAAAAACCTCCAGAAGAAAACCAAACTAGAAATCCTAAAAATTAAGGGAGAAATTAATAAAATCAAAAGTGATAGAACTATTGATTTAATAAATGAGACAAGAAGCTGGCACTTTGAAAAACAAACAAAATAGACAAAGTACTGGTCAATCTAATTTAAAAAACGGAAATAAGAAAAGCAAATTAACAGCATCAAAGATGAAAAGTGGGCATCACCTAAGATGAAGAGGAAATTAAGGCAATCATTAAATAATATTATGCCCAATTATATGGCAAAAAATACACCAATCTAGGTGATATGGATGAATACATACCAAAATACAAACTGCCTAGAATAACAGAAGAAGAAATAGAATTCTTAAATAATCCCATATCAGAAACAGAAATCCAATAGGCCATCAAAGAACTCCCTAAGTAAAAATCCCCAGGGCACGAAGGATTCAAAGTGAATTCTATCAAACATTCAGAGAACAGCTAAGTCCAATACTATACAAACTATTTGACATAATAAGCAAAGAGGAAGTTCCACCGAAGTCCTTTTATGACACAAACATGGTACTGATTCCAAAACCAGGCAGGTCAAAAACAGAAAAAGAAAATTATAGACCAATTTCCCTAATGAATATAGATGCAAAAATCTTAAATAGGATACTAGCAAAAAGACTCCAGCAAGTGATCAGAAGGGTCATCCACCATGATCAAGTAGAATTTATACCAGAGATGCAATGCTGGTTCAATATTAGGAAAACCATCCACATAATTGACCATATCAACAAGCAAACCAACAAAAACCACATGATTATTTCAATAGATGCAGAAAAAGCCTTTGTTAAAATACAACACCCATTTCTATTAAAAACACTAGAAAGCATAGGAATAGACGGGTTGTTCCTAAAAATAATAAACAATATATATCTAAAACCATCAGCTAATATCATCTGCAATGGGGCTAAACTAGATGCATTCCCAATAAGATCAGGAGTGAAACAAGGATGCCCATTATCACCTCTACTATTTGACGTTGTACTAGAAACACTAGCAGTAGCAATTAGAGGAGGAAAAGAAATTGAAGTCATCAAAATAGGCAAAGCGAGACCAAGTTATCACGCTTTGCAGATGACATGATGGTCTACTTAAAGAATCCTAGAGATTCAACCAAAAAGCTAATTGAAATAATCAACAACTTTAGCAAAGTTGTAGGATACAAAATAAACCCGCATAAGTCATCCGCACAGCTCAGTAGCAAAAACTAGAAAGAGAAATCTCATTCAAAATCACCTTAGACAAAATAAAATACCTAGGAATCTATCTGCCAAGACATAGTAACTATATGAACACAACTACAAAACACTCTCCACATAACTAAAACTAGACTTGAGCAATTTGAAAAACATTAACTGCTCATGGATAGGAAGAGCCAATATAATAAAAATGAATATCCTACCCAAACTTATCTATCTATTTAGTGCCATACACATTGAACGGCCAAAAAATTTCTTTACTAATTTAGAAAAAAAACATAACAAAGTTCATTTGGAATAACAAAGGATCAAGGATATCCAGGGAAATAATGAAAAACAATACAAAGGAAGGGGGCCTTGCAGTATATTACAAGGGAATCACTTTAAAAGACTGATATATATTAATTTAAGGTCGCCAAGGAATCAGCTATGTAATTCCTAAATGAAAAACTCAAGTCAGCCGTCAGCCTTTTTTGGAGTTTAATTACAATAGGAGTAAGAAAGGAATTAGAGATATATAGAGAGAGAGAAAGGGGAGAGAAGGGAATAGGGCTTAAATACCCCTTCTGTTTAGGCTGGGCCAAAAGGCCCAAGCCCTTAGATAGCTGGGACAAAGAAAAGAGATCAGTCCCTATTACTCACGTGTCCAAAATGGAGAAACAGTCTCAGAGGCCCCCACCTTCAGCTTCCTTCAGAGCAAGCTTCCTCAGAGCCCAGGAACCACACCGCTCAAAAACTCCACCACCTCCTTCAGTCTCCAGACCCTCCTATCTTTAAGGACACCATCCAAGTTGCCTCCCCTCAGTCCTCACATCTACCAATCACTCTTCATCAATTTCCCTGTCAATGGAGGCTCTCGCTTAACCCAGGACCGCCCAGAGGTTTCTGGCTTTTGCACATGTCTGTTGAAGGTCATATTTTCAAATGATTAAATCTATACTCCTTTGCTACAGCCCTTTCTAAATCCTGTTAACTTGAGTATGGTAGAGATTGGAATAATTAAATTTTGATCTAGGCTGCAGCCCTTACTCAATCCTATTAGGACTGAATAGGGTGGAGTATCTCCATTGTATCAATTCTAAAATCAATCAAGACTCAAAGAAATTCCTGTTCTATGCTCAAGCATAGGTCAAAGTCCTTTCCATTGTTCAGCAAAGGGTTTCTGTCCTAAAGTAATCTTAAGAAGGGAAGAGAAGGAACCTCCCATGCCAATGGAGTTCCCATTCCAATAGACTATCAGTAAGAAATTTTCCAAGTATGAAATATCCCAATGGTGAAATTACCAACATTTATAAGTCTAAGGAAATTTGAGGTTTACAAGTCCCAGATCTCAAACTATGTTACAAAGCAGCATTCATCAAATCAATTTGGTACTGGCTAAGAGACAGAAAGGAGTATCAGTGGAATAGACTTGGGGCAAGTGACCTCAGCAAGACAGTATAAGATAAACCCAAAGATCCCAGCTTTTGGGACAAAAATCCACTATTCGATAAAAAAAACTGCTGGGAAAATTGGAAGAAAGTGTGGGAGAGATTAGGACTGGATCAACACTTCACACCCTACACCAAGATAAATTCAAAATGGGTGAATGACTTGAACATAAAGAAGGAAACCATAAGTAAATTAGATAAACACATAATAGTATACATGTCAGACCTTTGGGAAGGGAAAGACTTTAAAACCAAGCAAGATATAGAAAGAGTCACAAAATGTAAAATAAATAATTTTGACTACATCAAATTAAAAAGCTTTTGTACAAACAAAACCAATATAACTAAAATCAGAAGGGAAGCAACAAATTGGGAAAAAATCTTCATAAAAACCTCTGACAAAGGTTTAATGACTCAAATTTATAAAGAGCTAAATCAATTGTACAAAAAATCAAGCCATTCTCCAATTGATAAATGGGCAAGGGACATGAATAGGCAGTTTTCAGATAAAGAAATCAAAACTATCAATAAGCACATGAACAAGTGTTCTAAATCTCTTGTAATCAGAGAGATGCAAATCAAAACAACTCTGAGGTATCACCTCACACCTAGCAGATTGGCCAACATGACAGCAGAGGAAAGCAGTGATTGCTGGAGGGGATGTGGCAAAGTAGAGACATTAATTCATTGCTGGTGGAGTTGTGAACTGATCCAACCACTTTGAAAGGCAATTTGGAACTATGCCCAAAGGGAGCTAAAAGACTGCCTGCCTTTGATCCAGCCATAGCACTGCTGGGTTTGTACCCCAAAGAGATAATAAGGAAAAGGACTTGTACAGGAATAATTATATCTGCGCTCTTTGTGGTAGCCAAAATTTGGAAAACGAGGGAATGCCCATCAATTGGGGAATGGCTGAACAAATTGTGGTATATGTTCGTGATGGAATACTACTGTGCAAAAAGGAACAATAAAGTGGAGGAATTCCATGGAGACTGGAATAACCTCCAGGAAATGATGCAGAGCGAGAGGAGCAGAACCAGGAGAACATTGTACACAGAGATTGATACACTGTGGTATAATCGAACATAATGGACTTCTCCATTAGTAGCGGTGTAATGTCCCTGAACAATCTGCAGGGATGTAGGAGAAAAACACTATCCACAAGCAGAGGACAAACTGTGGGATTGGAAACACCGAGGAAAAGCAACTGCATGACTACAGCAGTTTAGGGGACATGTCTGAGGAGAAACTCTAAAGGAACACTCCGATGCAAATACTAACAACATGGCAATGGGTTAGAATCAAGAACACATGTGATACCCAGTGGAATCACACGTTGGCTATGGGTGGGCAGAGGAAAAGAAAATGATCTTTGTCTCTAATGAATAATGCTTGGAAGTGATCAAATAAAATATTATTAAAATTATGATTCTTTTCTAGTTTAATGATAAGTAAATATGAAATTACTCAGCCTCTCAAAAAGATTCAGAAGCATGTGTTCACACATTTCCTTAAACTTTCATATGTACATGAATCAGTATATGCATGTATTTGTATATGCATATATGTGCACATATGTTTTTGTTTTGTATATATTTGTGTTTTTACATATGATTATGCACTTATATGCATATATACATATATATATAGTCTGTGTTTTTAGGTGTGAAGTGTATACTTTTGAATTAATTGAGCCTCTTAAATTTATTACATGTACTCATTGAGATAGCTAAAATCTAATCTGGCAGACTATCACTAACTTTAGCTTTTGAAATTTTTTTGAGACAGTATTCATAGTTGAGAAAGATACTTAACATGATGGCTTCTTTTCAAAATGACTAACCATTTATTTCAGATGGTTTTTGCTTGAAAAAATGTCACTATTGATGTGCTTCAGAAGTAAATATACTCTTTAGTGTTAGATTTACAAAGAGTGAACCAAAGCAGGGGCTTAGTTTGTACCCTTGTACAAGAGATTCACAATAGCTGGTAGCTGTGTCTTGATTGGACCAGTCTATACACCGTTCCCTCTCTTCTTTTAAACAATTTAAGGTTCTTTAGTGAATGGCAACTAGACTTAAATCAGCCATAAACCAAAAGTGCTAAGTTGGACACGAAGGAGAGATGTTTCTTTAGCTTAAGAAGAATCTACACTTTAGGAGTTAAAGGTCCCTGTTACTAATTGACTTTAGTTTAGTTGGCAACAAAGGTGTATTTCTATCTGTTACATGGAGAAAGTAATAAAATCTTTAGATTAAGTATTTAATACTCTTAATTAAACAAAATTGTAGGATATTTTACTTTATAATACTGACCCCAAAGGTTTGGAATTTTCTTCTTATCAGGAACTTGAGCTGAGGTTTCTCTGCAATCATTATTTCAATTCTATATGACAGATAGCCTACTATAAACCTTAAATAAATAAGAAAATATGATGTCCTACCCTAGAAGTATGCTTAATACTGAGTGACAGCTGCAGACTGACATCCTCTACTTAGAGAAAAAAAAATATATATATACATATATATATGTATATATATATATATATATATATATAACAGGAAGCAGTAATTTTGGCTTCCATTTACTGACACGGTATTTTATTTTGATTTAAAAATAGATAATTTCATCTTCAAGAATTATAAAGAAATAATTTCTTCACATGAGGAATAAGATCAAATATCCTTGTGATTCCCATAGTCTAGATATATAGTTTTTCTAAGAATAGTCTTTGTTGACAATTTCTTTCTGCAGGTACAAACCACAGTTACACTTGCCTTTCAAATCTAAAATAGGACTCATTTTGAATTCTATCTAATAATGACAAATATATAGGTGCATCATATAGGTACATGCATATATCTACATATCTATGTCTGTCTACCTATCTGTCTATCTATCTATCCATCTATCTATCCATCCATCTATCTATCTATCTATCTATCTATCTATCTATCTATCTATCTTACATTTGCTTAAGGTTTGCAAACCATCTTACACATATACTTTCATTTAATCCAAATGACAACCCTTTGAAGTAGGTACCTATAATCCTCATTTTAAAGATGAAGCAACTGAAACCAAGACAGATCAAATGTCTTTGCTCAGACTCACACAGTTGTTGAATGTTTGAGGCAGGTTTTGAACTGAGGTCTTCCTGACTCCAAGATATCCACTACATTATCTAGAATTCAATGGATATCTAGGCCTCTTCATCTAGCTTTACTAGGCTTTAAACTCTATTACCAAATTTATTACTTCTATATCCTATCATGTTCTAAATTTTATCAGCTGTAGAGACACAAGATTGTCCCACTTTTCTCTCCCTCTGCATGAATCCAAGAAGCTTAGGTTTGGATCTCAACTAGACTTTGGTTCTGAGTTGAAAAGTGAAGTGTGTGTGTGTGTGTGTGTGTGTGTGTGTGTGTGTGTGTGACATCTGTCTGTTGGAGGGTTAGAGAAATTTGAACTAAACAGTCAGAAAATCAATCATGATGTGTCAAGTGTGATGCTCCAGGCATACATTCTGATTTATCCTAGAAGTAAATCAATAAGTCTTTACCAGGCACTTACCATATGCTAGGGATGCAAAGAAAGTCAAATATATAAATGATCTCTTCAAGAATCTCACATTCTAAATATGTACATATATGGATATACAGATGGAAGTTGATATCAGAAGGAAGACACTAAGGGAAGAATGGAGAAAGCAGGAAAGACTTCCTGTATAACCTGAGACTTGAATTGAATCTAGAAGAAATCCAGGAAGCAAAAATAAGGAAAAAAGGAAAGACAACATTTTTGATATGGAGAATAGCCATTACAAAAAGAGTGCAACAGGGACAGCTAAGTGGTTCAATGAATTTAGAGCCAGATCTAGAAATGGGATGTCTTGGGTTCAAATCTGGCTCAGACACTTCCTAGCAATGTGCCCCTGGGAAAATCACTTTACTGTCATTGTCTAGCCTTTACTACTCTTCTGCCTTAGAACCAATATGCAGTAATAATTCTAAGGCATAAGGTAAGGATTTTTTTTAAAAGAATGAAGAATTAAGGAGTATTTTGTACTAGGAACAATAAAAAGGCAGTGTCAATGAACCATAAATAGCATGGAGATGAATAAAGTATAGGAAGACTGGAAATCAATCAATCAAAAAGTATTGATTAAGCATAGATTGTATATTTAGAGTTATACTAGATATTGAGGACAGGGAGATAAAATTATAAATCACCTACAAGAGAATTGGATTGTCCGGGGGAATCAAAGGCTTCATATAAGAGGAGGTGGGGTTTGAGCTGACCTTTGAAGGAAGCAAGCTATTCCAAGTGCTGGAGTTAAAGAGGGAATATCTTTAAGTCATGGGTAATGGGAATTGGAAGTGTTTCTGAATGGATGAAGCATAATGATTTCATTAAAAGCTGA
Source organism: Monodelphis domestica (assembly GCF_027887165.1). Classification (NCBI taxonomy): domain Eukaryota; kingdom Metazoa; phylum Chordata; class Mammalia; order Didelphimorphia; family Didelphidae; genus Monodelphis; species Monodelphis domestica. The sequence continues at coordinate 390,063,854 of NC_077228.1, forward strand.
CTCTATTGCAAATATATTCTATTTTTTCTTTAGCATATTTTTATGCCTATTACTCCTTAAAGGGTTCATCATGTTTTCTCCAATAAAACATTTTGGTCTGTTTCCTAAGTCTCATGAATGAAATAATCATTATTCATTCAACATTCATTCTACAAATATTTGTTGAGTATCTACTATGTGCAAAGACAGCTAATTCACACAATAGAAAGCACTGCTCTTGTAATTAGGAAGATTCATCTTCAGGAGTTTGAATCTAGCCTCAAACACTGACTGTGTAACCCTGGATAAGTCACTCAATCCTATTTGCTTCAGTTTCCTCATCTATTACATGACCTGTAAAATGAGAAGCAAATGGAAAACCAGTATGACATATTTAACAAGAAAATTTTAAATGGCATCAAAGACAGTTGGACATGATTTAAATTGACTAAACAACAACTATGCAGAAGAATCTGTAACTGGGATACAAAATGGGGCTCATTCTCTGCTTTTATGGAGGTTATAGCCTAAAAGAGAATATGAGATATGTATATAAATAATTATAGTAGAACTGTAGTAGAAATAGAAGTACAATGGGAAAGGAATTAAGTGATATACTAGTTCAAATGTGAGATAAATTACTTCTAGATGGAAGGAAAAGGGAGGAAGTCTAGACAGTTTAATACAGAACTCTGTTTTAAGACTATTTCTACAACGCATGAGGTCTTGGGCAATTCATTATATATTTGACCTATCCTTCAGAATTTTTGTAAAGGTGAAGTAGATTAAAATAAAAGTCAAGGGCAGCCTTAAAGGAGGGGGGATGTAAAAGAAAGGAATAATCTTAAAGAAAGTATGTTAATGTGAGGAAGGATAGTGCTACTTATTTCTCAGGGAGATTTTTAGCTCCTTCATGTGTAATAATAATTACTCTGGTTCCTCCTGCATGAAGGCCAATTTTGTTACATTTCATCCCTCTCCACAACATCCTTCAAAACTCTTGCACATTTTGAGGATGTTTAGACTCTTTGCAATTTTCTCCAGCATCTGTAGATTTTAGTCTTCCAATTGTATGAGTTCCTTTTAACTCTTTCCACTTAACTACTTAATATTCATATTAGATTTTACTTCAAAGGTGGAGGGGAGAAAGGACTAAATAGTCACATCCATTCCTTAAGTCTTAGGTCATATATGTTAATACAACCCACTGAAACTCAGTAATCCTTTTGGCCCTTGATAATGGACCAAGAATATAGTGAGAAGAGCACTATGCTATCTGTGTCACAATGAAAGTTGATTGATTAGATTCTCAAGCAGAAGTGTAAGAAAAAAGTATAAAGATGTTGAGGTTGATTAGTAATAAACATTGAAAGGGAGAAAGTTAGCTATCTTGAATTGCCTGTGGCTGTTGTATTTATTGACCAAAATTCTCCTCTCCACTTGAAATAAAATATATTAAAACTCTTGAGTTTTCTACCTTTTCATTTATATTATGATCTGTAGGAAACAAAGAGCTGAATCTAAGGATATCAAAATGCTCATTGAAATATCTAAGTTTGAAGTTTTTGTTTTCTTTATTAGAAGGTGGTTGGATGAGGAGTAGGACTAGAGAAAGAAATTACAACAGGAAGTGAAGGTGGCATTAGAGATTAAAGTTGTGTAAGAACAGGTTCATGAAAAACCAAGGAACAGGTTCATGAAAAACCAAGTGTACAGGGGCTCTCGAAGCAGTTGCTATGAAGGATTTTTCAGTAGTCAAGAATGGGTCACTAGAAAAAAGAAAAACATCATAGGGATGAAAAAAAGCACAACCCTATGACACTGCATCTATGATAGTGAAATGACAAGGAGGCACATTGACTTAACAGTGGGACACTGATTTCTTTAAAGGTCACTCTGGATTCTTATTCTCTCCCCCTAAATAAGTTGGAAGCAAAGGAAGGTCTGGAACATAAAGCAAAATGATTATAGAATTAGAGATGAAAATAGAAACAATTCAGAAAAAATCCCCTCATTTCATAGATAGAAAATTGATATACAGAGGGATTAAAGTTACATAGGTAATATGTGACACTAGTGGGATTTGAACCAAAAACCTCCTTTCACTTCAGGCCCAGTCTTCTACAGACTAAATGCCATGCTTTTTCTAGAGTGTTGAGTTGAATCCATGAGTTTATGTAGCTTCAGTTCAGAAAAGCACATTTAATATCCATCATCGCATTTGATTCCAAAATTAATGTGTCACCCAGGTTACTCTTGCGGCTTCTGTTAGGTCTCAAATCTAGAACACTGATAATTTGCCAAACTGGAACCTTGTCATATTGGACAATTTCAGACAAGGTAGCATTCACTTTTCTATGAATTTGTAAAGTGGCATATGAATAATTTCCAAGCTCTACCTATGGATTAGTTATTCTAGGCTACTTCAACTGTAGACACACCTTCCCTAATATGGTATCAGTAGGATTTTGTTACCTTATTGTAGGATTTAGTTACAATCTATTACAAATGTTATTCTAAAAATATGGTGCTTAGGGCAACATCATATAGGGAATGTCTCTTTTTTATCTAAAGTCTGCTTTTAAACTTTTCTATAAGTTTATGTAAGAGGAAGCAATTCCAGAATACATTACTGTCTAATACATTTTCAACTTGTTTAATAAGTAACATGTTATAGATTACTTTCACAGTACTTCATATGCCATTTTGAAATACATAAAGTAAGGGACAATTTGGTCATAGTTGGAATTTAACTTGTTTATTTGAAGCAATACATAGTACTCAGCATTCAGCCCTTTTCTTTTTTTCCTTCATTTCCAGAGATTTATGTGATCTCCTTGAACCAAAAAGGGAGAGGACCAGACTTGCAATGAATCCTATACTCATGCTTGTGAGGCCCCACACCTGAAAGGGAAACTATTTTTTGCAAGTTCTCAAGAATATCACAAGTCCTTCTGGATTTTACTTTTCGTGTATGCATAAAATATGTTAGAGAAGACTCAATGAATTTTTCCTAATATATTTCTTATTATGGACTCAATAGAAAATTCTTAAGTTGAACAGATGATCTTTCTGTCTTGGTAACTGAATAAGAAATATCTCATCTTGAAAGAGCCATTAAGGTAGTTTCTATGCATAAGAATTAAGTATTAGATGGTTTACTATTTCTCAATCATCTGGTCTTTTTCTAGACAGTGAAAAATAAGTTTTTAATGAATTTAGCAATTTTCTCTATAGTTGTCCCCCCATAAAGCAATGAGTTATGATATCATTCAAGCAAATAAGATAAATCTCTCACTTGACAATGGCTGATTTATAACACGGTATTATAGTTTGAATATTCATGTTACAAAAAGTTCTTTTAAACATGAATAATATGTAATGACATCTATAATTCACTTTTTAGTTCTATTCACTGAAACATGGATGTATTTCTTTCTTCTCTAACCTTTCTTTTTTTAAAATTTATGATTCCTAGAGATAGAAAGTATAGTTAAGTATGCAGTGAGGTATGTGTTATGTGCATTTCTATGTGATTATATCACTGTAATCACTGCAGCTGATTAGATTTTGGCTAGAGTAGAGGAAGATTAAAATTTTGGGATCTGGAATAAAACACTCCAATTATCACAAATCCTGAATAAGTAAATAACTGATATAAAAGCTTGAGTTGTAATGATGGAAATCTGGGGGAAGGGAGAGGAAAATACTTTCCTTTTTGTTTCAGAGATAAGATGCAGTTTATCTGACAGTTATGGAATTTGTGCAGCTTTTATTCTGTCATGAAATAACTAACCACATTAATTATGGCACAAGTACAAATATGTCAGAGGATGTTCTGATGAATTGGTCACTTTGATAAAATGTCTATATTTGAATGACAACAATTCATCTTAAGCAAAAAAAAAAATTCTCTGCTATATTGCATCAATCATAAGCTATTCCCTATCCTATCCAAAGTCCATTTTCACTCAAGTCACAAGGAAATCTCTGAGTTTTGAAAAAGAAGTTAATGAGATATATCATAAGCAGGAAGAATCCATTTACCCATTCCTTGGAAGTAAATTTTTGCTCCTATTTATGTCAATGTAGATGTGAAATATTCACTATTTCTTTTTGTTAATTTACCCTCTCCACTGTTCTTATACAGCATTCCTTTTATACCCATACTTTTCTTCCTATGAATTTTTCTTTGGCTCTTCTATCCATTTAAAACCATTTCTTTGGCTCTTCTACTCAACTTTGAGGACTGAAATCCAAACAAAATCTTAAATTTACAACTCAAATACCATCTCTTCCATTAATATAATCCATGATTCCCTTGACCCAGATTGGTCAGTAATTTTCCTTCTCTGAATCATGATAGGATTTTGCATATCACTACCCAAATTCAGTCCCTCATCACCTCCTGCCTGGGCTATTGAGCTTAATTGTTCTGCCTAAATCCAATCTCTCTACTCTGGGATCTATAACATGCTGAGCTGCTAAAAATATTTTCCTCAAAAGGAAAGATATGAACACGTCATTATCCTGCTCAATAAACACCAATGACTTCCTATAGACTATAGTACTAAATATATGCTTCTTTGTCATTTAAAGTCCTTCACAATTTTCTAATTTTATTTTATATTATTCTCCTTCACAAAATTTGTCATGCACATAAATTGGTCATAGAAGATTTATATTACTGAGTCCAAGTCTGGTTTCAGACATTTACTAGTTTTTTTTCACTCTGGTTAAGTCATTTAATGTTGTTTGCCTCTATGTCATCATATTTAAAGTAAGTTGGAGAAGGAAATGGCAAACCACTCGATTATCTTTAATTTTTTTCATAATTCATATTGGCACAATTCAACAATTGTTTTCAGAGTTTTTGAGAGCCACACTCTTTCCTTCCAATTCTCCCTCTCCCTAGGATAAAAATATATGATATAGTTTGTACTTGAATTATCATATAATGCATTTCTATGTTCATCATGTGAAAGGAAACATGTATTCTTTACACTAGAGAAAAGGATTTATGTAGGAAATAAAGAATAGTATAATTCAATATCCATTCAGACTCTATCAGTACTTTCTATGAAAGTTTATAGCCCTTTACATCATGAGTCCCTTGGAGTTATACTGGGTCCTTGCGTTGTTGATAACAGTTAAGTCATTCAAAGTTGATCATCATACACTATTGTTGTTACTATGTACAACATGCTCCCAGTTCTGATCACTTCACTTTGCATCAATTCAGATAAGCCTTACCAGCTTTTTTAGGAATCATCTTGTTTGTCATTTCTTATAGTACAATAATGTTACATTACAATCATAAAGTACAACTTGTTCAGCTATTCCACAATTGATGGACAACCCTTCAGTTTCCAATTCTTAGCTGCCACATAAAGAGCTGCTAGATGTATTGTACAATATATCATATTCCTTTATTTTTATCTCTTTGAGATATAAACCTAATGGTGATATTTCGTGGTCAGAGTATGAAGTTTTATGGCCCTTTTGGTATAGTTCCAAATTGTTCTCTAGAATAGTTGGATCAGTACACAGCTCAACACTATAGTAGTATCCCAAATTTTCCAAATTCCCTCTAATATTTATCATTTTCATTTCTGTCATTATCCAGTCAAACACATTTGAAATAGTATCTCTGAGTTGTTTCAATTTGCATTTCTCTAATTAATAACAATTTGAAACATTTTTTCATAACACTAAAGATAGTCTGAATTTCTTCATTTGAGAATTGCTTGTTCATATTCTTTAACATTTTGTCAATTGGGAACTGATTTGTATTCTTATGCATTGACTCAGTTTTCTATATATTTGACAACATTCCAGTATCCAGTTACAACAAAAACAAGTTGGTCTTACTCTTTCTCATCTAGAACTTTCCATTCCCTGGTTCTGGGTCTTTGACCAATATTGTTTCCCTATAGCAGAATTGATTTTCTCCTCACCTAAATCTCTTGGAATACCTATTTTCTTTAAAAGCTCATCTTGGAGGCTATCTCCTACATGAGCCTTTCCTTCATACCCCAAATGTTGGTGGCTCCTTAAAAGGTATTTATGAAATATATATATGAAATAGGTACTTATTCATGAAATATATCCCTTACTACATTATAATTTTCTGGAAGTCCAATTATTCTTAAATTATCTCTTCTCCCTCTATTTTCCAAATCTGTCACTTTGTCAGTGAGATATTTTATGTTCTCTTCTAATTTCTTGCTCTTTTGGCTTTGCTTTATTAGTTCTTGCTTTAAAGCCTGCTTTTCTTTTACCGTTTGGTCAAACTGGTTTTGTAGATGCGTGAATTTCTTTTGCATTACTTCCCACTTTTCCTCTCAGAAGGCTTCCATCTTTTTGATCATTTCAGATTCAAATTCTTCATGGGTTTGTGGAGAGTTTCCATTTCCTTTGGAAAGTTTTGGAGCATTTGCTTGTGTTTCCTCTTCTATGTCCTCTGTGTTTTGTATTTTTGCTCCATAAAATGTGTCCAAAGTCTCCCCCTTATTCTTGTTTTTTTTTTTTGGAATTTTGGGTTTTTTGTGCTTCAGTGTAGTTTGCCATCTCTATCTGAGTGGGGAGGATTAGCTTTTCTTATCTCTGTCTGGTGTTCAGAGGTTTTAGCCCTAGGCAGATTGTCCATTCTATTCAGTTGTTGTTCTGTCTTCCCGGGAAGCCAGGAGTTGCTGGTGTGTCCCTGTTACTGCCCTCCTCTCCTCGGCACCCTCCTGATGCTTCTCCATTGCCTTACTTCCACGCTCTAAGCCTGGCTTGGCCTTGTTCCTGTGCCTTAGCCAGCCAAAGGCAGCACTCTGCGGGGGGAGGGGCCACAGCTTCCTGGAGCTCCCAGGGCTCCTAATGAGATTAGCTTTCCCTGGGTTGAATTGAGTATGCCTTGAGGCAGGGACTTTTTTCATGAGACTCCAATGGAAGGATCCAGACAGGGGGTTACAAGCTCCCCCCTCTCTCTCTGTTTCCCTGCTGTCTGGGTGCCCCCTCGACTGGGTTAGGTTGTTTTCAGGATGTGGCATTCAGAATAGTAGGCTCCCAAGGCCCTTGTGCCAGCCCTGAGGTTTGCTGTTGTTCCAGATGACCCAGCTCTCTGAGGGGGAGGGGCTGCAGCTTCCTGGAGCTCCGAGGGCTCCTCCCAGGGGGTTAAGAGCTCCCCCGTCCCTTTCTGTTTCCCTGCTGTCTGGGTGCCCCCTTGACTGGGTCAAGTTGTTTTCACGATGTGGCCTTCAGAATAGCCGGCTGTGGGGCTCTGAGGTTGCCTCTGCTGCCTCGGCCTCAGACTCGGACTCGGCGCTCTAGGTTGGGGGGGATGGGTCCTAGGACCTTCCTTCTGCCTACCACTTAGGTCCGAGTTGTCTCTGGTTCTGGCTTTTGGGGGGGGCTATACCTTTTGATTTGTCTTTTGTATCTGAAACAATTGTCACAGTGCATGCCAGAGAGCACGTACTTAATCAAAATTTAATACTTCATTTAGAAGCAGTTTCTAATAACAGAAAGTGTATTGGATTCACGTTCAGGAAAACCTGTATTTAAATTCAACCTCCAAGGCTATCTTTATAACACTGAGCTAGTTACTTAGATTTTGTTTTAATTTCTTCAGTTATAAATGAAGAAATTGGGCTTGGTGACTGGTTTGGTCTCCTTGGCCTAACTATGTGAACCTTCTCATGGATTTTCCAAATCTCACTACTAATAATAATACTTATTATAAAAGTGGTTAATATTTACATAGTGCTTGTTATATGCCAGAAATTGTGCTAAATGATTGATATATATTAGCTCCTTTGTTTCTCAGATCAACCCTGTGAGAGGGGTTATGATATTTATCTCCATTTTATAGATGAAAAATGAGGCAAGTAAAGGTTAAGTAATTTGCTTAAAGTCACCTTAAGTAAGTGTGTAAGGCTAGATTTGAATTCACATCTTCTAGCTCCATTATCACTTTGAGCTTTGAGATGTTACAAGGGAATCACTTTAATAAACATCTATTAAGCAATACTGATTTCATTGTTAAAGTGGATACAAAAGGACATCATCTCTACTTTTAAGCAGTTGGGAATATGAGGTATGCAGATGAATAAAAATAAGTGTGAAAGTATAGGAGAGTTACAAAAAAGAGGCAAAAAAGTGTGTGACATTATGGTTCTAGTTTATGGAAATATTTGCTATGCTATGCTAGATAATTATCTCTTGAGTATTTAATAAATATATATTAAATTTTTTCCCCTATGGGAACATGGGGTGTTCAGGGAGGGGTAGTATCTCTGGTATGGAGGGCTTGTTGTGTCCTCCTAGGGCAGCTCTCCAGCCTCTGGCCCTCACTTGACACCCAGCTCTCACTTGTGGCTCCCAGTAGCTGCTAGCATGAGGCAGCGGCCACACCCCAGGGAATGGCTTCAACAGGCCAGCTACACCTTGTGAGGGTAGCCATCGGGTTGTCGACCCCTGGTGAACCAGGGCTTTGCTCACCCAGCATGTGAAGACTGCTTCAGCCGAACAGATAGAAGAAACCAATAAGAAGGTTCAATGGCTGAGAGGGCGACGCAGCAAAGCACTGTGGAGTGCTCAGGGCATGTTGGAGCACAAAGACAACATGGCCATCCAATGCAGCTGAGGAAGTCTCCAGGTGTAACGATTTTTCGTGCCACTGGACCCAGACTTCCAACGTTGAGAGAGTGGGACTGTCTGTGCATCGACTTTTCCACTTAAATCTCCTTCACGCACAAGTGTCTTTGTGCGCACTCATCTATCATAGATGAAAATGCACAAAGACAATTGTCATCCTCAGTTACTGAGAGACTACTACTATTAAATTTTTTTGTAAAACATTGTATGAAAATGTAGGTTACTTTGGTTAATAGAGAAAACTAGGAAGTGTAGTGATAAAATGTTAAGTCTGAAGATGGGAAGATCTCATTTCAAATCTAACTTCAAATTTTTAATAGCTATTTAATCACAGACAAGTCAATTTAAACTCTGTTTCCCTCAGTTTCCTCAACTCTAAAGTGGGAATAATAAAAAAAATATTTCCCTTCTAAATTGTTGTAAGAATCAAATGCTATACTCTGTAGTATTTTGCACTGTACCTAGCAAACAGTATGCACTCAATTAATGTTTGTTTCCTTCTTTCTCTCCTTTTTGTTATTTTTAATATTTTACAAATTACATGTAGATACAGTAATCATTCTGACATTTTACATTGTACATATGACATCATGCAATATATGTTAATTGTGTTGTGAAAGAAGATACTAAAGAAATTTTGCTTTTTTGCTTATATTAGAGAAAAATACATGGAGGAAATCCATGTACCCTTCATTCTGTATTCAGATTCCATCAATTTCTTTTTTGGTGTTGGATAGTTTTTTCATCATGAGTCCCTAGGAGTTGGCTCAGATCCTTGCATTGCTGATAATAGTCATTTCCTTCCTTCTTAATTTAACATTTAAGTAGCCATGATTTAATCAAAGTTAAATCACTTACAACCATTGGAAATCACTAATGCTATGCATTATTAGATTGCTTCAAAAGTTTTGATAGCAATTAAATTTTTTAAAAATCATTACTTAGGGGCCAGATTTTTTTCCAGCGATAAACATCCGCAAACTCATACAAGATGGTTTTGAGAAATAGACATACTGAGTCTATTACTGAGATTAGACTCAGAACATTCATCTCTTCCACAGATTCAATCTGTTGATATATTCCAAAAAAACCTTAGGCTACTTCCCTACTAGAACACATCATGAGTCAAAGTGAGTACTGAGTCATGGTAGTTGCTTTCACTAGACAAAATTTCATTGAGGAAATAAAGAATGATGTATTTCAATTTGCATTCAGACTCTGTTCCTTATATGGAAGGAAATATACTTTTTTTGTTGTTGTTAGGGATCTCTTAGAATTGTCCTGAATCCTTCCCTTGTTGATAATAGCTAAGTTATTCACAGTTGATCATCATACATTATTGTTGTTACTGTGTACAACATTCTCCTAGTTCCACTCACTTAGCTTTGCTTTGCTTTTTTGAAGAAATTATTTTTTTTCCAATTCTACTTTTTAAGAAGTTTTTTTCTTTAGTGAAATTTTGTATGTCTTTTCCATGTGGCCACTTATTTTTTTATTAAGAAGCTCTCTGCAGTGAATTTTTGTGCCTCTTGACAACTGGTCTATTCTTTTTTGAAGATATTTTTCAATATATATTCCTGCAGTATTTTTATGTTTTTGTTGGATTTTTCATGATTTTCTTTCATTATTATAATTTATTTTTCCATTTTTAATCTATCTCTCCTACTGAATTTTTAAAATCCATTTTGAAATCTTCCACAAATTGTTGTTAGGATTGAAACAAATTCACATTTTTCTCTGAGACTTTGGATATAGCACTTTTGACTCTTGACTTCTTCTGAGTTTATGTTTTGAACTTCCCTTACACCCTGATAACTTTTATAATCTTTTATTGTATTTGTTGACTCATTTTCCAGGCTATTCCTTGACTTTTACATTAAATATCTGTTAAAGTTTGACTCTCGACTGGAATGGAGGAGACACTATCCCTGCCTTTGGGGCTTTGTTGTTAGTGTTTTATTTTTTCTTATTTTTTTGTGGCAACTTCTTTTCAATCTAGTTGTGGGGGTATATAAATTTTCATTTCTTTCTATTTGGTAGGATCTAAGGAGAAGTGTGTTTACTATTTTTCTGGCCTATAATCTAGTCTGTAACCCACTATAAGGACTGCTTTCCCCCTGAAACTGCGACCAGGGTATTGGTTCCCCTGACACCATAAACTCTGTTATGCTAGCTTCAATCTAGGACTCAGATCCAGAACTATGACCTAGATTTGCATATAAGCAATACAAAGTCCTGAAAAATCCTAGTGCCTGTAAAAGAACCCTTGTAATGTCTCTTCTGAACAGTGGTTCAAACCTTTTTTCTAGCTGTGATCTGAGAGCTCAGACAGCCACTACTGTGGATTTAGTTTCCCAAAGGCCTGTGCTTGCCTCCTGAGATAGGGCCCTATCTGGTGGGGCCTGCCCCAGTGCAGCCAGTGCTAGACTATTCTCCACTCTCACTCTAGAACAGTGATGGTAAATCTTTTAGAGATTGAGTACCCAAGCTGAAACCCTCATGCCACATGTGAGCCCTCCACCTTACCCCAGGCAGGGGAGGGAGGGAGTGCTCCCATTGGGCTGCTGGTCAGAGGGATGGGTGATGAGAGAAATGTCGTCAAGCATGTGTGGAGAGGGGGAAGGGAGAACCCCACTCTGGCATGCTCTAACATGCATTCCATAGGTTCACCAAACATGATCCTAGATCAATAGGCCTTCCTGACAACTTTCTAAGTTATTTTTGGGCTGGAAAGTTGTTCTCCCCACCATTTAATGCATTCTGTGCTCTAGAATTTATTTTGAGGCATTTCTTTTTTAGATGTTTAAAGGGAAATTTGGAAGAGCTCATGTGGATTTTTCCCTTTTCTCTACCATCTTGGCTCCACTCTCCTCTTAAGTATGATAGCACTCTTCAGAGTACTTGAGGTAACAGAGCTGATACAATATTTAATAGTCAGTGTGGGAGATTTGTGCAAGATGCCCATATTCAACATAATGAAAATAATAAAGCTAGCATTTCTAAAGACCATTTTAAGTTTAATAAAATAGTTTATAAATATTATCTCATTTTGTTCTCCAAAGAACCCTGTGAAGCAGGTACTACTATTATCCCCATTTTAAAGATGAAAAAAATGAGGATGAGAGACATTAAGCATGTTGAGCTTACACACATTACAGAATAACACACACAAATATACGTATGTATATATGTGTCTCTATATACATATATACAATGTTCTCCCAAAATTATAAATATATATATATATATATATATATATATATATATATATATATATATATATATATATATATATATATATATATATATAAGGTAAATCCTCCAGAAGATTAGAATGGAAGACAGGGGTTGAGGTAGAGAATCAGCCTAATACTTGCAAGCCCATTTAAATTAAAAGCTGCAAAAGTAGTCAGACTATAGAAGGAATATGAATAAACATGGCCTATCCAGTTCATTCCAGAGTGCCTAAGGAGACTGACAATGTCTCTCCCTTAAGAGATAAAGAGTTCTTGTTGTTGTTCCCTTTTTGCTATTCATTGTAAGCAGAGATTTTTCTTTCTTGCTCACCTTTAGACTTTAATTGCATTTGGTGTTATCATTCTATTCATATGCTATCCTTCATGACTTCATTCAGGTTGTTTTTGGTTTTTATTTTTACAGAGATAGTAGAGTGGTTTTCCATTTCCTTTTCCAGATCATTTTACCAATGAGGAAATTGAGGCAATCAGGGTTAAGTGACTTGCCCAGGTTCACACAGCTAGTAAGTGTCTGAGGCCATATTTGAAGTCCAGAAGATAAGTTTTCCTGACTCCAACACCAGCACTCTATCCACTGGGCCACCTAACTGCCTATAATCTTAAAAAGCACCTATAATAATGCTTTGCACAAAGTAGGCATTCAATAAATCACCTTGGAGGAAATGAATTAATGTTCTCCCAGCATTATTTTTCTTTATAATGTTGATTATTACATCTCTAGTGTCTAAAAAGAGACTCTAAATGAAAATACAGTCATCATATTTGTTTGTTTTGGTCTTTTTTTCATTTTAAGACTGTTACTAAAATTTGAACTTCATTAACCTTACTGGCAGCTTAGAAATATAATGAAACTGCAGCTGATGGATCTTTTTAAACTGTGATTTGTATGAAAATGAAACTCAAATGAAAATGGACTCCGAAGTAGGCAGCACATAGATTTGTGAGGAATATAAGCACATAACATACCAATTACACAGGCTCTGTGATGCAAGGATCATCATTCAGGAATGCAAAGCTGTATTTGGGATTGATGTTCATTGGAGAAAGAGCAGCTGTGACCTTAAACCTTTCATTTATTTTTATTTTATATCTTTCATAAACAAGTCAGTTAAGAAACATTCAGGCTAAACACTGAACCTGGTGTTTGACTGTAGATCTCAGATCAATAGAAAGTGAAAGCTGCAGGTTCACCCATATCATTCTGTAGGTAAAACAGGTGTGTGTGTGTGTGTGTGTGTGTCTGGTGTTTAAACAGCCTGGAGACTTTGCTATTCTTCCCTTTCATTAGCTGGCCTTCCCATTCACCATTTATTCCTCTGAGTTGCCTGATCTACCTGCCAATCATCTTAATGAGATGCACCTGGTCAATTAATTTAGCAATAATAGAACTCTCTCAGACAGAAGCTGCATTCTAATAATGCAAAGGGTTTTGAGGTAGGCACAGAGGCAATCAGACCTTGATATCGGCATATGGGAGCGAGAGGCTTTGCGATATACAAGATACTGTGAAAAAAGAGTCAGTTTGCTGAGGTACAAACCACCCCATCACCTTCCTCATTTTCTTTGTCATTTTTTTGTAATAATGGTTGGTCAGTTTAAATGATAATGAGAAGGCAGTCCACCAAGAAAAGCTGCCTGCTTTCAAGAAGGCTTGAAATTATTCTTATATTATTTAAAAGAAAAAGTACAGATACTGGCCAGTGAGGAAGGGAAACTATATCAGTTATGTTACTTGAGAAAAAATGGCTATGTTTGGGTGTTGGAGGGATAAGAAGCTGAAGGGGAAAACTACTATAGAAGGAAAATGTAATGAAAAATAGATTAATAACATTGAATCCTTAAGGAAATGATGCATATTTGTTGTAGTTTTTGGTATGATTTATTCCAAAGATATTAAATATACATATGCTAGTCATAAAAGATTTACAGTGTTGCTACTTTGGCTGATTATTTTACTCACAAGATATGGTAAATACATGATATTATACATTCACTTATTCCAGTGTCCAGAAGAGAAGGAAAATGTAATCATATTAATATGATAATTCATAAAACTAGATCTCAAAAGAATTAACATGGAAGCATTTTTCAGGGTGAAGTCCAAGACCTGACATCTCACTCACTACTAAAGTGTAGTTACTTCTTTGGTGAAAGGCAGCCATTCTGTTCCAGAGTAAAAGATGCTAGTAAACAATAGAAAATGAATGACTTTTCCAATATAAACCACAGAGAGAATTTAGTTGTGCAGAATTTAATTATCCTCATTAGAATTAGTCAAGGAGAAAAACCTGCATTCATATGAGAAGTGAGATATGATTTTAATGACCACAAGAGATCATATTTGGGTTTTCAAAATCATCTGCAAGTCAGCTTATCTAGTAAAATTGTATCTACTATCCCTAGGGCATCTTGGTACTTAGAGGAATTCGTTTTTAATGAGTCTAAGTTTCTTTTCACTGTGTCCCATCCAAACACCATCAAGCCTGGCCCTGTTTAATTCTAAGGATTGAATAAGCACAGTGGCATAAAGATTTGCATTTCACCTGTTTTCACTGTTCCCACACTAGTCAGCTTATCATTGAATACATAGCCTTCACCATTTTAAAATAAGCAACATGATCCTTATTTTGTAATATTGTATCTAAAATTTGTAGCATGGGACATGTAATTTTTTTCAATGAGGGAAAAAATACATAAAGGCTCCTGGCTTCCATTTGCTCTAACACAAGAAATTTTATATTACTAATGATTAATTTCAGGGCATCTATGAATTTCCTATATTAACAATTTCTTACAACTTAAGAGTAGTTCATCAAATTCAAATTCTTTAAATTGTTTATGAATTCCTAATCAATGGGTATTCACTTTGCTCCCACATTTTGCTGACATAAAAGTGTTGCTGATGTCCTGGTATGCATATATTACATTTCTTTATATCTTTGACTATCTTATGACAGAGACTTATCAATGGGAGTTCTGAATCAAAGGTTATAAATTTTATTCGCTCGTATTATTATAAATTTTTCTTTAAAATAATGGCTGGACCAATTAAGAACTCTACCAAGTATATTTTAGAGTACAGATATTCCCACAGATCTTCCAACATTCATGGTTTCTGACTTTTGATCATCCTCATAATATTGTGTGATGAGATGAAAATTGTGTAGTTTTAGTTTACATTTCTCTAACTTTGTCCTTTAAAGGAATTTTTTGCAAGTTGTTGATCATTTGCAAGTCATTTGAAAATTTGTTTGAATCTATTTCCTCTCCATTGAGAAATGACTGTTGCTATTACATATTTATGTTAGTTCTCTAAATTCTTAAATATTTTAATTTTGACAAAGATTTTATGAAAGGTTTTCCCAACTTACAGCTTTTCAACTTATCAAGTATTGTTTTAATTCATGCATTGGTTATTTAGTTTTATATTGATCAAATTACATACATCCTCAAAGTAAGAAAGGTTTCAAGAAGGTTGGATGGAAAAGCGTTTGGTTAACTAATAGTTAAGGCATGGTAAAAAATTACACAGAATGTGTGGTTTGTGATTTTCATTAACAGAAAGAGCATGCAATTTGATGAGGTTAGAACATAATGTTCCCTATTACCAAGGTAGAATTATAAAGTATATATTTTCATTCTCTTCTTATTTTAATGACATAACCTTTTTTTTTAATTTAGGTTGCCTATTATCTTGGAAGTTATTATCCCATACAGTGTAAGATGCCAATTAAAAACTTATTTGTTGATAAACTAATTTCTAGTGTTTTTTTTTTGGCATTTCCACAAAATTCTCCTCCATGTAGACAATGTTCTTGGATTTATAATAAATTGGGCTTCTAAGTTCTTTTTTCTTCTTGATTTCTACTTTGATGTTTTTCCTACTTAAAATAGATAGGATTTTTTAGTGTTATAACATCTCAAATTTCCAGTATATCCCTCCATTCCTCAATTCTGAGAGGAATTAATTCTCTAAGAACAAAAAATAAAGGAAAAACCAAAACAAAGGAATGTTTCAAATAGATCTGAGATATGCAATAATCTTTATCCATATAATGCCACCTTTGATATTAAGGAGAAAGGAAAAACTAGTTTCTACTTTTAAAATGATCATCAGAATGGCAGAGCCAAGATTCCCAAGAAGGTACAGGGACCTATCTGATTTCTACCAAATTAACCTCTAAAAAACAAAGTTATAATGTCTCAAAATGAATTCTAGAGCAGCACAACCCACCAAAAGACAAGGTAAACTAATGTTTCAGTCCAAAACTACTTAGAAAGCCAGCAGGCGGGATCTGGTACACCAGGGTGAAGGTAAAGTGCAGAATGTCAGGGAAGGCCCCACTGAGGCAACAGGTTAGGGACATAACTGAATCAGCTGCAAAGGCTCCCAAACTCTCAGCGACAAAGAGTAAGGGAATTCAGACAACCACTTAGAAGGACATTTACAGAGATCCCTCTGCTAGCACTTAAGTGCAAAATTCTTGTTGCATTGCTCATACACAGAACAATCCTGGAGCACACTCTCAGGATAAGGAGCACTAACATACACCAGTACTTTCAGCCATAGGGGAGAAGGGGCACCTGGTGAAAGTTCTTATGGGGGCCGACAGCAAACAGTAAGGAAGTAATAGGAACAAGACCTTCATATTCTGAAATCTTGCATTTCTTACCAATTAGCACCAAACATCAATGACAGATTGATTGAAGAATAGAATCAATTATTAAATGATACAGAACAATGTTAGTTTCCTCACTATATATTACAGCAACTGTTAAAGTTATTTTGTATTTATCTTGTCCATATATGGAATTTATTTATCTGTTTTTATGTTTCCTATGTAGAAAATTAAGTTCTTTGAATGAAGCTACTATTTTGTTTTTATCACTGCACGTTTTTGGTTGTTAATGTTCTTCATTTCATGTTCAATTTCTTTATCTTCCCTTCCATTTTAGTCATGTCCGTATTCAAAAATATACTTGATCCTAATGAGACTGATTTAACTGTATTAAAATATTAATATGGTGTATCATATAGTGTTATCATTCTCTTTCATACAAATGTTATTTCTATAATTTCTTCCTTGATAGATATTCAGACTATTATAAGTTAACACCTATTTAACTCTGTCTTTTTCTTTTCTTCTCTATATACTTTCTCATTATTTTATATACTTAATTTTTCTATTTATTTTTATGCATAATTTCTTTGGCCTCTTCATACAAGATTTAATCTTATTAAACTATGTTATGAATAAGCAATTAAACTTCCAGGCCTTTTACTAGATTTATAAGCATTTATTAGTAAAGAGAAAGAGAGGAACAGGGTTTCCAGTCTTTCAAACTTAAGGTAAAAGTCTTGTCCCCATTAGAGCCAACTCTATCCCTCCTAGTCACTACTTGGCAGAGATCAAGAGATACAATAAGAAATATCAAGCCTAGAGAGAAAGTCAGTCTCAATCAAGATATCTGTATGGAAGCAAAGAGAGGAACCCTACTTCTGAAGTTGGCTTTTCAAACCTAAGTTCCTCCCCAAGGATCCTTCCACTGGCCAATGACTTGTTGTCTGGCTTCTGTGATGCCCATCATGCCATCATGCCAAGCATGTCGGTATCAGGCCTATGCCAGGACACCTGTATCAGACAGGTGACTCTGATTCCTAAATTCTTCCCTTGGAATGTTAGAGCTTAAAGCTGAGATGGAAGTCCCCTAGATATTTACTTCAAATAACTATCTTGTGATATTGAAAAAAAATGTTTCTAATTTCCATTCAGAAGCTAGACATACTCTTACAAGTACATTCTCAAGTCCAAATACTTCTGTAACTTCCTTTTGTTTATTTTTCCATTAGAGTTGTTCACCTCTGAGGAAAAATTATTAAATTTTCCTATGTGTAGTTTAATACCAATGATTTTTAAAATTTCAGTTCCTTATTTTCATATGTAATTAGGATCTATATAATTTGACACAGGTGCATCTGAAAATGAGATTGTTTCATTTTCTGATTACTTTGAATATAATATAGTTCCTTTTATTTATTTTTAATCACATTGTGATTCCCCCTTACATGAAAGCAAGAATTCAACTATTTTTTTCTTAAATTGTCTTATGTATGTTAAATATTTTTCCATTCTTTCTTTTTTTTTGTCCAAGAGGTAAATTATTGAGCTTTTTTTTTTTACTCTCAAATCGATCATTTTCTTCCATTTTGCTAGATTTTTAAATTCTCTAACAATAAAGCATATATTTGTTAGGTTTTCATTCTTCTCTATTTACATATTTGTATTGATTTTTATACCATTACTACCTTGAGAAAGCTCTCTGTCTTTGTACCGACACCAAAGATCCCTTGAATTAAATTCCATTTTGCCAATCTTTTCCAAAAAGTGTTTATTTAACTTTTCTTTATCTTTATTGCTCTCCCACTCAAGGCTGTTCTGAAATTCATGAGCTTTATATTCACATAAACATTTTTATTCTCTTTATTTCCTTCATTAAAGGAAGGGGTTATGAAATGCAATAAGGGAGTTTTCTACTCTTTTCCATTCTTCTTTTAGTTCACTTGTTGATACCACTCCATGTATCCTTCCTGTTACTTTTATTTTTGTTTGTTTTTATTATTCATGTAGGAGTAGGAAATTATTCTTTTCTGATTTCTAAAAACATACTCATCAAGCCTTCAATACTGATTATTGTTAGTTGCTATACATTCTGATTCATGGGACCCAATAAAATAATTGTCCCACTCTCCTGGGTTAATGTAGTCTGAATATATAATTCACTTATTGAAAGTGGATTTCTAATATGACTTCCATTCAAACAAAATAATCAGAAGATCCCATTTGTCTCTTATTATCTCCTTTTATGGGAATATTCTTCAACATTCCACCCTTCTGGGATGTGACCAGTTTCTTGTTCTTTCCTACTTTAGTCTATCCTCTCCATTGCTCTCACCCTATTTACCTTTAATACTTCTTTTTTGTCAAGAAATTAAAAAAAAAAAACCAATCACAGCTTTTCAGTTTATATGTGTCCACTGGGAATGCATTACTAGTTCTTCTCTGGAGATTGTCTCATCTTTTCACTTGAAAAACTTTCCACTGTGTTATGGGATGTAACACAAATATATATATATATTTTTTTTTCAGGGAGGTAACACAGTGGAATATATATATATATATATATATATATATATATATATATATATATATATATATATATATATATATAAACTCATAGGAGAATGCAGTTTAATCCATGGAATATAGTCAAGATATCTGACCTTCATAATTCTGCCAGAGAAGAATTTACTAGATTTAGCTTCTTATTCCCATCACAGGGGTTGCTGATTCATTATTTTAGTTTTATGAGCATAGGGTTTTCAGATTGATGTGGGGGTACTGAATAGGGGCCACCTAAATCAAAGCTGGAAATGGTGCTGTCTTTTCAGATAAGTTTGTGGTATTTAGGGTGAAGAGGAGCTTTTAGTAGTTCAACAATTTGCTATTATTTCCAAAAATTTAACCTTACATAGAAGTATGTCTTCTATTGTTGATTCAATTTTAATTACTATAGATTTGATATATGCTCCTAGTTTGAAGTTTGGGGGTGTAAAGAATATATGTTAGAAATATTCTTCTATCTAGCTCATCACCTTATTTTCACTTCATCTACCCTTAAATGGAGTTTTATCATTTTTAAATACATTTAAGATCATAATAATAATAGTTTAATCACTACATTCTTAAGTCATCTCCATGTTTTCCATATATTTCAATTTTTCATCTATTTATGCAAAATTAGATTTAATATCAGGTTTTAGTTATCAGTACAATTCAAGATGTTATTTATTTATGTACATATGTATTTATGTTGTGTATGTATATGCTTGTATATTCTTAGAAAAATAGAGAAATTGCCTCTTTTCTTCTCTTTTCATTTCCTTTATTCAGTAATGGGAAAATAACCTTTAGGAGAATATGTTCTTAGTGTTGCTATAATTCTTATATGGAAGTACTGGATTCTCATTTCCATTGCAAGCATATCCCTAAAGTCATTAATTTGTTCTGCTAAAGGACAACTTCAGGAGAAACAGTGTTTCTGGGGTCAGTTAGTTCCATAGCAACAATTTTATACATAGAAAGCAATTTGATGGCAGGCAAAATTCTTATTATAAAATTTTAAAATGTATCTTTTTAGAACATGGACAGTATAATGAAGCTGGAATAGTCTGGGCTACATGTATATATAATAACACATCCAAGGCAGAGAGCTCTGGAACATAAAGTTAATCAGAAGTGTCCCTGAATTCTGAAACTGATAAATGGAATGATAAAAACCAGAGCAAAAACAGAGAAATCATAGCTTCGAAAGAAGAGACACTTCAGTGATATCTAGGAAGGAGGTTAGGAAGAGCAAATGACTCTCTTCACCCCGAAGTCTCATTTCCAATAATATTACAGTCAAAGATGGTAATGTCAGATGAGTAGGAATGTGATTTTTAAAAATATTTACTTTGGGTAAAATACAACTAGTCCCATCAGAGAAAGAGAAAATACTTAACAATCGGAGTTCTACTGGGACCTAGAGAAAGGGTAACTCATTAAAACAGCAACCTAGAGATTCAGGATCCAAATAACCTTAGTATCAGTCTTGTCAACAGTAAGAACCGGAATATATTTCAAGACATTATCTAGTCCCATGTCCTCAGTTTACAAAGAAGAAACAGAAATCACATTTTCAGTCAGTGACAAAAACTGGGACTTAAAATTGGGCAGTGGGTTCCTGTCTACTACTAGGACCTGTAGGAATAGAGCAAACAAATTTTAGAGTTGCAAAAATTATGCTAAAAGTTTAATTTATTTTAAAAGACTTCAAGGTTTTTTCCCCTTTTTCCTTTCTCATTCTTATTTAATTTGTCCCAGAAGTAGCTAGGTGAAATGATTAATTTGAAGTTTCTTTGTGAATGGAGATACTTATGAATGAATTTTAGAATGTATTTAATATTAATATAATATAATATAATATAATATAATATAATATAATATAATATAATATAATATAATATAATATAATATAATATAATATAATATAATATAATATAATATAATATAATATAATATAATATAATAATAACTAATATTAATATAATATTTCCATTTATTTAACAACAGACCTGAAGAAAGCTGATTTCATTGAACATGGTGCTGAATTGTTCTGGTCACCAGGACTTTAATATATGAGAACAGATCATAGCATGGTTTCTTTATGATTTTATAATTATGTTATTAAAAATAATGTGGTCTTGACAGCTTGATATGAAAGATGACTATATTATCAAGTCAGAATTTAAATATTAATTTTAACTGAAATTTGGGATATGCTTGTTAGCATTTTCAAAGATCTTTACATATATTATATCTAATTTATTCTTTATAACTTTCTGGAAGGTACAACAGGTATTATGCTCTACAGAAAAATGATCTAAATATGATAGGCTGGGTTGCTTTTCCTTGGTGATCTTGTTCATTTCTCAGAATCTAGGTCTTCCCAACTACAAGCTGTATTTGATGGATACAAGAGCTTAATCAGAGTATATTGATCCAAGGCATTAAATTTATTTAGGAGGAAGAGGAGTGACCCAGTAACACATAGAGGATGTAAACAAGGATCAGGTAGAATAAATTAAAAAGTAGGAGAGATATTTACAGAGTGATGGTGACAGAGGTGAGGAATTGAAAATAGTTATGAGAAACAAAGAAGAGAAAACACTTCCTCCTAGTTCTTGATATCAAGGGACTGAAGAAAGGAAGCAAAAGCAAGAGATACAGTGTTTTCAGGAGAAACTATTTCAGATAGAACTACTATAAAATGGAAGGAATGCAAGAGAAAAGTATCTTGGATTATAAATTGAAGTGTTGAAGAGATTTAGAGATTATCTAGTTCAACCTTATTTTACAGAGAAGGAAAATGAGGTTCAGAGAAGTGAATACATGCCCTATATCCCATAGGTAGTATGTACCTTTAAATTCCTAGAACTTCAGAGGAGCATATCAGAGGATTCAGTAAAAAAAAGGAAGACAGGACAGAGTAAGAATTAGATTACACTAGGATTGATTTTACTTTTGAGGTAGGAGAAAAGGATATCTGCTTCCAGGGAATCCAGCCTGTATCCTTCATTGCCAATCCAGTTACCTTATCCTCTAATTTGTTGTTTTATTATTCCATGAGACAAATGATCAAACTGCCATTAGAATTGGTATAATACTGTGTTCATATCTCTTTAATTTATGTTATGTTATTTTTATAATTATTTTGATTTAAGTACCCATGTTAATTTCTCTTCCCTTTGAAATTACAAGATTCTGAGAGACAGGGGCATGTCTTCTTCATCATTATTTCCACTTAAGTTTAACATATAGTGCCTTGCATTCAGAAGTGACTGTTAAGTAAATAAATAAATTACTATAATTTATTTTATTTTTCCTATCAAAGAGAACAATTAGATGATTTCAGATGTCCAGAAGTGACCTAAAGAAATAACTTAAAACATTCATCCAGGCAGTAAAGACAAAATTCAATTATTTTGCATTGTAATCACTTTTATTAAAAGTCCCTGTGAAAAACATTTCAAATGCTTAGACACCTTCAAATTATTTTGGGGGAAATGTATTAGCATTTCAATAAATATGGAATAGCTGTTGTTCCTTTTTGCCCCATTCCTTTAGTTACCTTGAATTATAAATGTAGTAAACAGATAAGTCCCCTTTCCCTCCAATTTGTCTTAATAGAGAACCTTCTTTGTATTGGGCAAAGAAATCCTGGATCCATGGGGAGAAATGTGTGCTCTAACTCAGCAATAAAACGGTTGGTTTTGTGGTATCATCCTAAAACATGAGCCCTTCAGTAGTAATTCAGAGTATTTATCACTGTCATCAAAAGCAGAGTGCATGTCTCCAAGTCCAAGAAAAGTGTCCAACCAAATGGAATAGAAGGGTTCCCTGATTGTTCACATTACACATCAACAATTCTTTACTATTATAGGGAAAGGATTGCACTCATAATGATGATCTCAATTTTGAATCAAATAAATTGATTTTGAATCCTGGGTTTCCTACTTATTATCTCTGTGACTAAACTCAATTTACCTAACTGAACTCTAAGTTTCCTTGCTTTTAAAGTGAGGAGGTTGGACTCCTTTCTACTGAGAAATTTATTATGTAATTCCACCTGTATAAACTAAAGGTTACTTATTTAGTAATTTCTAGTCATTGTAGTCTTGCAGACCTTTCTGTAGATTTGAGATATGAAATCTTCTATAATACTTCCCAACCCAAGCCCAGGACTAGATCAATATTGCCTAAATACGTGCTGTGTACTGAAGGTCACATAGTATATTTCTTGAAAGTGGAAAGATCAAAACAAAAGAGGCCATGCACGGAGAGAGCGCCCTCGAGCCCTCCCCCATCCCCCACACCTTCACCCTCACCCCTCCTTCCCTGCGCCTCTACTCAGGGAACCCCTGGCCCCTCCGCCCGTCATTCTGCCCATCAGCTTCTCCGCTCGCCATGGCCGACAAGGAAGCAGCCTTTGATGATGCTGTAGAAGAACAAGTGATCAAAGAGGAGTACAAAATATGGAAAAAAATACTCCTTTTTTCTATGACCTAGTGATGACCCATGCCTTAGGATGGCCCAGCCTGACTGCACAATGGCTTCCAGACATAAAAAGACCCAAAGGGAAAGATTTCAGCATTCATCAACTTGTCCTGGGTACACACACATCTGATGAACAGAATCATCTTGTGATAGACAGTGTGCAGCTCCCCAATGATGATGCTCAGTTTGATGCCTCACTGTGACAGTGAAAAAGGAGAATTTGGAGGCTTTGGCTCAGTTACTGGGGAAAATTGAAATTGAAATCAAGTTTAACCATAAAGGAGAAGTGAAAAGGGTCCGTTATATGCTCCAGATTCCTTACGTCATTGCAACAAAAACTCCATCCAGTGATGTCCTTATTTTTGACTACACCAAGCACCCTTCAAAGCCAGACCCTTCTGGGGAGTGTAATCCAGACTTGCACCTCCCGTGGACATCAAAAGGAGGGCTTTGGGTTGTCGTGGAACCCAAATCTCAGTAGACACTTGCTTAGTGCATCAGATGATCATATCAGCTGCTTGTGCGACATCAGTGCTGTTCCGAAGGAAGGCAAAGTAGTGAATGCAAAGACCATATTCACAGGACACATAGCAGTACTCAATGATGTTTCTTGGCACCTCCTCCATGAATCTCTCTTTGGATCAGTTGCTGATGATCAGAAGCTTATGATCTGGGACAAATGATCAAACAATATTTCTAAACCAAGCCACTCAGTGGATGCCCACAGCGTGGAAGTAAATTGTCTTTCTTTTAATCCTTATAGTGAGTTCATTCTTGCCACAGCATCAGCTGATAAGACAGTTACATTGTGGGATCTTAGAAATCTGAAATTGAAGTTGCATTCCTTTGAGTCACATAAGGATGAAATATTCCAGGTTCATTGGTCTCCTCACAATGAAACTATCTTGGCTTCCAGTGGCACTAACCAAAGCCTGAACATCTGGGACTTGAGTAAAATTGGAGAGGAGCAGTCCCCAGAAGATGGCCCACCAGAATTGTTGTTTATTCATGGTGATCACACAGCCAAAATATCTGATTTCTCCTGGAACCCAATTGAACCATGGGTTATTTGTTCTAGATCAGAAGACAATATCATGCAAGTCTGGCAGATGGCAGAGAACATATACAATGAGGAAGACCCTGATGGAAATATGGATGCAGAGGGACAGGGGTCCTAGACTTGTCTGCACTGCTGCTGATTTTTAGACTCCCCTTACTTCCCAACCTGAGATTGACTTAACACTGGTTTTGAGACAGACATTTTTTTTTTGTCCAGACATCCTTCTATAGGCAATTGTAAACCCAGACAGCAAGTGATCTCACTCTTAACTGAGGTGGAGGAGGGGGCTTGACTCAGCAGAGCCACACACCCATATTTAATTTTTCCCCAAGAACTTTTTATGAGCAAATCCAGCTCAAAAATCTGATTTTAGCCACAGAAAATGGACCATGAGTGTTTTTTTCTTCCTAAGCTATAACTGCAAGTTTTTTCAGGCTAATTTAACTAAAATTAGGATGGGATAGGATTTCTATCCAAGTGAGGAGTCTGAGACACTGAAGTATTAGCATTGTAAGATGTCTGAACTGTTTCCTTTGTTTATAGAGAAATTCAGAGACTAAAATTGGCATGGTTAACCTTCTAGGCTACCCTAGATGGTTTCCTCTGTATCCAGTCAAAATTTCTTAGTGAAAAATTTTTGTTATATTTAATTTTTTTCCCCTAGTGACTGTTTAGTGTCTCCTTCCATTTCTCATCTGATGGGGTAGGGGGGGGACAAACAGCCATGTGAAATGTTTTGTAGTTATACCTACAAAATACCTTTGTTCACCTTCTCATATAGTTTTGCTCTTTAGTGTATTTCTTGAGCTATGTTTTTATATTATTTCTTTGCTTTTTGTGAATTTTTGTTTTAAACTTGGGACCAGCAGGTTACAAAGAAGGTATATGTTCTTACGTGACAGATGTATGCCTGGTAGACTGAACAGTAATCTGAAAGCAGATCAACTGGTAGCTGACGTATTTTAAAATTAATTCTGAATGGCATTCTTTCTTTTTTCCCTTTCTTAAAAAATGTTTTTGAACAAATCCCACACTAATGGAATTAGTCCATGACCACTCATTTTCTATGACATCTTTTGGGGTAACTTGTCCAACCGCATCCTGTTACTGTACATGACTAACTGTAAGCGATTATGATGGAATAAATTGTTTTTCTACATAAAAAATGTGGAAGGATACAGGTTGATGATGTGAAGTTATTCACCTGGGGTTGGGGTATGCAGAGAATAAAGATTGTATAACTGCTAGATATCCACTAGTGCAGACACAGAATCCCAAAGATATATTCCAATATATTTCTTCCTCTAGTCTTACACTATTTAAGATAAATGTACTTTATCCATTTAATTCAATAAGTATTTATTATCTATAGTGACTGAAAGACCATTATAAGAAAAGAGATGCAAAGAAAAAAAATAGCCCCTCATCTCAAAAAGCTTCCATTTTATTAAGGAAAATCATGTGAATACATAAAAGTAAATATAATTTATAATGCAGGTAATCAGGACAGCTTCTAGAAATTCATGAAAGCTTTTTGTCTCCATAAGGAGAGATCAGTACCAAATGATGTGTAATGTGAGATATCTGAGTTGTATATAAGATAAATACTAATTTCATCTCATGTATGTGATGTCATTTGAGATGAATTTGCTTGTTTGGTTTCTTTTTTAGTTTATTTAATTGTTTAATTAATTTAGAATATTTTTCCATGATTACATAATTAATGTTCTTTTCATTCTCTCCCCCACCCCCTCCCACAGCCAACCAGCAATTCCATTGGGTTTTACATGTGTCATTGATCCAGAATTATTTCCGTAACTAACATTTGCACTACGATGATCATTTAGAGTCTATATACCCAATCACATCTCCATCAAACCATGTGATCAAGCAAATGTTTTTTCTTCTGTATTTCTACTCTCATAGTTCTTTCTCTGGATGTGGATAGTGTTCTTTCTCTTAAGTGTCTCAGAATTGTCCTGGATCATTGTATTGCTACTAGTAGAGAAGTCTATTATATTCAATTGTGCCACAGTGTATCCATCCCTGTGCATAATGTTCTCCTGCTTCTGCTCCTTTACTTCATCAGTTTCTGGAGGAAATTCCAGTACACATGGGATTCCTCCAGTTCATTATTCCTTTGAACACAATGGTATTCCATCACCAATGGATACCACAATTTATCCACCTATTTCCTGATTGAAGGGCATTCCTTCATTTTCCAATTATTTTTTACCACCACAAAGTGTGCAGTTATAAATATTTTTGTATGTCTTTTTTCCTTATGATATTTTTGGTGTATAAGCTCAGCAGTGGTATGGCTGATTAAAGTGGCAGGCAGTATTTTAAAGCCCTTTGGACCTAGTTCCAAATTGCCATCCAGAATGGTTGGATCAATTCACAACTCCACCAGTAATTCATTAAATTTTGTCACATTGCCTCCAAAATTTATTACTTTCCTTTGCTGTCATATTAGCCACTCTGTTAAGTATGAGGTGGTACCTTAGAGTTGGTCTGATTTGCATTTCTCTAATTATAAGACATTTAGAACACTTATTTCATGTGCTTATTCATAGTTTTGATTTCTTTAACTGAAAATTGCCTATTCACATCCCTTGTCCATTTATCATTTGGGGAATGGTTTGATTTTTTGTACAATTGATTAAGCTCCTCATAAATTTGAGAAATTTGACCTTTGTCAGAGGTTTTCGTTATAAATTTTTTACCAATTTGTTGCTTCCTTTCTAATTGTGGTTGCATTGATTTTGTTTGTACAAAATCCTTTTAATTTAATGTATTCAAAAATATTCATTTTATATATTTTATATTCTCCATCTCTTGTTTGGTCTTAAAATCTTTCCTTTCCCATAGATCTGACAGGTACACTCTTTTATGTTACCTAATTTACTTACAGTTTCCTTCTTTATATTCAAATCATTCACCCATTTTGAGTTTATCTTGCTATAGGGTGTGAGATGTTGATCCAATCCCAGTCTCTACCATACTGTTTTCCATTTTTTCCCAGCAGTTTTTGTCCAATAGTGGATTTTTGTCCCCAAAGCTGGGATATTTGTTTTTATCACAGACTGCCTTGCTGAAGTCACTTACCCCAAGTCTATTCCACTAATCCACCTTTCTGTCTCTTAGACAGTACCATATTGTTTTGACGACTAATGATTTAGAGTACATTTTAAGATCTGGTACTGCTATGTCCCCATCCTTCAATTTTTTTCAGTATTTCCCTTGATATTCTTGATCGTTTGTTCTTCCAAATTAACTTTGTTATAATTTTTTCTAATTTTTCTAATAAAAAATATTTTCTAATAAAATTATTATTCTAATAAAAAAATTTTTAGGAGTTTGATAGGTATGGCACTTAAGTAAATTATTTTGAGTAGGATTGTCATTCTTATTATGTTAGCTCATCCTACCAATGAGCAATTAATGTTTTTTCCAATTGTTTAAATCTAGTTTTAATTGCATGGAAAGTGTTTTGTAGTTGTGTTCATATAATTCCTCTGTTTTTCATGACAAATAGATTTCTAAATATTTTATTTTATCTAGGGTTATTTTTAATGGAATTTCTCTTTTTAACTCATTGCTGAGATGTGTTGGAAATATATAGAAATGCTAATGATTTATGTGTGTTTATTTTTATATCCTGCAACTTTGCTAAAGTTGTTAAATTATTTACTCTAACTTTTTAGTTGATTCTCTAGGGTTCTTTAAGTAGACCATCATATCATCAGCATCTTTAATTTGTTCTCTTTCTAGTTTTTTTAATTTGCATACTCAATTAATTGACTTCTTCCCTCTCTGATTTGTTAATATATGCCCTCAGGGATATAAATTTTCCCCTGAGTACTGCTTTGGTTGCATGCCATAGATTTTGATATTATGTCTCCTCATTGTCATTCTCTTCAATTAAATTATTCTTTGTTTCTATGATTTGTTCTTTAACCAACTAATTTTGGAGAATCATATTTTTTAATTTCTATTGAATTTTTAATTTGCCTCTCCATTTACCCTAATTATTATTTTATTGCCTTATGATCTTAAAAGATTGTATTTATTATTTCTGCTTTTTTGCATTTGTTTGCCATGTTTTTATGTCTTATGATGTGGCCAATCTTTGTGAATGTAACATGTGCTCCTGAAAAGAATGTGTATTCCTTTTTGTTCCTCTTTATTTTTTTCCAAATATCTATTAACTATTTTTATAACACTTTATTTATATCTCTTAGCTCTTTCTCAATTATTTTTGGTTTGATTTATCTAGATCTAATAGAGGAAGATTCAATGTCTCCCACTAATAGGATTTTACTCTCTATTTCTTCTTAAGCTCCAATAGTTACTCCTTTTAAAATGTAGATGCTATTTGGTGCATTTGGTGCATATATGTTGAGTACTGATATTTCCTCATTGTCTGTATTGCCTTTCATCAGGATGCAATCTCCTTTCCTATCTCTTTTAATCAGATCTGTTTTTACTTTGGCTTTGTCAGATACCATGATTGAGACTTCTGACTTCTTTTTCTCAGTTGAAGCCTAATAGCTCTTGCTCCAGTTTTTTATCTTTATTCTCTGTGTGTGTCTCCCTGCCTCATATGTGTTTCTAATAAACAAAATATGGTAGGATTTTGGTTTCTAATCCACTTTTCTATTTGCTTCCATTGCATGAATGAGTTCATCCCATTCATATTCAGTTATGATTACCACCTGTTTATTCCTCATCATTTTTATTTCCTCTCCTAGTCTTACCCTTTTTTCTTTCTCTATTTCCTTCTACACCAGTGTTTTGCTTTTAATCAGTCCCTCGCAATACCCACCCTTATATTACTTCCTTTCCTACCCACTCCCTTCTCATTCCCCTCTTATTTTTCATTAGGGTTTATTAAATCCCTCCCCCCTCTCTTTCCCTTCCTTTTTGTATTCCCCACCTCACTTCCCCCCCTTCATTTCCCCCTCTCTCCTTCCCTATAGGTTAAGATAGAATTCAATACCTCAATGGATTTAGATGTGCTTCCCTCTCAGATTTGATTCCATTGAGAGTAAGGTTAAATATTGCCTTTTAGCACTTTCTTCCTCTATTCTTATAATAGTATTCTTCCCTCCACCCCATATGCAACTCTTTCTGTGGTATAGATTATCCTACTTTTCTTATTATTTCAAGTTGCTCTTGGTGCCTTCTCCCATTCCTCCCCCTTTCTTATTTTACATATCCTCTTAAACCACTTAGTACCCAAACCACTACTTATGAATAATTCTTCTAACTTCTATGATAGTGAATACAGTTTTTGAATTACAAATATCATTTTCCCATATAGGAATATAAACAATTTGACCTTACTGAAGCCCTTAAGAGAATTTTTTTTCTTTTCCCTCTCTTTCTTGTTTATGTTTTCGTGTTTCTCTTGAATTTTGTATTTGGACATCAACTTTTCTGTTTAGTTCTGATCTTTTCTTTAAAAATACTTGGGAGAGAAAGCTAAAGTTCAGATCTCCTGAAACCCTCCCTTACCAATCTCAAACCAAATGCTCCTAGGGCACCGAAATTCAAAACAATCAACAGCATAGACCCTGGGAGTCCTCTTCCTGGACCTGGACCTGGACCAAAAGGTATGCCCCCCCAAAAGCCAGAATCCGAGACCACTCGGACCTAAGAGGTAGGCAGAAGGAAGGTCCTAGGACCCATCCCCCCCAACCCAGAGCTCTGAGTCTGAGTCCGAGGCAGCAGAGGCAACCTCAGAGCCTGCTATTCTGAAGGCCGCTTCCTGAAAACAACCTAACCCAGTCGAGGGGGCACCCAGACAGCAGGGAAACAGAGAGAGAGGGGGGAGCTTGTAACCCCCTGGCTGGATCCTTCCATCGGAGTCTCACAAAAAAAGTCCCTGCCTCAAGGCATACTCAATTCAACCCAGGGAAAGCTAATCTCATTAGAAGCCCTCAGATCTCCAGGAAGCCGCAGCCCCTTCCCCCTCAGAGAGCAGGCTCATCTGGCTGGCTAAGGCACAGGAACAAGGGCCAAGCTAGGCTTAGAGCGTGGAAGTAAGGCAATGGAGAAGCATCAGGAGGGTGCCGAGGAGAGGAGGGCAGTAACAGAGACATACCAGCAACTCCTGGCTTCCCGGGAAGACAGAACAACAACTGCATAGAACAGACAATCTGCCTAGGGCTAAAACCTCTGAACACCAGACAGAGATGAGAAAAGTTAATCCCCCCCCCACTCAGATAGAGATGGCAAACTCCACAGAAGCACAAAAGTCCCAAAATTAAAAAAAAAAAGGGGGCGACTTTGGACACATTTTATGGAGCAAAAATACAAAACATAGAGAAGATAGAAGAGGAAACACAAGTAAATGCTCCAAAACCTTCCAAAGGAAATGGAAACTCTCCACAAACCCATGAAGAATTTGAATCTGAAATGATCAAAAAGATGGAAGCCTTGTGGGAGAAAAAGTGGGAAATAATGCAAAAGAAATTCACGCATCTACAAAACCAGTTTGACCAAACTGTAAAAGAAAACCAGGCTTTAAAGCAAGAACTAACAAAGCAAAGCCAAAAGAGCAAGAAATTAGAAGAGAACATAAAATATCTCACTGACAAAGTGACAGATTTGGAAAATAGAGGGAGAAGAGATAATTTAAGAATAATTGGACTTCCAGAAAAGCCAGAAATAAACAGCAATTTCGACATTGTAATACAAGAGATAATCAAAGAAAATTGCCCAGGGATTCTAGAACAAGGGGGTAATACAGCCACTGACAGAGCTCACAGAACACCCTCTACACTAAACCCCCAAAAGACAACTCCCAGGAATTTAATTGCCAAATTCCAAAACTCTCAAACAAAAGAAAAAGTCCTGCAAAAAGCCAGAAAAAGACAATTTAGATATAATGGAATGCCAATCAGGGTCACACAAGCCCTTGCAAGTTCTACTTTAAATGTTCGTAAGGCATGGAACATGATCTTCAGAAAGGCAAGAGAGCTGGGTCTTCAACCAAGAATCAACTATCCAGCAAAACTGACTAGATACTTCCAAGGGAAAGTATGGGCATTCAACAAAATAGAAGATTTCCAACTTTTTGCAATGAAAAGACCAGATCTCTGTGGAAAGTTCGATATCAAAAATCAAAGAGCATGGAATACCTGAAAAGATCCAGACACAAACAGAGGAGACTCAAGGGAGCAAGAACTCAGAATTGTCCTCGTGGGGAAAATGGGAGCTGGGAAAAGTGCCACAGGAAATACCATCCTGGGCAGGAAAGAGTTTGAATCCACAATCTTAGGAGGATCAATTGCCAAGACATGCAAGGAAGCCCAGACCAATTGGAAAGGAAGGCAGGTTTCTGTAGTTGATACTCCAGGCATTTTTGATGCAAACACCCCAGAGCGAGACAATTTAAATGCAATAGCCCATTTCATGACACTCTCCTCTCCCGGCCCACATGCTCTCCTACTAGTGTTGAGAGTGGGTCGTTTCACAGAGGAGGAGAAGGCAGCCATTGAGAGGCTTTATTCTCTTCTAGGTGCTGATGCAGTCAGGTTTTTGATCATTGTATTCACTGGGAAAGATCAGCTAGAAGAACTAAGTATAAGGGATTATGTAGAATCCATTCAAGACCCCTATTTCAATGAATTGAGGAAGAAGTGTGGAAATCGATATTGCTCACTTGACAATAGGGCAAGAGGAGCTCAGAGGGATGCCCAGATTTCAGAGCTGATGGCCATGATTGTTAGCATGGTGCAAGAGAATGGAAACACCCACTACACCAACAATGTATATCAATCGGTGGAAGACTACCTCCAGAAGAAGACACAGGAAAGTGTGGAATACATCAAGATGCAGCATCAGAGGGAAATGGCAGAAATTAGGCAAAAGTATTCAAATGAGGAACAAAGGAAAAAAAAGCCCAGGAAGCCGAAGAAATGTACCAGAGAAGTAAGCAGGAAGCTAGGAAGAATACTGAGAC
Source organism: Monodelphis domestica (assembly GCF_027887165.1). Taxonomy (NCBI): domain Eukaryota; kingdom Metazoa; phylum Chordata; class Mammalia; order Didelphimorphia; family Didelphidae; genus Monodelphis; species Monodelphis domestica. Next base: position 390,096,422 of record NC_077228.1, read on the forward strand.
TAATGACAATATCCTTTTCGGAGTGGTTCTGATTATTGTGGACATTGTTGTAGCATGGGTTAGGAAGATCTTCTGGTAGACCTACTAATACCCAGAATTCTTTTCATATCTAGTTTCACTCTGGCCTGCATTCATAGAGTCATGCTTTTCCAGGGAGAAGAGTGGTAAGAGCTAGGCAACTAGAGTTAAGCAACTTTCCCAGGGTCACCCAGCTAAGAAATATCTGAGCCTAGATTTGAATCCAGGATCTCCAACTTTGCCCCCAAGATATACTGTCCTAAAACGATGCACAACCCAGCAGCGGGAAGGCTTCACAAACCATTTATTTCTGAGCCTCATTTTTCTCATCAGATCCCAAGTCTTTAATAGGATTATTCAATATTTAATCAACACCAAAGGAAAGTCTGAGTTGGGGGAAAAAGAAATAAAGCATAAGTACTGGAAATTTAAAGTTAATTAGAAGGAACAGAGAGATGAAACATAAGATATGCAGAGATTGGGGTTTTTAATAGAGTTTTGAAATTTTTTCTTTATAAATCAATCTTTATTTTAAAAGCATTCTTTACAGACCTGGAGACTCTGTTAGTCTAGAAACCTAAGAATCGATTGTATTCTAATATTTTTAGATTTTTGGAAATATGAAGTACTGAAAATTTTTTTTTTAATTAGGAGAAAAAATAACTTGCCTTGGCTCTATTAGAAAAAAAAAATCATTCTCTTTTTTAGGGTTGTTTCAAATTTTTCTCTGGTTTTCTGACTAACTTCTTTGGGTTATTTATACTTTTTATGGCATTCTATGTTTTTATGGTTTGTCTTATTCTTGTTCCTGTTTATTCACTATTGATAAACTATAACTTGGCATGGTTCAGGTTATTCTTTTTTACTCCTGATTTTGCTAGGATTTTGCCTTACTTATTTGCTATTTTATTGATTTGTCTCTCTGCTCTTTTCTTTTTTTTAACAGATTTGCTGTGTTTAATTTTGTTGATCTTTTGAAAGAGCCAATTTTTAGTTTTATCAATTATATGAGCTTTTTGTTGCCATTTTATCTACTTCCCATCTAATTTCAAAGACTGTTTTTGTACTCATTTTAGCTTTGTTTTATAATTTTTCAAAATGCATATTCACTTTTTGATCCTCTCTTTTCTGTTTTGATTACATATGATTATGAAGAAATGATTTTTCTTCTAAGGAATGCTTTAAAGGCATCCTAGAAATTGTCATACATGTTTCATGAATATATTTTTTCTTCACATTGTTATTCAGTGTTTCTGTTCTATTTCATATGTTTTGACCCAACCTGTATTTTAAATTTCATAATATATCAATATCAAATATTAATAAATCAAAATTTTATGTTAAATGTTCAAAAAAAATACTTGGAAATCACAGATGTTCAAGATGGCGGCTTAGAGAAAGCTGAAGTTCAGATCTCCAGACACCCTTCACTACAGTGTCTTGGGTTTAAAATCAAATATAAGGTGGTTGCCAGGGAAATATTCCCAATTATTCAAATATCCAAGTCAATTGGGTTTTATAGAGATTTTAATTAACAATACAATGAGTAATCAAAGAAAGAGAGAGAGAGTAAGAAAGGAATAAGTATGAAGGGCCTCAAGGCAATATGGCCTAGACCTGAGTCTTAAAAGAGAAATCAGTCAGTTTTTTTATAACACTCACCATAAGATCTGTCTAAGTAAGGATTTCTAATGACACCAGGCCAGCAGCATCTCAGCTGCTTTCACCAGCTCTCTCCTCCATCTGAATGTTTCAGAATCAGTCTCCTCAGAATGAGTCTCTCCAATCTGAATGTTTCAGAATGACCTTCCAGCTCTTCCCTGAGCTCTTATTTTTAAGGGCAAAATCTTCTCTGTCACCTCCCCTAAGTCCTTACATCTACCAATCACTGTAGATGTTTCTAAAGGACTGCCCATTCTTAGTCCACACCTAAGAAGGTGTGGATTTTTGAGTAATTCACACCAGGAAAGCTCTGAGTAAATTTTCCAGTTCTTTGTTCCTTGTAAATTCACAAGTTGCTTGACCTTTATAAGTACTTAGCTTAAGAAAAGTATGGGTTTAAGTACTTTTCATTGTTCAGAAAAGAGTTTACAACTTTATCTTCCCCTAGGGCAAACCCAAGTAGGTAAAGTAGAATTCTCACATTCCTGCTTTAAGTAGAGTTCACTGCCCAAATGGGGAATGGACTTAATCCAATCTTATAAAATAGGGTCTGGGAAATTTTAAGGTTTACAGTCTTTAATGAATAATGCTTGGAAATGATCAAATAAAATATTATTTAAAAATACTTGGAAATCTTCTATTTTGTTAAATGCCCATACTTTCCTCTGGAAGTATATAAGAAGTATATAATCTGATCCTTGATTGTAGACCAATTTTTTTTGCCTTTCTGAATTTCTTATTCCAAGCCTTGCAGTCCTTTAGTGTGGAGGCTGCCAGATCCTCTGTAATCCTGTCTGAGGCAACTTGATACCTGAATTGTCTCTTTCTGGCTCCTTGCAATATTTTCTCCTTAACTAGGAAGTTCTTGAATTTGGCAATTACATTCCTGGGGTTTGTCTTTTGAGGATTTAATATAGAGGGTCATCTATGGACTCTTTCAGTGCCTCCTTCTTCCCAATTCTTTTCTTTAAAGACTGGTTTTCAGCAATGATATTTTAATTTCCCCCTTTTTTCCTTCTTTTTTAGTTTTGGAAATTATTTTTAATTAATAAATTTAGAATATTTTTCCATGGTTACAAGTTTCTTGTTCTTTCCTCCCCCCCACCACCACTTCTCTCCCATAGCTAACACACAATTCCACTGGGTTTTACATTTGTCATTGACCAAGAACTATTTGCATATTATTTATATTTGTACTAGTTTGATCATTTTGAGTCTATATCCCCATCAACCCATTTGATCAAGGAGTTGTTTTTTTGTACTCCCACAATTCTTCATCTGAATGTAAATGGTGTGCTTTCTCATAGATCTCTCAGAATTGTCCTAGACTATTGCATTGCTGCTAGTAGACAAGTCCATTGTGCCACAGTGTATCTGTCTCTATGTATAATGTTCTCCTGGTTCTGCTCCTTTCACTCTGCATCAATTCCTGGAGGTTGTTCCAGTTCACATGGAATTCCTCTAGTTTATTATTCCTTTGAGCTCAATAGTATCCCATCACTAACATGTACCACAATTTGTTCAGCCATTCCCCAACTGAAGGGCCTCCCCTCATTTTCCTTTTCAGTTCAGTCTATTCTACTTTTCATGGCTTCAAGCAGGTCAATTCTTGTCTCCAATTTGTTTCTCATTTCATTTGATTTCTGGGCTTCTTTTTCAAGTGGAAGATTCTGTCTTTTAAACTAGTATTTTCTTTTTGAACTGTTTCCCACTTTTCATGCCAAGTTTGTTCTACCTTTCTTACTTGGTTCTCCACCTCTATTCTGATTTCCTGGAGGATTGTGACCAATTTTCTTTTTTTTTTTAACAGTTTGGATGTGTTTGCTTGTTTGTCACCCTCTGCTGCCTCCTTTGTAGACTGTAATTTTTCCCCATAGAATTTATCCAGAATCAAAACTTTTTTTCTTATTTTTTGGAAGTTGTAGTTTATAGTTCTTGGGTGTTGATGGCCATTGCTGTGGTAGTTTTTTCTTCCCTTCCTAGTCAGAAATGTGAGTGAGGATGGTAGTCAGGTCTCTGTGTATGGAGCTTCAGAGGTTTTGCCCTGAGTCTAGTCTCCATTCTCTGCTTCATCTGCTGGGTGCAGCCCCTCTCTGTGTTATCTCTTTGCCCAAGCTCTGAGTTTCTCAGACTCCTTGGATCCCAAGTCTCACTGCTTTCAGGAGTAAATCTGTGGTGCCCTCAGCCAGTCCCCAAGAACCTAGAGTTTGCCCCATGCTTGCTCTGACTCTGGTTCTGTAGGTGGCGGTGGAGTGATCAACTCATACTTGGATGGGAGTAATTTTACCCCCTTACAGTGTGGAAATGCCTAAACCCTGCCTACCTTCAGGCCCTACAGAAGAGCCCCTTTACTCATCTGATTTTGGTTTTTGTCCTTTTGAGGTGTTTTATATTGGTTGGTGGTGAGGAAAAACCCTTGGTTCTACCCTATGGTCATCTTAGCCTGGAAGTCCCCTTGAGATGAGTTTTAAAGAAAGAAATAGTGTTGAAAAAGAAGTAAAAAGACACTATCTTCAAGACAAGGGAGACAAATATCTATGACCCCAGCTTTCTTAATCTAATTCAGTATAAAACCTACCTAGCATCTAGTTTCTTGCCTATAATCATTACTATTACTGTTTGGACAGACATATCCTTATTAGAGCTATTGTTTGTAAAACCAATTTTAAAAATATAAATGTGGGACCACTAGGTGGAAGTGAGGTAGGAAGAAATACAAATATCTTCTTGCACCATTTCTTTTTTTTTAAACCCTTACCTTCATTGTGTATTGGTTCTAAGGCAGAAGAGTGGTAAGGACTAGGTAATGAGGGTCAAGTGACTTGCCCAGGGTCACACAGCTAAGAAGTGTCTGAGGCCAGATTTGAACCCAGGACCTCCCATCTCTGGGCCTGGCTCTCAATCCACTGAGCTACCCAACTGCCCCCTTATACCATTTCTGTTTGAATGAACAAGGCTGCAAGATAAACCTTTAATTTTTATCTACTTTATGTGAAGATCTATGTTCCTTGAAATCCCAAACCTATATAGTACAAAGAATAATTCAAGGGTTGTTCAAACTTTTTGTTTTCAAGCACACCCAATATGTTGCATATTTCTATGCTTTAAGTTAACCTACAAAAATAGCTTCTAAAATTCAGGAGAACCACACTATAGTTTATTTTAAAATTAACAGAGGGTGAAGAGTACCTTTATCAATTTGTATTTTGACACTGAAAACTTTACAACATTGAAAATATGGGATATTTATTTAAATGGTACTTGTGACAAGGTTCTGGAACCTCTGATAGCAAAGGTCACAATACCAAAGATAGAGAGGTGCCTGAGTGAGTCAGGAATTGATTAGATGATACTTTCAGAGAGGCAGCTGTCACTGATATTATAAAATAGATTCATCACCATCAAGTCCTTCAGGGGTTCTCTGTGCCCATGATTTTAGAAAGCTTTTTGCATGGCATGATATAGTTGAATTTCCTAGGCGCAAACACAAGAAAAGGGAATAGGGGAAAAGCCATTCCCAAAAGACCCTTGAAGCATCAACATTCCACTCCCAACAAATAATTCTCGTCAGGCAATCTTTGTCTTCCTCCTCATCCAAAGATATAAGTCTACAATAGCAAACAAAATTACCAGATATAAAGTTGTCCTGAATATACTAGCTAAGGATGATGGGGGGCTCATGTTCTCATAAAGCTACTGTTAACCATTTCTACCTCTCTCCCTCATATTTTCTCTCCTCTTCCAATTTCCATTCATTGATTCTAGTTTGCTCTTTGGAACCAAAGAGAAGAAGTTTAATCACTCTTCTATAGAATATGTCAGCTTTTTAAATTTCCAAAGACAGACATCATGTCTTCCTTAAGATATTTCTTCTCCAGCCTGGACACATGTCACCATTTCCTTCTGTATCTCTAGCAGTTAAAACCATATCTGACACTTGTTAAATGCTTAATGGTTACTTATTGACTGTCTAATTGATTTATTTTTAAAAAATTTTCAGATTATATGTTGTTGTAATTTGTAATAGTCATTTTCTGATATTTTACAATCCATGTTCTCCCTTTCCATCTCAACTCTCTCCCTTGCCCAAGACCACAGCTAATATGTATAGGTTGTATGTATATAAAAATATATGTAAATATATCTTATCATACAATACATGTTCCCATGTTGATCATGTGGAAGATGACTTATACCACTTACACTAGAGAAAAATTCGTGGAGTAAAGTGAATGGCATAATTCATGACATTCGGAGTTCACCCTTATATGGTGGTAGATAGCCTTTTTCTTCATGAGTACCTTAGAGATGTCCTACATTCTTACATTATTGATAATAGTTGTCATTCACAATTGATCAACATGCTATTTCAATTGTGGTCTGATTAAGGCAGGGCAAGCGGAACTGTTGTGGCATTGTAATTAGCTAAATCTAATATATACATAAGGACCAGGTAAATTACACTGTGAGTAGGATAGGAACTGGTTGGTTGTTGTCCTGCCTATTCAAAAAGGACCAAAATGACATCCCTGGTAAAGTCTTTTGCTTCATGCATAAATTGGACTTAAGAGAGGCAGAGTTGCACTTTCTCTTACAGTGTTATCGAAGTCCAGTGGCAAAATATTTTGGTGATACTTTGGGATGATATAGATGACTTTAGATTCTTCCATATCTATCCAGGCTCTAGGTGCTCCACAGTACCTGCTCTTTCTACCTCCATGCCATTGGAACAAGTTAATCTCATTCATTTCTTCTTTCGGAGAAGTCTTCATATGTGTGAGGAGAAAACCCTCTGTCTTATCAACAGATTTGAGACCTGTACATTACCCTCAGCCTCGTTTAGCCTGCTTGATAAGATATTTCACTGAGGTGTAGCTTCTGCATATGCTATAGTTTCTTGGAGCCACAGGTGAACTGGGTGGCAGGTGGACCCCAAAAGAAGAAAGTGTCCCTTAGAAGAAGTAGGCAAGCCCTCACAGCACAAATACTTTTCTTTCCTAAAAACCCTATACAGCCAGAGGGAGAGCAGTACTGTGTTAGCAAAAGGAAGAAGTATTAGCTAAGACATTTAAGAAGTCAGAAGCAGAGCCAAAACTTGAGCAGACTAAGGAGGGTTTTACCCCAGGGCATCAAAATTAAGTGCTGATAACATTTTTTGTCTTTCTGCAAAGTAAAAACAACCGGGCTTAGTCCCTTATTAGCAAGAATAACTGGCTCAAATAGGAAACTACCAGATGGAGTGAGCATTCTGTCCATCCTATCTTGTCCCCCATCACCATTCCCTGAAGCTACAACCCTGGTAAGATTCCTGCCAAATGTGGCCTGTCCTTAGCCTTACTCCCAGTCTTGTTGCAGCTTCCTTAGAAGTAGTGTCTTGGGGTCTTTGCCATTATTCTGAATTGAATTGAAGAGGTATTTCCTGATGCTTATGCAAACACATACACCTGTACTCATATATCGTTGTTCTGGGCAAAAAAGTATCAATTTAATAAAAAAGGCTTTCGGTTTTTAGTCAGACTGTAGCACCTTTGAACATTTTGAGATATTGTTGATCACACAGTGCAAGAGCAAGTGCATGGACTTGAGCAAGCTCCTGTGAATTCAGAAAGTTTGGGATGGATTTTCTAGGACTTCTGGAAAGAGCCTCAGATATGACCCTATTTCTGAGGTTATTTCAGAGTATACTAACTGGCAGAAAGGCAATCAGTGAAATTTTGGGTCTTTGTGTTTTTTTTTTCCTTTCCAGTGAATCTCTGGGGGTAATTCCACACCATGCCATCTCAGATCAAGTTTCCAGGCGCACTAGAGTCTATGTTTAAAAGACATTCTTGGACATGTTGAACCATCTCTCTAAGAAGGCAATTGACTAAGACTATCCTATTATCCTCTGTTTATTTAACAGATGACTCAGAAAATTGTTTTTTGATATATCAAGAAACAACTTAGAAAACTTTGTCTAGACCACTCTGAGGAAACATATCAAAATAATAGCACATCCCCTTTAAATCACCCTTCCCATCACAGTTCTCTGGCCACTTTTTCATCATACTTTAAAGTATACTCAAACTAAATATATTTGCCTAGTTGGTAGTTAATACCACAGGTCTTAATTTCTTGGTAATGGAAGGTTTAGACTTTTAATAACTCTCTAAAGAAAAGATAGAAAGTTAACAGAGACCCTTGACTATATAATAGGGAACATGATCATTACTAAAAGTCCTTACCAATAATTCACTCTTCCTAATAAATATATGTGTTATATGTATGCATATATGTATATATATATATATATATATATATATATATATATATATATATATGAACCTACCATGTGGTATTTTCTCTATAACTTAAGAGTCTTAGAGAGCTAAGGGAAGTGCCAAGAGATAAAAATTCATGAAGCAAGTATATGTTAATGACAGAATTTAAACTCAGATCTTCCTGGCTTGTCTATTCAGTAAACTACATATTTTTAATAGTAGAAAAAAGTGAAAAAATTTAAGTGATTGCTACGAAATGTGTTTTCTCTCTCATATGAACACACATGCATAGACACACACTATTGATACCTTTGCTCATGCCATGCTCCATATCTAAAATGTACTCTTTTATATATGTATTTTAACTTTAAAAGATATTTTTCAATTACATGTAGAAACAATTTTTGACAACCATTTTCACATTTTGCAATTTAGATTTTTCCTTCCCTTCCTCCCTCCATCTCCACTCCCCAGAAGCACTAAATAGTCTAATATAGGTTATACTAGTGCTTTCATGTAATCATACACATTTCCATATTCCTCATTACTTGATAGGAGACATGTATCATGAATTCAATAAAAATCTCATGGAGGAAATCCAGTGAAAAATTATATACTTTCATCTACATTCAAACTCCAACAATTCCATCTTTGTCAGGGGATAGCATTTTTTATCATGAATACTTGGGGGTTTCTTGGAACCTTGTTTTGCTCAAAATAGTTTAGTCCTTCATATCTGATCATTGTATAATATTGTGTTACTGTATATACTGCTCTCCAGGTTCTGTTCACTTCATTTCACACCAATTCATACAAGTTTCTAGGGTTTTCCAAACTCATTCCATTCATCACTTCTTATGGTGCAAAATTTTCTATTAGAGACATGTACAACGTTTTTTATACATTCCCTGACTGATGCACAACTTCTCAATTCCCAATTCTTTGCAACTACAAAAGGAACTGCTAAAATATTTTTGTACAAGTATGTCCTTTCCTCCTATCTTTGATGTCATTAGGACACAGACTCAGTAGTAGTATTGCTGGATGAAAGAGTATATATAATTGTATAGGCCCTTGGGCATAGTTATATATTTCCCTCTAGAATGGTTGCTTTAGTTTCCAGTTCTACCAACACCATATTAGTATTCCAGTTTTCCTATATTTCCTCCACAATTTGTAATGTTCTTTTTTGGTCCTATTAACCAATATGGTAGGTGTGGCATGGAATCTCAGGTGTTTTCTTTTAAATTTGAATTTCTCTAATCAGTAGTGATTTGGAAAATTTTTATCATGTAACTATAGATGTTTTTAATTTCTTTATCTGAGAATTATTTGTTCATATCCTTTGACCATTTATCATTTGGAAAATGCTTTGTATTATTATGAATTTAACACAATTCTTTAGGTATTTGAGAAATTAAGTCTTTGTCAGAGACACTAGAAAGGAAAATTTGTTCCAAATTTGTTATTTCCCTAATGATCTTGGTCACATTGTTTTTTTTTGTTCAAAACCTTTTTAATTTAATGTACTCAAAATAATCTCATAATAATTTCATTTTCCATTGTGTTTTCTTTGACTTGTTTGGCCATAGATTCTTCCCTTCTCCATAAGTATGATAGATAAACTTTTCCATATTCCTCTAATTTTCCTTATGGTACCTCCCATATATTTCTAGCTCATTTTCCATTTTGACCTTATCTTGCTATTTGGTAGGAGATGTTGGTCTATGCCTAGTTTCTGCCATAATGTTCTCTTGTTTTTATGTTTCTCTTCAGTGTTGAATTTGGTTAGTGGATTTTTTTTTTGTTAGGAATCCTTGCAAGTACTCTATTTCATTAAATACTCTTTTTCTCCCTAGAGGATTAGGTTTACTTTCACTGGGTCTGTGATTCTTGTTTGTAGGTCTAGATTCTTTGCCTTTCAGAAAATCACATTTCATGCCTTCTTTAATGTAGAAGCTATTGTGTCTTGTATAATTCTGACTATGCCTCCATGGTTTAGCTAGTTTCCTTCTGGTTACTTTAAGCAGTTTTTCCATGGCCTGGAAATTTTTGAATTTTGTTATACCAGTCTTGTAATGTTTTATATTAGAGTCTCTTTGAGGAGGAGATGAAGTTCCCTTCCCGTCTGAGTATATCAAAGAAATCTTCCCTCATGTCCATGATTTTTAGTTATAGTTTTAAAGTATTCCAGTGATTGTGAGATTGTCTTTTTCTAGATCCATTTTCCATGTCAATTGTTTTCCAGTGAGCAATTTCAGATTTTCTAATTTTTTTTAATTTTTAAATTTTGTCTTATTGTTTCCTGTTACCTTATGGAGTCATTAATTTTCATTTGCTGAATTCTTATTTATAGAGGGTTATTCTCTTCCATAAGCTTTTGAATTTCCTTTTTTCATTTGGCCCATTCTAGTCTTTAGAAATTGTCTGCTTTAATTTTTTCTGTCCATTTTAACTTGTTACACTATAGTCTTTAAGGTGTTGTTTTCTTCAGTGTTTTTGACTTACATTCTCATTTGGCCATTATGATTTTTAGGGGGTTGCTTTCTTCAGTTAAAAATTTCCAAATATGTCCTCATTCTACTATTTCTTTTATTATTTCATTTTTAAACTTCTTTTCAATCACTTCCAACAGTGATTTTTTGGCAGAGAGATTTGGGTGGGGACAGGGTATGTGGCTGATATCCTTTCTTACTTTCTTTTGGGAATTCTTTCCTTTTCATTGTTGTCCTCTTTTGAGTTTATCTTTTAATCTTCCCTGTCACTGAAGTAATTTTCAAAAGTTATGGATTTTTTGCTCTTCTCTTAAGGTAAAGTTAGCAGTTTTTAATACTTGCTTGTAATCCCTCTCTGTTGCTTTAGCTAGACCTGATTATCTTTGAATCCCTTGTTGTGTACTTCCAGGGGGTGGACCAGCTGGATTCTCATGGGGAGCCTTGTAGGTATTTTATACACTTGAATTCTGCTTTCTCTGCTTAAAGTTATACTATTGTCTCTTGTGTCTGACTACTATCCCACTCTATTGTTTCATTGCTTCAGGCCATTTGGGAACATGTAGGGCTATTTTTTTTGTTTTTTTTGTTTTGTTGTTTTAGGATACTAAGAATTGCACTGAGTATTCTCCACTCTGCTATTACCTCACCTCAGGCCACCATGAGAAAGTGATTTGGGCTGGCCCGTATTCTGCCATTTCCCCCAATGTTGCACTCACTGTGTTGCTCTGCCTTCTCAGTCAATGAATTGTGTCCCTTCTGTTTTGTTTTGAGGAATTTTTTTCCTGTTCTTGTATGCTTGAAGGGTTTGAGAGAGCGAAGTATCCCTTATTATTCCATTTTAGTTCCAAGCATTCAACTGTAAACCCTGAAATGTAATTTCTTTCTCCATCTCTATCTGTTGGAATAAAAGACATTTGTGTGGTTTGAATAAGATAATGGATGTTAAACACTTTTTAAACCTTAAAGCACTATATCAATGCAAGGTATCATTATTGTTGTGGTTGTTATTTTTATTATTAGTCATCAGGCCTCCCTTATGGTGCAGATAATTACATTCGGTGAACATTTTTACTGCACTCTTGCTGAGCTCAAGCAAAATTTATGGAGAAAATGAGGGTATGTTGGTAAATGTATAACAGCTGGTCTCTCTAGAAAAAAAAATGTATGCACATACTTTTTTGGCTTAATCTGTGTTATTAACACTTTCTTAAGTCTGTACAATCAACAAAACAATGAAGCAAACCCTAATATCTTCCTAAGTTTAAAAGTTAACACTGAAAATTTGATAATCAGATATAACCAGTTAAAAGTGGTTCCATTACATCCTTGAGTAGAATATTTATAATTTGTTGAAGACCAATTGAAGAATTAATTCTTGTTTCTCCAAAAATATCTGCTCATTACATTTTGGTAAGGATTAAAAGAAGCTTTCAGGCTATGTATTAATTATCTTTATATCTGAAAATGCCTAAAAGTGTATTGCATATAATAGGGGTATAATAACGGAATTGAATTACATTTTTAATGGTGTTTAAGGCAGAAAGAGTCAAATGTATGAAAAAGTCTCTTTCAGGTGATGATATTATCTTAATTAAACGCTATTTTGCATCTTTTTTAAATAGATAAAATACATATTTCAAGTATATATATATATATATTTTTTTAAATATATTTTATTTGATCATTTCCAAGCATTATTCGTTAAAGACATAGATCATTTTCTTTTCCTCCCCCCCACCCCCCATAGCCGACGCGTAAGTCCACTGGGCATTAGATGTTTTCTTGATTTGAACCCATTGCTTTGTTGATAGTATTTGCATTAGAGTGTTCATTTAAAGTCTATCCTCTGTCATGTCCCCTCAACCTCTGTATTCAGGCAGTTGCTTTTTCTCGGTGTTTCCACTCCCATAGTTTATCCTTTGCTTATGAATGGTGTTTTTTTTCTCCTGGATCCCTGAAAGTTGTTCAGGGACATTACACCGCCCCTAATGGAGAAGTCCATTACGTTCGATTATACCACAGTGTATTAGTCTCTGTGTACAATGTTCTCCTGGTTCTGCTCCTCTCGCTCTGCATCACTTCCTGGAGGTTGTTCCAGTCTCCATGGAACTTCTCCACTTTATTATTCCTTTGAGCACAATAGTATTCCATCACCAACATATACCACAGTTTGTTCAGCCATTCCCCAATTGATGGGCTTCCCCTCGTTTTCCAGTTTTGGGCCACTACAAAGAGCGCAGCTATGAATATTTTTGTACAAGTCTTTGTGTCCATTATCTCTTTGGGGTACAGACCCAGCAGTGCTATGGCTGGGTCAAAGGGTAGATATTCTTTTGTCGCCCTTTGGGCATAGTTCCAAATTGCCCTCCAGAATGTTTGGATCAGTTCACAGCTCCACCAGCAATGAATTAATGTCCCTACTTTGCCACATCCCCTCCAGCATTCATTACTTTCCTTTGCTGTTATGTTAGCCAATCTGCTAGGTGTGAGGTGATACCTCAGAGTTGTTTTGATTTGCATCTCTCTGATTATAAGAGATGTAGAACACTTCTTCATGTGCTTGTTAATAGTTTTGATTTCTTTATCTGAGAACTGCCTATCCATTTCCCTTGCCCATTTATCAATTGGAGAATGGCTTGATTTTTTGTACAATTGATTTAGCTCATTATAAATATGAGTAATTAAACCTTTGTCAGAGGTTTCTATGAAGATTTTTTCCCAATTTGTTGTTTCCCTTCTGATTTTAGTTATATTGGTTTTGTTTGTACAAAAGCTTTTTAGTTTGATGTAGTCAAAATTATTTATTTTACATTTTGTGATTCTTTCTATATCTTGCTTGGTTTTAAAGCCTTTCCCCTCCCAAAGGTCTGACATGTATACTATTCTGTGTTTACCCAATTTACTTATGGTTTCCTTCTTTATGTTTAAGTCACTCACCCATTTTGAATTTATCTTGGTGTAGGGTGTGAGGTGTTGATCTATTCCTAGTCTCTCCCACACTGTCTTCCAATTTTCCCAGCAGTTTTTATCGAATAGTGGATTTTTGTCCCAAAAGCTGGAATCTTTGGGTTTGTCGTATACTGTCTTGCTGAGGTCGTTTTCCCCCAGTCTATTCCACTGATCTTCCTTTCTGTTTCTTAGCCAGTACCAAATTGTTTTGATGACTGCTGCTTTGTAATATAGTTTGAGGTCTGGGACTGCAAGGCCCCCATCATATGTGTTTTTTTTTCATTATTTCCCTGGATATCCTTGATCTTTTGTTCTTCCAAATGAACTTTGTTATGGTTTTTTCTAAATCAGTGAAGAAGTATTTTGGTAGTTCAATGGGTATGGCACTAAATAGATAAATAAGTTTGGGTAGGATGGTCATTTTTATTATATTGGCTCGTCCTATCCATGAGCAGTTAATGTTTTTCCAGTTGTTCAAGTCTAGTTTTAGTTGTGTGGCGAGTGTTTTGTAGTTGTGTTCATATAGTTCCTGTGTTTGTCTTGGGAGATAGATTCCTAGGTATTTTATTTTGTCTAAGGTGATTTTGAATGGGATTTCTCTTTCTAGTTCTTGCTGCTGAGCTGTGTTGGAGATATATAGAAAAGCTGATGATTTATGTGGGTTTATTTTGTATCCTGCAACTTTGCTAAAGTTGTTGATTATTTCAATTAGCTTTTTGGTTGAATCTCTAGGATTCTTTAAGTAGACCATCATGTCATCCGCAAAGAGTGATAACTTGGTCTCCTCCTTGCCTATTCTGATGCCTTCAATTTCTTTATCTTCTCTAATTGCTACTGCTAGTGTTTCTAGTACAATGTCAAATAGTAGAGGTGATAATGGGCATCCTTGTTTCACTCCTGATCTTATTGGGAATGCATCTAGTTTATCCCCATTGCAGATGATATTAGCTGTTGGTTTTAGATATATACTGTTTATTATTTTTAGGAATGACCCTTCTATTCCTATGCTTTCTAGTGTTTTTAATAGGATTGGGTGTTGTATTTTATCAAAGGCTTTTTCTGCATCTATTGAGATAATCATGTGGTTCTTGCTAGTTTGCTTGTTGATGTGGTCAATTATGTGGATGGTTTTCCTAATGTTGAACCAGCCCTGCATCCCTGGTATGAATCCTACTTGATCATGGTGAATGATCCTTCTGATCACTTGCTGGAGTCTTTTTGCTAGTATCCTATTTAAGATTTTTGCATCTATATTCATTAGGGAGATTGGTCTATAGTTTTCTTTCTCTGTTTTTGACCTGCCTGGTTTTGGAATCAGTACCATGTTTGTGTCGTAAAAGGAGTTTGGTAGAACTCCCTCTTTGCTTATTATGTCAAATAGTTTGTATAGTATTGGGGTTAACTGTTCTCTGAATGTTTGATAGAATTCACAGGTGAATCCATCAGGCCCTGGGGATTTTTTCTTAGGAAGTTCTTTGATGGCTTGATGGATTTCAATTTCTGATATGGGATTATTTAAGAATTCTATTTCCTCTTCTGTTAGTCTAGGCAGTTTGTATTTTTGTATATATTCATCCATTTCTCCTAAATTGGTGTATTTATTGCCATATAATTGGGCAAAGTAATTTCTAATGATTGCCTTAATTTCCTCCTCATTGGAGGTGCTGTCCCCCTTTTCATCTTTAATGCTGTGAATTTGCTTTTCTTCCTTCCTTTTTTTAATTAGATTGACCAGTACTTTGTCTATTTTGTTTGTTTTTTCAAAGTACCAGCTTCTTGTCTTATTTATTAAATCAATAGTTCTATCACTTTCGATTTTATTAATTTCTCCCTTAATTTTTAGGATTTCTAATTTGGTTTTCTGCTGGGGGTTTTTAATTTGATCGCTTTCGAGTTTTTTCAATTGCATTTCCAATTGATTGATCTCTGCTCTCCCTTGTTTGTTAATATGAGCTTTCAGGGATATGAATTTGCCTCTGATTACCGCTTTGGCTGCATCCCAAAAGGTTTGAAAGGATGTTTTGCCGTTGTCATTTTCCTTGATGAAATTATTAATTGTTTCTATGATTTCTTCTTTAGCTAAACGGTTTTGGAGTATCATATTGTTTAATTTCCAATTGGTTTTAGATTTGGTTTTCCATGTACCATTACTAATCATTATTTTTATTGCCTTGTGATCTGAGAAGGCTGCATTCATTATTTCTGCTTTTTTGCATTTGTGTGCTATGTTTCTGTGACCTAATGTATGGTCAATTTTTGTGAATGTGCCATGTGGTGCTGAGAAGAAGGTGTATTCCTTTTTATCCCTATTTATTTTTCTCCATATGTCTATTAATTCTAATTTTTCTAAGATTTCATTCATTTCTTTTACCTCTTTCTTATTTATTTTTTGATTTGATTTATCTAAATTTGATAATGGTTGGTTTAAGTCTCCCACTATTATGGTTTTATTGTCTATTTCTTCCTTCAATTCTCCTAGTTTCTCCATTAGAAATTTGGGTGCTATATTATTTGGTGCATACATGTTGATTAATGATATTTCCTCATTGTCTAGAGTCCCTTTTAACAAAATATAATTACCTTCCCTATCCCTTTTGATCAGGTCTATTTTTGCATTGGCTTTATCAGATATCATGATTACCACTCCTGCCTTCTTTCTATCAGTTGAGGCCCAGAAGGTCTTACTCCATCCTTTAATTCTGACCTTGTGGGTGTCAACCCGCCTCATGTGTGTTTCTTGAAGACAACATATGGTAGGGTTTTGGATTCTAATCAATTCAGCTATTCGTCTACGTTTTATGGGTGAGTTCATCCCATTCACGTTCAAAGTTATGATTGTCATTTGTGGACACCCTGGCATTTTGATTGCCTTCCCTAATTCTAAACTTTTCTTCTTCGGCTCTATCTTTTAGTCCAGTGATTTAGTTTGAATCAGTCCCCCTTGTCCCCTCCCTTGATGTTTCCCTTTTTAGTCCCTCCCTTTTTGTTCCCTCCCCCTCCCCCCTCTCTTTCCCTCCCTTTTTGTTCTCCCTCTCCCCCTCCCCCCCTTGGTTTTCCCTTCTCCTTACCCTTGTTGGGTAAGATAGAATTCAAGATCCCAATGGATCTGGATGTTTTTCCCTCTCAGAGTTGATTTCCCTGAGATTGAGGTTTAAGTAACCCCCCCCCTCTTCCTCTCCTTCTTATAGGAGTTTTCTTCCCCTCCCCTTCCCCTGTGACTCTTTGTGTGAGAACCATTATTCTATTTGGTCTTTCTTTACCCCCTATTTATACATTACATTTTCCCCACATATTAGTATACATAGGTTGATATAAATGTAGTCCTTATAGAAGAGAGTTTGAGTAAAAGAAGATAACATTTTTCCCCTTTCCTTAATATTTACCTTTTCAGGTATTCCTTGCTCTTTGATTTTCGGTATCAAACTTTCCACAGAGCTCTGGTCTTTTCTTTGCAAAAAGTTGGAAGTCTTCTATTTTGTTGAATGCCCATACTTTCCCTTGGAAGTATATAGTCAGTTTTGCTGGGTAGCTGATTCTTGGTTGGAGACCCAGCTCTCTTGCCTTTCTGAAGATCATGTTCCATGCCTTACGATCATTCAGCGTAGAACTTGCAAGATCTTGTGTGACCCTGATTGGCATTCCTTTATATCTAAATTGTCTTTTTCTGGCTTCCTGTAGGATTTTTTCTTTTGTTTGATAGCTTTGGAATTTGGCAATTACATTCCTGGGAGTTGTCTTTTGGGGGTTTAGTGTAGAAGGTGTTCTGTGAGCTCTGTCAGTGGCTGTATTGCCCCCTTGTTCTAGAATCTCTGGGCAATTTTCTTTGATTATATCTTGTATCACCATGTCCAGTTTGGTGTTTATTTCTGGCTTTTCTGGGAGTCCAATTATTCTTAAATTTTCTCTTCTCCCCCTGTTTTCCAGATCTATCACCTTGTCGGTGAGATATTTTATGTTCTCTTCTAATTTCTTGGTGTTTTGGCTTTGCTTTATTAGTTCTTGCTTTAAAGCCTGGTTTTCTTTTACAGTTTGGTCAAACTGGTTTTGTAGATGCGTGAATTTCTTTTGCATCATTTCCCACTTTTCCTCCCAGAGGGCTTCCATCTTTTTGGTCCTTTCTGATTCAAATTCTTCATGTGTTTGTGGAGAGTTTCTATTTCCTTTGGAAGATTTTGGAGAATTTTCTTGTATATCTTCTTCTATCTGCTCTGTATTTTGTATTTTGGCTCCATAGAATGTGTCCAGAGTCGCCCCTTTCTTCTTATTTTTCTTGGTATTTTGGGGCTTCTGTGCTTCTGTAGAGTTTGTCATCTCTGAAAGTGGAGGATTGGCTTTTCTTGTCTTTGTCTGGTGATCAGAGGCTTTAGTCCTGGGCAGATGTTGGTTCTATGAGCATTCCCTGGGTTAAACTGAATATGCCTCACTGGAACTGGAATGGAAGGGTCGGACCACGAAGCCACACTCTCCCCCTGGCTCGATTTCCGGAAGTTGCCTTCAGAATCCCTGGCCGTGAGGCTGTTTCTTCGGCCTGCGGGGGGATGGGCTGCCGCTTCCCCAAGCTCCGAGAGCACAGACTTTCACTGAGACTTGGATAGCAGGATCCAGCCCGTGAGGCTGTCTTGCCCACCCTGAGGGTTGCTGTTGTTTTGACCAGCTCTCTGCAGCGGAGGCCCCAGGCAGTAACTTTCACCTGGACCGACCAGCTCTTTGCAGCGGAGGCCCCAGGCAGTAACTTTCACCCGGACCGACCGGCTCTCTGCAGCGGAAGCCCCAGGCAGTAACTTTCACCCGGACTGGGACTTGGGTAGAAGACCCTGAGGGTTGTTGTTCCTCAGACCCTGCTCTCTGAGCCCGGCGCGGCTGCCACTTCTGGGAGCCTTGGACTCTGCGCTCCTACCCCTGAGGTCCGAGGGATCTCGGGTTCTGGCTTTTAAGGGGAGCCGTACCTTTTGAACCGGGTCCAGGTCCAGGAGGAGGGTTCCCCGGGTCTGTGCTGTTGATCGTTTTGAATTTCGGCGCCTTAGGAGCTTCTAGTTTGAGATCGGTCGGGAAGGGTTTTCCGGAGATCTGAACTTCAGCTTTCTCTAAGCCGCCATCTTAACCGGAAGTCTCCAAGTATATATTTTTTAAATCCCTTGAATGTTCAATTATATATAGCTTCATCTCTATCACTTATTTAAGATAACAATCTAAAATGATCCCACTAGAAGAAAAACAACTGCTTGAATACATGGGTCAAGGGGATATGGCTAGGAATGTAGACTCTAAATGAATATCCTAATGCAAACACCAACAACATGGAAATAGGTTCTGATCAAGGATACATGTAATACCCAATGAAAGTGCGCATCGGCTATGATAAGGGTGGGGGGAGGAGAGGGAAGGAAATTATATGATTCTTTTAACCAAGGAATAATGTTCTAAATTGAGTAAACAAATTAATTTAAAACAAAATAAAATAAGGAAAAAAATAAAATAATAAAATAAAATGACCCCCTGCCTAATTTTTAATGTGGGATTCTTTGTGAAGCTGAAATTTGCTATTTTTCACAATAAGGACAATCTTATCATCTTCAAATTCATCAGTGCTTTGTACCAAATCCCTCAGAACAATCAGCTGTTGAGTTAACCATGCAGTGAATGTAGCAGTCTACCACCAGAATTAGCTGAGGTATTGAGGTGTGCTGATTACTTTAGTTCAGTAAGAGAAGATCCTATAAATATTGATCCAATTTGCTTATTATTTATTTCTATTGCTTGCTAGCTAGCTATTTCTGTTTTGTCCATCCCAGTTCAAAAATATTTCTCTCTCTGAAATAAATTGAGTAAAATGGTTCAGTCTTCTTTCTATTGCTCCCCATCATCACTTCATTCATGCTAGGTAATTTGTGATTGTTTAATTGTTTCCAACTTCTTGTGACATCTAGGTTTTCTTGGCAAAGATACTAGAATGTTTTGTCATCTCCTTTTCCTGCTCATTTTACAGATGAGGACACTGAGGGAAACAGGGTTAAGTGACTTTCCCAGAGTCATATATCTAGTACATGTCATAGATTTGAACTCAAGAAGATGAAATTTCCTGATTAAGCCTTACATTCTATACCCTGGGCCATGTAGGTTGCCCTCTAGAAGTTTGCAAGTAAATAATTGAAATTTGACTTTTAAAGAAAATAATGTACATAGGACACACTTTTAAGTTTAATCTTCATTATTAACATTTTCTTCATTACTTTTTAATATCTAGACAATCAACAAGACAAATACATTGAGCCTTGTTTGTATTGATTACTGAAATACTCACAATGAAAACTAAAGTGTTTGCCTGGCAAGCTGATCAAAACTAACTCAAATATGTCCCTGGTCTCATTTCTTCTTTGATCCTGACCATTTTTTCAGTATAGCATTAGAAAGCCAATTTTTTTCTTTCTTCATCATTTATCACTAGCATCTGATTGTCCTGGGCTCCTAACAGTTTTATAGAACTTTATTTGACTTACAATTTTCTCTCTAATATTTGCTCTTATTTGCATTTTCTATACTTAAAAATAACAGATACACTTGATTTGGTCAATCAGTTCCTTAGTTAGTAACATCAGTATCCTTATGTCACTTCTTATTTCCTTATTTATCAGACTCATTTCAGTTTATATCTTCAGAATTTTATTTTAAGAGCTAGCTATAACAATTGGATATACTTTCCCTCAGAAATATTAGACCATTGAACCAAAAATATATCTTTTCTTTCATTTTTAACAAAATATAAGGAACATGTCAGACTAAGTCCAGAATTCTTTTCCCCCCTTTTTCATTCACTAATGAAAGTATTGACTTATGCTAAAATTAATGCCAATCCTACTTTGGTCAGCAATTTCTCCTTAGTAAGCATAAGATACAAATACTTTTATCTTTCAAAGAATATAAAAATTAATCAGCAAGGTACTTGCTGTCCTCAAATTTTTTGTCCTCAAATATTGACAGTTGTTTATTATCTCTAAGATATGTTTCTGAGAAAAGAAATAATCTGCATTTTTATAGTTTGTTAAATAAATGCTTTCTTTTAATTGAATTGAATTGAATTGTTTTCACCATATGTTTGGGTCCATAATAAGGGACAAGGCCATTTCCCCCCAATTTTCATGTAACCAGTACACATTACTTCCTTGTTATCAATAAATATTCTTTCCAGGGAGAAGAGTCAAGATGGTGGCTTAGAAGCAGTAAAAATCAATTCCTCTGTGAAAACTCTTCAACACCAATCAAAAACAAAGCACTTCAAGGGGACAGAAAACCAAATCCAATAACAAGACAGAGTTACAGGACCTTCCTGATTGATTCAAGTTAAATGCAGAAAAGGTTGAATTCTCTAGTTTAAGGAAAAGAAAGAAGGAAAGCTCCAATGCCTCTCCCACATTTAACGTGCTGAGACTCAGGTGGTCAGTGGGATCTTAGGGCAAGTGCTCCAACCAGGACAAAGTACTTTGCAATCCAAACTACACAAATATCAGGTCTCTGACCACAGCTGACAAGGAAGCAGCTGGAGGACAAGAGCAGAGAAGAGGACAGGCTAATTTCAGCCTTTACCCACTGCACCTCCATTTTAGCCCTCTACCACTGGAAGTTTTGGCCTCAGAGCACATTGAGCTCTACAGATCAACTCAAACTGGCTTAATCCAGTTTATCATTAGCACAGAGAAGAAGCCTCTAAAGGGAAGAAAAGCTAGAAAACAACAAGAAGAGCAAGTGTTCAAAATAGACAGAAAGCCAAATTCATCAACAAGACAGTGCCACAGATCTCTCCTATTCAACGTGAAAGGTACAGATAAAGTTGAATTCTTGAGTATAAGTGAAAGATCCAGCAACCCTTCAACACCAAAATTGAGACTAGTGGTAGGACTCTGGCTGACTATGGGATCCCAGGGCCAAGGAGGGAAACACCATAGAAAGCTCAGGGCTCTGGCAGGGAGATGGCTGGTAGAGAGAAGGAGAGAGAAAGTCAGAACTTAACTACCTTGAGTCTTCAGACTTTCACCTTTATCTTCAGCTTTTGTTGGCAACTGGGGAAGATTTGGCCTCAGGGCACATTAATACAACAGGTCAGCTCAATATGCCTAACCCAGTTTATCAGAGGCATAGCAGAGAAGCCCCTTCAGGGGGGGAAAAAGCCTAAATTCACAGATCTAGCAAATAAACAGAAGAGAAAGAATATAGCCAATAAGGAGGAGGAAAAACAAAAAAATGAGTAAACAACAGAAAAAGAAAAAGGAAATTGCACTTGACAACTTTTATTCAGGTAAGAACAAATGAAACAGAGGAGGACCAAGGAACCTCAAGCAAAAACTCAGAAACTGGGGCAAGTTAGAGTGCTGTAAGAACTCAAAAAACAAATAAGAGAAGTTGAAGAAAATTTTGGAAAGTACTTAAAAATCAAAATAGGTCATCTAGAAACAGAGGTACATGAAGTAAAACAAGAAAATAGTGTTTAAAAAAGCCAGAGTTGACCAACTTGATAATGAGGTGAAGAAAATAAAAGATAAAACAATGACCTAACAAGAAAAATAGATCAAAAGGAAAAGAAGGAACAAAAATTCAGGGTTGAAATTCCATCTTTAAAAATTAGAATTGAACAATTAGGGTACAGTGGTAAGTTGTATAGGATAATATGTCCAAAAACATATAAAACAACTGGGAATAAAAAAGAGGATAATACTAAGAGAAATGAGAAAAGAGATAAAATGAGATAAATATATATTTCATAAAGAAGTTCACAGGGAGAGGTGGAGGGAAGACACATACAATGGAAGGGAGGAATAGGTTGGCAATTGATAATATTTAAATCTTATGTTTATTGGAATTGGTGCAGAGAGGGAAGTACAGTCATATTCATTGGGGCAGAGAATTGTATTGTAATCTATAGAGAAATAGAAGGGTAATAAATGAACTCTTGAAGAAGGGAGAAATACAAGAGAGGAGGAGGTTTGAGGGTTATTTTAAAGGCATTATAACATGAAGGGAATAATAATAAGAGAGAGAATGGGAAAAGGATTAACATTAGGGAGGGGAAAGGGGAGAGACTGAGTAAAAACAAAAATTGTATAGTAGGTAAGAGGGAGAAGAGAAAATGTAGAATTAAAGAAAGAAGTCAAAATGGAGGAGAATACAAAGACCATAATCATGACTTTGAATGTGAATGGGATAAACTCACCCATAAAAAGAAAGCAGATAGCAGAATGGATTAAAAAACAGAATCCTACCATATATTGTCTACAAGAAATACACTTGAGGCAGGTGGAAATACACAAGGTAATGTTAAAAGGGTTTAGAATAATTTGGTGGGCTGTGTAAGGATAATTTTAGCAGTGTGATATAAACTATATTTAATTATTGGTTGCCATGGGATATCCCAAATAATAAAATACCCAAGTCAGCTGGAAATCATGGTGATTTTAATTAATATAGAGGAAAACATTTAAGAAAGATAGAGAAAAACAATTAAAACTGCTCTGGCTCAGGCTGTGCCAGAGAGGAGTTAAAGGCTGTAGCCAAGGGGACCTCCACTAACTGATAAGGGAAAGGGAAGTCAGTCTTATCACTCTTCACGTGACCATCTCAAGGAAGCTGTCTGAGGGAGCTCCTCCAGGCTGAGTTCCAGGATTTAACTTGTACACAGGCCTGCTCAAAGGAATTCACCAGCCAGATCCTCCTCTCTGGGGAAAGACACTAAATAGAGGAAGTGATGTGCCCTTTATAGATGGTTTTACGTCACTTTCCTGTGTCTTATCTGTACCAATGCTTAGCTTGACATAGGACAGCCCAGGGGTCTGTCAGCTGTTTATGCACAAGTCTATCAAAGGCCATCCTCCTAGATACTTAATCCTTAAGTATGGGTGCAAACACTCCTGACCTTGTTAGATTAAGTAGGGTGGAGCAATGTAAAGTTCAGAAGACATTCCTGATTCTGCTAGACGAAGTATCTTCATTGTTATAATCAGGAACTAGCTAAATCAAATCTCCTAAAGTACAGTCTAAGTAGGGAGGAGTAATTTTAAGGTTCACCATCCCCCTGATGATCATTGGGAGCCAATCTCCCCATTGATCATTTATAACATAATCAACTTGTAGTCCAAAAGCACTTCTAAATACAGGTGTATACAATAATCAGTTTTTAAGAGGAAATTACAATAGTTAGGGAGGAATAGAAAAAAGAGAAAGCAAAACCAATGTTTTGCTAGGCACATTGACAAAAAGCCAAATTAGAGGAAGTCCCCTTTGGCATAAAAGTATATATTTACAATAAATGTTCAATCAAAATTCAGTTCAATCAACCACACCCAAAGATCATTCTTGATCTTCTTGATGTAGTGTAGGTTTTCTGGCATCTTTATGCAACAGTTCATTCTCTGGATTTAGGAGTTAGCAAGATTCTTCCTTAAAGAACTTTTCTCAAACAAAAATATTTCAAAATCTTGGATTTTTATTAAAATAAAATACTCCCTGAAATGAGTGTTAAGACAGCTCAGGGTGCATGGTTCTGTTATGGGAGTGCATGGGTCAATTATCAAAAGAAGAGAAAAAAATCCAAAAAATATAAAGAAAAAAATGGAAGAAAGTTAAACTTTTGGTAGAAAGAAAAAATTCAAAATCAGAATCAAAATGTGAAAATCTATGTATATAAAATGTTGAGTAAGCAAGAATAAATTCATAATATGCCCTTGTACATGTACAATTTAAAGTAATTTCTATCCCACAAGACTGTAGGACAGAATGCAGTAATATTTCACATACCCATTTGCAGCCAAGATGACAGGAAGTTGCCATGCTATAAGAAGAAAAGGAAACAGAATATTATTTTGATATGGAAGTGTCATTCCCTGATCTGATTTTTGTCATTCTCAGGGATATAGGGACCCAGTATGATAATCAAACTTTGGTACTTGCTGAGTACTTCACAAAGAATGTAGATACAAGGAAGTCCTATGACTTAACATATGTCATGCATCACAACCTCGAGTCTCAAACTACTTTATTCTGTGTGCTCTTTTTGGCACTTTTCAGGTTAAATCTATGCTCCTTGTTTTTATTCCATTTCCTAGAATCAGACACAAACATTAATCACAGTCCCAAAACATATTATCAATAAATGGCAGGTTCCTACAGTTTTAAGCTTTTGGGTATGCATTGATATTATAGCAAATATATATATATATATATATATATATATATATATATTAAACATACAGTACTGCAGAAAAATAATATTATTTATATGTAACTTTAGTATAAAAATCAGAAAAAAGGAAAAATATCAAATATTCTAATCAAATTAAAAGAAAAGCAATAAAAAATAAGGGTAAAATTCAGGAATTCAATGTGTACTGTGATATTGAAATCACTTTAAAAGACCGATATATGTTAATTTAAGGTCACCAAGGAATTCACTTATGTAATTCCTAAATTCCTAAATGACTTAAGTCTGCTGCTAAATTTTTTATGGTGTTATTACATATATGAGGAAGAAAGTATGAGAGAGAGAGAGAGAGAGAGAGAGAGAGAGAGAGAGAGAGAGAGAGAGAGAGAGAGAGAGAAGGAGAGAGAAGGAGAGAGAGAGAGAGAGAGAGAGAGAGAGAGAGAGAAGGAGAGAGAAGGAGAGAGAGAGAGAGAGAGAGAGAGAGAGAGAGAGAGAAGGAGAGAGGAGAGAGAGACAGAGAGACAGAGAGAGAGAGAGAGAGAGAGAGAGAGAGAGAGAGAGAGAGAGAGAGAGACAGAGAGAGAGAGAGAAATAAGGGAGAGAGGGAGAGAAGGAAAGAAGTTTAAATACCCACTCTGGCTCAGGCTGAGCCAAAGCAGGCTTTAAGGTCCTGGATAGCCAAGGCAAGGAAAGGGATCAGTCCTAATCACTCATATGACCAATCTGAAGGAAAACTGTTCGCAGGGCTCCTCCAACTCCAAGCACCAGCCTCAAACTGACTCTATCCTTCTACACAGGAGGTCCCGAGAACTGCAGAGGCTGTTCTCTACCTCACTTTCTGCATCTCACATGTGCCATTGGTGCCTTTACCTTGACCTAGGACCACCCAGAGGTCTGTCCTTTTTTTGCACATGTCTGTTGAAGTCAATATTCTCAAATAATTAAATATTGAGTTTTCTGCAGCCCTTCCTAATCTTGTTACACTGAGTAGGGTGGAGATTAGTTTCCAAGACCTGATTCTGTTATTCCAATGATCTCTACTGTTATTGATCAGGAAATAGCTAAATCCAATCTTCTAAAGAATGGTCTGAATAGAGTGGAATAGTTCTGAAATTCACAGTTCTCAAAAACACAGCATCCACTTGTCAATGGATTATCTTCAATTCATGTGATAGGATATAGTCAATCACTCTCAACAGAAGATGGTCTCTTCACATGTGAGCAATGAATCCAACAGTCCTTCTCTCCAATCTTTATAGATGTTAGAGGAGTTAACAATATTTGGAATGGCCCTTCCCACAAAGGCTGAGTTGCTCCAGTACACTGGAAATTCTTAATATACACTTGTCTCCTGGGTTGAGGTCATGAAGTAAAAAGTCTAGTGGTCTGGCTTGTACTGCAGCTCTGGATTCATGGAACTCACACAGTTTGTGCTGTAATTCCTGTATATAGGAACCAATGATACTATCTCCCCCTAATAGTGATGTATATGCAGGGGAGAAAGGTTTAGCCTGTATAGGTGGATGTCCGAAAAGCATCACAAATGATGAGATGTGCAGGTCTCCTCTAGGCCTTCTTCTAAGATAAATTAGAGCCAGAGGGAGAATTTCAGGCCATTTTAAATGGGTCTCAGTGCATAATTTTCCAATCATAGTTTTAAGTTCTCTGTTCATTCTTTCAACTTGGCCTGAGCTCTTGGGATGATATGGTACATGAAATTTGGGAGTTATCCCCAAGCAAGAATATATTTGATTTCAGACCAATATCACTAAAATGGCTTCCTCTATCTGAATCAATACCTACTGGCAGACGAAAGTGAGGAATAATATCTTTTAAAAGTACCTTAAGAACAAAAATTGCTATGGCTCAGGCTTCAGGAAGTGCTTCTGGCCATATTATCAGTTGATTTACTATAACTAGACAAAATTTATAATGTCCAGAATTTGGCATTGTAATGAAATCTATGTGTAGGTGTTAAAAAGTGATGTAAGCCAGAGGACACCCACCAAAGGCTTTGACAAGAGAGGCGTGTTGGTTATATGCTTGGCAGGTAGAGCAGGCTGTACACACTTTAGTGTCTATAGTAGTTATATCAGGGGCTATCCATATTCTCTTAACAGAGTCCACTATGCCCTGGATACCAGTGACCATTTTTATGAATAGATTGGCAAATTTGGTGACAGAAACTTCTAGGGAGCAGGAATTTTCCTTCAGATGACACCCATGCTCCATTAACCTTTTTGCTTTGAATTTTTGCTTCTTTTTCCCATTTTCCCACTTCCTTTTTATGATAGGAAGGTGATAAATTTAAGTCATCAGTGATTGTTAATGTTAAAATTAATTCAGGAACTTCTATGACTGCTAGTGTTGAAGTGGCATCTGCTCATTCATTTCCCCTAGATTCAAGGTCAGTACCACCTGAATGGGCAGAGCAATAAACTACAGCTAGATCTTCAGAAAGCTGGAGAGCAGAAAGAACTTCATTAATAATTTCTGCATTAGCAATAGATTTTCCAGCTAAGGTTAAAAATTCTCTCTGGAGCCATAACATCCAGACTGAGTGACAAATGCCAAAAGCAAATCGAGAATCAATATAAATTGTAGCCTTTTAGTCCTTGGAAAATATACAGGCATGTTTCAGAGATATGAGTTCTGCCCCTTGAGCACTAATATTAGAGGGCAGTGAAGCTGACCACTCAGTGGCACATTCTGTGACTACAGCAGCTCCAGTATGGCATATGCCATCCCTCATAAAAGAGGAACCATCAGTAAATAAGACCAGATCTGGATTGCCTAAGAGAGGGTCCAAGAGATTATCTCCACACTTTTCTGCCATGGACATTAGAGTTTCACAATTGTGTAATGGTTCTCCTGACATTTGTAAATCTGGAAACAAGGTGGTAGGGTTAAGGATTGTACAGTGTTTCAAGGTAATGTATTCACTGCTTATCAAGGTTATTTCATACCTTGTAATTTGCTGATCCGAGAATGCCTGTGTTCTATGCCTTAGCAACAAGGCTTCTACCTCATGTGGGCACATAATTGTTAGTGGGCATCCTAATACGAGATCAACAGTTTTTGTCACTAGTAAGGCTGTAGCAGCTACTCCTCTAAGACATGGTGGTGCTCCTGATGTTACTGGGTCCAGTTGGGCAGAATAATAAGCAATTGGGTGTTGAGAAGGGCCCAAAGTCTGAGTTAAAACACCTGAAGCTACCCCTCTTTGCTCATGTACATACAAAGTAAATGGCTTGTTGTATTCTGGGATGCCTAGAACAGGGGCAGACAGGATAGCTGTTTTAGATCTGATAGAGCTGACAAGTATTCTGTCTCTAATTTGAGAGGTTCAGGGACCTTTGTTAGTGCTATAAGGGCTTTAGTAATTTCCAATAGCAAGGAATCCATTGTCTACAAAACCCTATTGCTCTTAAAATTGCTCTCAACTTTTTCTTAGTGGTAGGAGCACTTATATTTTGGATATTTTCAATTCATTTTAGAGAAATAGAGTGGGCATCCTCAGTCAGGATGAACTTCAAATATTCTAATTTAGGGAGATACCACTGAAACTTATGCTTCGAGATCTTATGCCCTCTTTTGTGCAATTCCAAAAGAAGGTGCTTATGATCTTCCTGACATGCTCCTGCATATGTTGAAGCCAAGAGTAGATAATCTATGTATTTGCTTAATTTATAATTTTTAAATGTTATATTTTCTCTGACTTGGCTCGATATTTGCGCAAATAAACTTGGGCTTTCCATGTAATCCTGTGGCAGATAACTCTATGTATACTGAGAGTCCTTCCAGTTGAAAACAACGATATGCCAGGAGTTCTCATACATGGAAAAGGAAAAGAAAGCTGAGCACAAGTCCACTACTGTAAAGTATGTAGCTGTGCTAGGAATAGAGAAAATAATAGTATTTATGTTGGAAACTACAGAGTGTCTCTTTATAATGTGATTGTTCTCAGCCCTCAGATTCCATACAATTCTATAGAGTTGTTTGCCTGCCATGGGGCCCTCTTTTTCATTTTTTTAATGGGCAGGATGTGCATGTTGTATTCAGATTAACATGATAGCAAAGGAAATCAATGAATGCTAGAGGGGATGTGGCAAAGTTGGGACATTAATGCATTGCTGGTAGAGTTGTGAATTGATCCAACCCTTATGGAGGGCAATTTGGAATTATTCCCAAAAGGCACTAAAAGACTGCCTGCCCTTTGATCCAGCCATAGCACTGCTGGGTTTGTACCCCAAAGGGATAATTAGGAAAAAGACATGTACAAAAATATTCATAGCTGAGCTCTTTATGGTGGCAAAATATTGGAAAATGAGGTGATGCCCTCCAATTGGGTGATGACTGAACAAATTATAGTATATGTTGGTGACGGAATGCTAATGGGCTCAAAGGAATAATAGAGTGGAGGAATTCCATGGGTACTGGAACAACCTCCAGGAATTGATGCAGTGAGAGGAGCAGAACCAGGAAAACATTATACACAGAGACTGATACACTGTGGTACAATCGAATTTAATGGACTTCTCCATTAGTGGCGATGCAGTGATCCTGAACAATTAGGAGGAATCTACAAGAAAAATCATTATCCACATTCAGAGGAAATCAATGGTTGTAAAAACACCGAAGAAAAATAAATGTTTGAATACATGGATCGAAGGGATATGGTTGGGGATGTAGAATAAATGAACATCCTAGTGCAAACATCAACAACATGGAAATATGTTCTGATCAAGGACACAAATAATACCCATTGAAATTGTGCGTGGTTTGTGGGAAGGGTTGGTGGAGGCGAGGGAGGGAAATAATGTGGTTATTTTAACCAAGGAATAATGTTCTAAATTGACTAAATAAACTAATTTAAATGGAAAAAAAATCTGCACAGGAATAGCTGATTTAAGTATGCCTACATCAGAAGAAGATGTGGCCCAAAGAGACTCCAGTATATCCATGAGTATTTCAAAATTTGAGGCTCTTTTTCCTCCTGGCTCTCTGAGAGAAGTACAGGGAGTAATTTTGAAGATTCCTCCGGTACTTCCAATGATAAGGAGGCAACCAGGGTGCAAATTATTGTGGCTTATAGTTTGCATAGTAAATCCTTCCCCAGAAAGGTTGTGGGGGATCCAGGCATTAAAAGAAATGAATGTTCAACTGTTCG
The DNA here is from genome assembly GCF_027887165.1 of Monodelphis domestica. NCBI lineage: Eukaryota > Metazoa > Chordata > Mammalia > Didelphimorphia > Didelphidae > Monodelphis > Monodelphis domestica. Next base: position 390,126,161 of record NC_077228.1, read on the forward strand.
GGGTCCCACACATACCATGCCAGGCAAAAGTTTTGGGACCTTTAAAGGCTTTCCTATATGCCTACTACATTTAGAGAGTCAATAGAGTCACATTTTGCATCCGGTTTGTTTACCAAAACTGACCTAGAAACCCCAGTATCCAAAAGACAATCATAGTATGAATTTTCCATCTTTAAAGTGACATGAGGTTTCTTATTATGTGGGGTGGCATGTATAGGGATTACTGGCATTAAAATATCAGATTCTGGAAAATCAAAGGTTTCACTCTTTGATTCCAAGGCCCTCACTCCCGCTTCACACCTTCATAAAGGTACTTGAGCAGGTTAATGGGATCCCCCACACTGATGGGGAGTCTCACCCAGTGTATACCATGGAAGAGCTCCATTTCATTATATATTGTTGTTGGACAATATGTTGGGTATTATAATTTTCCTGATTTGGAGCACTGTCATTATTTTGATTGGCATTAAGATTCCTATAGTCATTATTTCTAAAGTTATTATTATTACTTTTTTCCCCATAGCCAGCTCCTATAGACCTTCATTGCATGTTAATGATTTATCTGTGGATTCCTGCAAAGGGGCTATGGTCTCTATTTATTTTTAAATTGTCCCTTTAACATTTCAGTTACTTTGTTTAAGTCTTCCACTGACTATTGTATTCCTCAGGTCTTTTTACATGACCCTTATAAACATAGGCTGCTACTCTCCTCAATTCTTCAAGGTCCAAAGATTCCCAATTAGGACAGGTAGTTTTAAAGTAGTCTTTTACCCCTGAACAAAAATTCTCAATGATTTACCCATGTATTTGTCTAATGTCCCTTTCTCTAGATAAATCAAGGTCTATATATGTATTTCCCACATCAATAAGTCTGTCATCAATTTCTTGTTGGGTTATTTCAAATTTTGACCATTTTTCAGGTCTATCAGAGCAAGTCTCATGGCTGTCAATAATGCTTCTCTGGCCTGGTTTATTTTTTTTGTGATCTAGTTCAATATTTGGGTTCCAATGTGGATCTTCAGTTGGCCAATAATTTGCTCCTCTACCTAGTTTCAGATTAGCCAAAGAGATGATATTATTTTTCTCTCTGTCAGAATTTTTTCTAATAAATTTTCAACATCCATCCAAGTGGGGTCAAAAGTTCTGAATATGTTCTCCAATCTTTTTATAATTAATATTGGTTCTTCCTCAAATGATGGAAGATCTTCCTTGAATTTATTTAAATCTTCAGTGTTAAGAGATGTATGGTGTCTTTTATATATATATATATATATATATATATATATATATATATATATATATATATATATATATATATATATATATATATCTCAAGTTTCCATCTTTATTGAAAGTTGGAACTTCCTTTAAAGGAAATAAACTTCTCTCTGAATTTTCTCATGTTTGTGTCTCTAGGTTTCTTGCTTCAGTCTCAATGGGGTAGGTGTGAGAAAAAGAAGGATTGGGCACACTGAGGGGGAGGGTTTGTTGTTGTCACATGGTGCCAGAAGGTTGAGAGGTAGGAATGGTATGGGAAGTGAATTGGGCAGGGTGGGAAGGAGGGGCAAAGGAAGAAAGGTCAGTAGCTGAAAGAAAGAATGCAGAGGGGTTAAGGTAGGAGGCATGGGAAGGTTGTGAACTTAGATGTGAACTTAGGGTAGAAGGGGTGGGGTAGGAAGCATGGCTAGAGGAAGGGACATATGCTGAGGGTTCGGGGAAGGAGGCATGGGGGTGGGGGACTGGGACTGAGCATGTTAGGCAGGGGGCATGGGCGGGGGGAGGAGTGGGTTGGTTAGTAGTGGGGGGTCTAGGGCTGAGTGGGCAGGACAAGGAGAATGGGCAGGGGAAGAAGTGGGTTGGGTATGGGAGGGAGCAGTTTCAGAACTAGGAGCCAAATTGTTTAGAGAAGGAGAGAACATGGATTTTTCAGATCATAATTCAATGAAAATTATAATCTATTAAGGATTATGGAAAGTCAAAGTCGATTGGAAACTAAGTAAACTAATTCTTCAAAACTGGTGCATCAGAGAACAAATCAAAGAAACAATTACTGATTTCATTGAAAAGCATGATAATGAGGAAAAAACAAATAAAAATGAATGGAATACAGCCAAAGCAGTATTCAAGGGAAAATTTATATCCCAATAACCCTGAATGCGTTCATCAACAAATCAGAGAGGGAAAAGATTAATTAATTGGGCATGCAATGTAAAAAAAAAAAACCTAGAAAGAGAACAAATTAAAAATCCCCAGACAAAAACTGAATTGGGAATTCAAAAAATTAAAGGAGAAATTAATAATATTGAAAGTAAAAGGATTATTGAATCAAAAAATAAGACTAAGAGCCTCTACTTTGAAAAAAAAACAAATAAAATAGATAAAGGCCTGGTTAATTTAATCAAAAAGAATAAAACCAAATTAACACTATAGAAGATGAGAACTGTGACCTGACCTCTAATGAAGAGGAAATTAAGGTAATCATTAAGAGCTATTTTGCCAATTAGATGGCAATACAAATGGCAATCTAGGTGAAAATGGTGAATATTTACAAAAATAAAAATTGCTTAGATGATGAAAGAGAAAAGAGAATGCTTAAACCATCCCATCTTAGAAAAAGAAATTGAATGAGACATCAAAGAACTCCCTAAGAAAAAATCCCCAGGGTCATGTGGATTTACAAGTGAATTCTGTCAAACATTTAAAAAAATGAATCCCAATATTAGACACATTATATAACAAAATAAGCAAAGAAGGACTTTTACCAAATTCTTTTACAAATATGGTACTAATTCCCAAGTTAGGCAAACCAAAACAGAGAAAAAAAACCCTAAAGACCAATCTGCTTAATAAAAAAAATGAGATGCAAAAATCTTAAATAGAATACTAGCAAAAAGACTCCAACAAGTGATCACAAGGATTATTTACTATGGGAAGGTGGGATTTATATTAGGAAGGCAAGGATAGTTTAATATTAGGAAAAGCATCCATATAATTGACCATATCAACAACCAAATCAACAGAATTCACATGATTATCTCAATAGATGCAGAAAAAGCCTTGACAAAACACAACACTCATACTTATTAAAAATACTAAAAAGTATAGGAATAGATGACCGTTTCCTAAAAAATAATAAAGGGAATATAATTTAAATCATCAGCAAGCATCATCTCCTTTTTTTCCTTTTTATTCCATTTGAATTAGTTTATTTAGTTAATTTAGAACATTATTCCTTGGTTACAATAATCATATTATTTCCCTTCTTCCACCCAACCTTCCTTCAGACAATGCACAATTTCATTGGGTATTACTTATGTCCTTGATCAGAACCTATTTCCATGTTTATGTTTGCACTAGGATGTTCATTTAGAGTCTACATCCCCAACCATAACCCTTCGACCCATGTAATCAAGCAGTTGGGTTTTTTTGGTTTTTTACTCCCACAGTGTTTCTTCTGAATGTGGATAGTGGTTTTTATCTTAGATTCCTCCAAGTTGTTCAGGATCACTGCATTGCCACTAATGGAGAAGTCCATTACATTCGATTGTACCACAGTGAATCAGTCTCTGTATATAATGTTCTCCTGGATCTGTTCCTCTCACTCTGCATCAATTCCTGGAGATTGTTTCAGTTCCCATGGAATTCCTCCACTTTATTATTCCTTTTAGCACAATAGTATTCCATCACCAACTTATACCACAATTTGTTCAGTAATTCCCTAATTGCAGGGCATCCCCTCATTTTCCAATTCTTTGCCACCACAAAGAGTGCAGCTATGAATATTTTTGTATATGTCTTTTTCCTTATTAACTCTTTGGGGTACAAACCCAGCAGTGCTATGGCTGTATAAATGGGCAGTCTTTTACCATCCTTTCGGCATAGTTCCAAATTTCCCTCCAGAATGTTTTGATCAATTCACAGCTCCACAAGCAATACATTTATGTCCCAACTTTGCCACATTCCCCCCCAGCATTCATTATTTTCCTTTACTGTGTAAACCTTAAAATTTCTTAGACTTATAAATGTTGTAAATTTCACCATTGGGAAATTTCATACTTGGAAAATTTCTTAGTGATAGTCTATTGGAATGTGAACCCCATTGGCATGGGAGGTTCCTCCTCCTCCCTTCTTAAGATTACTTTAGGACAGAAACCTTTTGCTGAACAATGGAAAGGGCTTTGACCTATGCTTAAGCATAGAACAGGAATTTCTTTGAGTCATGATTGATTTTAGAATTGCTACAATAGAGATACTTGGAATGACAGAACCAGGTCTTGGAAAATACAATTTCGACCCCACTCAGTCCTAAAAGGATTTAGGAAGGGCTGTAGCAAAGGATCAAAGATTTAATTATTTGAGAATATGACCTTCAACAGACATGTGCAAAGCCACAGACCTCTGGGCGGTCCTGGGTTAAGCTAGAGCCACCATTGGCACAGGGAAGACATGGACAGTGATTGGTAGATGTGAGAACTGAGGGGAGGGAACTTGGATGGATTCCTTAGAGATAGAGGGGTCTGAGGACTGGGGGGTTGGTTGGAGAGTTTTGGCTCTGAGTGGTTGGAGAGGTGCTCTGAGAAGCTTGCTCTGAAGGAAGCTGGAGGTGGAGGCCCCTGAGACTGTTTCTCCATATTGGTCACATGAGTAATAGGGACTGATCTCCTTTCTTTGCCCCAGCTATCTAAGAGCTTGGGCCTTTTGGCCCAACCTAAACAGAAGGGGTATTTAAGCCCTATTCCCTTCTCTCCCCTTTCTCTCTCCCTCTCTCTCTCTATCTCTAATTCCTTTCTTCCTCCTGTTTGTAATTAAACTCTATAAAAGGTTGATGGCTGACTTGAGTTTTCATTTAGGAATTATACCTGAATTCCTTGGCGACCTTAAATTAATATATATCAATCTTTTAAAGTGATTTCTTTGTCACAACTGTCATGTTGGTCAATCTGCTAGGTGTGAGATGATAAGTCAGAGTTGTTTTGATTTGCATTGCTCTGATTATAAAAGATTTAGAAGACTTTTTCATGTGTTCATTAATAGTTTTGATTTCTTTAACTGAAAATTGCCTATTCATATCCCTTGTCCATTTGTCAATTGGAGAATAGCTTGATTTTATGTACGATTGGTTTAGCTTTATATTAATTTGAGTAATTAGACCATTGTCAGAGGTTTTTGTAATGAATATTGTTTCCCAATTTGTTGCTACCCTTCTGATTTTGGTTACATTGGTTTTGTTTCTACAAAAACATTTTAACGTGATGTAATCAAAATTATTTATTTTACATTTTGTGACTCTTTCTAAGTCTTGCTTGGTTTTAAAATCTTTCCTTTACCAAAGATCTGACAAGTATATTATTCTGTGTTTGCCTAATTTGCTTATAGTTTCCTTCTTTATATTCAGGTCATTCACCCATTCTGAATTTATCTTGGTGTAGGGTGTGAGATGTTGATCCAAACCTAATCTTTCCCATACTATCTTCCAATTTTACCAGCAGTTTTTATCAAATAGTGGGTTCTGGTCACCAAAACTGGGATCTTTGGGCTTATAATAGACTGTCTTGCTGAAGTCACTTACCCCAAATCTATTCCTCTGATCCTTCTTTCTGTCTCTTAGCCAGCAACAAATTGTTTTAATGACCACTGCTTTATAGTATAGTTTGAGATCTGGGACTGTAAGTCCTCCTTCCTTTGCATTTTTTTTTCATGATTTCCCTGGATATCTTTGATCTTTTGTTCTTCCAAATAAACTTTGTTATGGTTTTTTCTAATTCATTTTAAAAAAAGATTTTTGGTAGTTCAATGGAAATGGCACTAAATAAGTAAAATTAATTTGGGCAGGATTGTCATTTTTATTATGTTAGCTCGTCCTTCCCATGAGCAATCAATGTATTTTCAATTGTTTAGATCTGGTTTTAATTGTGTGGAGTGTGTTTTGTAGTTGTGTTCATATAGTTCCTGTGTCTGCCTCAGCAGATAATTTCTTAAGTATTTTGTATTGTCTAGAGTGATTTTGAATGGAATTTCTCTTTCTAATTCTTGCTGATGAAATGGGTTGGAGATATATAGAAATTCTGATGACTTGTGTAGGTTTATTTTGTATCCTGAAATTTTGCTAAAGTTGTTGATTATTTCAACTAGCTTTTTGGTTGATTCTCTAGTATTCTTTAAGTAGACCATCATATCATCCACAAAGAGTGAAAGCTTGGTGTAATCATTGCCATTTTAATACCTTCAATTTCTTTTTCTTCTCTAATTTCTACTGCTAGTGTTTCTAGTACAATGTTAAATAATAGAGGTGATAATGGGCATCCTTGTTTGACTCCTGATCTTATTGGGAAGGCTTCTAGTTTATCCCCATTGCAGATGATATTTGCTGATGGTTTTAGATATACTCTGTTTATTATCTTTAGGAAAGAACTTTCTATTCCTATACTTTCTAGTGTTTTCAATAGGATTGGGTGTTGTATTTTATCAAAAGCTTTTTCTGCATTCATTGAGATAATCATGTGATTTTTTCAGTTTGCTTGTTAATATGGTCAATTATGGGGATGGTTTTCCTAATATTGAACCATCCTTGCAGTCCTGGTATCAATCCTACCTGGTCATAGTGAATAATCCTTGTGATGACTTGCTGGAGTCTTTTTGCTAGTATCCTATTTAATATTTTTGCATCTATATTCATTAAGGAGATTAGTCTATATTTCTTTCTCTGTTTTTGACCTGCCTGGCTTTGGGATCAGTACCATACTTGTGTCGTAAAATGAATTTGATAGAATTCCTTTGCTAATTCTGTCAAATAGTTTGTATGATATTGGGATTAGTTGTTCTTTGAATGTTTGATAGAATTCATTTGTGACTCAATCTGGACCTGGAGATTTTTTCTTAGGGAGTTCTTTGATGGCTTATTCAATTTCTTTTTCCAATATGGGATTGTTTGGGTAATCTATTTTTCCTCTGTTTGTTTAGGCAATTTCTATTTTTGAAAATATTCATCCATATCACCTAGATTGCTATATTTGTTGTAATAAAATTGGGCATTGTAGTTTTTAATGATTTCCTGAATTCCTTCATCATTAGAGGTGAGGTCTCCCTTTTCATCTTGGATACTGTCAATTTGTTTTTCTTCTTTCCTATTTTTTATTTAGATTGACCAGTACTTTGTCTATTTTATTTGTTTTTTTAAAATGTCAACTTCTAGTTGTATTTATTGAATAAATAGTTCTTTGACTTTCACTTTTATTAATTTCACTTTTGATTTTTAGGATCTCTAATTTAGTCTTCATCTGAGGATTTTTAATTTGTTTGCTTTCTAATTTTTTAATTTGCATGCCCAATTCATTGACCTCTTCCCTCCCTAATTTGTTATTATATGAACTCAAGTATATAAATTTCCCCCTGAGTACTGTTTTGGCTGTATCCCATAGGTTTTGAAAGGAAGTCTCATCATTGTCATTTTCTTCAATGAAATTATTGTTTCTATGATTTGTTCTTTAACCAATTTTAGAGAATCTTATTGTTGAATTTCTAATTAATTTTTATTTAACTCTCCATTTACCTTACTAATTATTATTTTCATTCTATTGTGATCTTAGAAGTTTTCACTTTTATTTTTGCTCTGTTTGAAATGTTATTTTGCCCTAGTACATGGTCAATCTTTGTGAATGTACCATGTGCTGCTGAAAAGAAGATGTATTCCTTTTTGTCCCTATTTAACTCTATTTTTTCCTAATATTTCATTCAGTTCTATTACTTCTTTCCTATTTATTTTTTGTTTGATTTATCTAGTTCCAATTGAGGAAGGTTCAGGTCTCCCACTAGTATAGTTTTATTATCTACTTCATCCTTGAGCTCCACTAGTTTCTCCTTTAGAAATTTGAAGGCTATGCCATTTCATGCATACATGTTGAGTATTGATAATTTCTCATTTTCTACATTTCCTTTTATGTGGATGTAATTACCTTCCCTATATCTTTTAACTAGATTTGTTTTTATTTTGGCTTTGACAGATATCATGATTGCGACTCCTATCTTCTTTTTTTCAGTTGATGCCCAATTGATTTGGCTCCATCCTCTTACTTTCACCCTATGCATATCTACCTTCCTCATGTGTGTTTCTTGTATACAGCATATGGGAGAGTTTTATATTGCAATCCACTCTGCTATTTGCTTGCATTTTATGGGTGAGTTCATTCCATTCACATTCAGAGTTTATGATGAGCAGCTGTGTATTTCCCAGCATTTTTATTTCTACTCCTAGTTCTGCCTTTTCTTCTTTCACTATTTCCTTCTACACCAATGTTTATTTTTAATCAGTCCCCCTAGTTCCCACCCTTATTTTATTTCCCTTTCTAACACCCTCTCTTCTTATTACCCTCTTTATTTTCTTTGCAGTCTTTTTGAAACTACCCCCTACCCTCTCCATTCCTTGTACATCTTCCCTCCACACCAGTCTATTTGTTACCCTTCTTCTCCCCTATAGCGTGCAAATCTATTCTCTGCCCCAGTGGATTGGATTGTTCTTCCCTCTTTGGGACAATATCAATGCACGTAAAAGTTGAGTATTTCCTATCTCCAACCTGTATACCCTTACAATGTATTGATTTTCTCCCCCTTCCCACCATGATCTTCTTTGTTACATATAAATTTATCCCCTTTTGTATCTCTTCCCATTTCTTTCAGTATTAACCTCTTTTTTTAGCTCTAGTTGTATATATATTTATATATACACACATGTATATGTATTTATTCATACATATGTCTATATACGTAGTTATGTCTTGTCATTTCATCCTATACAGTTTGTCACAGTTCCCTCTAAGTGTAATTCTTCTAGCTGCCCAGGTGATTATAACAATTTTTAAGAGTTACCAATGAAATCTTTTCTTATAGATACATATCATTTTAACTTATTCTTTCTCTTAAAAATGTTTTTTTGTTGTTGTTGTTTTTCTTTTTTCCCTCTTTTTAATTACCTTTTGAAGATTCTCTTGAGTTCTGTGTTTGGTCATCAAATTTTCTGTTCAGATGTGGTCTTTTCTTTACAAATTCTTGGAATTCTTCTATTTTGTTGAATGATGATACTTTCCCCTGTAAGAATATAGTCAGTTTTGCTGGGTAGTTGATTATTGTTTGTAGACCTAGGTCCCTTGCTTTCTGTAATATCATATTCCATGCCTTTCGGTACTTTATCGTAGATGCAGCTAGATCCTGTGTTATCCTCACTATGTTTCCATGATATCTGAATGTCTTATTCTTGGCAGCTTGTGATATTTTTTCTTTGGTTTGATAGTTCTTGAATTTGGCTATAAGTATCCTGGGTGTTGTCAGTTGGGGGTTACGTACAGGAGGTGATCTGTGGATTCTCTCAATCTCCACTTTTCCCTCTTTTTCTAGAATATCAGGGCAGTTTTCTTGGATAATTTCCTGTAGTATTATGTTCAGGCTTTTTCTTTTGTCATGGTTTTCATATAGACCAATGATTCATACATTGTCTCTCCTGGAATGATTTTCTATATCTTCTGTTTTGTTAATGAGGTGCTTCATATTTTCCTCAAATTTTTCATTCTTTTGGTTTTGTTTTATAGTGTCCTGCTGCATTTGAGATCACTTAATTCTAGTTGTTGTATTCTGGTTCTTAAAGACTGGATTTCATCCCTGGGTTTTTGGTCATCCTTCTCCTTCTGGTCTGATTTTTTTTTTGGACATCATCTTTCATTCTCTTTACCTCATCTCTCATTTCCTTTGCCTCATCTTTCATTATCTTTGCCTCATTTTCAAGCTGGTTGATATTGGCTTTCAAGACAGTTTTTTCTGTTTCCAGATGATTTATCTTAGTTTTTAAGTCATTTTCCCAATTGTCTTCAGCCTCTCTTAATTGTGTTTTGAATTGCATTTTGAGTTTTTCCAAAGCCTGTATCTAATTCTCTGGGATTTCTGCTTCATTGTTTGATCATCCCTCCTCCTCTGTTACATTTGCTCTTTGTTTGTTGCCTGTATAGAAGCTTTTGATTGTAATTTCTTTTTTCTTTTTTTGTTCTTTGCTCATATTTACCCTTTCTTTACTCTCCATATTTGTCTTTGCTCTTACTCCTCTAATTTTTTTGGTTTTGGTTTTTTTTAATAGTCTCTCCTCTTGGAGCTTTGTCTGGATATCTCTCTGGGCAGTCTGTGGGAGAGGGGTGTTGGAGTTTGAGCTTCCCTGTCCTTTGGAGGCTTTTGATTGGATTAAATTCCAACAGTCTATGAGGGAGGGGTTTTGGATCTTGGGATTCCCTGACCTCTGAAAACTTTTGATTGGATTAAGTTCAGCTGGGTTCAAATGGATGCTCTGAGGTCAAAACCTCCTGGAAGGCTGGAGCAATATGAAGAGTCTCTGATGCTGTGACCAGGCTGACCACTCTGAGCTCCATCTCCAGATCCTTCCCCACCACCTGTGTTTGATGCTCTGAGCATGGCATAGCTCTGCCTGCAAGGTACACCCTCCAGACCAGCGTCCTTGCCCACCCAGAGGTTTCCGCTGCTGCTGGAGGCTTAGTTCTGTAGATGTGTGTGGGGGGGGAAGGTTCCTGGGATCTTCCTTCTGCCTTCCCCTTAAACCTGAGTGTTCTCAAATTCCGGCTTTTTGGAGAGTGTACCTTTTGAATTGAGTCCAGCAGGAGGGTTCCTTGACTCTTGTTTTTAGGTTTGATTTTCAGTCCTCTAGGAGCATTTAGCTTGTAATTGGTAAGGAAGGGTATGTAGAGGTCTGAACTTTTGCTGCTTCTATGCTGCCATTTTGACTCCAGCATCATCTGCAATGGGGAGAAGTTAGAAAGTTCCCCTTAAGATCAGGAGTGAAGCAAAGATTCCCATTGTCATTTCTATTATTTAACATTGTATTAGAATCACTAACAGTAGAAATTGGAGAAGAAAAAGAAATTGAAGTGATTAAAGTAGGCAGTGAGGATACTAAACTACCACTCTTTGCAGATGAAATGATGACCTACTTAAAGAATCCTATGAAATCAATTAAAAATCAATGGAAATAATTAACAACTTTAGCAAATTTGCAGGATACAAAATAAATCCACATAAATCTTCAGCATTTCTATATGCTTCCAACACACTGAGGCAACAACAGTCAGAAAAAGAAATTCTAATTTAAATCACCCTAAACAATATAAAATATTTAGCAATCTAATTGTCAAGAAAAACACAGGAATATATGAACATAAGTACAAAACACTTTCCACACAAACATACATCCAAATAATTGGAAAAAAACATCAATTTCTCATCTGTAGGACAAGCTAATATAATTAAAATGACAGCCTCACCCAGTTTTATTTACCTATACCATATCTATCAAACTACCAAGAAACTTTTTTATTGAATTAAAAAATACATATAACAAAGCTCATTTAGAAGAACAAAGGATCAAGAATATCAAGGGAAATAATAAAAAAGTGAAGTTTGGGTGTCTAGTAGTACCAGATCTTAAATTGTACTATAAAGCTGTGATCATCAGAACATTCATTATACTAGGTAAGAGATAGGAGGGGGTATCAATGGAATAGACTAGGAGTAAAGGACCTCAGCAAGACATCATTTTCTAAACCCAAAGAACCCAGCTTTTGAGATAGGAACATGCAGAAAAAAACTACAGGGAAAATTGGAAAACATTACAGAGAAATTAGGTATAGAACAATATCTCACACCCTATGTCAAGATAAATTCAGAATGGCTAAATGATTTAAATATAAAGAATGAAATTATAAGTAAATTAGGTGGACATAGAGTTGTATACCTGTCAGATTTAAGGGAAAGGAAAGAATTTAAGACTATGTCAGAGATAGAGAATAGTACAAAATGTAAAATGAATAATTTTATTACATTAAATTAATAAGGTTTTGTACAAACAAAACCAAATGAAACCAAAATTAGAAGGGAAGCAACAAATTGGGAAGGGGAAACTTTTATAATAAAAACCTCTAACAGAAGACTAATTTTTCAAATTTAATTGGAGCTAAGTCAATTGTACAAAAAATCAAACCATTTTTCAACTGATAAATGGTCAGGAGACATGAATAGGCAGTTTTCAGATAAAGTAAGCAAAACTATCTATAGGTACATTAAAAAGTGCTCTAAATCTCTCCTGATTAGGGAAATTCAAATCAAAACCTCTCTGAGGTACCACCTCAAAACTACCAGATTGAAAAATATGACAGTAAAGGAAAATAATAAATATTGCAGGGGGTGTGGTAAAAAAATGTCCTGCTGATGGAGTTGTGAATTCATCCAACCAATCTGGAAAGCAATTTGGAATGATGCACAAATGGCTTTAACAGACTGCTTGCCCTTTAATCCAGCAATACCACTGCCGAGTTTTTACTCCAATGAGATGATAAGAAAAAAATACTTGTACAAAAATATTTATAGTTGTGTTCTTTTTAGTGGCAAAAATTTGGAAAATGAGAAGGTGTACATTGACTGGGGAATGGCTGAACAAATTGTGGTATCTAATGGTAATTGAATACAAATTTGCTGAAAGGAATGATGAATTGGAGGATTTCCATGTGAATTGGAAAGACCTCCAGCAATTGATACAGAGCAAAATGAACAAAATTTGAGGACAACCTTGTGCACAGAAACTGATACATTCTGGCACAATCAAATGTAATGGATTTCTGTACTAGTAGCAATGGAAAGATCTAGGACAATCCATAGGGACTTATGAGAAAGAATGCTATCCACATCCAGAGAAAGAACTATGAGAGTAGAAACATAGAAGAAAAACATATAATTGATCATGAGGTTTAATGGGGATATGGTTGGCATTTTGGCTTTAAAATATCACTTTATTACACATATTAATAAAATGGAAATGGGTTTTGAACAATGATACATATATAACCCAGTGGAATTGCTCTTTAGTTCAGGGAGGAGGGAGGATAAAAGGGAGGGAAAGAACCTGAATATACCATAGAAAATACTCTAATTAATTAATTAATTAAAAAAATAAATCCTTAAAAACCAAATAAATAAACAAAAAAATAAATATTCCTTTTTGTAATTGAAGGTTAGTTTTTTTAAATTAAATTAAAATTTTTATTATCACACAAAACACACATATTGGTCATTATTTTAAGAACACACTATTACAAAATCCAAAACAAAACCAAAAGTACAGTGATGTAAAATGTAGTATGCTTTGATCTGCAGCCATATGACTCCAAAAGTTCTTTCTTTGGAGATGTGTAGTATCTTTCTTTCAAGATTGTCCCCATAGGATTAGATTTCAATAAATAGCTGCAATGTCTATATTTGCAATTTTATTTCTATTGAATGGGGATAGCATATGAGTACTATATCCCTAAAATATTTCCCAAGGTCTAAAGATATAGGATCTCCAGGACAAGCTCATTGATGCTCTGGAAAGTAAGAAAAGAATGAAATATAGTATGCTGGATAAGAAATTGATACTCTTTCTGCTGTCATTATTAGAGTCTTGGCAGGTAAGGGAGAAAGCACCCCCAGCATCCTCCACATTTTTTGTGTCTATCTTGAGACAAAGACCTACTGGCCCTTTGATAGTTTCACATCTGACTTTCAGGCAGGCATAGAACCAAATAGAGGAAAAATTTTTATTTCTATTATTTTTGTCTGGCATGCCTAACCATCTAGAAATAATGTAGCTGTCAACTTATTAATGAAAGATTGTATGTGTAGTAGAATGATTAATAAGACTAGAGTTTAAAGCTGAGCTTTGAAACATAGTTATTTTGCTATTGGAAAAACTATTTTGTATTCTGTGCCTCAGTTTCCTTCTCTGTAATAATGCATATGATAGTAATGATAATTTGACAATATATGCAGTATTTACTTCCCAGAGACTTCATTTAAAAAAGTTTTAAACCAAATAAATAATTTATTAATTTGAGCTTACATGTGAAAAACAATAATTGTTTTTTTTTTTTCTACTAGTCTCCTTGGAAATGATTTCCCTCCATTATCTTCTGAAGCCATGTACTTTATTACCCACCTTTTTCCTATTTACTAAAATATATGTTAAGTAAAGTTTATTAAGATCTTCTATTACATTAAAATATACAGGCTTCTCCTATTAGAAATGCCAAACTTTGATCTTGGAAAACTATAATAATGACTATATAATGATTAGAGGAAGTTAAAATTAATATACTAAATGATTAAATGCTACTGATCTTTTGAAAACTCTCTTTACAAAAAGAGAGCTCCATAGGTAAATAATGTGGAAATTAAAAGTTAACCAAAAAAGAATATGCTTACAGTTAACAATGCATTGTAAGAATTCCAACCAGTCTCCTATATGCTAGCTTGCTCTCCTCTTTGGGGGATGCTTATGACTTTGAAGCAAATCAATTTCATTTTTTTGAAAGCAGAGCAATTAAAATTGAGAGTGATGAAGAAAATGCTGGGCTTTGCAATGTGACAATTTCTATTTTGCTTATGCTTCTGTAGTTTTATTTCCTAATAAGAGACCTGATGCACAGAGATATCAGAGCACTTTATTATTTTTATTATATGACATTTCACATCATATAGAGATATTTTTGCTGAAAGGATATCTTGTACCTTCAAGGGTTCATAGAAGAGAATGATGGCACTTATGATGAACTTCTTGCCAACCAAGGACACCCCCCAGTTAATTCTGATAATGCTGGGATTTCATGTACCAAAGAAACCATATATTCATATTCATTAACTGCAATCAGATAGCTGTGAGATGTTTCCATTTTCTGACTTTGCTCTAATGTATTTGTCAGTCATAATTTCTAGCAATTTATTGGTACAAATGATGCTCTGGTGAATGATTTAGAATGACAGAATAGGATAACAGAAGCATCCTTTCAAAAGTTTCACTGGAGGAAAGAGAAACATCCAAATCCTAAATGCAAATTATGATGGAAATTCAAAAGTATTTATGACCATTAGAAATACAAAATATTAAAGGGGACATTTATAGCAACTTGCTAGTAGTAGATAGAGTATTTTCCTTTGAGTCAGACTGAATTCAAATTTTGACTCAGAGCAAAATGAGAACCAGTAGAAAATTGTACACAGAAACAAATATTGTGGCACAATCAAATGTAACAGACTTTTCTACTAGTAGCAATGCAATGATCAAGGACAATCTAGAGAGACTTATGAGAAAGAATGCTATCCACATTCAGAGAAAGAACAGTGGGAGTAAAAACCCAGAAGAAAAACCAATGATTGATCATGGGGTTAAGACAGAATTAACTCTCCCTTTGCCTATTTATTTAATCAAATCAAAAACTTAAAGTATTCCTGTTTAGCATCTAGCTAATACTTTTTTAAGATAATTCACAAGTCACTTAATAGGGAAAATTTTCATCTCCTAAGGACACTGCCCAGACCTGGACAGCAAGTAAATTGAAAGACTGCAACTGGTTTCTATGAAGAGGGGGAGAGACAGGAAATGACATGGGGGGAAAAGGGTTTAAAAGAAGAGAACAACATGGTATAATCTTTTTCCTTCCTTGGTTTTTGGAGAGACTGGTTCCTTGGTGACCATTACATCCTTGGCTTTTGGATAGACTCTTCCCTTGGATTCTGCATCTCTGAGTAAATCTGAGTTTTTCCTTGAAGTCATTCTGCCTTGGTGGAACTCTGGATAAAGACACCACCAGGACTTCTGGCTGAGGACTTCCACAAGGAGATTGGGACTTGAGATAGCCCCTGTTTGGGGCTGAGCTGAACTTCACAGGAGCAGTACTTTGGGCTGGTAGCCTAGTCCAGGCTTTGTCTCCTTCCTTTATTTCCCATTTTCATTATCTCTAACTTGTAAATAAAAACTGCTAAAATTCATTTTGACGTAGGGGCTAATATTTTATAAATGGAGACCAAAATTCAATTATTTTAACTCTCATATTAAGTCAAATCCAATTTAAATCTTACAATGAGGTTCAATGGGGATATGACTGGGGTTTTGGCTTTAAAAGATCACTCTATTACAAATATGAATAATGTGGAAATGGGTTTTAAACAATGATACATATATGACCCAGTGGAATTGCTCATCAGCTATAGGAGGGGGGATGGAATAGGGGTGGAAAAAATCATGAATCATGTAACCATGGGGAAAATATTCTAAATAAATAAATATTTTTAAATCAAAACAATTTTGACTCAGACACTTATTAACTGTAAGATCCTGGGCAAATTGTTTAACATCTGCCTGACTTACTTTATTTGTCTACAAAGTGCTAACAATAATAGTCACTATATTAAAAGAGCATTGTTACAATAAAATGAGATATCCATAAAGTGCTTTTTAAGCAATATGTAAATTTTTGTTATTAATTTTCTTATTGTTAATAATTATTAGATTTTTTGATAATAATGTGTTTTTCTTTGTTATTAACTAGAATTTCACTCAGATACTTTGATAAGCTAAATGGGAGAACAGTATGGCATTTCCAGGGAATTAATCATATTTCACATAATTTTTACTCTACATCTTTTCTCAGTCTTCAGCAGCACCTACTCTCTAAGCCTCTAAGACTTTTCATTCTAGAGACAGAATTTTGTATACCTAATAAATACATATCTTTATTAATTAATAGGCATTATTAAAATCCTCCATGTAATTCTAATTGCTGTGAATTTCAAAACTACTCAACCCTGTTAAAACCATTCTTTAGAGGATGGGATTTGGCTATTCCCTGATCAACAACAATGGAGATACTTGGAATGACAGAATCAAGTCTTGGAAACTACAATCTCCACCCTACTCAGGGTAACAGGATTTAGGAAGGGCTGCAGCAAAGCTCAAGATTTAATTATTTGAGAATATGCCCTTCAACAGACATGTGCAAAGGACACAGACCTCTGGGCGGTCCTGAGTTAAGCTAGAGCCACCATTGGCACAGAGGAGACACAGGAAGTGAGGTAGAAGACAGCTGAGGAGTCTGGGGACTTCCTGTATGAGGGAAAGGGTGTGGTTGGAGGCTAGTTGCTTGGAGTGGAGGCCCTGAGACTGTTTCTCCATTTTGGTCACATGAGTGATAGGGACTGATCTCTTTTCTTTGCCTCGGCTAAGCAGAGGGGGTATTTAATCCCTATTCCCTTCTCCCCCCCCTCTCTCACTCTCTCTTTCTCTCTCTCTCTCTATTTCTCTTTCTCTCTTTCTCTCTAATACCTTTCTTCCTCCTGTTAGTAATTAAAAACTCCATAAAAGGTTGACTGCTGACTTCAGTTTTCATTTAGGAATTACATAGCTGAATTCCTTGACGATCTTAAATTAATATATATCAGTCTTTTAAAGTGATTTCCTTATCACATTGTGGCTGACTACACGGGAGTCTAAAGAATTCTCTCAATAAACTTCTGAATTTTCTTGCCTTTTTACTCTACCATCTCACCACTTAGTCCCTTTTAACAGCTAACTCGGCTTAAAGACACAGCTGCTAGAACGAGTGTAAAAAATTTCTTCTCTCTTCTCTTTTCTCCTTAAGTTAAATTGGAATCAGCAGTTTTTCTTTTTTGTTCCCTTTAATCTTAAGGAGCAACTGGGTGGCTCAGTGGATTGAGAGCCAAGCCTAGAGACAGAAGGTCCTAGGTTCAAATCTGACCTCAGATACTTCCCAGCTATGTGACTCTGATAGTTAGACAGAAAACAGCTGGTTTAAATCTCAGCAACAGGACCCTAAAGGCCTGGCTGGGAGAGCTGTTTCTAAATATCCTTTCCCTTAAGCAACAACTTCCTAGATTAGAAAAAAAAAAAAAACCTGTGGAAAGTTTTTTTGCCTTGCCATGCTCCCCACATGTTTTGTGAAGACTGTTAGAGAAATAATTACAAAATATGTATATATATATATATATATATATATATATATATATATATATATATATATATATATATATAAATGAGTACTACTTTCTTTGACATTTATATGGCAGCTTAAGAATTAGGGGCATTGAGGAATGCAGAATACCTCCAATTTTTTATATTAATATGTACTGTCATTTTTGTACTCCTCAATACTGTATTTAGAATAAAATTGAGCATAAAATGCAAGTCCAATTAGAAGATCTAAAATGTTTCTTACAGGATCAATTGGCAAACACCCACTCTACCAGAAACAGAACTGTTTCTGAACCTTTGAATGAGGAAATTGCCTTCCCTGAAATAGAGATGGAAAAAACCTTCCCTATAGCTCAGTTAACAGACTGCTTCTCTCATATAGTGCAAATCTTGACTGAATTTAACCCCCAAAACCCTTCCCCTGCAATCCCAGTTTCTCATGTTCCCTCTCCTACAGAAAACCAAATTCCAAAGCAAATGAGATTTCATCCTTCTAGAGAAACCTGTCCTTGTCAAACTGACCCACAGGTACAAAATTCAACTAGAGGCCTGTTTCCTCTAAGAGAAGTACCTGAAATAGGAAGGAATGGGGATGTGGTGACTTTAAGACATAGGATACCATTTACTCCCCAAGAAATAAATGAATTTACATGAAATATCCCCACATATGAACAATATCATTTTCTAGTAACAAAAAAGATGGGAGACATATTTTTTCAGTATAATCCGTCTTACATGGACATTGAAAACTTGCTACAGGCTTTTTTAACTGAAAGTGAAAAAAATAAAATAATTGCTCATGTCAACAAAACCCAGGGGCATAATGCAGCACATAGGCCATCTCAGGATCCAGAATGGGACTATAACAATCCTGAGAATTAACTACAACTATACCGTTGTAGAGAGGCCATCCTTACAGCAATGAAGGAATGTGCAGACAATACAGATAAGTGGATGGAACTTGAAAAAATTAAGCAAAAAGAGGAAGAAACACCCTCCAGATTCTTGGATAGAATAATCGAGTTTGGAGATACCTGGATTGGGACCTAACTAAAGAAACTACCTTAAGAGAAGTTAGAAGGATCTTTGTCAATAACTCTTGCAAAGCAATTAAGAATTATTTTAGGACACAATGTCCAAGATGGTCAGAGATGGACCTTGAAGAATTGTGAAAAACAGCTATATATGTTTTAAAGGGAAACAAAGAAAAGGAAGAAGAAAATAATGATGACATGGAGGAAATGAAGAAAAAAATGAGATGTGTAATAGATAGGATAACTAAATTAGAAAGTGGGCATGATAATGAATCAACGACAATTACCCCTCTCCAGAAATCCAATTATCAATCCATTACCTGCCACTTCTGTGGGAAGAAGGGCCACAATAAGGTACAGTGTAGAGATTTTCTCAAGATTATAGGAAGTAATACTCAGTTTAATAACAACTACAGAAGTGATAATTATAGAAATAAATATAATTATGACAATGAAAACCACAACTTTAGGAATGATGACTATAGGAATGGATATTGGGAAAATGATAACTCAAATGAAATAACTAAACAACAAAATATAAAAAATGGTGCTTGCCTAAAAAATACACGAGGGGTGAATGCCCCTCAGTGGGGTGCCCTTCAGGGGATGCTTTTCAGGGGGGTGCCCAAGAAACTTCCCAAACACAATGAAGGTGTCCGGGGGGGGGGGCTGGGACACAGGAATCAGAGGATATAACCTTTGATTTCCCGGACCCTGATGTCCTACTACCCGTTGTCCCTATCCACTACCCCTCCATACTAATGAACCTCATGTTACTTTAAAGGTGAGTAACAACTATTATGATTGTCTGTTAGACACTGGAGCTACCAGGTCTGTATTGAAGAATGTACCTGATTTAAATTGTTATTCCATTGACTCACAAAGTGTAGTGGGAGTATCAGGAATACCCCAAAGAGTTAAAAAATAACTTCCCCCTAGAATTGTGTCTGTAGGACCCCTAGAGGTACAACATTCTTTCCTTTTGATGCCTGACTCCCCTTTAAATTTGCTGGGGAGGACCTTCTACGCAAACTCAGAGCCACAATAACCTGCTCCCCAGATGGTTCCTTATCATTGGAAGTACCGGAGGAATCTTTAAATTTACTCCCTGTAATTCTCTCAGAGAGTCAGGAGAAAAAAGAGCATCCCACCTTTGTAATACCTGAAGATATACCGGAGTTTCTTTGGGACACATCTTCCATTGTAGGCTTACTTAACTCTGCTGTTCCTGTGCAGATAAACACTAAATCTAGCCCACCTCCTTCCATTCCTCATTATCCCCTCTCAAAAGAGGCAATTGAGGGAATTACCCCAGTAATTAACTCATTAATTGCACAGGGAATAATAATCCCTTGTAAATCTGAATACAACACGCCCATCCTGCCTGTTAAAAAAACAAAAAGAGGGCCTGATGGCAAACACTTCTATAGATTCGTGCAGGATTTGAGGGCTGTGAACAATCACATTATAAAGAGACACTCCATAGTTTCCAATAACAATACTATTATTTCATCTATTCCTAGCACAGCTACATACTTTACAGTAGTAGACTTGTGCTCAGCCTTCTTTTCCATACCCATACATGAGAACTTGAGACATATCTTTGCTTTCACCTGACAGGGCCATAAATACTGCTGGAGTCGTTTGCCACAAGGTTTCGTAGACAGCCCGAACTTATTTGAGCAAATTTTGAGCCAAGATACAGATAATATAAAATTTAAAAACAGCAAATTAATCAAGTACATAGATGACCTCCTCTTGGCCTCAATAGATGCAGAAACATGTCAGGAAGATAGCAAGCACCTTCTTTTGGAATTACACAAAAGAGGTCATAAGATCTCAAAGGATAAGGTTCAGTGGTGCCTCCCTAGAGTAGAATATTTGGGATTCATCCTGTCTGCAGGTTCCCGCTTGATTTCTCCCAAACGAATTGAGAATATTCAAAATTTAAGTGTTCCTACCACTAAGAAACAGTTAAGAGCAATTTTGGGAGCAACAGGGTTTTGTAGACAATGGAATCCTTGCTATGGGGAAATTACTAAACCCCTTATAGCACTAACAAAGGTCCCTGAACCTCTCAAATTAGAGACAGAACACTTGTCAGCTCTATCAGATCTAAAACAGGCTATCCTGTCTGCCCCTGTTCTAGGCATCCCAGAATACAACAAGCCATTTACTTTGTATGTACATGAGCAAAGAGGGGTAGCTTCAGGTGTTTTAAATCAGACTTTGGGACCTTCTCAGTGCCCAATTGCCTCTTATTCTGCCCAACTGGACCCAGTAGCATCAGGAGCACCACCATGTCTTAGAGGAGTAGCTGCTACAGCCTTACTAGTGACAAAAACTGTTGATCTAGTTTTGGGATGCCCATTGACAATTATGTGCCCACATGAGGTAGAAGCATTGTTGCTAAGACACAGAACACAGGCATTTTCTGATCAGCGAATTACAAGGTATGAAATAACCTTGTTAAACAATGAAAACATTACCTTGAAGAGCTGTTCAACTCTTATCCCTGCCACCTTGCTTCCAGATTTACCAACTTCAGGAGAACCATTATATAGTTGTGAAGCACTAGTGTCCATGGCAGAAAAGCCTCGAGATGATCTCTTGGACACTCCCTTAAACAACTCAGATCTGATCTTATTTACTGATGGTTCTTCTTTTATGAGAGATGGCATACGCTACACTGGAGCTGCTGTAGTCACAGAATTTGCCACTGAGTGGTCAGCTTCTCTGCCCTCTAATATTAGCGCTCAAGGGGCAGAATTCATAGCTCTGAAACATGCCTGTATAATTGCCAAGGGTAAAAAGGCAACAATTTATACGGATTCTAGATATGCTTTTGGCATTTGTCACTCAGTCTGGATGCTATGGCTCCAGAGAGGATTTTTAACTTCAGCCGGAAAATCCATAATGAAGTTCTTTCTGCTCTCAAACTACATGAAGCCCTAGCTGTAGTTCATTGCTCTGCCCATACAGGTGGCTCTGACCCTGTCATTAGAGGAAATGACTGAGCAGATGCCTCTGCAAAGCTAGCAGCCATAGAAGGACCTGGATTAATTTTAACTTTAACAACCACTGAGGATTTAAATTTATCACTTTCCTATAATGAAAAGGAAGTGGAAAAATGGAAACAAAAATTTAAAGCAAAACAGATTAATGGAGTGTGGGTATTGTCTGAAGGGAAACCCCTGCTCCCTAGAAGTTTCTATCACCAAATTTGCCAATCTGTGCATAAAAATGGTCACTTTGGTACACAGAGCATCATGGACTCTGTTAAGAGAGTATGGATAACCCCCAGTATAACTACCATAGCCTATAAAGTGTGTTCAGCCTGCTCTACCTGCCAAGCATATAACCAACACACCTTTCGTGGAAAAGCTTTCAGTGGGCATCCTCTGGCTTACACACCTTTTGAGCACCTACAGATAGATTCATAACAATGCCAAAGGCCAGACATTATAAATTTTGTCTAGTCATAGTAGATCAACTGACCAGATGGCCAGAAGCATTTCCTGCGACCCGAGCCACGGCGGATTTTGTTGCTAAGGTGCTGTTAAAAGAAATTATTCCTCATTTTGGCCTGCCAGCACATATTGATCTCAATAGAGGAAGTCATTTTACTGATTCTGTCTTAAAACAAATATATTCTTGCTTGGGGATAACTCCCAAATCCCATGTTCCATATCATCCCCAGAGCTCAGACCAAGTTGAATGGATGAATAAGGAACTTAAAACTATGATTGGCAAATTATGCACTGAGACCCATTTAAAATGGCCTGAAATTCTCCCTCTGGCCCTATTTTATCTTAGAAGTAGGCCTAGAGGAGACTTACATATTTCACCATTTGAGATGCTTTTTGGACATCCGCCTATACAGGCTAAGCCTTTCTCCCCGGCTTATACATCGCTATTAGGGGGAGATACTACTATTGCTTCCTATATACAGGAATTACAGCATAAACTGCGTGAACTTCATGAATCTGGAGCGGCAGTACAAGCCGGACCACTAGACTTTTCACTTCATGACCTGAACCCAGGAGACAAGGTGTATATTAAAAATTTCCAGCATACTAGAGCAACTCAGCCTTTGTGGGAAGGACCATTCCAAATATTGTTAACTACTTCAACATCTATAAAGGTTGGAGAAAAGGACTCTTGGATTCATTGCTCACATGTAAAGAGAGCATTCTTTGCTGAGACTGATTGACTGTATCCTATCACATGCATTGAATATAATAATCCATTGACAAGTGGATGTTGTTTTTTCAAAAACACACTGAATTCCTGATTTTTTTTCTTCTCTTTCCCTTATTTTTTTTATTATTGCTTTTCTTTTGAATATTTGAATTTTTCCCCTTTTCCTCATTTCTTGTAGAAAAGGTACATATAATTAATTTTTTCCCTTCTCTCTCTGCAGTAATATAAGTTTAAATATACATACCTAAACAGCTTTAGATTGTGGGAACATGCCATTTATTGATAAAATGTTATGGGACTATGATGATTAATGTTTGTGTCTGATTCCAGGAAATGGGATAAAAACAAGGAGCACAGACTTTACCTGAATAGTGCCAAAAGAGCACACAGGAAATACTAATATGGACTCGAGGTTGCGATGCTTGACATACATTGAGTCATAGGACTTCCTTGTATCTACACTCTTTATGAAGTACTCATACAAGTACAAAAATTTGACTATCATGCTGCCTCCCTATATCCTTGAGAATGAAAAAAGTCAGAACAGGGAATGACTCTTTCTATCAAAATAAAATTGTAATTCCTTTCCTTTTATAATATGACAACTTCCTGTAGTCTTGGCTGCAAGTGGGTAAGTGAAATATTACTGCATTCTGTCCTACAGATTTATGGGATAGAAATTACTGTAAATTGGACTTTACAAGAGCCCATTATGAAGTTATTCTGGTTACTCAACATTTTATACATAGATTTTGGTATTGTGATTTTGATTTTGAATTTTTTCTTCCTTTTCTCCCAAAAGTTTAACTTTCTTCCATATGTTTCCCTTTATATATTTTTGTTTTGTGTTTTTTGTTTGTTTTGTTTTTATTGTTTTTGAATTTTTTAAATAACTGACTCATATACCCCCATAACTCAACAATGCATCGTGAGCTGAACTGGATTTTTTTAACACTCACTTCAGGGGGGGATTGTATTTTAATAAAATTCCAAGATTTTGAAGTTTTTTTTTGTTTGAGAAAAACCTTCAAGGAAGAAGCTTGCTAACTCCTAAATCCAGAGAATGAACTGTTGCAGAAAGATGCCAGAAAACCTACATTACATCAAGATCAAGAATGAACCTTGGGGTGTGGTTGCTTGAACTGAAGGTTGATTGAATTTATTTTGAATGTATACTCTTCTGCCAAAGGGGACTGCCCCCTAATTGGCTTTTGTCAATATGCCCTTCAAAACATTGGTTTTGCTGTCTCTCTCTATCTCTCCTATTTTTTCCTTATCTCTAACTATTTTAATTTCAAAGCTAGTATGTTTACAAGACCCATCGGAGAGGTTAGCCTTCATTGGGCATCAGGGGGGATTGTGAATTTCAAAACTACCCAACCCTGTTAAAACCATTCTTTAGAGGATGGGATTTGGCTATTCCCTGATCAATAACAATGGAGATACTTGGATTGACAGAATCAGGTCTTGGAAACTACAATCTCCACCCTACTCAGGGTAACAAGATTTAGGAAGGGCTGCAGCAAAGCTCAAGATTTAATTATTTGAGAATATGCCCTTCAACAGACATGTGCAAAGGACACAGACCTCTGGGCGGTCCTGGGTTAAGCTAGAGCCACCATTGGCACAGGGGAGACACAGGAAGTGAGGTAGAGGACAGCTGAGGAGTCTGGGGACTTCCTGTGTGAAGAAAAGGGTGTGGTTGGAGGCTAGTTGCTTGGAGTGGAGGCCCTGAGACTGTTTCTCCATTTTGGTCATGTGAGTGGTAGGGACTGATCTCTTTTCTTTGCCTCGGCTATCCAAGGCCTTGGGCCTTTGGCCCAACCTAAGCAGAGGGGGCATTTAATCTCTATTCCCTTCTCTCCCCTTTCTCTCTCTCTCTCTGTCTCTCTCTCTCTCTGTCTCTCTCTCTCTCTCTATCTCTAATACCTTTCTTCCTCCTGTTAGTAATTAAAAACTCCATAAAAGGTTGACTGCTGACTTCAGTTTTCATTTAGGAATTACATAGCTGAATTCCTTGATGACCTTAAATGAATATATATCAGTCTTTTAAAGTGATTTCCATATCACATTGCCTAGAAATGAGTGTGGAATACAAGTGAACATATGAAGGACTGATAAAAGAAACTTCTGAGGCTGACTTAATAAAAATTTTTAAAAGAGAAAGGATCACTTTGTGAGAATTGTTTTTCTTTTTTAGAGAAATCATAAATTCCACTATTTTACCACAACTGAAATAACCAGAAGTTTAATATGCAAGCTTCCCTTTGAAAGATATTGACAAAGGCAAACATTTCTGTATGGTGGGACCAAGGCACAGGTTTGAGTCTTGTGTATGAAATACTATTACCTATAAAACAATTCATTTTGACACTCTGGGCTACTGATTTTTCATTTCTAGGGGAGTGCTGTTAAATATTTAACAACTACTTCTCCAGAAAAATAATGTATGAATAATAAACTTTTAAATTAATTTGTATTAACATTTTCTCCATCACTTTTTCAAATCTAAGCAATTAATGGAAAAATAAAATGAAGCCATAACCTTTTGCTTTCACCAGTTTGAGGTTTAAATGAACATTTAACTACTTAAAATTTTCATAATTGTCTCTTGTGAGTAGTTATGATCTAAGTCTAGGACACCATTGTCATTTGTAAAATAAATTAATTGGCATACATTATCTGAAGAATATTTAGATTTCTTCAGCTCTTAATCTTTGATATATAAGGGTTAAATGTCAGGAGTTTGACAAAAGTTAAAACACTTAGTTTAATTTGAGAAGCACAGGCAGAAAATAGAAAAGAAAAAAGAGATATTATTCTAATACCCTATGACTATACCTAAATTCCTAATACTAACTATAATTTCTAAAACACTGCTTTTAACTATCTTCTGAGGACAGGTTCTTCTTGTCTGGCCAGACCAGCCCTATCTAACCTACTCTATATAAAATTGAATCACTTACTACCTACCTTACACTAATAAATCAACAGCCACCACCCAAAACCTCCTTAAATAAGGTTTTATCCTAATTGTCAGTAGTCAAACTTACAGTTGCCCTTGACTAAGAGACAGACCTCCTGCTCTCAAGAGATCCAGAGGCAAAAGCCCTAACTGCCAACTGATTCCTTCCTTAACTATCTCCTTAATAATGGAATCTTCATCTCTGATCCACTGACTCCTATCAGCTCTTCTCCACCTAGAAATGCCCTTCTCCTGCCTCTTAAAGAGACAGAGGAAGATATTAAAATAATCCCTTTAACATATACTATGATTTGACACTGGTCTCTGATCTTCTGAATGAGTAGATCTAAATTCAAACATCAGCTCATTATCTAACTGCAATTAAAAGACACAAGTGCTAGTTAAACAGAGAAATGATGAGTCTTAAAGTTACCTGGATCACTGATTGCTTGATTTCAGTTACAGTTGCATTGTTTCATGACAGCAAAATCTATTTTAATATGGCACTGGGATATTTTAATAAACTAACACCTGTTCAGAACAAGTTAAATCTTCAGACAATTATGTAACTTGCCAGTGATTTATACATGAATATTCTAACAATGGTTAATTCTTAAATAAGAAATTATCTTTAAAAATGTCTAACATAAAATGATTTTTAATTGGTCTATATCAATAAACATTTATTGGTCACCTACTCTATATGCATTCATTGAAGTCCTATTATAAAGTCTCTCTTTGCAATGGAAATAACCAAAGGGAACATTAATTGCTAACAAATGTCAACAAGACTGACATGTCTAAGCTGGGAATGGGCTATATGTCCAAAGGCTAAAGACCAGCCTAAATAAGTTGTCCATGTTTTATAATTAGAAAACTGATTTTGACACATTGACCCTCATCTCCCCATCCTACCTAACCTCACAGAATAGTTAAGATGAACACTTTTGTAGTGTCCACATAGAATACCACATATAGTAGATTAATACTTATGAATTGATTGAAATATTGTATAATATAGAAAGAATTTTTCATGATTTCTCTCTCTCTGTCTCTTTCTCTCTTTTTCTGTCTGCCTGTCTCTCCCTGGTATTTACTTACCTGGGTTTGCATTGCATTGCTCGAGTAACTTTAGGGTGTTATGGTAGGATTTAGGGTGAGAAAAAAACAAAAGGAAACATATAAATAAATTCTGATTTATTGCTTGGGAAGGATAGGAAGGAATAAGGGGTTAGGAATAAACTTATACTTAATTTAAAAGCTAATATCTATAACTAACTACACTATATTACTAAGCTAAACATTAATGTCCCAATCCAAGTCTCAAACCAGGAGTGCAATTCAAATAGGGCCAGGATCTCAAGTTGGCAGATGACCAGATAGGTCCAGAGATATTCTCACTGATGCTGCCAGCAACCAGTTCCAAAACCTCTGCATCCCTTAGGTCCTTCCAGGAGAGCAGACTATGAGATGAAATCGTTGGGCAATAGAATTTTACCAGATCCCAAGGCTCAGGCTCTCATGTGACCCTAAGTCACATGTTCCTGTCAATAAATCTCTCAGGTTTGCATCTCTCAATTTTTGCAACAGGTTTTGCAAACCTTTCATCCTTTATCACATTCTCCCCTTTTGCATGAACCAAAACTCATGTTGGAAACACTATTTTTGAATTTGTGCACAATCTAAAATACTTACCAATTACCTAAACTAAGAAATCTACCCCAAATAACAAGCAACCTACACTCAACTGTCTTATTCTAACAAACACTAACTTATTCTAGGGAATTTTAACAAAGAAAAGGGAAACTAATAAACAAATGTTGAAACAGAATGTCAAACAGAAGCAAAATCAAAACAGCAAATAACATCAAACAAAAGATGAACATAACTTCCATGCAAACATCAAACTTAAAAATAATCTTAGCTAATAAAGAACATTGTACTATTGCAGTACATTAACATTAAACAGAGAAAAATCTTTGAAAATTATAATAAACAAAACATTGCATAAGTTTTACAATGAAAATCAAACCAAACATTAAACTCACTTATGCAAAAATATGTAACAATAAATATTAGTGAGCTATGAACATAATTTACATATATAGTACATACCTACAATATATACATATGTCATAGATGTGCACATATATATACTTATGTACACTTCATATTTATACATAGTTTACATATAGACATATGCTAGAATAAAATTAATTTACAATCCTATTATATACCCTATTTACATATATTTATATATTTATTTACAAGTTTGTTTGATATGTGATGTCATATGTTGTTTATGTTGTGCAATGTATGATGTAGGACAAGTCAGGAAGCAATTTTCTTATCTCATTTTACTTAATTTTACCTAACTAATCTCTATCTTCAAAATACTTCCCTTAACTAAATTTCTATACCTAAACTAAATCTAAGTATGTAACTACATTTTGTTAGTAAATACTATATCTACAGCTAATCATAACACTGCTAGTACCCTAACTATACATTGTTTCATTCATTTAAGTAGTGATTCAATGTAACCTAATCCTGTTTATGTTTTGTGTTTATATTTTATTATGTTGTTACCTTTTCTATGTCATGTTGTTTTGCTATTTTAATGTCAGTGTTATTGTTATGTAAGAGTTATGTTACTGTTTTATGCACCATACTTACCCCTACTTCAGATCTTTCTTTCTTTTCTCACCTCCTCTTTGAATTTTCTCCTTCAGTTCCATAGTAGTAAATATATTTGTTTGTATGTGAATAACTACTGTTATTATGTACTTTAATACATTACCCCAAAGCATTAATTCATTGGTCAATTTATCCTGTAATCCTCTTCATTGCAAATTTCACAAAGTCTTGTAAATTTATAATTTTTCAGTCTTTTAACAATGTTCATTAATTTCTGAATTCTCCTCTTCATCTGCATTTTCCTCTTCTATCCTCTTCCACAGGAATGGTCCTCTCCTTACTGATCTTTTTGACTGCAGACTCAATTTGACCGATGATTCTATCTTTCTGCAATCTCTTCTTCATTTTCTTCTTCTCTAATGATTTTACATTTTCATTATTTATGCCATGTGCTAATTTTATATGTGGACAATGATACCAAGAATCTCTACCCAAAACATTTACTGAAGATGGAGAAACCAACACAATAGTGTAAGGACCTAACCAACTTTCCTGTGTTGCTGATGTTTTAGCAAAATTTTTTACATACAACATATCTCCTGGTTCATAAGTATGAAGAGAATAATTCAAAGGACCAGTTTGAATTAATACTCCCATATCATGTAATTCTTTTAGCCTTTCTTTTAAAGCACTTAAGTAAGAAGCAAGTTGACAATCTCCTCCTAAGAGAGATGTATAGACTACCTTACAAGTTTTTGCTTGTAGTGGAGCATGTCCAAAGAGTATTTCATAGGATGATGTATGCAAATCTGCTCTTGGCCTTGTAGGTGGGTAAAACAAAGCTATGGGAAGAATCTCTGGTCATTTGAGATGAGTTTCAGCACAGAGCTTCCCCACCATAGTCTTTGTTTCCTTATTTATGTGCTCCACTTGCCCTGAACTTTATGTATGATAAGGCACATGATATTTTAGTGTTATTCCTAGATTTTCATAGATTCTTTTCAGGATGTCT
The DNA here is from genome assembly GCF_027887165.1 of Monodelphis domestica. Classification (NCBI taxonomy): domain Eukaryota; kingdom Metazoa; phylum Chordata; class Mammalia; order Didelphimorphia; family Didelphidae; genus Monodelphis; species Monodelphis domestica. Next base: position 390,155,854 of record NC_077228.1, read on the forward strand.
TGAGTAAAATGGGATCTTTTATCAGAATCTATTGTTACTGGTACTCCAAATCTAGGTATAATTTCCTTAATCAACACTTTCACCACAAAGCTAGCTGTATTTGTATTTGATGGAAAAGTTTCAGGCCATTGGGTTAATCTATCAACAATTACCGAGCAAAACTTGTATCCTCCAGCTTTTGGCATGCTGATGTAATCAATCTGCAGACTCTCAAATGGACAATATGCTAAAGTCTACCACCCAAATCTTTCTGTCTGGATACTTCTTTATTGAATTTTTGGCAAACAGAACAGTTTGAACAGATCGTATTTGCTACAGTACTTATTCCAGGAGCAACCCATTGCCTCTTTATGGTGTCAATTACAGCTTGAGTACCAAAATTACCCTTTTGTATGAATGGCTTGACACAAATAGGTATACAGGTCTTTTGGTAACAGAGGCTTTCCTGTTATCTGTTAACCCTATACCATTTTCTTGCTTCAAACTTCTCTTTCCATTTTTGTATTTCTGAGTCTACATAAGCTTTTTCCAGATCATCAGATTCTATAATTGATAAGTTCAAAATATACACTGGGGCATTTCTGGCAGGAAATTTTGCAGTTACCTCAGTGCTATGATTTCCTTTAGCAACTGAATCTCTTCTAATAGTATGATTTCTACAATGGATTACTGCAAGCTCTTTAGGCTTCTGGATAGCATCCAACAACTCAGTTATTATTTCTGCATGAGCAATTTGTTTTCCCAATGCAGTAATAATACCTTATTGTTTCCAGATCTTTTCTGTAGCATGACAAATAGAAAAAGCATAATGAGAGTCTGTGTAAGTGTTTCCACTTTTACCAGCAGCCAGAAGACATGCTTGCTTTAAGGCAACCAACTCTGCACTTTGAGCACTAAGGTTATTAGGTAATGATTCATACCACAGTGTCTCAAATTATGTGACAACTGCAGCACCTGTACATCTAATTCCATTACACAAATATGAAGAACCATATGTAAATAAAACCAAAACTGAATTTTTGATCAGAGTGTCTTTTAAATTCATTCTTGGCATATCCACTAGATCTACTACTTCTAAATATTCATGTAATGGTTCACCATTCTTTGGCAAATCAGGAAGAAGTGTAGCTGGGTTTAATACACTATACTTTTTCAATGTGATATTTTCACTACCTAGACGTATAATTTCATACTTAGATATTTATTGGTCTGAATATGCTTGAGTGCTTCTATTTGATGTGAACAAAATACTGTCAATGGACATTTCAAAACTAAGTAAGATGAATTCTGAACTAACACAGCTGCAGCAGTTACACCCCTTAAACAAGGAACTGTACCTGCAGCAGTGGAATCTAGCTGACAACTATAGTATCCAATTGGACGATAACTTTGTCCTAAAGTCTGTGTCAGTGCACCAGATGCAATTCCTCTCATCTCATTCACAAATAATTGAAAAGGTTTAGTATAGTCTGGGATTCCAAGAGCTGATGCAGATAAAATCGCTTCCTTAAGCTTACTTAGGGCTTGAAGATGTTCAGGTTTGAGTTTCAGAGTGTCTGATTCTGTATTCCTGGTTAGATCTGTTAAAAATTTAGTAATTTCACTATACCCAGGTATCCATTGTCTACAAAAAACAGTTGTTTCAAGAACAGCTCTGAGTTGTTTCTTGGTCTTAGGTGCACTCAGTTTCTGGATATCAGCTATTCTTTTCTTAGTGATACTTCTGGAACCCTCTGACAACACAAAACCAAGATCAATGTGAGGCAAAACCCACTGAAGTTTTGCTTTAGAGATTTTATGTCCATGTTTTTATAATTCAATCAAAAGAATCTTTCTATCTCTTAAACACACTTTAGCAGATGGAGATTCTAGGAGGATATCATCTACAAAATGTACTATTTTACTTTCCTTGAATGTTATAGTTTTAAGATCTCTGTTCAAAATTTGAGATAATTGGCTCAGGCTATCACAGAAATCTTGTGGAAGATGAGTGAAAGTCCATTGAGTACTTCCCCATGTGAAAGCAAAGGTCTTTTGAGAATCCTTGTGAATTGGTATTGAGAAAAATGCTGAACATAAATCTACCACAGTGAAATATCTTGCTTGAACTGGAATGGATGAAATTATAGCAGCTGGACTTGGTACTATAGGATGAGTCTTTATTACATGATCATTTACAGCTTTCAAATCTAATATGAATCTATAGACAATTCTGCCATCTTGATTGAGCTTTTGTTTCTTTATTGGCAGTATGGGAGTATTGTAATCTGAAAAAAAAACAATATTATGATCCCTTGTTGAATTAGGGACTCAATAATAGGTCTTATTCTGTCTATAGCTTCTTTACTCAAAGGGTATTGAAGAACACAAGGAACTGGTCCTTCCTTGGTTCTCACTATTACTGGAGTAGCCAATTTCAATAGGCCTACATCTGTGAAAGACTTTGCTCATAAATCTTCCTGCATATCTTCAGGAAAAGATGGAATTCAACTCATTCTCTGCCCTGACTGAATATAAGAACAGCAATGGAAAAGCTTTCAGAGATTCTTCTGGGAGTTATAATGGTATATCCCCAGTGTCAGTACATTGAATCGTTGCTCACAATTTACAAACCAAGCCCCTCAAGAAGGTTCATTGGATGTTTTGGAATACAAAGAAATGCATGCTCCATGGTCTGTGGACCCAAAGTTATCATTTAAGGTTGTAGTTGTGCTACCCTCTCTGGTTTTCCAGTAGCTCCAATCACTTCCAAAGTACCAACAGATTTACAATATTGAGGAAGACTTTGAAAAATTGATTTACTGGCTCCAGTATATACCAAAAGATCATATATCTGATTCCCTATAGTTACAGAAACATAGAGTTCAGTAGTATTTGGAGGTTGGAAGGTTTCAAGAATTGGTGCAAGCATAGTAACATCAATACAAAGCTCAGTCATTTCCTGTCCATCCAAGTCTACATCTACTTGAATTGCCTGACTTTCCCAGGATTTTGCATCATTAGCTTTTATATTACTTTCATTTGTCCTTAAATTCCCCATCTTAGTATCATTGTTCCCATTTACAATTTCATTATTATTATTTATTTTATATTCTTCATTAATTTCTCTTATTCTATATTCATTAGTATTTTCTATTAAATTTATATTACAATGTTCTTTCTCTGTACAATTATTTACACCAATTATATCCTCCTTTGATTCAATTAATTCACTTGTATCACCACATATTTTATTTTCATTACTCCCAATTTCATTTACCCTCAACTCATTTTCATTTATATCACACTCATTTCTTGATTTATTCTCATGTGTCATAGGGGAAACCTTGATAAGGCACTAGCATTCTTATCCTCATCACTCTTTACTACTTGGCTGTATTTAAGTCTAGCTCCAGCATTTACCCAAGACAGCATAGCATTTAAATATGGGGTTTATTGTCCCTGGCAACAGGCATTCTGACATTGATCTGCATACCTATTTTGATTATTGTTATTATTATTATTATTAGTGTTCCTTCTCTTATTATTATAATTATTATTGCTACTCCAGTTATTGTATTTATTAAATCCATTAATTAATTGTCTTCTAACCTGATTCCTGAATCTGCATTCCCTGTACAGATGTCCAATCCAATCACAAAGAAAACAACACCTAGGGCATTATCTCCTCTCATTAGGCTTATAATTGTTATTATTATACTTTGTTAGTACAGATCTCAATGTAGCCACAACTTTTTTTTCTCTAATTTCACTCTCTTTAGCTTTCATTTCAGCTTCCTTTAATTTCCTTTTCAAGTTCTCAACAATGGTATCTCTCTCCTCATTCTTATCTTCCAAGTCATTTGTCAAATATGTGGCTTTCCTCCTTAAATCATCAAGATCTAACTCTTTCCAGTCAGGGTAATTTGTTTTAAAAAATTATCTAACCTTTGGGACTGCATTATTTGCAAAGACCCTCTTAATGTGTGCAACTGTGTTTTCTTCCAATGGATTCATCCCTAATAATGTTTCAGCTGCCTCAGTTATCCTTTCCAGGAAAACCACAGGAGCTTCAGAGATCTTCTGGTTTATAGCCTCAAATTTTGACCATGAATTGGGCCTTTTAGTATATCTCCCCATTACCTCTAGGATTGCATCTCTTACTTCTACTAATGTATCATAAACCCCCTCATCTGATATATCCATCTTTAAATCCTCTGGTCAAGATTCTAATAAAGGATCTGATCTTTTTTCCTGTGTAAATTTAGTTCTGTCTATTTTTGTCAAGACATTTGTATTAATAGGGAAAAATCACTGAAATCAGGATTGTATAAATCAATTGCCCTACACATCACTTTAATTACTTTATTTGGTTCGTCATTGAAATTTGGGGTCCTCCTTTTGATGGATTCAAGATCCTCTGGGGAAAATTTCTTATGTATCTTAACTTTATGTCCCTCATTTTGCTTAACCATTGGCATATCTCTAAATGGGCATAAATTAACTATTCCCACTGCTTTGCCCTGTTCTAGCCTATTTCAGTTTTTTTTTCCTTTTAGTGTTTAATTTGTTGTTATCATGTGTACAGTCTTGATTCATACTCATGTTTATAAATTGATCCAGTGTATACAGTTGAGTTCTCATTTGTATAACCATGAGCTTTAAGTCCAAATCCCTTCTGAACCAGGTTACTATATCTTTAAGATGCTTAACACAAAGGCACACAGAGGCACAAGACATATGCAACACACCCTCAGATCACAGCAAGGAGTACATATGCCATAATATCACAGAGCTTTAAATCCATCAATGGCTTCATACAATCCATTGTAAAAATATAATGGCAGTAACTAGGGAATGACACAAATAAAAAATATGGAATATAAATCAACCAATTGAAAAACATCACTAGCATATTACTAAATATGTCTGCTGACATGCTACCTTCCATTGTCAAATTATTAGAAAAATAATATTATTACACTGTAACTTGTACATATAACAAACAAAACAAACAAAAATTAAATTTAAAAATTTAAAAACAGTTTTTTTTCTCAAGATGGTTGCTCCAATATGGCTGCTGGGGGTCTGTGGTGCAGCCTCACTAACCCCCTTTTAGCAAGCCAAGCCCTTAGAATTCTATATGGCTTACTCCCTAAGCTCCTAGCCACCTAAATACAGAGTAGAATGTTTACTTATACTTTAAAAAATATTTATACAATAAACAGACAAATATATATAGTCTCATTAATCTACCTGGCTCAGCCAAAACTGTTATGGTAGGACTTGGGGTGAGGAAAAAACAAGAGGAAACATATAAATGAATTCTGATTTGTTGTTTGGGAAGGATAAGAAGGAATAAGGGTTTAGTAATAAACTTATACTTAATTTAAAAGCTAATATCTATAACTAACTAAAATATGTAACTAAGCTAAATATTAACTTCCCAATATCCAAGTCTCACACCAGGAGTCCAATTCAGATAGGGCCAGTATCTCAAGTTGGTAGAAGTCCAAGTAGGTTCAGAGATCTTCTCACTGATGCTGCCAGCAGCCAGATCCAAAACCTCTTTCCTCTGCTGGTCACAGGAAAAATCCTCTTCAAGCCTTAGGTCCTTCCAGGAGAGCAGATTATGAGATGAAACCTTTGGGCAATAGAATTTTGCCAGATCCTAAGGCTCAGGCTCCCATGTGACCCTAAGTCACATGCTTCTGTCAATCAATCTCCAAGGTTTGCATCTCTCAGTTTTTGCAACAGTTTTTGCAAAACTTTCATTCTTTATCACAAGGGTAGGAATTACTTATTTTTTTGTACTTTTAGGCATAGTACATTGCTTTATATATGTAGAAAATTAGCACATGTTGAATTAAATTCAGATTAATAAAATTTGTAGCCCAACAACTGACCAAGATCTTCTACTAAAACACAATAAGATAGTCACAATGATTAGCATAGGAGTTACCACACTGATGAAATGGCATATCTTTAAGGACTGAAATAAATATTATATGAAAGATAATCATCTACTTTTAAAAAATATATATTGTAGTGTATTGGGAACCTTGTTTTGATGGAGGCAACTTTAGATGGCACTTCCTTTTGCCCTAACACAGCAGGGTGGATCAGGATGTTTCTTAGTTAAACATCAGCTTAACCATGAGCAATTTCTATCTCATAGTCATCCTTCTTGACTCTGAAACATGTGGCAAGCAGTTCTCCCACCTGAAGGATGTTCCAGTGATAAAAAAAATAGACAATGAATCAGACTGTTCATGTTTAAATGAATATCTAATTAAGTTTGAACTCACTCAGTTTTCATAGGGCCAAAACTGACAGGAAACAATTAGTGGAGAGTGAGACAATAAATGCTTCAGTTACCACCTTCCAGCTCACCCCACAACTCAGGTCCAGAAAGAAAATTCTTATGGCTAAATTTATAACAGATTCCTGTCTGGTGGTCATTGGTCAAAATTCATTTCCTTCATTAAATATTCTTATCATCTTTATGACTCCATTCACTCTATACTCTATATGCTCCCAAAAGTTGTATACATTAATTGCTTTTCTATCTTTAAACATATAACATGCCTACTTTTTTTTCTTTATTGTGGGTGTTTTTCTTTAAAGGTCAGGGACCTTGTACATGTATTCATTTCTTTTCTATCTCTCCATAGGTCTGAGCACAATGTTGTGGGCACAATGCAGTAAATGTTCTGGACTGATTAAGCTTTTCTAACTACTTTAGGTATTATTTTCTTCTAGTGTTTATAAACTTTTTGTGAAAAGTAGAAGTTAGATTTGATTTTGAAATTCAACTGTTTCCCATATTTATGTGAAAGGTTACTTTACAAAGCAGTGCTATCAAAGTAATGTTATAACTACCAAATGGATTTTGGTACAGGTTATTCACCCTGTTTGGAACAAGGTTGTATAAAGAAATTCTAGGAAAGGAAGGGATATCCAAACTTCCACTCCTCATAAAAATTGAGAATTCCAGGGGTTTGTCTAATTAAAAAAATATGGGGGTGGAGGGAGAGAAAAGAAGTTTGATATATAAAAAAAGAGAATGCAGAAAGATTGTGGAGATAAAGAGATTAAATTTACCATCTTGCCAATTTCAGTTTCATATGATCCTGTAAGAAAATCAAATACTTAAAAAAAAGAATATTTTGTATTTTGAGCCCAAGTTAATTTTTCTTCAATGTTTTAGGCTAGGTGGAAGAATAGGGACAGATTGGATTTTGATGTAAATTTTTATTTAGCAAACAAACTTAGCTAATAAATAAGATTTTCTTTCCCATTGGATTCCTCGTTACAGGATTGAAGATTACTGCCTTTATTTTAGAATATTTTAATATATTCATTTTGATGAGTTTTAAATTTTCCCTTGGTTGCAAATGTTTATAGATTTTTTTGTGGTACCTTAAAGGATAAAAATCATTGGACACTATCCATGATGAATTTTTTTTAGCAATCTCAGCAAAATATGTATTAAATGTGTTGTTATTGTCCCAGAACAAAGTAATATACTCAGGTCTATGGATTCATTTCCTTTATTAAAATGACTCTATATGCTGGCATTCTAAAGGACAAAATAAAATTAATGGCTCCCAGTTATTATCTGTCCATTTTAAAGTTTTGGACAAATTATCTGATACATTTATTAATTTTCTTTAAATCCCAAAGGAAAGATAATTCTATAAACTAAATTATTACATTTAATATAAAATCCATTGGGAAAAGAAATATATCTTCACTGATTATTAAGAAGTATGGAATTTTAAAAATGCTTTCATGAAAGAACTGACATATCTCAGTGTTTATATGTAATCTTTGCTTCTTTCCAGATCTTTAGAAAGTACAAATTGAAGTTTTGATTTAAAGTGTTTTGAATGGTTTTCTGTTTTTATGCCCATAAATGTAAAGACTAGAAATACTCTCTTGTCTCCACTAATTTGAAAAATAATAAGAATTATTCTCCAGAGATATAACAAATTCATATTTAAAAAGTGGACAAGAAATAAAGAAATATAACAATATAACAATCTTATGAATCAACATTGAAGAACATTAATCTTACTCAGTATTTTTCTCCCATTAGCTTTCATATCTTCTCAAGTCACAAAACTGACCATTTAGATTATATTTAATATAGACTCAGGGACTTATATCCTATAGAGACCTTGCTGACACATAACTATTCCAAACTGTATCAAACAATATTACAATAACCAGAAGACAGTAACTCTGAACAGCCATGTGAAGAGAGGGGAAATTGGCTTCTTTCTGCTTCAAGAGACACCAAAGTTAGAAAACTTCAAGTCTATAGAAGTTGCCCATTACACTATCAAATCCCTTTAAAAATCTATGTTCCATCCTGCTGGATAATGGAAGGATGAGACTCAGATATGAACTTCAGGCTGACATATGTGGTACACTAGGTTTAAAGAAAGGGGAAATTAAGTCAATCAAGCTGTAGCCAGCCTGGCCATCACAGAAGCTCCTTTGTGGAGTAAAAAAGACAAGTGAAAAATAAAATAAAATAAAATAAAATAAGAGGTAAGATGATTTTGAAGTATGAACTCAGATGTATGCCCACCATCAAAGAGAGACAACACAGAAAGCAAGGGACAGTCAAAGGAGAAATGACAAAAAAATGTAAGACTTAAAAAGGAATACAAAATAATTAAAAACTTAAAGTATAAAGAAATAGATCCACAAAGAGTGTGCTACAATGAGAAAGAATGAATATTGAAATATCAAAAAAATTACAAACTCCTCTCAAGAAATATCACAAGAATAAAGAATTTGAACAAGTGCCAGTAAAACATAACTCCTCTGGAAAGCAAAGAGAACATTAAACTCCAAAAGCATATTGTAGAAAGTTTGAAAACTAGGATGAAAAGTATTGGGGAATTTAAGAAAGAATAAATGCCAGAATGTGAATTTTACAACAAAAATAATTAATAGAACTAAAAAAAAATAAAAAAATAAAAAAACCTCTTGAATTCATGATGGCAAATTTCTTAAAGGAAGTAGAGAACATCCAAAGTGAAATATAAATATATTGAAGTGAATTAAAGTTTATAAAAGAAATAAAAAATAACAATACTCAAGGATTGCATTATCTCTATATAAGTAAACATATTAGAAAGTGTAACTGCTGGTTTTGATTTAGAATAGTATTTTATATTTCTGAGCAAATCTTACTTTCAATTTTAACTGATGAAATTAGCAATTTAAGTCTGTTTTGTAATTCTTTTTTCTTTTTGTACTACTCTATAAAATCAAGGCTTAATTTAACATTATGGAATGATGTAAAATATTATATTTAAAAATGTAATAGTTGTGGTTATTTTCTAAATTTGGAGGAATAATTCTACTTGGATATGAAATCTTGTTTCCCTTATATTGACATGCTCCTGTTATGGAATTTCAATGACTTCTAGAGTTCAAAAAGGACCTAAAAGATGATCTAGATTTAGCTTCAGAGTAAACTCAAAGTTTAAACAATAAAACAAAATTTTCATCACATTCTAATGGAGTACTGCCTATCTGTTAGAAATGGCCAAAAGTTCAGGGGACTGGATTGGGAGAAGTGAAAAGCTGGGAACTCAAATGAAAAAAAAATTCACTAGGTTAGTCAAGTCATTGGGACTCATTGATGACATTTCCTTCCCAATAAAAACAAAAGAGTGCATTCATGGGGGGCCCAAGTATTGAGCTGAAGTTCTAAAAAAGACCTCAATTTTTCATTCTTCATCCTTGGACATACTGATATCTATAACCTCCTCAAATGTGAGGCTTCATCTACTTTAGTCATCTTGTTAACAAACAATTGGAGGCATCTAATCAAATATGTCATTTGTCCTTTCAGCCAGGATCCTTTTCTCTCTTCCACTTACTGTGGAGTAAATGGGGCTAATTATTTGTCTTGGACTATTACCAGAAGATGTACCCTTTTGCACAGATCTAAAAAAGGGAATAAGTTTTACAGAATTTATCCTTTCTTAACAATTTCCCCAGAAATATATTGAAAAAGCCACTGAGCTTAGAATACAAACAGTATTTTTCAAAACCACTAATGTCTACCTCAGGTCAGAGGTCTGAAGGAATTCTATTTGGTTTCAGACACAGACCAAAGAAGAGCATTCCATAACACAAGTTCCCTGGACTTTTTATCCCCAATATTTGAAAAAGCAGGGACATAATTTCTCATCCTGAAATATCAAGGGGAATCCTTGCACCCCAGATTTCTAGAAGAGTGTTGAGAACTCCTAATGTATATTTCCTAGGCAATGCTATGCCATCATATATAGCTTTTTAGAGAGGTAAAGGAAGTTCCTGGATGATTGAGTTTGTTGAGTTTGCTGTACTAATACTGCTAAGTTTGAATTATAGAAACTAGCCCTCTAGAGCAGGAAGGAGGATTTCTGAATATTTCCATCAACAAGGAAGGTAAAGGATTCTGCAACCTAATTTTCACCTATTAAATGAATCTATAGAGGTAACAAGGAAGTAAAGTCACAATAGGGGCAACAAATGATTTGGACTTCATTTCTATGCTGTGAGGGTTTCGGACAATATATGTACATTGAGAAGACTATATGTGACTATATGTGAACTCCAAGTATATTTCCCTTCAGTTAGAATTCAGGTAAATAGCATAGTCTAGGTATCTGTATATATGTCTTCAGTTAAATGGAATTTATTGAAATGTTTGGGGAGGATTTCTGACTAAGAATTCCAAACATGATTTCTTCTAACCAGGATTTTAGCATGAAGACTGAACTGATCTGGCTATGAGTTGGGGAGAAAGTAGGGATCTATAAGGAAAGAAACATTATGTGGATAATTAATGGGCTATGATATATATTATTCAGCTCCTCCATCCTCTCCCCACACCACAAAAGGCATCATCTGGCAAAATATATAGATTTTGTCTTTTGGGTTTCCACTTCTCATTCTGTTTTCCAGAGGTGAACATTTATAAGTTTTTATTTAGATACTAAATCTGTAGTTGTTTATAATATTCTCTTAGTTCTACTCATTTTACTCTTCATCATTTCATATAGTTTCTTCCAAGATTTTTAAAAATTACTCTGATCAGTGTTTCTTATGTATTATTATGTCACAAGCATATAACAAGATTTTATTAGCCATTCCCCAAATGATGGATTGATCAATAATCCCCTCAATTTCTAGTTCTTTGCCACCACAAAAAGAGCTTTTATAAATATTTTGAAAAATATAGATTCCTTACCAATCGCAAACTGAGAGCTCCTAGGACACCAAAATTCAAGCTGAACAACAGGACAGACCTAGGGAACCCTCCTCCCAGACCTGGATCAAAAGGTAAGGCCCCCCAAAAGCCAAAACCTGAGATCACTCAGATCTAAGAGGCAGACAGAAGGAAGGTCCCAGGACCCATCCCCCCCAACCCAGAGTGCTGAGCCCACGGCAGCAGTGGGAACTTCAGGACCGGCAAAAGGGTCCCAGGGCTGGATATTTTGAAGGACTCACCTTGAAAGCAACCTGAGCCAGTCTCTGGGATGCCCAACACAGATGGCAGGGAAACATAGAGAGTGAGTCCTTCCAACTGAGTCTCAAGGGAGGTCCCAGCTTTAGGGAACCAGCTGGACCCAATCCCATCAGGAGCCCTCAGAGCTACTAAAAGGAGAGAAACCTCAGGGCCCAAAAAGGGGTTGTTCCAAAGAGCTTACTTTGAAAGTAAGCTGGGCCAGTCTCTGGGCATTCAACACAGATTGTGGAGGAGGAGGTTGTTTTTTTTTCTATCTTTTTTTTTGGCTTGTGGATCATTTGGCCCTCGCCAGCTGAACCTAATACCATCAGGAGCCCTCAGAGATTCTGAAAGAACAAAAACAGGGCCGGGGAAGGGCTTACCTTGAAAGCAACCTGGGCCAGTCTCCGGGCATTCAACACAGATTGTGGATGAGGAAGTTTTTTACTTTAGGGTTCATTCAGTACAAACCAGATGAACCTAATCCCATCAGGAGCCCTCAAAGCCCAGGGAGGCCACTAACCCTCACCCCTTAGAGAGCAGAGTCTTCTGAAAGAACCAGCTGAACATAATCCTATCAAAAGTCTCCAGAATGCAGGGAAACCCAGGCTCCCCACCCATCCTCATTGACTGCTGGACTTTAAGCCAATCAAAAGCCTCCAGAGGACAGGGAAGCTCAAACCCCCAACAACCCTCCCCCAGAGACTACACCAAGAGATCTTCTGTCAAAGCTCCAAGAGGGGAGACTGACAGAAGCACCCAAAACCAAAAAAATGAGAGGAACAAGAGCACAGACAAATATGGGGAGTAAAGAAGGGGTGAATTTGAGCAAACAATGGGAAAAGAAGAAAGAAACTACAATAGACAGCTACTACTGAGCAAATAAAACAGAGGGGGAGAGATCACCAAACGATAAACCAGAAAACCCAGCAAATTGGATACAGGCTGTGGAAGAACTCAAAACACAACTAAGAGAGGCTGAAGACAATTGGGAAAAGAACTTAAAAATTAAGATAAGTCATCTGGAAACAGAGGCACTTTAACTAAAATGAGAAAATAGTGTCTTGAAAGCCAACATCAATCAGCTGGAAAATGAGGCAAAGGAGATGAAAGATGAGGTAAAGAGGATGAAAGACGATCTTCAAAGAAAATCAGACCAGAAGGAAAAAGATGACCAAAAAGCCAGAGATGAAATCCAATCTTTAAGAACCAGAATACAACAACTAGAATCAAGTGACCTCACAAGGCAGCAGGATGCTATAAAAAAAAACAAAAAGAATGAAAAAATTGAGGAAAATGTGAAGCATTTCATTCACAAAACAGACGATTTAGAAAATCGTTCAAGAAGAGATAATTTAAAATAATTGGACTACCAGAAGACCACGACAAAAGAAAAAGCCTGGACATAATACTAGAGGAAATTATCCAGGAAAACTGTCCCAAGATCCTAGAACAAGAAGGGAAAGTGGAGATTGAAAGAATCCACAGATCACCCCCTGTAATCTAATCCCCAACTGACAACATCAAGAAATGTTATAGCTAAATTCAAAAACAATCAGATGAAAGAAAAGATATTACAAGCTGCCAAGAGGAAGCCATTCAGATACCATGGATACACGGTGAGGTTAACACAGGATCTGGCTGCATCCACACTGAAGGACCAAAAGACATGGAATATGATATTCCAGAAAGCAAGGGAATTAGGTCTACAACCAAGAATAAAATACCCATCAAAACTGACTATATTCTTACAGGGGAAAGTATAGTCATTTAACACAACAGAAGAGATCCAAGCATTCAAAAATAAAAGACCAGACCTGAACAGAAAATTTGATGTCCAACCACAGAACTCAAGAGAACCATCAAAAGGAAATTAAAAAGGGGGGGGGGGAACAACAAAAACAAAAATTTTTTAAGAGACTCAATAAGTTAAAATAATATGTATGCACATAAGAAAAGAGGTCATTGGTAACTCTTAAGAACTGTTGCTACCACCTGAGCAACTATAAGAATTACACTCGGAACAGTGACAAACTGTATAGGATGAAAGGACAAGACATAAATAGGTATATAGATATATACATACATAAATACATATACATGTGTATGTATGTATAGATATATATACATGACTAGAGCTAAAAAAGAAAAGGGGTTATGACTAAAAGAAATGGGAAAAGAAACAAATGGGGGTAAATTTATATGTCACAAAGAAGCTCATGGCGGGAGGGGGGAGAACATCAGTACACTGGAAGGGTAAAGAGGTTGGAAATAGGAAATACTCAACACTTACGTACTTTGAAACTGACCTAAAGAGGGAATAACAACCCAATCCATTGGGGAAGAGAATAGATTTGCAAACAAAAGAAAAAATCCTACAGGAAGCCAGAAAAAGACAATTTAGATATAAAGGAACGCCAATCAGGGTCACCCAAGACCTTGCAAGTTCTACTCTGAATGATCGTAAGGCATGGAACATGATCTTCAGAAAGGCAAGAGAGCTGGGTCTCCAACCAAGAATCAGCTACCCAGCAAAACTGACTATATACTTCCAAGGGAAAGTATGGGCATTCAACAAAATAGAAGACTTCCAACTTTTTGCAAAGAAAAGACCAGAACTCTGTGGAAAGTTTGATACCGAAAATCAAAGAGCAAGGAATACCTGAAAAGGTAAATATTAAGGAAAGGGGAAAATGTTATCTTCTTCTTTTACTCAAACTCTCTTCTATAAGGACTACATTTATATCAACCTATGTATACTAACATGTGGGGAAAATGTAATGTATAAATAGGGGGTAAAAAAAGACCAAATAGAATAATCATTCTCACACAAAGATCCACATGGGAAGGGGAGGGGAAGAAAACTCCTATAAGAAGGAGAGGAAGAGAGGGGGGGGGGTTACTTAAACCTCAATCTCAGGGAAATCAGCTCTGAGAGGGAAAAACATCCAGATCCATTGGGATCTTGAATTCTATCTTACCCAACAAGGGTAAGGAGAAGGGAAAACCAAGGGGGGGAGGGGGAAAGGGAGAACAAAAAGGGAGGGAAAGAGAGGGGGGAGGGGGAGGGAACAAAAAAGGAGGGACTAAAAAGGGAAACATCAAGGGAGGGGACAAGGGGGACTGTTTCAAAGTAAATCACTGGACTAAAAGGTAGAGTCGAAGAAGAAAAGGTTAGAATTAGGGAAGGCAATCAAAATGCCAGGGAGTCCACAAATGACAATCATAACTTTGAACGTGAATGGGATGAACTCACCCATAAAATGTAGACGAATAGCAGAATGGATTAGAATCCAAAACCCTACCATATGTTGTCTTCAAGAAACACACATGAGGCGGGTTGACACCCACAAGGTCAGAATTAAAGGATGGAGTAAGACCTTCTGGGCTTCAACTGATAGAAAGAAGGCAGGAGTGGCAATCATGATATCTGATAAAGCCAATGCAAAAATAGACCTGATCAAAAGGGATAGGGAAGGTAATTATATTTTGTTAAAAGGGACTATAGACAATGAGGAAATATCATTAATCAATATGTATGCACCAAATAATATAGCACCCAAATTTCTAATGGAGAAACTAGGAGAATTGAAGGAAGAAATAGACAATAAAACCATACTAGTGGGAGACTTAAACCAACCATTATCAAATTTAGATAAATCAAATCAAAAAATAAATAAGAAAGAGGTAAAAGAAGTGAATGAAATCTTAGAAAAATTAGAATTAATAGACATATGGAGAAAAATAAATAGGGATAAAAAGGAATACACCTTCTTCTCAGCACCACATGGCACATTCACAAAAATTGACCATACATTAGGTCACAGAAACATAGCACACAAATGCAGAAAAGCAGAAATAATGAATGCAGCCTTCTCAGATCACAAGGCAAAAAAATAATGATTAGTAATGGTACATGGAAAACCAAATCTAAAACCAATTGGAAATTAAACAATATGATACTCCAAAACCGTTTAGTTAAAGAAGAAATCATAGAAATAATTAATAATTTCATCGAGGAAAATGACAATGGCGAAACATCCTTTCAAACCTTTTGGGATGCAGCCAAAGCGGTAATCAGAGGTAAATTCATATCCCTGAATGCTTATATTAACAAACAAGGGAGAGCAGAGATCAATCAATTGGAAATGCAAATGAAAAAACTGGAAAGCGATCAAATTAAAAACCCCCAGCAGAAAACCAAATTAGAAATCCTAAAAATTAAGGGAGAAATTAATAAAATCGAAAGTGATAGAACTATTGATTTAATAAATGAGACAAGAAGCTGGTACTTTGAAAAAACAAACAAAATAGACAAGGTACTGGTCAATCTAGTTAAAAAAAGGAAGGAAGAAAAGCAAATTCACAGCATTAAAGATGAAAAGGGGGACAGCACCTCCAATGAGGAGGAAATTAAGGCAATCATTAGAAATTACTTTGCCCAATTATATGGCAATAAATACACCAATTTAGGAGAAATGGATGAATATATACAAAAATACAAACTGCCTAGACTAACAGAAGAGGAAATAGAATTCCTAAATAATCCCATATCAGAAATTGAAATCCAACAAGCCATCAAAGAACTTCCTAAGAAAAAGTCCCCAGGGCCTGATGGATTCACCTGTGAATTCTATCAAACATTCAGAGAACAGTTAATCCCAATACTATACAAACTATTTGACATAATAAGCAAAGAGGGAGTTCTACCAAACTCCTTTTACGACACAAACATGGTACTGATTCCAAAACCAGGCAGGTCAAAAACAGAGAAAGAAAACTATAGGCCAATCTCCCTAATGAATATAGATGCAAAAATCTTAAATAGGATACTAGCAAAAAGACTCCAGCAAGTGATCAGAAGGATCATTCACCATGATCAAGTAGGATTCATACCAGGGATGCAGGGCTGGTTCAACATTAGGAAAACCATCCACATAATTGACCACATCAACAAGCAAACTAGCAAGAATCACATGATTATTTCAATAGATGCAGAAAAAGCCTTTGATAAAATACAACACCCATTTCTATTAAAAACACTAGAAAGCATAGGAATAGAAGGGTCATTCCTAAAAATAATAAACAGTATATATCTAAAACCAACAGCTAATATCATCTGCAATGGGGATAAACTAGAAGCATTCCCAATAAGATCAGGAGTGAAACAAGGATGCCCATTATCACCTCTACTATTTGACATTGTACTAGAAACACTAGCAGTAGCAATTAGAGAAGATAAAGGAATTGAAGGCATCAAAATAGGCAAGGAGGAGACCAAGTTATCACTCTTTGCGGATGACATGATGGTCTACTTAAAGAATCCTAGAGATTCAACCAAAAAGCTAATTGAAATAATCAACAACTTTAGCAAAGTTGCAGGATACAAAATAAACCCACATAAATCATCAGCTTTTCTATATATCTCCAACACAGCTCAGCAGCAAGAACTAGAAAGAGAAATCCCATTCAAAATCACCTTAGACAAAATAAAATACCTAGGAATCTACCTCCCAAGACAAACACAGGAACTATATGAACACAACTACAAAACACTCGCCACACAACTAAAACTAGACTTGAACAAATGGAAAAACATTAACTGCTCATGGATAGGACGAGCCAATATAATAAAAATGACCATCCTACCCAAACTTATTTATCTATTTAGTGCCATACCCATTGAACTACCAAAATACTTCTTCACTGATTTAGAAAAAACCATAACAAAGTTCATTTGGAAGAACAAAAGATCAAGGATATCCAGGGAAATAATGAAAAAAAAACACATACGATGGGGGCCTTGCAGTCCCTGACCTAAAACTATATTACAAAGCAGCAGTCATCAAAACAATTTGGTACTGGCTAAGAAACAGAAAGGAAGATCAATGGAATAGACTGGGGGAAAGCGACCTCAGCAAGACAGTATACGATAAACCCAAAGATCCCAGCTTTTGGGACAAAAATCCACTATTCGATAAAAACTGCTGGGAAAATTGGAAGACAGTGTGGGAGAGACTAGGAATAGATCAACACCTCACACCCTACACCAAGATAAATTCAAAATGGGTGAGTGACTTAAACATAAAGAAGGAAACCATAAGTAAATTGGGTAAACACAGAATAGTATACATGTCAGACCTTTGGGAGGGGAAAGGCTTTAAAACCAAGCAAGATATAGAAAGAACCACAAAATGTAAAATAAATAATTTTGACTACATCAAACTAAAAAGCTTTTGTACAAACAAAACCAATGTAACTAAAATCAGAAGGGAAACAACAAATTGGGAAAAAATCTTCATAGAAACCTCTGACAAAGGTTTACTTACTCATATTTATAAAGAGCTAAATCAATTGTACAAAAAATCAAGCCATTCTCCAATTGATAAATGGGCAAGGGAAATGGATAGGCAGTTCTCAGATAAAGAAATCAAAACTATTAACAAGCACATGAAGAAGTGTTCTACATCTCTTATAATCAGAGAGATGCAAATCAAAACA
Source organism: Monodelphis domestica (assembly GCF_027887165.1). Lineage (NCBI taxonomy): Eukaryota > Metazoa > Chordata > Mammalia > Didelphimorphia > Didelphidae > Monodelphis > Monodelphis domestica. The sequence goes on from NC_077228.1 coordinate 390,173,855, forward strand.
ACTCTGAGGTATCACCTCACACCTAGCAGATTGGCTAACATAACAGCAAAGGAAAGTAATGAATGCTGGAGGGGATGTGGCAAAATAGGGACATTAATTCATTGCTGGTGGAGCTGTGAACTGATCCAACCATTCTGGAGGGCAATTTGGAACTATGCCCAAAGGGTGCTAAAAGAATATCTACCCTTTGACCCAGCCATAGCACTGCTGGGTCTGTACCCCAAAGAGATAATGGACACAAAGACTTGTACAAAAATATTCATAGCTGTGCTCTTTGTGGTGGCCCAAAACTGGAAAATGAGGGGATGCCCATCAATTGGGGAATGGCTGAACAAACTGTGGTATATGTTGGTGATGGAGTACTATTGTGCTAAAAGGAATAATAAAGTGGAGAAGTTCCATGTAGACTGGAACAACCTCCAGGAAGTGATGCAGAGCGAGAGGAGCAGAACCAGGAGAACATTGTACACAGAGACAAACACACTGTGGTATCATCGAACGTAATGGACTTCTCCATTGGTGGTGATGTAATATCCCTGAACAACTTGCAGGGAACCAGGAGAAAAAAACACCATTCATAAGCAAAGGATAAACTATGGGAGTGGAAACACCGAGAAAAAGCAACTGCCTGAATACAGAGGTTGAGGGGACATGACAGAGGATAGACTCTAAATGAACACTCTAATGCAAATACTATCAACAAAGCAATGGGTTCAAATCAAGAAAACATCTAATGCCCAGTGGACTTACGCGTCAGCTATGGGGGGTGGGGGGGGGAGGAAAAGAAAATGATCTATGTCTTTAACGAATAATGCTTGGAAATGATCAAATAAAATATATTTTAAAAAAAATCAAGCCATTCTCCAATTGAAAAATGAGCAAGGGACATGAATAGGCAATTTTCAGTTAAAGAAATCAAGACTATTAATAAGCACATGAAAAAGTGTTCTAGATCTCTTATAATCAGAGAGATGCAAATCAAAACAACTCTGAGGTATCACCTCTCACCTAGCAGATTGTTCAACATGACCGCAAAGGAAAGCAATGAATGCTGGAGGGGATGTGGCAAAGTAGGGACATTAATGCATTGTTGGTGGAGTTGTGAATTGATCCAATAATTCTGAAGGGCAATTTGGAACTATGCCCAAAGTGTGATAAAAGAATGTCTGCCCTTTGATCCAGCCATAGTACTGCTGTGTTTGTACCCCAAAGAGATAATAAGGAAAAAGACTTGTACAAGAATATTCACATCTGTGCTCTTTGTGGTAGCCAAAAATTGGAAAATGAGGGGTTGTCACATGTTGCTGATGGAATACTATTGTGCTAAAAGCAATAATAAAGTGGAGGAATTCCATGGAGACTGGAACAACCTCCAGGAAGTGATGCAGAGTGAGAGGAACAGAACCAGGAGAACATTGTACACAGAGACTGGCACATTGTGGTACAGGAAAACGTAATGGACTTCTCCAGTAAGGCTTTACAATGTCCCTGAACAACCTGCAGTGATCAAGAGAAAAAAAAAACTATCCTCAAGCAGAGGACAAACTGAGGGAGTAAAAACACCGAGGAAAAGCAACTGCTGGACTTCAGAGGTTGAGGGGACATGAATGAGGAGAGATGCTAAATGAGTGCCCTAATGCAAATACCAACAACAAGGAAATGGGTTCAGAGCAAGGACATATGTGATACCCAGACGAATCGCATGTCGGCTAGGGAAAGGGGGGGGGGGGGTTGCGGGGAGGAAAAGAAAATGATCTGTTTCCAATGAATAATGTATGAAAAGGACCAAATAAAATAATGTTTAAAAAAAGAAAAGAAACATAGACATGAATGTTATTTTGAGATTCCTCAAAGACTTTTCAGGATAGAGCAAAAGGAGGCAGAGAAATATGATGCAGTGTTGGAAGCACTATTCACAAGATTAAACCTTGTAATTATTAGTGCAAATCTCAGTAGGCTAGTCACACAATACTTGGAGCATATTTGACATATGATCACTAAGATAACTCCTATCTCTAAAATCTTATGATCCTATGAAATAAGAAGAAAATATAATTTAGAAATTAAAATGATTAAATGTTAAATTTTGATTGGAAAGATATGATATGGCAGAAAGACTCCTAGCTTCAGAGTTTTAATTTAGTTTTGTCAATAATGATAGATAGATAAATCAATAATGTGTGTACATATATACTCATATATACTTATGTTCACATATACATACATATGGGTGTGAGTGTATGACCTTGGGAAGGTAGGCTTTTGAATTTTGTTTGTTTCACCTGTATGATGTCTAAACTTTCCCATGAAGAAATGGAATATGTATAGTCAAAGCAAGCACCTAGGGGTGAGAAAGGGGATGATTATAAATACCTAAGTGAGAATCCTGCTCTATAAAATTAAAAAAATATTAATCACTTCATTCAATTGATTTTTCTGGGATTCAATTGTAATAAATCATTTCATCTAGAAGAAATTCATAACTTACATTGGAAGTGTCTCTAGTAATTCCCTTGACCAATTTATAAAAAGACAACTGAGAAACATTTGAGGCAGTGTGACACAAACAGATGCAAGGTAAAAGGCTGGAGCAAAATTTATTATGTGTCATCTAAAGTAAAAATAAATAAACAAATAAATAAGAGTAGGAGTAGCAATCATGATAACAGAAAAAGCCAAAGTAGAAATTTATCTGATGAAAAGAGATAATGAAGGAAATTAAATTTTGCTAAAAGATACTATAAACAATAAAGTTATATCATTTCTAAACATTTATACCAAATGGATTAGCATCCAGATTTCTAATGGAAAAATTAAAGGAGTTCAAGAAGGAAACAGATAGCAAGACCATACTAGTAGGGAATCTCAACCTTCCCCTTTCAGAATTAGATAAATTGATCCCAAAAGTAAATAAGAATGAAGGGAAGTAAATGAAGTACTAGAAAAAGTAGATTTAGTAGATATCTAGAGAAAACTGAACAGTGATAAAAAGGAATATACCTTCTTCTCCGCATTACATGATAACTGTACAAAGATTGACCATGTACTAGGGCATAGAAATATTGCAAACATACGCAGAAAAGCAAAAATAATAAACACAACTTTTTCAGATCATAATGAGATAAAAATTATAATTAACAATTGTCCATGGAAAGGCAAATTTAAAATTAACTGGAAACTAAATAATCTAATTCTTCAAATCTTCTAGATTGAATAAGAAATCATAGAAACAATTATAGACTTCATTAAAGAAAAGGACAATGAGGAGACATATAAAAACCTACAGGACACAGCCAAAGCAGTACTCGGGAAAATTTATATATCTGAATTCCTATACCAACAAAATAGTGAGGAAGGAGGTCAATGAATTGGGCTTACAACTTTAAAAGTTAGAAAAAGAACAGGTTAATAATTCCCAGACAAAAATTAAATTGGAAATACTATAAATTAAAGAAGAAATTAATAAAAATATAATTAAAAGAAATATTGAACTAATAAGACTAGGGACTAGTACTTTGAAAAAACAAATAAAATAGATAATATATTGGTTAATCTAATAAAAAAAGAAAGAAGATAATCCAATTAATGGTGTCAAAGATGAAAAGTGTGATCTCACCTTTAATGAAGAGGAAATTAAAACAATTATTAAGAGCTACTTTGCCCAATTATATGGCAATAAGTATGACAATTTAGGTGAAATGGGTAAATATTTTAAAAATATGAATTGCCTAGATTACCAAAAGAGGAAATATAATACTTAAATAATCCCATTTCAGAAATGGAAATTGAACAAACCATCAAGGAACTTCCTAAGAAAAAATCCCCAGAGCCAGATGGATTCACAAGTGAATTCTATCAAATGCTTAAATAACAACTAATCCCAATATTGTACAAATTATATGACAAAATAAGCAAAGAACTTTTACCAAATTCCTTTTATGATACAAATATGATACTGATTCCAAAGTCAGTCGGACCAAAAACAGAGAAAGAAAATACAGACCAATCTTCTTAATGAATTTAGATGTAAAAATCTTAAATAGTCTAGCAAAAAGACTCCAGCAAGTAATCACAAGGATTATTCACTATGATGAAGTGGGATTTATAGCAGGAATGCAAGGATGGTTTAATATTAGGAAAACCATCCATATAATTGACCATATCAATAATCAAACCAACAGAAATCACATGATTATCTCAAAAGATGGAGAAAACGCCTTTGAAAAATATAACACCCATTCCGATTGAAAACACTAGAAAGCATAGGAATAGAAAGGCCATTCCTCAAAATAATAAACAGTATATATTTAATACCAACAGCAAATATCATCTGCAATGGGTACAAGTTAGAAGCCTTTGCAATAAGATCAGGAGTGAAGTAAGGATTCCCATTGTCACCTCTATTATTTAATATTGTTCTAGAAATGCTAACGTTAACAATTAGAGAAGAAAAAAGAAATTGAAGGGATTAAAATAGACAACAAAGAAGCTAAACTATCGCTCTTTGAAGATGCTATGATAGTATATTTAAAGAATCCCAGAAAACCAACTAAAAGGCTAATGAAAATAATTAACAAAATTACCATAGTTGCAGGTTACAAGATAAATCCACACAAATCCTCAGCATTTCTATATATTTCCAACAAACTTGGCAGCTAGAGTTAGAAAGAGAAAGTCCATTTAAATTCACTCTAGACAATATAAAATATTTTGGAATTTATCTGCCAAAAGAAACACAGGAATTACTACAAAACACTTCACACAATTAAAACTACATCTAAATAATTGGAAAATATTAATTGCTCCATGGGAAGGATGAGCTAATGTAAGAAAAATGACAATCCAACCCAGAATAATTTACTTATTCAGTGCCATACCTATCAAACTACCCAAAAATGTTTTATCAAATTAGAAAAAAATTATAACAAAGTTCATCTGGAAGAAGAAAAAATCAATGATATCAAGGGAAATATTGAAAAAACATGAAGGATGGAAGCCTAGCTGTACCAGATCTTAAACTTCACTATAAAACAGTGGTCATCAAAACAATATGGGACTGGCTAAGAGACAGAAGGGTGGGTCAATGGAATAGATTAAGGATAAATGACCTCAGCAATCTAGTGTTAGATGAACCCAAAGACCTCAACTTTTGGGAAAAAAACTCAGTATTTTACAAAAACTTCTGGAAAACCTGGAAAACAGTAAGGGAAAAATTAGGTTTAGATAAACATATTATACCCTATACAAGGATAAATTCAAAATGGGTCAATTACTTAAATATAAAGAGTGATATCATAAATAAATTAGGTGAACATAGAATAGTATACCTGTCAAGTCTGTGGGAAAGAAAGGGATTTAAGACCAAGCAAGAGATAGAGAACATTACAAAATGTAAAATAAATGACTTTGACTACATCAAATTTAAAAGTTTTTGTACAAGAAAACCAATGCAATGAAAACTAGAAGGAAAGCAACAAACAGAGAATATTTTTACTAAAACGGTTTAATTTTCCAAATATATAAGGAACCAAGTCAAATTTACAAAATATCAAGCCATTGCCAAATAGACAAATGATCAAGGGACATGAATAGGCAGTTTTTACACGATGAAATCAAGACTCAATAAGCACATGAAAAAGTGTCCTAAATTCCTCCTGAATAGAGAAATGCAAATTAAAATAACTCTGATGTACCACCTTACATGGAGCAGACTGGCCAATATGGCAGCATAGAAAAGTAATAAGTGTTGGAGGCAATGCGGCAAAATTGGGACACTAAAAATACACTCCTGGTGGAGTTGTCAATTGGTCCAGCATTCTGGAGGGCAATTTGGAACTAAACGCAAAGGCCTTTTCAAGAATGCCTATCCTTTGAGCCAGCCATACTGCTGTTGTGTTTGTACCCCAAAGAGATAATTAGGAAAAACAGTTGTACAAAAAATATTTATAACCATGCTCTTTGTGGTTGCAAAAACTTGAAAAATGATTACGTGTCCATTGATTGGGGAATGGCTGAACACATTGTGACATGAGATGGTGATGGAATATTATTGTGCTGAAAGGATTGATGAACTATATGAACTTGAAAGACCTCCAGGAATTGATGCAGAGCAAAAGGAGCAGAACCAGGAGAACATAGTATCAGAGACTGACACATTATGGCACAAATCAATTGTAATTGACTTTCCTACTAGCAGCAATGCAATGACTTAGTACAATCCAGAAGAACTTATGAGAAAGAATGCTATCCACATCCAGAGAAAGAACTGTGGGAACAGAAATGCAGAAGAAAAACATATGAAAAATCATGTAGTTCAACATGGATTTGATTTAGATTTTGATGTTAAAATATACACTCTATTGAAAATAGATTTATGTATATATACATGTATTTATACATGTGAAAATGATATATGTATAACCCAGTGAAATTGCTTCTCAGCTCTGGGAGGGGAGCAGGAAGAGGTGAGCAAGAATCATGAATCATGTAACCATGGGAAAATATTCTAAAGAAAAAAAGAAAAAAATACATTTTAAAACATTGAAAGAAAAAGGGCAAGATGTTAAAACAGCAATGTAAAATTATCCTTATAGCTATATGCAAGCAAATTAAAGCTTTTTATTTTATTTAAGGCTGAAATATTAAGAAGGGAGCAAATGGAAACTATTGAGCATATACATTGAGCTCACTGGTCCTATTTAGAGATTTGAGTTACAAATGAGTTGTCTTTTGAACTTTATATGAATGGGTCTGGGACACTGTATGCTGTTTTAAAATGCTACTCTTTCTCCTTGTAAGTAACTTTTTGCCTTCTATTTATGCATGTATCTTATATGTGTGCATATTTTCTTAAAGTAAGCTCAAGTTGGTATATAAAAGCAATAGTTTCACCCTCTGCTTGGTTGAAACACATTTTTAGTGAGGAAATGTTAAGGTCTGGAGCAAATTTCAAGGTAGTTAATGTAGAAAAATTGTTGTTTTTCTTAGGAATGAATAACTACACGGCGCAATCCTTGAATTTCTTTAGAAAGTCTCCAAACTGAAAAATGTCTTCACAGACAGGACAATGAATCTAGTCATCAACTGCAGTGCCTGCTTTTCCTTAACTACTTAATTCTAGAGTGTTTAGCATTTCATGTATTATGGACTGCCTTTCCTGGAAATCTTAGCTTGATGTCATTAGATATTCTGGCAACATCTCTCTAGTGTAGCAGTCTAAACAGAGCAAAGCCTCATACTGCCTGAGTAATTTCTCAAGTTTTTGGAGGAAAAGTTCTTTTTATTTCATTTAGAAAATAAAAATTTGTTAGATGTACGCCCAAGTTTTCTAAGTTAGCTTGTGCCTCCTCCTCAAGTATCAGGGAAAGAAAAATAGAAACTGCCTGTTCATTGCTAAATCTCCTGATTTCCCAGGATCCTCAGGGCAACTTTAGTAAGCAACAGTAGGTCACTGCCTTTCAGATTTGCCTTGTCTCTTCAGTTTGTCTGCTTATGTGCTATGGTGCTAATTTCTTTCATTTAAAGGATCTCCTGGTTTGCAATATCCTTCCCCTTACTCCCTGTTTGCATTCAATCTTTCCTGTGATGACTTCTCAAATTCCTGGAGGATTGTATACTGACAAATTCCAGGAAAACATACTTGAAAGGATAAGTGGGAACCAATATTTCACCAAATTTGTTTCTGCCTCCCAGCTTGATTTGACTCAATTAGCTTCTGCTAGAAAGGAGGGTTCTACATTTCAATGTCCCAGGTGACTTCAGGTAGTTTGGAGGTTATTTTATACTTCTGAATTCTGAAAATTGACTCCTTTTTTTTGCTTGAATAGTTGAGATGAGTTCAGATCCTTTGGGACTCTGTCATCTTTATGAAGATGGTGAATAATTTGAGTTCATGCCACTCTATTAAAGAACATCTGGCTTTTTAAAAGTATTTTCCAACCTTGCTCTCCTTCTGCTTGACTTGTCACAGCAGACAACACCAAAAGTCAGTCCAGCAGCTTAATTCAAAACAGCATACACTGCTATGGAATATCTGGAGTATAACTATACATGCTATTTGTAGCAAAATTTCTCCTTGAGTCACCAGACTGAATTGTATTCTCAATGATTAGAAAAAATATGAAGATTTCCATTAATACCTATTATATAAAACCAGTCAAATCTTCAGGAATTTGTTGGAAGTTATGTCACCTGTTCTGCAAAGAAATATTTTAACTTGAAGCAAACCTATTTTTGTAGTATTAAAATGCACCAATATTTAGAAAACAAGGAAAGCTTTACCTATTACATTTGACAAGGATAACAAACAGAGCAATGTATTGGCATTTATATTAATACTTCAATAGTTCTATACTTTTACTACTGTGGGTATTCCTTATAAAAATTCAGATTTGAACCTATCCATGCACTTTCACCTGAATCGGTTCATATCTTTCTACAATGCCTCTTCAGGACCTTAACCTACATTTCTGAGGATGTTCCATCTAGAAATCTTGACATGACATCATACATGTGCTGATAGAGTGTGCAAGTTGTATATTAGTTATGTATTATCTACCTGAGTGACCCATCTATTTTTTTTTCTTTCTAGTCACACATCTCATTGATAATATCCTTTATTTGACTACTCTTGTGGGGTTTTATTGTTGCTGTTGTTTGAAATGCATAATAGTCTGCTCTTGCCCACTCTGTCCCTTTCAATTACCATTCAGTTGGTGCTTAGGAATGCATGAAATTTAATTATTCAAAAACATACTTCTGGAAGTTGTAGCCTACAACTTCCACATAAAGCATGATACCTAAATTATATGTAATATAAAACAACATTTTGTGTAAGTTTATACACAAACCAGAGAATAGGGAGCTGGATGGTAGCCAAGAAAGTATACCATTTTTATGGAAAATGTTCATTGTAAAATGAAAATTCCCTATAGATCATAAGGTCCTCTAGATGACCTTTTTTGTGAATGATATAGTGTTAATTCCATTGAATTTAAGTACATTAAAAAGCTACCTAAATAATGTCCATGATCATTTAACATATTTTGTCCTAAATGCATACATTCAACTAAGTGGATGAGGAATCACTATTTTCCAGACCATGATATATAATTATATGTACAACATATAAAATCCATTTTTCTTTTTTTTTAATTTTATAATATTTTATTTGATCATTTCCAAGCATTATTCATTAAAGACAAAGATCATTTTCTTTTCCTCCTCCCCACCTCCCATAGCCGACGCGTGATTCCACTGGATATCACATGTGTTCTTGATTCAAATCCATTGCCATGTTTTTAGTATTTGCATTAGAGTGTTCGTTTAGAGTCTCTCTGCTGTCATGTCCCCTCAACCACCGTAGTCAGGCAGTTGTTTTTCCTCGGTGTTTCTACTCCCACAATTTGTCCTCTGCTTATGAATAGTGTTTTTTCTCCTAGATCCCTGCAGATTGTTCAGGGACATTACACCACCACTAATGGAGAAGTCCATTACGTTCGATTATACCACAGTGTATTAGTGTCTGTGTACAATGTTCTCCTGGTTCTGCTCCTCTCACTCTGCATCACTTCCTGGAGGTTGTTCCAGTCTCCATGGAATTCCTCCACTTTATTATTCCTTTGAGCACAATAGTATTCCATCACCAACATATACCACAATTTGTTCAGCCATTCCCCATTTGAAGGACATCCCCTTGTTTTCCAATTTTTGCCAACCACAAAGAGTGCAGCTATGACTATTCTTTTACAAGTCTTTTTGTCCATTATCTCTTTGGGGTATAGACCCAGCAGTGCTATGGCTGGATCAAAGGGTAGATATTCTTTTATCGCCCTTTTGGGCATAGTTCCAAATTGCCCTCCAGAATGGTTAGATCAGTTCACAACTCCACCAGCAATGAATTAATGTCCCTACTTTGCCACATCCCCTCCAGCATTCATTACTTTCCTTTGCTGTTATGTTAGCCAATCTGCTAGGTGTGAGGTGATACCTCAGAGTTGTTTTGATTTGCATCTCTCTGATTATAAGAGATTTAGAACACTTCTTCATGTGCTTATTAATAGTTTTGATTTCTTTATCTGAAAAAAAATCAATTTTTCAAAACCTATATCTTACACACTTACAACAGCAATGACCTGGGACCATAATTGGTCAAGAATAGAAAAGCAGTATATATTATCTTTGGAATGGTACTCAGGATTTTGATGACATCAAGCCTTTCTGAAATAAAAATCTATCTTGTTTATTTGCTTTTGTGAACTTTAATTTACTCTACCCTACTTAGTCTAACAAAACAGGAATGCCTACACCCATACTTAAGGATTAAGTACTTAGGAGAATGGCCCATGACAGATATGTGTTAGCAAATGATGAATCAGAAACAACTGACAGTCCCCTGGACTGTCCTGAGTCAAGCTTAAGCTACCATTGGTACATGTGAGATGCAAGAAAGTGATGTAAAAACCGTCTATATATTTTGCGTCACTTCCTTTCTCAGGGCTCTTTCCATGGAGAGGTGGCTCTGGAGGCAGTTTGCTGAGTGTTTTGACATCTTAGCATGGCGTCAGCTGTTGTCTGGATTTGGCAGTAAGTTTTCCTTGATACTATACTGGGAGAAGCTTAATAACCTAATTCAGGTGAGGCATATTCACTGAGCTCTCTCAGAGTTTAGGCTGATTCTTTTCTCCTTTACCTTCCAGATACTACCCTCTTGGGGAAGCCTCTAATATTCTTCAAAGATGTCATGGAGATGGTCTTTGAACTTCCCCTGGCAAAGGCCATGTGGGAGAAATCCTAAACCCTCTCTATCTCTTCTCCTTAATTTCTTCCTTCTATATTATTTAAAATCATCATAAATTTTGTGTTAGAGACTTGAAGAGTGAGGTTTTGCAGGACATGCCAAGATTCAAGAAACAGATCATCTTTTCTATTTCAATTTTCACTTCTAGTCTGACTGTACCCACAATCCTTCAGGCAGGGTAGTTAAAGAAAAGATAAACAAAAATATTCAGACAAATTGTTTTTGGAGTTATGACTGTGGCAGCGATTGCCTGCTTTTGGGTATACAACATTGTATACAGTGGGATAACCCATATGGTAGCGGATACTCTGGAATATGTAAGCAATGTTACAGTGTCTGTTTTACAATTGACATTTCAATATGAACTGGCACTATGGCAAGTCCTGGCACAAGTATATGCAATCTTTATGACTATGTTGCAGACTCTGATCCAAGTGAAGAAAGTATTCAGATTTATGGTTCCCCTTAAGGCAGAGAAGATTATGGCTATTGATACCAAGTTAGAGGGCATGATTAAGGCTTTATTTGAACAACTGATCAAGGAAAAAGGGCTAGATATTGTTATGGGCAAGAGCAATGGGCAAATAGAGAATGCACCTCAGGAAACTGAAGGTGGCAATGAAAATGAGATCCAGCCTGCTAGTGACCCTGAGAAAATCTGTCCTTTGAAGGAAGTCACCAAGCTAACTACTAATGCTGGTGTGATTCACTTAAAAGCCCATAGACAATTCCCCACAAAGGAGCTGGAATCCATAAAATGCTGTTTCCCAAAATTTGTGGACAATTCTTTTAAATCACAAAAGAAGCTTAAATGGGTATTCAGGATCTTTGACCAGGACTTCAAAGATGTCAAGTTCCTATTGTCTGCGCTATTCAGCCCCCATGAACAGAGACAATTTATAGAGAAAACCAGATCTGACAACAATTTGACTAGCTGGTCAACTATAGAACAAAGAGGTGATATGGACTTTTCCAATCCAACTAGCATGTCCTATCTTAAAAGGTACAGGGAGGATTTGCTGCAGTCCATTAAGCAATGATATTCTAAGTCAAATGCATGGGCCAAATTTGACAAGATCAGGCAGGATAAAGGAGAACATCCTGCCACATACATAGATCGTCTGTCAGAGATGGCAGAGTCAATCTTAGGGCTAGAAGCCAATACTGAAGAGACAGCAGGACACGTCCATAGACAATTTCTGAGGGGATGCACACCCAATTTGAGAATATTCTTCAAAAACTATTTCCCTAAGTATGACTCAGTTTCCCTAATTGAATTGAGAGAGGCTACAGGTTACCTATTTGAAAATAATTCAGAACAGAGTAAGCAAGTTTAAGACCTGAATGATAAGTGAGAGAGGACTGAAAAGGATTCGAAACAAAAGGAGATTGAAAAAATTAACAATTTGAACATGGTTAGGACTTTCAAAACATCTAGTTACCAAAAATAGAGTTACAAGAGAAGATCAGTACAAAAAGAGACTAAGAAATGTTTCTTTTGTTACTGGAAAGGGCACTTAATTAGAAACTGCTTTTTGAAGAAGAAACATGAGAGTAATAACAGAGACAACCATAATACACAAACTAGGTACAAGAAATCCTCTTGTTGCTCACATTGCAAGTCAAAGTCCTCGCAGCAAGCTTCAGACTTAAATGAAATGCAACTGGATATAAAAGCTGGAGCTAAGCCTAAATATTCTGATGTGGTCAGAAAAGAGTTATGAAGCCAGGCCCATGCATTTTGTCGTCTGACACTTGGAGGTAGAAGAAATTGTGAGAATGCAACTAAAGTTGAAAATGATAGAAGAAACTGGGGAAATGGTGTGAAATTGGTGCAAGACAGTGAATATGTGAATGATAGCCATTGCAATAAGGCAAGAAAAAGGCTGAGAGATTAAAGTTGTTGAAACAGAAATTAAGAAAATAACATCTCAAATAATAAATGAGATGAAAGACTGTGAAATGAGTTGTATAGTAACCACACAGAAAAAGTCTGTAAAGGAAATAAAATCATTCCTAGAGAAATTTTTCCACTGTAGAGTAGATAATGGGATTGAATTATGCAAAAGAAAAAGAAAGAAAGAGTCACAAGAACTCAAGAAAAAGTTTGTGACTGGTACAAAGACACATAATTTCAGTTCCCTAAAGGTTACTGTTGATAAAGATGACAAGACTCTAGAAACATTCACAGATGAAGTTCCACCTAACTTAGTCAATTCTGTAAATAGTTTTATGGCAGAGGTACCCTTAGAAAACACATCTAGTTTGAATCCAGAAGCTAGTACTTTCCATCCAGCAATGAGTGTTATAGATAAGAAAAAAACTAACTGAAAATGAGGCTGAAATTTCTTTTGGACAAAATAATTATCATATTCAAAGTAGTGGAGGTGACATGTCAGTTAAATTTGAAAGGCAAGATGGAATGGAATTCTTACCAACTGGAAAAACCACCATTTGATTCAAAAGACAGACTTGAATTCGGCATTCTATGGGGCAAAGGGGTATCTAGCCAAAGTAATTGCTGTCCTTTAAAGGTTCATGTTCCATTGTAGTTGAGAACACAATCTCTAATGTAGACTTAATTGGGAATGGATCTAATAAGAAAGTATTAACTGAGTTACATATGCACTTGGCAGAGAGTAGCAAGGACATGGACAATGAGTCAGTAGTTATGAACACCTTAGTTACAAAGCCAGTAACAGATACATGTGGTAGTGGGGGACAACATGAAGATACACATCCTATTACTGACACAGGGGAAAATGCAGAAGTACAAACCTTATTCCCAGAAGAAACTAATTAAATAGAGGAAAAGATTCCTATCTCTACACTGTCAAATGAGAATTGAGTTAAACATAAACCTCAGACTAGTGGTAGAGTAGGATCTGTGATTATTAACACTGTACAAGATCTACAAGAAATAACTAACCCCACAACTTTAGCAAAGTTGCAGGATACAAAATAAACCCACATAAGTCATCAGCATTTCTATATAATTCCAACACAGCTCAGCAGCAAGAACTAGAAAGAGAAATCCCATTCAAAATTACCTTAGACAAAATAAAATACTTAGGAATCTATCTCCCGAGACAAACACAGGATCTATATGAACACAACTAAAAAACACTTTCCACACAACTAAAACTAGACTTGAACAATTGGAAGAACATTAACTGCTCATGGGTAGGACTAGCCAATATAATAAAAATGACCATCCTACCCAAACTTATTTATCTATTTAGTGCCATACCCATTGAACTACCAAAATACTTCTTCACTGATTTAGAAAAAAAAATAACAAAGTTCATTTGGAAGAACAAAAGATCAAGGATATCCAGGGAAATAATGAAAAAAAAATACAAAGGAAGGGGGTCTTGCAGTCCCAGATCTCAGACTATATTACAAAGCAGCAGTCATCAAAACAATTTGGTACTGGCTAAGAACAGAAAGGAGGATCAGTGGAATAGACTGGGGGCAAGCAACCTCAGCAAGACAGTATATGACAAACCCAAAGATCCCAGCTTTTGGGACAAAAATCCACTATTTCATAAAAACTGCTGGGAAAATTGGAGGACAGTGTGGGAAAGATTAGGCTTAGATCAATACCTCACACCCTACACCAAGATAAATTCAAAATGGGTGAATGACTTGAACATAAAGAAGGAAACTATAAGAAAATTAGGCGAACACAGAATAGTATACATGTCAGACCTTTGGGAAGGGAAATACTTCAAAACCAAGCAAGAATTAGAAAGAGTTACAAAATGCAAAATAAATAATCTGGATTACATCAAATTAAAAAGGTTTTGTACAAACAAAACCAATGTAACCAAAATCAGAAGGGTAGCAACAAATTGGGAAACAATCTTCATAAAAACCTCTGACAAAGGTTTAATTACTCAAATTTATAAAGAACTAAATCAATTGTACAAAAAATCAAGCCATTCTCCAATTGACAAATGGGCAAGGGACATAAACAGGCAGTTTGCAGCCAAAGAAATCAAAACTATTAATAAGCACATGAAAAAGTGCTCTACATCTCTTATAATCAGAGAGATGCAAATCAAAACAACTCTGAGGTATCACTTCACACCTAGCAGATTGGCTAACATGACAGCTATGGAAAGTAATGAATGCTGGAGGGGATGTGGCAAAGTGGGGACATTAATTCATTGCTGGTGGAGTTGTGAATTGATCCAACCATTCTGGAGGGCAATTTGGAACTATGCCGAAAGGGCGATAAAAGAATGTCTGCCCTTTGATCCAGCCATAGCACTCCTGGGTCTGTACCCCAAAGAGATAATGGACAAAAAGACTTGTACAAAAATATTCATAACTGTGCTCTTTGTGGTGGCCAAAAATTGGAAAACGAGGGGATGCCCTTCAATTGGAGAATGGCTGAACAAATTGTGGTATATGTTGGTGATGGAATACTATTGTGCTCAAAGGAATAATAAAGTGGAGGAGTTCCATGGAGACTGGAACAACCTCCAGGAAGTGATGCAGAGTGAGAGGAGCAGAACCAGGAGAACATTGTACACAGAGACTAATACACTGTGGTATAATCGAACGTAATGGACTTCTCCATAAATGGTGGTGTAATGTCCCTGAACAATTTGCAGGGATCCAGGAGAAAAAAACACCATTCATAAGCAAAGGATAAACTATGGGAGTGGAAACACCAGGAAAACATTGTACACAGAGACTGATACATTGTGGTACAATCAAAGGTGATGGACTTCTCCATTAGTATCAATGCAATGTCCCTGAATAATCTGCAGGGATCTAAAAAATACTACCCACAAGCAGAGGATAAACTGTGGGAGTAAAAACACCGATGAAAAGTAACTGCTTGACTACAGGGTTGGAGGATAAGACTGAGGAGAGACTCTAAATGAACACTATAATGCAAATTCCAACAACAGGGAAATGGGTTCGAATCAAGAACACATGTGATAACCAGTGGAATCATGTGTCGGCTATGGGAGAGGGAAAGGCGGGGGGGGGGGAGGGGAGGAAAAGAAAATGATCTTTGTTTCCAGTGAATAATGTATGAAAACGACCAAATAAAATAATGTTTAAAAATTAAAAAAAAAAGAAGTAACTAACCCCATACCATCAAGTTTAACCAATTCAAAATTAAAATCAAAAACTTAGTATCAGACACATACAGAAACTGATTTGAGAAACACAGAAGCTGGTAACATAGGCTTAGCTAAATATGCAAAGCCAGAGTTACCAACATCTGACAAAAGTTTACATGGCATTGAGCAGAATCCAAAGAATATAGTGATTGGACTCAGTGATTCAGATTCAGACACTGAATCTGCAGGAATACCAGAAGGTGTGATAATAGTGGATGAAGATGATTTAGAACAAATGCTTTATCAGTTTTATAAGATTCATGAAGAGGTAGATGAAGAAGGGGATGTATGGAACACTAGTGAAAAGACTGATTACCTGGAACCAGTGCATACAAATCTTACCAAGACACCGAGGAGGAATTATTCTTTAGGCACAGAACAAGTTGCATACCATTGGGAGAAATTTATGCAAGCTAAGGGGTTAATGATGAAGATGACTTTATAGATAAATTGAGTTACATGGAATTGGAGGAGGAGATATAGATACACAATTTCACTTCTACTCTCTAACTTCAAAAACATAACAAGTACCATTCAAGCTGTAACAGTGAAACCAAGATTAGTTGTAGTTCCAAAGGACAACATACTACACAAAATCGTATGTGAATGAAGACTAGTCTTGGGTTAGCATAGAAAATGAGTTATTCCAGCAAAAGAAGAACAAGTAGTTCAATAGCAAGAACACTCCTAAACTTGCAGCAAAATTCCAACTTCATAACTAGGACAGACACAAACATCTAGAATGCTGGAGAAGCATGGATTCACATTGGTTGAATCTGTTGTAACACGACTTTAACAGCAAGTTATAGTTGAAAACTGAAAAAGAAAGGGTATCCATATCTCCTTCATCCTATAACATTCTCTACCAGGGAAAGGAAGAGAGAGAGGGTATACCATGAAGATGTTACTTCAGAGTTTCAGTAACCTCATTAGACACAACAATGTGATCATGTCATCAGTTACAATACATATAGAGATGACATCTGAGAAAAAAAGTCCTAGTCATGAACTGCAACACAAATAGCCCCAAAAGAAATCAATATCAGTCCTTGTGAATGAAAGTCTACTGAAAAGAACATAAGAATATTTGCCACCAGACTACTCAAGAGAGCCCTGCGCATATTTCAATAATGATAAAATGATAGCACTCCTGAACATATGCAGCCAGTAATAGAAAAAAAGAGAAATTTTGCATTTGAAAGAATAGCAGCTATAGGAAAAAAGCCTCAGTATAAAATATAAAATAGTCTCTGCCTGACATAGTAACTAAACAAAAAGAACTATCTCCAAGAACTACAAACAGTAACCATTCAAGAAACAATAGCAGTAACCATATGATAAACCTCCTTGATAAAGAAAAAAATTGAAATCATTATTCTTACCAAAGTCTTGAAAACCTATGCATAATTATCACACCCATCCATGTAAAACACCTGTACACCTAACTTGCAAACACCAAGATGTACAAATGCAAAAGCCTACCCCCTTTCATGAAGAAAATCACATGTAATCTTACTTGCACACACATAAAATTAATACATTTTGTCACTAAAGAAGAGTCCATGTTACTTCCATGCAAAAGTAACTTTTCACTCTTACTTGCACACAAGTTCGTGGTTTATTTGTGTGTTCCTGGTTTGAGATTATTGCAGTGGATCCTTATTTGAAGAACACAAGTCTTCAATCAAGTGACAGAATACAGAATAGTGAAGTGCTGACCAGAAAGGATAGAAGAGTCTCTACAAGCAACATGAATGGACATGGAAGGACTTTGGAACTTTGAAATCTTGGAACTTTTGACCATGAAGATGTCTAAGAATGTGGCATACATGTAAACACCACATATATGCATGCACATCCTACATAGGAAAATAAGATATTTCATGAATTGGGTAAGTATACAACATGCATAGTTGCATTACAAAAGACACACTGACAAAATTTCTGTGGGAAATTCAAACAGCTGAAGATACTTCTTTTCTGCATGAGTTTGCACAGAAATCTAGAATGATGTACATATGTAAATTTGTATAGATCTTATGTACACATGTAAGTACTAATCAACTAACTTGCTAACTATATTAGAGTAAATTATTAATAATCTAACTACTAACAATAGTGATAGCCTAGTGAATTTGTCCAAGGCTTAAGAAAATAGAGACTTAGAAGTTCTGTAGTAGAGAGTTTAGATTGTATTATGATTGTAGGTTAGCATTTGTTAGTAGTAGATTTACTTAGTGAATGTATAGAGATTAGGAAATAGAATATTTGCATATTCTTTTTTTTAAACCCTTACCTTCCCTCTTGGAGTCAATACTGTGTATTGGCTCCAAGGCAGAAGAGTGGTAAGGGCTAGGCAATGGGGGTCAAGTGACTTGCCCAGGGTAACACAACTGGGAAGTGTCTGAGGCCAGATTTTAACCTAGGACCTCCCATCTCTAGGCCTGGCTCTCAATCCACTGAGCTACCCAGCTTCTCCCTGCATATTCTTAATGTTAGTGGAATTGTTGAGATGATTTGGAAATTGTTACTTGATTTGTGACGGAAAACTATGTTCATGTAATTCCCCTACCTAAACCATTTTCCTATAACCCATTCTTAGCTTAGCATTTAGATAGATAGAACAGCTAAAATGAGTTTAGGATTTTGTCATTGGGGGGATGGGTAAGAGTATATTTCAGATAGCAAAGAGTTAAAATAATAATGATTAATTATAAAAATAATTTTATTATTATTATATTATATATATTGTATATATTATATGAATTAAATTATTTTATTATAGTTATAAATTATATTTATAATTACATTTATAATTATAAAAATAATAAGATAAGATAACAATTATTAAGGTAAGTATCATTGATAAATGTGAGTTGCATTTTTGGTCTAATAAAAGGGGGGATTGTGGTAGAGACTTGAAGAGAGAGAGGTTTTGCAGGAAAGCCAAGATGCAAGAAACAAGCTGGGGACCTGACCTGCCTGTCAATCAAGAAGAATGTTTCAAACGGAATGTTCCCAGGAGTTGGCAGTTGAGGGTCCTGTCACAGAGGAGAAGAAACAAGATCTTGGACTTTGATTCTGTCTCTGGCTGTGGGGGTTGAAGCTGGCCAAGGGGAAGAAGCTGAACTGATATTATTTAGTTTCTGTCCCAGGCTGAAGGACCCTAGAGGGGGGCTTCTATCATTGGTGGCTTTGTGAAGAAGGAAGAAGATTTTAACTGTTGTCCTCCATCTCTGACTGTCCCTCTGTCACAGTTGTGACTTCCCAAGCCCTTATAATCTTCATTTTATATTAGGGACACCTTCATCCCTCTTACCTCAGTTTCCCATCCTGTTTCCCAATAAACCCCCTGACTTGAAAAGGAAAAGAAAAGAGTATTTTTATAGTTCACTCAGGGGGGAGGGAAGAAGCCAAAGGCTTCAAGAAGAACTGGGAGATGAGGGAGACAGGGAGGAGAGGGTGAAGGACTGAGGGAGAGAGGGTAGGAGGAGATTAGGAGAAATATTGATCCACTAGTCATCAGTAGGGATCAGTAGGCAAACCCCAGAGCATTCCCCTGTATCAGTATCTCTTGGTGTCCCTCAAAGTACTTCTATCTCCATTGCAAATAGGCAAGTGTGTCCCGATACTTAGTAGCAGCTCTCTCTAGTCACAAGCCAGAGTATAGTCAGTTACAAGCAGCCAGAAAGAGTTTCCACAAATTACCATTTCTATTTCAATTTCCAATTGACTTGGGTATTTTATTTGGGATTTTCTCTAGATACCAAATTAATTTAGATTAAGTCACAACCCTAAATTTACCCTTCCAGTCTTGCTAATCCACAAATGGTGTGACCTGGACCATAAATTTCTGTGAATCCTCTTTCCTTTCTCTCTTTATTACTTCCTCAAGTCAGCTTTTTAAGCAATTTGAAACACAACTACAAGATCAAGTGAGTATAAAACTTTTTTTCTTTCTCTTTTTTCTTTAATTTGAATTGAACACAGCCATTAAAAAAAAAAAACTAAAAGAAGCAGGACTGGGGAAGCTGTTTACTTATGAATCCCCTTTCCCATAGGAAACAACCCAATTAGGCAACCCTCACTGACAATACTGCATAGATTACTCTTAATTAGCACTGAGAGAAACCTGGAGAAAGTTTTGGCCTTGTCCTGCTCCCCAAATGGCTGTAGTTTTAAATTTAAGTGAGGAGTAAAAAAAAAAAAAACTTGTGAGGCCCACTAGGAAAATAACTAATATATATTTATATATCTATATCTATATCTATATCTATATCTATATCTATATCTATATCTATATCTATATCTGTATCTGTATCTGTATCTATATCTTCTACATTCTATGACATTTGTATGGTGGTTGAAGAATTAGGGACATTAAAGATTTCAGAATACCCCCAATTTCTTATGATTTTAGGTAATTTCATTTTTATACTCTTAAATACTGTGATGAGAAATGCTAATTTGAAAAAAATCTGAAGCTACAATTCATAAAAACATACAAAACCAATTGGATAATTTAAAATGCTTCTTACAGGATAAATTGGCAAATATTGACCCCACCAAAAACATGTCTGAACCTGAAAAACCTGTTTCTGAACCTATAAATGAGGAAATTCCCTCCCCCAAAATGGATATGGAAAACACCTCTCCTATAGCTCAACTAACAGACTTGATCTCTCATGGTCTGCAGATCTTGGCTGAACTTAATCCCCAAGACCCTTCCTCTGGAACCCAAACTTCTAAAATCCTAGTTTCCCCTGTTCCTTCTCCTACCCAAAAAACAATCCCAGGTCCAAGGAAATGTCCTCCTACCCAAAAACAAATCCCAGCCCCAAGGAAATGTCCTCCTACCCCAAAACCAATTCCAACCCCAAGGAAATCTCGTCCTTCTAAAGAAACTCATTATAGTCAAACTGACCCACAGGTACTAAATTCAACTAGAGGCTTTTTTCCCCTAAGAGAAGTACCTGAAATGGGACACAATGGGGATATGGTGACTCTAAGGGACAATATACAATTTACTCCCGAAGAAATCAATGAATTCACATGATATGTTCCCACATATGAACACGATTCATTTCTGATAACAAAAAAGATGACAGACATTTTTTCAGTATAATCTGCCTTACAATGACATTGAAAACTTGCTATAGGCTTTTTTAACTGAACATGAGAAAAATAAAATAATTTCTCCTGTCGATAAAACCCAGGGGTACAATGCATCACACTGGCCATCTCAGGATCCCAAATGGGCCTATAACAACTCTGAGGATTATTTACAACTGTACCATTGTAGGGAGGTCATCTTAACAGCCATTAAGAGACTGTGCAGACAGTACAGATAAATGAACAGAATTTGAAAGAATTAAGCAAAATGAGGAAGAGACACCCTCCAGATTCATGGACAGAATAATTGAGTTTGGGGGTTGATACCTGGATTTTGACCTATCTAAAGAAAATTGCATTAGACAAATTAGAAATCACTTTGTCAATAACTCTTGCAAAGTGATTATGGAATATTTTAGAACATATTGCCCAACATAGCCACAGATGAACCTTGAAGAATTGTGAAAATGGCTCTATATGTTTCAAAGGGAAACAAAGAAAAGGAGGAAGAGACTAATGACTTCATGGAGAAAATTGAGAAATAATTAACATATTTAACAGATAAGATTGCTAAACTGGATAAAGGGCATGATACTCAACCAATGACACTTGCCCCTCGCCAAGAATCTAATTATTGATCCACTATCTGCCAATTCTGTTAGAAGAAGGGTCACAGAATGATCGAGTGTATAACTTTATTCAAGGCAATCAGAAGGAATATGTAGTTTAATAACAACAACAGAAAGGATAATTATAGAAATAACTATAATGAGGATGATGGAAACCACAACTTTAGGAATGATAACTAGGAATAATCATTGGGAAAATGATAACTCAAACCAAATGACTCCACAAGAATATAACTTAAGTGGTTCTTGTCCAAAAAATACTCGAGGTACTAATGCCCTTCAGTGGATTGTCCTACAAGGGGGTACCCAAGAAATTTCCCAAAAATTATTAAGATGTCTGGGTTTCAGACAAAGCAATCTGAGGATACAACCTTTTATTTTATGGACCCCGATGTCCTACTACCCCTTGTCCTGATCCACTGTCCCCCCTATACTGATAAGCCCTATGTTACCTTAAAGGTGGGTAACACCTATTATGATTGTCTTTTGGACAATGAAGCTTCCAGGTCTGTATTAAAGAATACACCTGATTTACATTGCTATTCCATTGGCTCAAAGAATATAAATGGAGTGTCAGGGATACCCCAAAGAATTAAAAATCTTCCCCCTAGAATGGTGTCTGTAGGACCCTTAGAAGTACAACATTCTTTCCTTTTGATGTGTGACTCCCCTATAAATTTGCTGGGGAGGGACCTTCTATGGAAACTCAGAGATACAATAAGTATCTCTGCTCTCCAGTTGGTCCCTTATCATTGGAAGTACCTGAGGAAAGAGTCAGGAGGGGAAAGAGCATCCCTTTGTAATACATGCAGATATGCCAGAGCCTCTTTGGACCACATCTTCCTCTGATGTAGGATTACTTAAGTCAGCTATTCCTGTGAAGATAAAAACTAAATCTAGGTGACCTCCTTCCATTCTCAGTATCCCCTCTCAAAAGAGGCAATTGAGGGTATTACCCCAGTAATAAACTTATTAATTGAACAGGGAATAATAATCCCTTGTAAATCTGAATATAACATGACCATCCTGCCCATTAAAAAAACAAAAACAAAAACAAAAAGAGGGCCCGATGGCAAGCACCTCTATAAATTCGTACAGGATTTGAGGGCTGTGAACCACCATGTTATAAAGAGACACTCCATAGTTTCCAACATACATATGATTATTTCTTCTATTCCTAGCACAGGTACATACTTTACAGTAATAGACTTGTGTTCAGTCTTTTTTTCCATACTCATACATGAGAACTCCAGGCATCTTTGCTTTCACCTGGAAGGACTATAAGAATACATGGAGTCATTTTCCACAAGGGTTCATGGAAAGTCTGAGTTTATTTGCACAAATTTTGAGCCAAGACACAACTAATATAACATTTGAAAGCAGTAAATTAATCAAAAACATAGATGATCTACTCTTGGCTTCAACAGATGCAGAAGCATGTCAGGAAAATAGTAAACACCTTCTTTTTGAACTACACAAAAGAGGCCATACAATCTCAGAGAATAAATTTCAGTGGTATCTCTCTAAAGCAGAATATTTGGGGTTCATCCTGACTGCAGGTACCCACTCTATTTCTCCCAAACGAATTGAAGATATTCAAAACATAAGCAGTCCAACCACTAAAATTATGCACTGAGACACATTTAAAATGGCCTGAAATTCTCCCTCTGGCCCTAATTTATCTTAGAAGCAGGCCTAGAGGAGACCTACACATCTCATCATTTGAGATGCTTTTCCGACATCCACTTATTCAGGCTAAACCTTTCTCCCCTGCATATACATCACTCTTAGGGGGAGATAGTACTATTGCTTCCTATATACAGGAATTAAAGCACAAACTGGGTGAACTCCATGAATCCGGAGCTGCAGTACCAGCCAGACCACTAGACTTTTCACTTCATTACCTGAACCCAGAAGACAAAGTGTATGTTAAGAATTTCCAGAATACTGAAGCAACTCAGCCTTCCTGGGAAGGGCCATTTCTAATATTGTTAACTATTCCAACATATATAAAGATTGGAGAGAAGGACTCTTGCATTCATTACTCGCATGTGAAGAGACCATCTTCTGTTGAGACTGATTAACTCTATCCTATCACATGCATTGGAGATAATAATCCATTGACAAGTGGATGCTGTTTTTTAGAAAACACATTGAATTCCTGAATTTTTCCATTATTTTTATTATTGCTTTTCTTTTCTTTTCATTAGAATATTTGGGTTTTTTTGCCTTTTTTCTCATTTCTTGTACTAAAGTTACTTGAAATTAATATTATTTTTTTTCTTTTTCTCTTTGCAGTAATATAAGTTATATATATATATATATACTTGCTATAATATTAATGCATACCCAAAAGCTTTAAACTGTGGGAAACTTCCATTTATTGACAAAATGATATGGAACTGTGATTAATGTTTGCATCTGATTCTAGGAAATGGGATAAAAACAAGGAGCACACAGGTAAAAAACTAGTTTGAGACTCAAGGTTGCAACACCTGACATATGTTAAGTCATAGAACTTTCTTATATCTACACTATTTATTATATATTCAGACAAGTACCAAAGTTTGGATATCATCCTAGCTACCCATATCCCTGAGAATGACAAAAAATCAGACCAGGGAATGACATTTCCCTATCAAAACAAAAATCTAGTTCTTTTTCTTCTCATAGTATGGCAACTTGCTGTAGTCTTGGCTGCAAATGGGTAAGTGAAATATTACTGCACTCTGCCCTAAAGACTTGGGGGATAGAAATTTATTGAACCTTAATACAAGGGAATATTATAAAATTTTTCTGGGTTACTCAACATTACACACACACACACACACACACATATATATATATATATATATATATATATATTTTATAATTTGATTCTGATTTTGAATTTTTTTGTTCTACCAAAAGTTTAACTTTATTTAATTTTTTCTTAATATTTTTCATTTGTTTTTTGTTTTTCTCTTCTTTTGATAATTGACTCATACACCCCCATAACTCAAGATTGCATCCTGAGCTTAACTGGATTTTTCTTAACACCCACTTCAGGGGGGAGTATTTTAATAAAAATCCAAGTTTTAAATTTTTGTCCAAGAAAGATCTTCAAGGAAGAAGCTTGATAATTCCTAAATCCAGAGAATGAACTTTTGCAGAAAGATGCCCAAAAAACTGACACCACATCAAGAAGATACAGAATGAACTTTGGGTGTAGTTGATTCAATTGAAGTTTGATTGAACATTCATTTGAATGTATACTCTTATGCCAAAAGGGAAATGCCCCCTAATTGCTCTTTGTCAGTGAGCCCAGCAAACATTCATCTTTCTGTCTGTCTTTCTTCTATTTCCCTTTTCCATCTAACTATTGTATTTTCCTCTTAGAAGGTGAAATTATGTATGTACCTGCAGTTAGAAAATTTGGAGGTGCAGGATGATTATGTTTAGTGATCAATTGGGGAGACTAGACTCCCAATCATCATCAGGGGGATTGTGAACTTTAGATTACTCCACCCTACTTAGTCTAACAAAAGCAAGAATGTTTACACCCATACTTAAGTATTAAGTATTTAAGGAGGATGGCCTATGACAGACATGTGCTAGCAAATGACAAATCAAAAATAACTGACAGACTCCTGGGCTGTTCTAAGAGAAGGTTTAGCTATCATTGGTACATGTGAGATGCAGGAAAGTGATGTAAAAACCATCTATATATTTTGTGTCCCTTCCTCTCTCTGGGTTCTTTCCGCAGAGAGGTGGCTCTGGCGGCAGCTTGCTGAGTGTTTTGGCATCTTGGCATGGCAGCAGCTATTGTCTGGGTTTGGCAGTGAGTTTTCCTTGATACTATACTTGGAGAAGCTAAGCAGCCTAATTCAGGTGAGGCATCTTCACTGAACTCTCTCAGAGTTTAGGCTGATTCTTTTCTCCTTTACCTTTGTAAGGATAATTTTAGGGTTGTGACTTAAAATCTAAGGTAATTGGTCACCAGGGAAAAATCACAATTTAAATACCCAAGTCAGTCTAGAAATTTATGGTGATTTTAATTAATATAGAGGGAAAGATTTCAAGGAGAAAATGGGTAGAATGTTTAGGATTTCTCCCACCTGGCATGTGCCAGGGAAGATCAAGATTGCTGCCACTAGGTCCCTGAAGGAGATTAGAGGCTTCTAAGAGGATAAATTTTGGAAAGTAAAGGAGGAAAAACTTACCACCAAACCGGACAATAGCTATAGCCATGCCAATATGTCAAAAGGCCCAGCACACTGCCACCAGACACCTCTCCACCGCCAAAAAGTATCAGAGAGAGGAAGTGATGCGAAATATATAGACCTTTTACTCTTGTGTCCCCTCCTCTAAATTTTCATGGCCACCAATCACGTCAGAGGCTTTTCTTCAGGACTGTCCATTCTTTAGTTCTCATCTTCTTTGATTAGATTATATCTTTTGAGTTACTTAACACTTCTTTGTTAAGTTCACCTTTTGTTAGTTACTTAAACTTTTTGTGATTAATTTATGCTTTATAGTTACTTAACACCTTTTTGTAGTAAGATCTAAAAATAGACAGCTTAACTTCTAGCTTCACTATAAAGTAAGAACTAAGTACCTGCATTTTTCAATCAGGAGATTACAATTTTATCTTCACCATAAAGTAAGATCTAAGTAGGGTGGAGTAATCTAAATTTCACACCTTCCAAACACTATCCTCTTGGGAAAGCCTCTAATCTTCTTCAAAGATCTCATGAGCAAAGGTCTTTGAACTCACCCTGGCAAAGGCCAGGTGGGAGAAATCCTATACCCGATCTCACTCTTCTCCTTAATTCCTTCCCTCTATATTAATTAAAATCACCATAAATTTCCAACTGACTTGGGCATTTTATTTTGGATTTTCTCTGGCAACCAAATTAATTTAGATTAAGTCACAACCCTAAATTTACCCTTACAGTCTCAATAAAGCAATAGTCTTATAGTGATGCAGTAAAGCTAAGAATTATTTCATAATAATACCTAGAAGTAGGATTTTACAAGGCCTATCACATATGATGTGAAGCACATTCTTAGAAAGGAAAATTTCTATGGAGTGAGATAATTAATTAGCAAGTATTTATTAAATACCTATTTTGTGTCTTGAACTACATAAATTACTGTGGGAACTGCCAGGGAAATATTTGATATAATCCCTGTTGTCTGCAGGTTCAATCAAACTAAGGTGAGCATTTCAGAACAAAGCAAAAAGTAGTGAATGATTAAGGATCAAATCTGGTTTAGGACTGACTTAAAGGTCTATACCATAGGTATTCAGGTAAGTGAGAGCTCAGTATAGGTTACAATAACTGAAAAGAACTTCACCAAAGAGGTGGTACTTGAGCTTGTCCTTGAATAACTTGCATTTCTATAGAACAGAAGAAAAATATTTTCTGCAGGGTGTGTGTGTGTATATATATGAAGCAGGGAATGATAATATGAATTAAAATATGTAGAATGTTCAATGTGTATAGTAGGAAAGTCAGGAGAAACATCTATCAGTGACCCTACTATATGTCCTAGGATATGTTAGATTTAAAATAGTTTTGAGCATTAAATAGTTGTAGATAAGAGAGTGGGAGCCATAAACTGTGATAATTAAAATGTTTGGGAGCAAGAGAAATATATAACAACTATGACCACTGAAATATGTTTTCGACTGTGTCTTGGTTTTATATAAATATACGATGGTCACCAGGGAATATATTCCCAATTTATGAATATGCCCAAGCCAACTGGGTTTTATAGAGAAATTTAATTTATAATACACTGATTAATCAATAGAAAAAGAGAGAAAGTAAGAAAGGAATAAGAATGAAGGGCCTCAAGCCAATAAGGCCTAGACCTCAGTCCTAAGAGATAAATCAGTCAGTTGGTTTTATCACTCACGCAAGATCTCTCTAGGTAAGGCTTCTCATGCCAACCTCAGGCTCCACCTTCAATAGAGCCTCCTTTCAAGAAATGTTTCCAGAGAATTCTCCTCCTGACACCTCCTGAGTTCTCCTTCCACAGCCTCCTTCAAGACCTCTCCAGGAGCTCTCCCTCCAGGACCTCTCTCCTCTCAGACTCCTTCAGAGCATCCCCCTCCAGTCTTCAGTCCTCAGATCCCGCTATCTTTAAGCAAAAAATCTAAATTCCCTCCCCTCAGTTCTCACATCTACCAATCACTGTCGATGACTCCCCTGTGCCAATGGTGGCTCTAGCTTAACCCAGGACTGCCCAGAGGTCTGTCCCCTTTGCACATGTCTGTTGAAGGTCATATTCTCAAGTAATTAAATCTTGATCTTTGCTGCAGCCCTTCCTAAATCCTGTTACTCTGAGTAGGGTGGAGATTGTAGTTTCCAAGACCTGGTTCTGTCATTCCAAGTATCTCTATTGTATCAATTCTAAAATCAATCATGATTCAAAGAACTTCCTGTTCTATGCTTAAGCATAGGTCAAAGCCCTTTCCATTGTTTAGCAAAAGGTTTCTGTCCTAAAGTAGTCTTGAGTAGGGAGGAGAAGTATCCTCCCATGCCAAGGAGTTTCATATTCCAAAAGAGTTCTTACTATCAGTAGGAAATTTTTTCAAGTATGAAATTTCCCAATGGGGAAATTTCCAACATTCATAAGTCTAAGAAATTTTAAGCTTTACAGATCATAATGTGGGATAGAAAGAATGAGACTAGATTTTTGGAGGCCCTTAAAAGCCACGTTAAAAGAATGTTCTGGCAAGGGAAAATAGTAAGATTTAAAAACATATTATTTAGATGTTGTAGGTATGATAAAAATATCAGTTCCAAAAATCTATGCTATCCCAATGAAATTATCAAAAATATTCTTTATGGAATTCAATAAAAAATAACAAAATTCATTTGTAAAAACAAAATATTTAGAATATCAAGGGAAATACTGAAAAGAAGTAAAGAGAAAGGAGAAATAACACTACTGTACGGGTTAAAATAGGGGTTTAGACAAAATGAGAGAGCATATTTTAATAATTTAAGTTTTATTGAGATTATAGTAGATTTGTAAATTAATATTATCCCTTTAATCCAGAGAAAAGAAAACTTCTAGCAGCTTTTAATTAGTTTAATTAGAGATAGTAAAAGAATATAGTAAAGGAGGGAAAGATAGAAAAGAGAAAAGAGACATTACTAATCTTATACTTATAAATATACCTAAAATTACTAATAACTACCTCTAACTGTTTTCTGAGGATAGCTTCTTTTTGCCTGGCAAACACCAGGCCTATCTAACCTATACTATCTATAAATGATTCACTAACTACCTAACTTCCTAAAATAATGGATAGCCACTACTTACTCCTTAAATCAGTTTTCTATAACTGCCCAACTATCAGTAGCCAACTGACAGCTGATCCTTGCCTATGAGTCAGAACTCTAGAGATCCCAGAGGCAAAAGAACACTTTAAAGACTTAAGCTAAAAGCCCTCACAGTAAGCTCAGACTCACCTTTATATTCCTGCAACTAAACACCAACCCACACCACCAGCAATCAACCTCCAACAACCAATTCAATCCCAGCAGCCAACTTCCTGGTAACTGCCAGCCCTAACACTCAGCAACTCACTCTCCAACTGTCAGCAACTCACTCTCCTGTCAGCAACAGACAGCCTGCAAATGATGCTTGGTCAACAGGGGGCTCCCCGATTCCTATATCCTGTCACTATAGGCTGGTAAATCTCTACACATCTCTATGGTAAGAGAACCTCCAGGTAACTCCATTAAATTAAAGAAATTAAAGAATTCCTTTTTACTCTACCAAACCTCAAAATACAAAATATCAGTCATTAAAAACACCATTTACAATACATTCTTCATTTATTTCACCTTTACAGTGCAAATAGCTTAGGTAAGCATGCATCTCCTTTTTTAATGCCTTATTTGACACTAAAAATTAGAGGGTAATTCATGAGTTATCTTTGATAATATTTGTAAGGAAACCTAAGAAGGAAAAGAGGAAAGATAAGTGAAGAAACAAAAAATGATTTCATTATGAGAGTATACTATAGATCAATTTCATGAAAATTAAATGGATGAGTCATTTGGGAAACCAATCATAAATCTGACATAGTCTTATGATATTGATATTGTTATATAAATATTTTGATATGGTAGTGATTAGAGATCTTTGGGGAACAGTTACTGTCTCCATTAGATTCAAGGCAGCTAATAAATTCTGTTCATGCTTTGAGAAAACAATAAGAAAAAAAAATACACCCTAAATCTAATTCTCACTTACAAGGAGGAACTCATTTTAAGGTTGAAATGATTAGAACAATTATGGGAAATTATTAGTTCCTTCCAGTGTCTCTGATAGAGGTGGTAAAAACTAGATATAACTTAAATGCACCATCATAGGATCCACTAAGTCAGTGGCTGAGAGAAAACTCAAGAATGGAATGCTGGGGAGGTCAAGCTGTGTGGTACAATGGATGAAGAGTCAGGCCTAGAGATGGGATATCTTGGGTTCAAATCTAGCCTCAGGCTCTTCTTAGCTTTTTTACTCTGGACAAGTCACTTAGACCTCTTTGCCTATACCTTAATGCCCTTCTGCTATAGAATCAATATTGATTCTGATATAGAAGGTGATGCTTAAAAAAACAGAATTCTGAAGACATAAAAAGGAAAAAGTCTTAAAAGAAACAAAAAAAATTTTCTGAAGACCCTTATGTAAATATACAAAGATCTTATGAACCTATTTAGATTTTAAATAGATATATGCAGAAGATAGAATCAAGGAAAAATATCAGAAGATGGATTTTAAAATTTGTTATGGTCACATTAAAATGGCATCAGGGCTGCTAATAGTTAACATGAACTGAATTTGTGGAAATAAAGTGATAAAAATTTGGTGAATTATTTTTAAGTTATATTTGGGGAATGAAGAGGATCACAGAAGAGACAGGACCACTACCTTGGGGAGATGGGATCATAATAATTGATAACAGGAGGAAGATAGAGCTGCAAATTATTTTGTAGTTTTTGTTTTCTTTGCTCAAAAAATTCTTTTGCATTAGAAATTACTATACAAGAATGGTGAACAAGGAATTGAAAAACATATAAAGAATTAGCAAAAGGATATCTAGCTGTCCTTGATGAATTCTTTTACTTGGCACAGATGAATTATATCCTTGAATCCTAATAGAACTGGTAGATGTTATTTCTGAGCTGCTAAAATACTTTGAAGAAAGGAAAGTTACCACAAATATAGGGAAAGTAAAATATTGTCCTAATTTTCAAAACAGAAAACAAAAACAAAAACAAACAAACAACAACAACAACTGACCAGAGTATAGACCAGTGTACTTGATGTTGATTTCTAGGAAAATTTGAGAATTAATCATTAAAAAGCTATTTAGTGAATGGCTATAAAGTTAAGCAATGATTAAAAAGAACCATTATAACTTACTAAAGATTAAGTAATACCTTACAATTTAACTTTTTTTTAGATTATTACAGATTTCGTAAATCAGAGGAATAGCATTGATAGAGTTGACTGAGAACTCAGCAAAAAAATTGGGAGAGCATCTAAAACTATATTTTAAGACAAAATAAAGTGATGCATACTAACCAATAATTAGATAAATTAAGAACTGGTTGAATAGCCAGACACAAAGAATATATTAGTGATTCAATATCAAGTCAGTAGCTCTTTAGAGTGACTCAGTGACTCAGTGCTTCCTAGATTTGTGCTTGACCAAGAGATATTTTCCTTTTATTTGCTGTGGCTAATGTCTTGGAGAAAGACATGAATAGATAATAGAACTGATTCACAAATAACACAACATTGCTAAGGACATATATATATATATATATATATATATATATATATATATATATATATATACACACACCAGAATAGAACCAGGATCCAAGAATATCTTTATAGTTTAGAAAATCAGATTGAAGCCAAAAGGAAAAATTCATATTTATAATAAATTACATGTAGTTATACTTACTTTATAGGGCAAGATGAAGAAAGCATGTTAATCTGAGGAATATATGAGCATTTTACTAGACTATATGCTAAATGTTAAAACAATGTAATATGGTAACCAAAAACAGTAATGCCAATTTGGTTACACTAAGAAAGGCTTTACTATCATGAATAAGGTAATAAGATCATAATCATCTTTTTGCACTATACACGGAAGAATTCATTTCAGTTCTGGGTATGGCATTAAAGGAAAAGAATAGACGAGTTGAAGACTGTCCATAAGTGAATAATCAAAGTGAGTCCATATTATTTGAAAATCAGTTGAAGGAAGTGATCATTTTAGCTAGGGAAGAAAAGATGCAGGGAGAACATTAGAACTGTGTGCATGAATTTGAAAGACTATTATGTGGAAGAGAGATTAGACTTATTCTATTTTACCACAGAGGGCAGAATGAGAAATAATGAATAAATGTTATAAAGAGGAAAATTTTCACTTGATTTCAATAAAAATTTCCTTAAAATTAGGAGCTATCCTAAAGAATAATGAACAGACTCAGGAGGTGGTAGAATATCCCTCACTAGACATATTTGAATACAGACTAGATAACCGATTGTAGTTTTATAATATTTGTTAAGTATATAATCTAATCTTATGGTGGATCATATGGTAAATGAAATCCCTTTCAAATCTTAAAAATTAATTCCATAAATAATATTTTTCCTTTTTTAAATTTTATTTTCATTGTCATTCAAAGCACACTTCCATATTGGTCATTGTTTAAGAGCACAATTATACAGAAACAAACCCCCAAAATAAAACCATAAAAAACACTGATGGAAAAGAAATTTGCAACAGTTCTTCCTCTGGAAGAGATAACATTCCCCATAATGTCTTTCTGGATTGTCACAGACCAATGCAATTTCTGAGAGTAGCTAAGTTTTCAGATAATCTTATTATTACATTGTTGTTATTCTGTAGAATATTCTCCCAGTTCTACTTATTTCACTCTGCATCAGCTCCTGCAGAACTTTCCAGCTTTTTTTCTGAAATTATCTTGACTTTCCTTTCTTATAATAGCACAATTGTATTCCACCACCAACTTATACCACAATTTGCTCAGCCATCCCCTAAATTTCCAATTCTTTGCCACTACAAAAAGAGCTGTTATAATTATTTTTGTACAAGTCCTTTTTAAAAAAAAATCTCTTTGGTATACAGGTCCAGTAGTGACATTACTATATCAAAGGATATGCACAGTTTTATAGACCTTTGACCATAGTTCCAAATTGCCCTCCAGAATGTTTAGATCAGTTCACTCACTACTCCAACAATTGTGCCACATCCGCTCCAAAATTTATTATTTTCCTTTACTGTCAAATTAGTCAATGTGATAGCTGAGGTGGTACCACAGAGTTGTTTTAATTTGCATTTCACTAATTTGGAGTGTTTTGGAACATTTTTTCAAATGATTATTGATGGCTTTGTTTTCTTCATCTGAAAATTGCTTATATCATATACTTTGGCCATTTGTCAATTGGGGAATGGTTTGTATTCTTATTACTTGGACAGTTTTCTATAAATTAGTTACTTTTGACCTTTATCAGAGAAATCTGATATAATTTCCCCCCAGTTTATTGTTTCCCTTCTAATTCTGGTTACATAAGTTTTCATTGTAAAAAACTTTTTAAATTTAATATGATCAAAAGTATTCATTTTATATCTTGTATTGTTCTCTCTCATTTGGTCATAAATTCTTCCCTTCTCCAAAGATTTGCCAGGTAAATCATTCTGTGTTCCCCTAATTAAGATATGGTATCATTCTTTACATTTAAATCATTTATCCATAATGACCTTATCTTGCAATACTGTGTGAAATACTGGTTGATATGTGGAATCTGCCATACTATTTTCCAATTTTTGCTGCAGTTTTTGTTAAATAGTAAGTTCTTATTCCAAAGGTTGGCATCTTTGGATTTATCAAACAAATTTTGCTAAGGTCATTTACCACTATATATTTTGTATCTAATCTACTCCATTGATTTATCATTCTATTTTTTAGCTAGTACCAGATTGCTTTGATGATTCTTGCATACAGTTTGAGATCTGGTGCTACTAGGCCACCTTCGTTCACATTTAGTTTTATTGCTTCTCCCTAATGTTCTTGAGCTTTCATTCTTTCAGATTAATTTGGCTATTTTTTCTAGTTCTATAAAATAATTACTTAGTAGTTTTGTTATGGCCCTGAAAAAATAAATCAATTTAGGTAGAATTGCCATTTTTATTATATTAGTTAGGCCTACCAATGATCAATTAATGTTTTTTTTCAAATTATTTAAATCTGCCTTTATTTGTATGAAAAGAGTTTTGTAATTGTGTTCATATAATTCCTGTATTTGGCTTGGCAAGAGGATTTCAAGGTATTTTATCTTGTTTAGAGTGATTTTAAATGGAATTTCTCTTTTTACCTCTTACTGTTAGAATGTGTTGGTAATATCTAGAAAGCCGATGATTTATGTGGATTTATTTTGTATCCTGAAACTTTACTAAATTTATTTTAATTTATTTTAGTTTTTAGATTTTTAGTTTATTTTCTAGGATTGTCTATATGTACCATCATATAATCTGCAAAGAATTATAGTTCAGTTTCCTTACTGCCTACTTTAATTTCTTCAATTTCTTTTCTTTCCTTATTGTTAAGGCTTGCATTTCTAATACAATATTAAATAATAGTGGTGATAATGGGCATCCTTGCTTCACTTCTGACCTTATTGGGAAAAGTTCTAACTTATCCTCATTTCAGATGATATTTGCTAAAGGTTTAAGAAAGATACTACTCATCATTTTAAGGAATGGACCATTTAATTCTATGCTTTCTAATACTTTTAATAGAAATGAGTGTTGTATTATGTTGAAGACTTTTTTTTTATTGATTGAGGTTTTCATGTAATTTCTGTTGGTTTGGTTAATATCATAGACAATTATGTCAATAGTTTTCCCAATATAAATCCAGCCCTGTGTTCTTGACATGAATCCTATCTGCTCATAGTGAGTGATCCAGATGATATACTACTGTAGTCTCCTTCCTAGCAACTTATTTAAAATTTTACATCTATATCCATTAATGAAATTGGCTTATAATTTTCATTCTCTGTTTTTACTTATCCTGGCTTAGGTAACAGTACCATTTTGTTTCATAAAAAAATATGTGATAGCATTCCTTCTCTGCCTGTTTTTTCAAATAGTTTACATAGTATTAAAGTTAACTGTTCTTCAATTTTTTGACAGAATTACCTTGGGAATCCATCTTTTCATTGGGATTTTCTTCTTAGGGAGTTCATTTGATGGCTCATTCAATTTATTTTTATGAGGTGAAATTATTTAAGTATTCTATTTCCTCTTTTTTAAATCTTGGCAATTTAAAAATATTCATCCATTTCACTTTTTCAGATTTTCAGATTTATTGGCATATAATTAGGTAGAATGGCTCTGAATTATTGCTTTAATTTCTTATTCATTGGAGTTCACATCACACTTTCCATTTTAGATACTGAAATTTCTTCTTTCCTTTAACACTCTGTAATTTTTATTTTCTTAATCATAAACTGGATTCCAGGACTTACTTATTAGTTCAATGGTTCTCTTAGTTTCAATTTTATTAATTTTTCTTTTAATTTTTACAGTTTCCAATATAATCCTTAATTGGGGATTACATTGCCCAATTAATTGATCTTCATTTTCTCTAATTTTGTTGATGTAAATGTTTAGAGATATAAATGTTGTTCTCAGTATTACTTTGGCTATATCCCAGAAATTTTGATATGTTGTCTTCTTGTTTTCATTCTCATTAATAAAAGTATTGTTTCTGTAATTTGTTCTTTGACACATTCTTCTTTTAGTGTTAGATTATTTAGTTTCCAATGTATTTTTTATTTGTCTTTCCATGGAAATTTTTTTAGAAATTATTTTTCTTTTAATAAAAATTTCTACATGTTTTCAGAAGTTATATAATCCAAATTGTCTCTCTACATTATTCTGCATTGCCACTCCCAGATTTGGTAAGCAATTTAATTTGGGTTAGACATGTATTATCATGAAAACATTTTCATATTGTTCACTTTTGTTAGTAAACAATCTCATAAAACCAAAATCCTAAAACATATAGCCAAATAAATAACTGATAAATCTTAAGCTTGAATCTACATTCTTGCTCCAACAGTTCTTTCTCTGAAGGTGGATAGCAATATTTTTATAAGTCTCTCAGATCGTAATTGATCTCAATTATTATATTGCTATCAGAAGAAAAGTCTGTGTCATTTTTATCATTCTACCATATTCCTGTTACAGTGTACAATGTTTTCCTGGTTCTGCTTATTTTACTCTTCATCAGTTCATGAAGGTCTTTCCAGTTCTTTCTGAAAACATCCTTTTCATTTCTAATACCACAATAATATTCCATCACCATCTCGGTAAAAGGTGTGAGATATTTTGCATAAATGAACATTAGGGAATTTGGTCTGTAATTTTCTTCCTCTTTTTTTAATATTTCTGGCTTAGTTATGAGCATGATATTTGTGACATGAAAAGAATTTGATAGGACTCCTTTGCTTATTTTGTCAAATAGTTTATATATTATTGGGATTAATTGTTCTTCAAATGGTTAATAGAATTCACAGAATGTGCTGATATTTCTTGACTATCTTACTATCTTTTATTAATATGTGATTATATTTCTTATCTCTTTTAATCAGATCTATTTTTGCTTTAGCTTTTTCTGAGATCATGATTGCTACTCCTGCTTTTTTTGGTTTTAACTGAAGCCTAATAAATTCTGGTCCATTTTCTTATCTTTAATCTGTGTGTGTGTCTACCTGTCTCAAGTATGTTTCTTGTAAACAACATATGGTAGGATTCTGGTTCTTAACTCACTCTGTTATCTCCTTGCATTTTATGAATGAGTTCATCCCATTTATATGCAGTTATGATTACCATCTATGTATTCTTTTCCATCTTGTTTTCATCTTTTAATCCTTCTTTTCCTGATTTAACATTTTCCCTCAACACCAGTGTTTTGCTTTTAATGAGTCCTCGCATTTCCCACCAATTATATTACTCCCTTTCCCACCACCACCCTTCTCAGTTGCCTCCTATTTCTCTATAGGGTCTTTTACTCATCCACCTTCAACTTCTCCCTTATGTTACTCCCCTACCCCCACCTGCTTTCTTATTCTCCCTTCCTCTTCTATAAAAGGTAATATAGGATTCTAGACACAATGAACCTGACTATTCTTCCCTGTGAGCCAATTCCAATGAGAGTAAGGTTTAAGTATTTCCTGTCACCACTGTCATCCTCCATTCTAGTGCAATAATTTATTTTCTTCCCCACATCACTTAATATGATAAAAATTGTCCCATTTTACTTCTGTCTTCCAACATCTCTTACTGTATTCTTCTTTTTATACTGCTAGATATTTTTGCATATCATCCTAAAGAGTTTACTAATACAACCTACCACAATTATAATAATGATAATTTTCAAGTGATATAGATTTCCTCTTTCCACATAGTAATATAAATAATTTGAACTTATTGCCCTTAAATTTTGTCTCTTTTTATGTACCATTTTATGGTTCTCTTGAATTTTAATTTGGGCATAAAATTTGCAATTTGTGTCTGATATTTCCTTCAGGAACATTTGGAAATCTTCTATTTTATTAATCCCATACTTTCCTCTGAAAAAAATATAGTCAATTTTGATAGATAGGTGATTCTTGATTATAAATCCAATTCCCTTAGCTACCAGAATATGAAATTCCAAATTTGTATTCCTTCAATATGGAAGTTGCCAGATTCTGTGCAATCCTAATTGAGGCTCCATGATATTTGAATTGTTTCTTTCTGGCTACATGCAGTATTTTTGCATTTCCAGGGAGCTTGTGACCTTGACTATATAAATTCCTGGGAGTCATCATTTGGAACCTGATTGTAAGAAGTGATTTGTGGATTCATTCAATTTCAGTTCTACTCTCTTATTCAGGGCAGTTTTCTTGGATAATTTCTTGTTATATGATGTCCAGAATTTTTTTAATAAAGACTTTCAGGTAGTCCAGTAATTCTTAAATTTTCTTTCCTGGATCTGTTCTCCAGGTTGGTAAATTTTTTTTAATGAGATGTTTCTTTTTATTTTAAATTTTATTTTAAAATTTTTATTTAATTAATTAATTCATGTTCTTTCCTTCCTGTCCTACCTCCCCCTTCCACCAAAGAAAACAAGCAACTCCACTGGGTTTAACATGGGTCATTGATCAAGATCTATTTCCATATTATTGATATTTGCTTTAGGGTGACTGCTTAGAGTCTACATCCCTTACAACCCCAATCATCAATCCATATGATCAGGTAGTTGTTTTCCTTCTGTGACTTTACTTCCCCAGTTCTTTCTCTGGATTTGAATAACATTCTTTCCCTCAGAATTGTCTTAGATTATGGTATTGCTGCTATGCTGCTAGGAGAGAAGTACATTACATTCTCTTGTGCGACTGTGTATCTGTCTCTGTGTATAAGGTTCTCCTGGTTCTGCTCCTTTCACTTTGCATCAATTCCTAGAGGTTGTTCTAGTTCACATTGTATTCCTCCAGATCAGTATGCCTTTCGGCACAATAGTATTCCATCACCAATAGATACCACAATTTGTTCAGCCATTCCCCAATCGAAGGGAATCCCCTCATTTTCCAATTTCTTGCCATCACAAAGAGCGGGGCTATAAATATTTGTGTACACACCTTTTCCCCTATTATCTCTTTGGGGTATAAATCCAGCAGTGGTATGGCTAGATTAAAAGGCAGACAATCTTTCAAAGCCCTTTGGGTATAATTCCAAATTACCATCTAGAATGATTATATCAATTCACAACTCCACCAGTAATGCATTAATGTCTCAATTTTTCCACCACCTCTCCAACGTTTGTTACTTTCTTTTGCTGTCATTTTAGCCAATCAGGTAGGTGTGAGATGGTAACTCAGACTTGTTTTGATTTGCATTTCTCTTAAGGAGATATTTCATTTTTGCTTCTATTTTTTTCTTCTTTTGATTTTGGTTTTATTCTTTCTTGACGTCTCTGGAAGTAATTAGCTTCTATTTACCCAATTCTAATTTTTAAAGAATGAATTTCTACCATGCCCTTTTAACCTTTTTTCATTGGATTCTTTCTCCTTTAAATGGAACTCATTTTCATTGGGTATTTTTGCCTCTTTTTCCAGTAAGTCAATTTTATTTCATAAGAAATTCTTTTCTTCATTGGACTTTTATGCATCTTTTCCCAGTTGACCAATTTTGCTTTTTAAACTCTTATTTTCTTTTTGCATTCTTTCATCTATTTTTCCCATTTTTCCTTTGACCTGTGTTATTTTATATTTAAATTATTTTGTGTTTTTCTAGCTCCTCAGACCAATTCCAACTTTTTTTTTAACTTTTACACATGGTTTCTTTGACTTCACTGTCCTCTGTTGATCCTGTGCTTTCCTCTTTTTCTCCATAGAAATTTTCTACATTTAGGTGTTTCTTTTACTGTTGGATTATTTTCCCAGATTTTTTTTTGCTGAGAACTCAGCTGTTCTTAAAGATGCTTATTCTGTCTCATCTCCTGATGTCTTGCAGAACTCAGCAATCCTAATTTTTTTTTTGCCTTGGCTTAGGGCTTCACCTTAGTACATGATTAAATTGGCCAGACAATATGGACTGACAATAAGACCAGAAAATATGGATTTCAGAAACTACACCGGCTGAGGCCCAGATGGTAAAAAAAATGTTCTTGAGGCATGGGGCCTCCCCTACACAGACACATGGCTCATGTCAAATTTCACCTTAGGCAGGAAATGGTACACTTCTGCCGTCATATGGCCAGAGTGAATGCCAACAGGCTTGGGGAAGAGATGGGATGGGATGAATGGCAGAATGGTGGTTAAAAAAATTAACAGCAAAACCAACATAGGGAAAGAAAACTCAGTGGCATGGAGGGGAGGGGGGGAAGAGAGAAAGGAAAAATAAAAACAAAAACACTTTGATTCTTCATGTGTACCAGGGCCCCTGAAAACCTGAAATGCCTTGACAGTGGTCCCTCTCCCTTCCCCCATTCCCCCACTCTCCTCCCACACCCCTTTCAGAGCAGGTGGGACAGAGTGGAAGCCCAGAGAGTTTGGGGGGGGGGGGTCAAAGGAAAGACACAGGGGGAAAGGGAGGATCCTCTTTATCAATAGAGAGCACACAGAGCTGTAGGCTACAGACACCACATGTATGTAAGCTTCTATGACATTTGAAATTATATGTTTACATACAGCAGTGAATCAGGGACAAGCAGATAGATGCTCCCCAAAGATGGACTCTTGACTGAAACATTATTAATACTGAGCCTCAATAAAGATTGGGACAGGAACCAGGACTTCAAAGGGTATGTTTTGAATGGGAAGTACTCTATTGTTGGTTCTGGTATCCCAAACTTGGCTTATGCCCAGGCTTAGCACACAGTACAAGAGGCAGGGGACGTGGTCATACTGTGCACTTATCTGTTTAGTTTTGCTTCTGGTTCCCCCTTAGCTGATGAAAATACCATAGAAATTGACTCTTTCTGTCTACCTTTCAAGTTGTGTTCACTGTGTGAGCCCCCTCATTCAGAATACTGATGGTTTTTGTCTCCTGTCATTTTGAAGTGCTTCTTATATAATTTTTCCATTTGAATTAGTTTATTTAGTCAATTTAGAACATTATTACTTGGTTACAATAATCCCATTATTTCCATACCTCCCCTTCACCCACTCTTCCCACAGCCAACATGCAATTTCATTGGGTATAACTTGTGTCCTTGATCAAAACCTATTTCCATATTGTTGTTTACAATAGGATGTTCATTAGAGTCTACATCCCCAACCATATCCCTTTGATGCTTGTATTCCAGCAGTTGTTTTTCTTCAGTGTTTTTACTACCACTGTGTTTCCTCTGGATGTGGATAGTGGTTTTTCTCCTAGCTTCCTCCAAGTTGTTCAAGATCATTGCATTGTGACTAATGGAGAAGTCTATTACATTCAATTGTAACACAATGTATCAATCTCTGTGTACAATGTATTCCTAATTCTGCACCTCTCACTCTGCATCAATTCCTGGAGGTTGTTCCAGTCATGATGAAATTCCTCCACTTTATTATTCCTTTCAGCCCAATAGTATTTCATCACCAACATATACCACAATTGGTTCAACCATTCCCCAATTGAAGGGCATCCCCTAATTTTCCATTTTTTTGCCACCACAAAGAGCACAGCTATGAATATTTTTTACATGTCTTTTTCCTTATTATCACTTTGGGGTACAAACCCAGCAGTGCTATGGTTGGATCAAAGGGCAGGCAGTCTTTTCCTGCCCTTTGGGCATAGTTTCAAATTGACCTCCAGAATGGTTGGATCAATTCACAACCCCACCAGCAATGAATTAATGTCCCTTCTTTGCCACATCCCCTTCAGCATTCCTTACTTTCCTTTGCTGTCAAGTTAGCCAATCTGCTAGTTGTAAGGTGATACCTCAGTGTTATTTTGATTTGAATTTCTCTGATTATAAGAGATTTCGAACACTTTTTCATGTGATTATTCATAGTTTTGATTTCTTTGACTGAAAATTGCCTATTCATGTGCCTCGCCCATTAATCAATTGGAAAATTGATTCATTTTTTGTACAACAGGTTTAGCTCTTTATAAATTTGAGTAATTAGACCTTTGTCAGACATTTTTGTAATGTAGATCGTTTCCCAATTGGTTTCTACCCTTCTAATTGTGGATGCATTAGTTTTGTTTGCATGAAACTTTTTAATTTGATGAAATCAAAATTATTGATTCTACATTTTGTGATTTTTTCTAACTCTTGCTTGGTCTTAAAGTCTTTCCTTTCCCAAAGATCTGATAAGTATACTATTCTGTGTTCACCTAATTTTCATATAGTTTCCTTCTTTATATTGTGAATCTTAAAAATTCTCAGACCCTATTTCAGAACATTTGGTTAAGACCATTCCCCATTTTAAACAATGAAGGGATTTAGTCAGGAATGTGAGAACTCTACTCCACCCATACATAAGCAAACTTTAGGGGAAGATAAAGTTGTAAACTCTTTACTGAACAATGAAAAAGTATTCAACTCATACTTATACTGAAGCAAAAGATTAAGCTACATCTATTTTTAGCAACGTGCTAAGTACCTATGAAGGTCAGGCAACTTGCAAACTTGTAAGGGACAAGCCTTAACAAAAGAGGTGTAAGGTTTTAGTCTACTCATGTGTGAATTACTCAAAAGTTTAGTCTACTCAGGTGTGAATTAAAAAGGGTCTGTCCTTTGGAAAACATCTACTGTGGTTGGTAGATGTGAGAACTTAGGGGAGGTGACATAGGAGAACATTCTCTTTAAAAGGAGGTCAGAACCTGGGAGAAGGGAACTCTCTCTGAGAGAACTCTCTCTGAGGATGCAGCTTGCCAAAGCAAAATTCAACCTTGGAAGCTAAAGTGGAGCTCAGGACCTGAACTGGTGGGTCTCTCTGAACACTAGAATTTTGCTTGAGACAAATCTTGTGGTGAGTGGATTAAAGACTGACTGATCTCTCTCTTAGTGTTTGGGCCTAGACTGGCCTGGGCTTGCCTAGCCCTTTTCTCATTGTTTCCTCTTACTCTCTCTCATTAATTCCTCATTTGTATTAATTAAAATCTCCATAAAAACCCAGCTGACTTGGGTATATTTCATATTTGGGAATTTTTCCCTGGCAAAAACTTTATATTTGATTTAACTCACGACAATGTCTTGAAAGCATATTTCTGTGGTCACAGTTTATGCCAAACACTCTTTTAACTGTTAAAATATTCAGGTCATTCACCCATTCTGAATTTATCTTGGTGTAGGGTGTGAGATGTTGATTCAAACCTAATCTTTCCCATACTCTCTTCCAGTTTTCCCAGCAATTTTTGTCAAATAGTGGGTTTTTGTCCCAGAAGTTGGGGTATTTGGGTTTATCATATACTGTCTTTCTGAGGACATTTACCCCGTCTATTCTACTGAACCTCCTTTCCGTCTCTTAGCTAGTACTAAATTGTTTTGATAACCACTGCTTTATAGTATAGTTTGAGATCTGAGACTGCAAGTCCCCCTTCCTTTGCAATTATTTTTTCATAATTTCCCTGGATATCCTTGATCTTTTGTTCTTCCAAATGAACTTTGTTATGTTTTTTTCTA
This sequence comes from Monodelphis domestica, assembly GCF_027887165.1. Lineage (NCBI taxonomy): Eukaryota > Metazoa > Chordata > Mammalia > Didelphimorphia > Didelphidae > Monodelphis > Monodelphis domestica. The sequence continues at coordinate 390,216,750 of NC_077228.1, forward strand.
ATTCATTAAAAACATTTTTTGGTAGTTCAATGGAAATGGCACTAAATAAGTAAATTAATTTGGGTAGGTTTGTCATTTTTATTATGTTAGCTCTTCCCACCCATGGGCAATCAATATTTTTCCAACTGTTTAGGTCTAGTTTTAACTGCGTGGGGAGTGTTTTGTAGTTGTGTTCATATAGTTCCTGTGTTTGTCTTGGCAGATAGATTCCTAAGTATTTTATATTGTCTAGGGTGATTTGAAATGGTAATTCTCTTTCTAATTCTTGCTGCTGAAATGGGTTAGAGATATATAGAAATGCTGATGACTTATGTGGGTTTATTTTGTATGCTGCGACTTTGCTAAAGTTGTTGATTATGTCGAGTAACTTTTTGGTTGATTCTCTAGGATTCTTTAAGTAAACCATCGTATCATCTGCAAAAAGTGATAGCTTGATCTCCTCATTGCCAATTTTCATACCTTCAATTTCTTTTTCTTCTCTAATTGCTACTGCTAGTGTTTCTAGTACAATGTTAAATAATAGAGGTGATAATGGGCATCCTTGTTTTTTTTCCTGATCTTATAAGAAAGGCTTCTAATTTATCCTCATTGCAGATGATGTTTGCTGATGGTTTTAGATATATACTGTTTATTATTTTTAGGAAAGGCCCTTCGATTCCGATACTTTCTCGTGTTTTCAATAGGAATGGGTGTTGGATTTTATCGAAGTCTTTTTCTGCATCTATTGTGATAATCATGTGATTTTTGTCAGTTTGCTTGTTAATATGGTCAATTATGTGGATGGTTTTCCTAATATTGAACCATCCTTGCATTCCTGGTATGAATCCTGCCTGCTCATAGTGGATAACCCTTGTGATGACTTGCCAAAGTCTTTTTGCTAGTACCCTATTTAAGATTTTTGCATCTATATCCATTAGGGAGATTGGTCTGTAGTTTTCTTTCTCTATTTTTGACCTGCCTGGGTTGGGGATCAGTATCATGCTTGTGTCTTAAAATGAATTTGGTACAACTCATTCATGGCTTATCCTGTCAAAAAAATTGTATAATATTGGGATTAGCTGTTCTTTGAATGTTTGATAGAATTCGTTTGTGAATCCATCTGGACCTGGGGATTTTTTTCTTAGGGATTTCTTTGATGGCTTGTTCAATTTCTTTTTCTGATATGGGGTGGTTTAGGTAATTTATTTCTTCCTCTGTTAGTCGAGGCAATTTATATTTTTGTAAGTATTCATCCATATCACCTAGATTGCCATATTTATTGCCATATAATTGGGCATAGCAGTTTTTAATGATTGCTTTAATTTCCTCTTCATTAGAGGTGAGGTGTCCTTTTTCATCTTGGATATTGTCAATTTGTTTTTTTTCTTTCCTTTTTTTAATTAGACTGACTAGTACTTTGTCTATTTTATTTGTTCAAAGTACCAGCTTCTAATCTTATTTATGAAATCAATAGTTCTTTGACTTTCAATTTTATTAATTTCTCCTTTGTGTTTTAGGATCTCTAATTTAGTCTTCATCTGATGATTTTTAATTTGTTTGCTTTCTAATTTTTTAATTTGCATGTCCAATTCATTGACCTCTGCCCTTCTTAATTTGTTAATATATGAACTCAAGGATATAAATTTCCCACTGAGTACTGCTTTGGCTGCATCCCATAGGTAAGTGAAAGGATTTCTCATCATTGTCATTTTCTTCAATTAAGTTATTAATTGTTTCTACAATTTGTTCCTTAACTAACCAGTTTTGGAGAAATATATTGTTTAATTTCCAATTGATTTTTGATTTAACTATCCATGTACCCTTACTAATTATTATTTCCATTGCATTGTTATCCAAGAAGGTTGCATTTATTATTTCTGCTCTTTTGAACTTTTTTACAATGTTTTTATGCCCTAATACATGGTCAATCTTTGTGAATGTGCCATGTGCTGATGAAAGGAAGGTGTATTCCTTTTTGTCCCTATTTATTTTTCTCCAAATGTCTAGTAACTCTAATTTTTCCAAGATTTAATTCAATTCTTTTAACTCTTTCTTATTTATTTTTTGGATTATTTATCTAGTTTGGGTTGAGGAAGGTTGAGGTCTCCCACTAGTATAGTTTTTCTGTTTCATCACTGAGCTCCTCTAGTTTCTCCTTTAGAAATTTGGATGCTATGCCATTTGGTGCATACATGTTGAGTACAGATATTTCCTCATTGTTTATACTGCCTTTTATCAGGTTGTAATTACCTTCCCTATCTCTGTTAACTAGATTTATTTTTACTTTGTCTTTGTCGAATATCATGATTGCAACTCCTGCCTTCTTTTTATCAGTTGATGCCCAATAGATTTGGCTCCACCCTCATACTTTCACCCTATGCGTATCTACCTTTCTCAGATGTGTTTCTTGTAGACAGCATATGGTAGGGTTTTGGATTCTAATGCACTCTGCTATTCACTTGCATTTTATGGGTGAGTTCATTCCATTCACATTCAGACTTATGATTACTAGTTCTGTATTACCAAGCATTTTCATTTCTACTCCTGTTCCTTCCTATTCTTCTTTTACTATTTCCTTCTACACCAGTGTTTTGTTTTTAATCAGTCCCCCTAATTCCCACCCTTATTTTATTTCCCTTTCTACCCCCTCCTTTCTAATTCCTCCCCTTATTATCCCTGTAGTCTTTCTAAAGTTAACCCCCCGCCCCCTCCCTCCCTTATACTGCTTCCCTCTCCACCAGTCCATTTGTTACCCTTCTACACCCCTATAGGGCACAAATCTATTCTCTGCCCCAATGGATTGGATTGTTCTTCCCTCTTTGGGACAATTTCAAAGCATGTGAGTATATATATATATATGCATACACATGTGTATGTATTTATGCATGCATATATCCATATACCTATTTATGTCTTGTCCTTTCATCCTATACAGTTTGACACTGTTCCCTCTAAGGGTACTTATTTTTGCTGCCCAAGTAATAACAACAGATTATGAGTTACCAATGACCTCTTTTCTTATAGGGATACACATCATTTTAACTTATTGAGTATCTTAAAAATTTTTTTTTGTTTTGTTTTTCTTTTTTCCCTCTTTTTTAATTACCTTTTGGTGATTCTTATATATATATATATATATAGATAGATAGATAGATAGATAGATAGATAGATATAGATATAGATATAGATATAGATATAGATATAGATATATTTTGTTAAGTATTTTATATTGTCTAGGGTGATTTTAAATGGCATTTCTCTTTCTAATTCTTGCTGCTGAAATGGGTTGGAGATATAGAGAAGTGCTGATGACTTATAAGGGTTTATTTTGTATCCTGCAACTTTGCTAACATTGTTGATTGTTTCAACTATCTTTTTGGTTGATTCTCTAGTATTCTTTATGTAGACCATCATATCATCCCCAAAGAGTGATAGCTTGGTGTCCTCATTGCCAATTTAAATGCCTTCAAGTTCTTTTTCTTCTCTAATGGCTATGACTAGTATTTCTAGTACAATGTTAAAAAATAGAGGTGATAATGGGCATCCTTGTTTTACTCCTGATCTTATTGGAAAGGCTTCTAGTTTATCTTCATTGCAGATGATGTTTGAAGATGGTTTTAAATATATATTGTTTATTATTTTAGGAAAGGCCCCTCTATTCCTATACTTTCTAGTATTTGCAATAGGAATGGGTATTGTATTCTAGCAAAGGCTTTTTCTGCATCTATTGATAAAATCATGTATTTTTTTGTTTGCTTGTTAATATGGTCAATTTTGTGGATGGTTTTCCTAATATTGAACCATCCTTGCATTCCTGGTATGAATCCTACCTGATCATAGTGGATAACTCTTGTAATAACTTGCTGGAGTCTTCTTGCTAGTGTCCTATTTAAGCTTTTTGCATCTATATTCATTAAGGACATTGGTCTATAGTTTTCCTTTTCTTTTTTTGACCTGCCTGGCTTGGGGATCAGTACCATGTTTGTGTCATGAAATGAATTTGGTAGAACCCCTTCTTTGCTTATTCTGTCAAATAGTTTGTATAATTTCAGATCAGTTGTTCTTTGAGTTTTTGATAGAATTCATTTGTGAATCCATCTGTACCTAGGGATTTTTTCTTAGGGATTTCTTTGATGGCTTGTTCAATTTCTTTTTCTGATATGGGGTTGTTTAGGTAATTTATTTCTTCCTCTGTTAGTCGAGGCAATTTATATTTTTGTAAGTATTCTTCCATATCACCTAGATTGCCATATTTGTTGCCATATAATTGGGCATAATAGTTTTGAATGATTTCCTTTATTTCCTCTTCATTAGATGTTAAGTCTCTGTTTTCATCTTGGATACTGTCAACTTGGTTTTCTTCTTTCCTTTTTAAATTAGAGTGATTAGTACTTTGTCTATTTTATTTGTTTTTTAAAGTACCAGCTTCTAGTGTAATGTATTAAATCAATAGTTTTTAACTTTCAATTTTACTAATTTCTCCTTTGATTTTTAGAATCTCTTTTGCCCAATTCATTGACCTCTGCCCTTCTTAATTTGTTAATATATGAACTCAAGGATACAAATTTTCCCCTGAGTACTGCTTTGGCTGCATCCCATAGGTAATTGAAAAGATGTCTCATCATTGTCATTTTCTTCAATTAAGTTATTAATTGTTTCTACAATTTGTTATTTAACTAAACAGACTTGGAGAATTGTATTGTTTGGTTTCCAATTAATTTTTTATTTACCTCTCCATGTACCCTTACTAATTATTATTTTCATTTCAATGCAATCTGAGAAGGTTGCATTCATCATTTCTGCTCTTTTTCACTTTTTTACAATGTTTTTATGCCCTAATACATGGTCAATTTTTGGGAATGTACTATGTGCTATTAAAAAGAATGTATGTTCCTTTTTGTCCCTATTTTTCTCCACATATATACTAACTCTAATTTTTCTAAGAATGCATTCACTTCTCTTACCTCTTTCTTATTCATTTTTTGGTTTGATTTATCTAGTTTGGATAGAGGAAGGTTCATGTCTCCCACTAGTATAGTTTTTCTATCTAATTCATCCTTGAGCTCCACTAGTTTCTCCTTTAGAAATTTGGATGCTATGCCATTTGGTACCTACATGTTGAGCATGGTTATTTCCTCATTGTCTATGCTGCCTTTTATCAGGATGTATTTACCTTCCCTATATCATTTAACTAGGTTTATTTTTACTTTGGCTTTGTCAGATATCATTATTGTGATTCCTGCCTTCTTTTTATTAGTTGATGCCAAATAGATTTGGCTCCATCCTCTTACTTTCACCCTATGCATATCTATCTTCCTCATGTGTGTTTCCTGTAGACAGTATATGAAAGTGTTTTGGATTCTAATCCACTCTGCTATTCACTTGTGTTTTATGGGTGAGTTCATTCCATTCACATTCAGAGTTATGATTACTAGCTGTGTATTTCCCAGCATTTTGATTTCTACTCCTGGTCCTGCTTTTTTGTATTTCACTATTTCCTCCTACAAAAATGTTTGTTTTTAATCATTCCCCCTAGTTCCCACCCTTATTTTACATCCCTTTCTTTCCCCCCTCCCTTCTTATTTCCCCTCTTATTTTCCCTGTAGTCTTTCTAAAATTCCCCCCCAACCCTTTTCCTCCCTTGTACTGCTTCCCTCCCCACCAGTCTGTTTGTTACCCTTCTACTCCCCTATAGGGTGCAAATCTATTCTCTCCCCCAATGGATTGGATTGTTCTTCCCTCTTTGGGTCAATTTCAAAGCACATAAGTGTTGAGTATTTCCTATCTCCAACCTCTTTACCCTTCCAGTGTATTGATGTTCTCCCCCCATCCACCATGAGGTTCTTTGTGACATTTAAATTTAACCACATTTGTTTCTTTTCCCATTTCTTTCAATATTAAAGTCTTTTTTAGATCTAGTTATATATCTATATCTATATATGTGTGTATATACACATGTTTATGTATTTATGCTTTCATATATCTATATACCTATTTATGTCTTGTCCTTTCATCCTATACAGTTCATCACTATTCCCTCTAAGTGTAATTCTTCTTGATGCCCAGGCGATAACAACAGTTTTTAAGAGTTACCAATGACCTCTTTTTTATAGGGATACATAACATTTTAACTTATTGAATCTCTTTTTAAAAAGGAGGGGGTTTTGTTTGTTTTGCTTTGTTTTTCTTTTTTCCCTATTTCAATTACCTTTTGATTGATGATTCTCTTGAGTTCTGTGCTTGGGCATCGAATTTTCTGTTCAGGTCTGGTCTTTTCTTTATAAATTCTTTGAATTCTTCTATTTTGTTGAATGACCATACTTTCCCCTGTAATAATATATTCAGTTTTGCTGGGTAGTTGATTCTTGGTTGTAGACCTAGTGCACTTGCTTTCAAGAATAGCACATTTCATGCCTTTTGGTCCTTCAATGTGAATGGAGCCAGATCCTTTGTTATCCTCACTGTAGTTCCATGGTATCTGAATGACTTCTTCTTGGTAGCTTGTAATATCTTTTCTTTGGTTTGATAGTTCTTGAATTTGGCTAAGATCCTGGGTGTTGTCAGTTGGGGATTAAATACAGGAGGTGATCTGCGGATTCTTTCAATCTCCACTTTTCTCTCTTGTTCTAGATTATCAAGGCAGTTTTCTTGAATAATTCCCTATAGTATTGTGTCCAGACTTTTTCTTTTGTCATGGTCTTCTGGTAGACCAATGATTATTAAATTGTCTCTCCTCGAAAAATTTTCTAAATCCTCTTTTTTGTGAATGATATGCTTCATATTTTCCTCAATTTTTTTATTCTTTTGCTATTGTTTTATAATGTCCTGCTGCCTTGTGAACTCACTCAATTCTAGTTGCTGTATTCTGGTTCTTAAAGACTGGATTTCATTCCTGGGTTTTTGGTCATCCTTCTTTTTCTGGTCTGATTTTCTATGGAGGTCATCTTTCATTCTCTTTACCTCATCTTTCATTTCCTTTGCCTCATCTTTCATCTTCTTTGCCTCATTTTCCAGCTGGTTGATTTTGGCTTTCAAGACACTATTTTCTCTTTTTAGTTCAACTGCCTCTGTTTCCAGATGACTTATTTTAGTTTTTAAGTTCTTTTCCCAATTGTCTTCTGCTTCTCTTAATTGTGTTTTGAATTACATTTTGAGTTCTTCCAAAGCCTGTATTCAATTCGCTAGGATATCTGATTTTTCGTTTGCTGATCCCTCCCTTCATTTCCATTCGCTGTATAGAAGACTTCTATTGTAATTTCTTTCTTCTTTTACGCTTGTTTGCTCATATTCACTCCTTCTTTGCTCCCTGTATTTGTCTGTGCTCTTGCTCCTCTCATTTTTTTTGGTTTTGGGTGCTTCTGTCAGTCTCCCCTCTTGGAGCTTTGATAGAAGATCTCTCGGTGCAGTCTGTGGAGGAGGGTTATTGGGATTTGAGCTTCCCTGTCCTCTGGAGGATTTTGATTGAAATAAAGTCCAGCAGTCAATGAGGGAGGTGTGTGGAGCCTGGGCTTCCCTGAGTTCTGAAGACTTTTGATGGCATTAAGTTCAGTTGGGTTGGGCTGGGTGTGCTCTGAGGCTAAAACCTCCTAGAAGGCTGGAGCAAATATGGAGGATCTCCACAGCTCTGGCCAGGCTGCCAGCTCTATGCTCCCTCTCTAGCTCCTTCCCCTCCAGCTGTCTTCAATGCTTTGAGCTTGGCACAACCCTGTCCCCAAGGTACACCCTCCAGACCAGCAACTTTGCCCACCCAGAGGTTCCTGCTGTCGCTGGAGGCTCAGCACTCTAGGTGGGTGGGGGGAGGGGTCCTGGGACCTTCCTTCTGCCTTCCTCTTTAACCCAAGTTTTCTCAGATTCTGACTTGGGGGCAGGGGGGGTATACCTTTTTAATTGAGTCCAAAAAGAGGGTTCCTTGACTATGTCTTGTTAGGTTTGATTTTAAATCCCCTTGGAGCATTCAGTTTGTGATCAAAAGGAAGGGTATTCAGAGGTCTGAACTTTTACTCCTTCTAAGCTGCCATCTTGAATCCCCCTCTCTTGAAGTACTTTTTAAAGATTGGTTTGGAAGAATTTTCAGTGAGGTCTCAGATTTTGTTGCTATTAAGCTCCCATCTTGCCATGAAACTTCATTGATTATAATTTTATTTCATTATTCTCTGAAAAGGATGCATTTATTATTTCTTCTTTTCTGTATTTGGCTGTATTCTAATACATTGCCAGTTTTGGGGTAGATGTCACATACTATTTAAAAGAATGTATATTTCTTTCTATTTCCATTTATTTTCCCCTACATATTCCCTATTCCCTAAATATTCCCTATTTTTCCCTTCTTCTAACTTTTCTAAGATTTCATCAACTGTCTTTACTTTATTGTTCATTTCTTGGTTTGATTTATATAGCTCTGAAAGGGGGTAGTAAAGGTTCCCCACTAGTATAATTCAATGTCTCTTTCCTTCTGAAATTCATTTAATGTTCTTTTACAAATTTAAATGCTGTACTATTTGGTACATATATATTTAGCAATGATATTACTTCATTTTTACAGTACATTTTGGCAAGATGTAATTTCCTCCATAAGAATTAGAAAGAAAATTTTCATTTAAAATCACCCTAGACAATATAAAATATTTAGGAATATTTTTGCCAAAAAAAAACAAAGGAATTATATGAATACAACTACAAAACATTTTCCACACAATTAAAATAGAACTAAATATTTGGAAAAAACATTAAATTGCTCATGGGTAGGATGAACTAACATAATTAAATTGACAAATCTACCCAAATTAATTTACTTATTCAGTACCATGCCTATCAAACTACCAAGAAACTGTTTTTTATTGAATTAGAAAAATTATAACAAAGTTTATTTGGAAGAACAAAAGATCAAGACTATCAGGGGAAATAATGGAAAAAATGTGAAAGATGGGGCCCTTGCAGTACCAGATCTTAAATTGTACTATAAAGCAGTGGTCATCAAAAAAATATGCTATTGGCTAAAAGACAGAAGGGAGGATCAATGGAATAGACTTGGGGTAAATTACCTCAGCAAGATGGTGTATGATAAACCCAAAGATCCCAGCTTTTGGGACAAGAAGCCATTGTTTCACAAAAACTCCTGGGAACATAGGAAAACATTATGGGAGAGATTAAATATATACCAACATCTCACCCTATACCAATATAAATTCAGAATCAGTAAACAACTTAAATGTAGAAGAAGGAAATTATAAGTAAATTAGGTGAACATAGAATAGTATACCTGTCAGATCTATGTAAAAGGAAAGAATTTAAGACCAATCAAGAAATAGAGAATATTACAAAATGTATAACTTTGATTACATTAAATTAAAAAGGTTTTGTACAAACAGAGCCAATGCAAACAAAATTAGAAGGGAAGCAACAAATTGGGAAAAAAAATCTTTATAACAAAAACCTCTGACAAAGGTCTAATTTCTCAAATTAATAAGGAATTAAATCAATTGTACAGAAAATCAAGCTATTCCCCAATTGATAAATAGGCAAGGGACATGAATAAGCAGTTTTTGGATTAAGAAATAAAAACTATCAACAAGCACATACAAAAGTGTTCTAAATATTTTATTATTAGAGAAATGCAAATCAAAACAACTCTGAGGTATCACCGCACACCTAGCAGATTGGCTAATATAATAGCAAATGAAACTAATAAATATTGGGGGAGGTGTGGAAAAATTGGGAAACTAATGCATTACTGGTGGAATTCTGAATTGATTCAACTATTCTGGAAAGCAATTTGCAATTATTCCCAAAGGGCTTTAACTGACTGCCTGCCCTTTGAACCAGCTATACAACTGCTGAATTTGTAGCTCAAAGAGACAGTAAAGAAAAAATATGTGTACAGAAATATTCATAGCCTCCCTCTCTCTGGTAACAAAAAATGTAAAATGAAGGGATGTCTTTGGATTGTGGAATGGCTGAATAAATTATGGTATCTGTTGGTGATGGAACACTGTTGTTCTGAAAGGAATAATGAACTGGAAGAATTCCATGTGAACTGGAGTGACCTCTAGGAATTGATGCAGAGAAAAATGGCCAGAACCAGGAGAATATTGTACCCAGAAACTAATATACTGTGACACAATCGAATGTAATGGGCTTCTCTAATAGTAGCAATGTAGTAATACAGGATATTTCTGAGGGACTTATGAGAAAGAATGCTGTCCACATCCAGAGAAAAACTGGGAGCAAAAACACAGAAGAAAGACATTTCCTTGATCAAATAGTTTTATAAGGATATGATTGGGAATGTAGACTCTAAATGATCACTTTATTGTAAATATTAACATGGAAATAGGTCTTAATCAATGATATTTGTAAAATCCAATTGAATTGCCTGTTGCCAAAGGGAAGGTTTAGGGAGGAGGAGAAGGAAAGAACATAAATCATGTAACCCTGGAAAAATATTCTAAATCAATTAATTAAATAAAGAAATTAAATATATAATTTCCTTCCTTATCTCTTTTATCAGATCTATTTTTGTTTTAGCTTGGTTTAATATTTTGATTGGTTCTCCTGCTTTTTTTACTTCAGATGATGCACAATAAATTCTGCTCTAGCCTTTACTCTGTGTGTGACACCCTGCCTCATATGTGTTTCTTGTAAACAACATATAATAGGATTCTGGTTTTTAATCTACTTTTTTTATGCCTCTTTAGGTGACATAATTTACCCATTCTGTCTCTCCCATCCATGTTCTCTTAGGGCAATCCTCTTTTTCACCCTGTGATTCTTTTGCAAAATGTGTCATCCTAACCGACTGTAAGGGGTAAAATAGTGTGTGTGGGGGGGTTGCCTGAATATATTATACTAGTGGTCACCAGGGAGTAATTCAAATCCCAATAAAAATACTCAAGTCAGTTTGGGAATTTTATGGTGGTTTAATTAATATAGAGGGAAGGAATTAAGAAGACAAGAGAGAGAGAAAGGGGTATAAGATTTCCCCAGCCTAGCCTAAGCCAAGGGAAGTTCAGAGAACTCAGCTAGGAGGTCTCCTCAGAAGATTAGGAGCTTCCTAAAAAGATAGTGTTTTGGAAGGTGAAAGAAAAAGTAATCAGCCTAAATTCACTCACCTAGCACACTCACACCAAACTGCCAAGCCATCAAGACACAAGACACCAAACACCTCCCAGCACTCCCCACATTGCTGACAGAGACCAATGTCTCCATCAGCCAGAGAAAAAGGGAGAGCCACATCTCCATGAGAGAGCCAGAGTCATGTCCTGCTAAAGTGCCAGAGCCACATCTCTGAAAACAAGCCTGGAAAGAGGAAGAGAAGTGAAATATATATACTCTTTTTTTTTACATCACTTCCTGCATCTCACACATGCCAATGTTAGATTAAGCTTGATTTAGGACAGTCCAGGGGTTCTGTCAGTTATTTCTTATTTGTCACTTGCTAGCACATGTCTGTCATAGGCCATCCTCCTCAACACTTAATACTTATGTAGGGGTGTAGACATTCGTTTTTGTTAGGATTTTAAAGAGTTAATCAGGGTGAAGAAAATCTAAAATTCAAATTGCTTACTTCTACTCCCTCTGACTATGTATACTACTTCTAATTGCTCAACTGATGAAAAAGTTTTAAAAATTATAAATATTCTCTTTTTATAAGTATGGACTACATACATCTTGGTCTGATTGAGTGCATAATTTGTTTTTCTTGTTTAAATTTTTTGGTTTCATTTGGATCTTGTGCTTAGACTTCAAATGTTCTGGTTAGGTCCGTTTTTTTTTTTTGTTTGTTTTGTTTTGTTTTGTTTTAATCAGGAATGCTTGGAAATCTTCTATTTCATGGCCATTTTCCCCTGAGAGAATATAATTAATTTTGCTGGATAGGAGGCTTTTGGTCTCATTCTGGGCTCAATCAAGTCTGCATTCTGTGAACTGCCTTGCCCTAGTGCTCTCCCTTAAATTTTAGTAATGTCTAGCTAAATCTAGGCTCCCACAGCCCACATCCTGAGAACTATCTTCTATGGAGACCCAGGGGCCTTGCTCTGGGTTTACGCAGATCTGGAGTACTGCACAGGCTGCCTCAGAATGGGATCTGTGTCCTCACCACATGTTTGGAGTAGGTTCGACTTCTGAAATTGCTCTGGGCTCATACAGATTTGACCTGAAGCACAGACTACCTCATGCTCTTATACAGGCAAACTTCAGGTTTGCCTGGAACTTTATAGGTTATATTAGGTCAAACTGATGTTGGCATAGGCAGGGCGTCAGGGAATGAATGTTGGCTTGGGCCATGGTTCAGTACCTGGAACAGTAGATGTGGGATTGGGGACTTGCTATTGGCTTGCTCTTTACTCCTTGTTGTAACCTCTTGCTTGCTGTACTCCCCTCTGTCCCTAGTGAAGTAGATGTTCTCTGCCTGAAAATTGTTTCACTCTTCTTTCTTATTTGGCTCTTTCACTCTAGTACTTATTTTGTGGTGTAATTTTAAGATGGGTTGGAAAGGATATTCATTATATTTGAACTTACCCCACTTCTACCCTACCATCTTGGCTATGTCCTACCCCAATTATTTTCTTACTAACTTATTCATGAAATAGACATGTGTGAGGTAAAATATCTATGGAATCTCCATTCTAGTTTTTATCCTTCCCACTCAAGAGTGGGGCATAGGAGTCACAGAATTTCATGGCCCTGGTTTCCCCTGGCTTCAATGTGAGTGCTATAAGCATCAACTTGCCAAATCCAGCACAACATCTCCACAGAAGGAGGAACTAGGTAATTTAAAATTTAAGCATGGGAAGGAGAGAGGCTTTTTACTTCGGCTATTGAATTAACTGTCTCACTGGGCTGGTGTTTTGCTCTCTTATCTTATCTCTTGATCCCTGGTAAGCTGCAGGGCAGCATGGATGGGACCATACAGAGCTGGAATCTGGAATCTGATCTTCTTACCTTAAGTTAGAAAGGCTAAGACCAATCTCTCTCTCTCTCTCTCTCTCTCTCTCTCTCTCTCTCTCTCTCTCTCTCTCTCTCTCTCTCTCTCTCTCTGTTCTATTAATTACTTATAAATCTGGTAATAAGCCTCCAGATCAACTTTTACTTATAACACACATTGCTTGACTAAGACCCATATGCTGCAGTTTTTAAACCTAATCAAATACATTTCAGTTACCAGTCATTGAACATAATGGACAATTGAATCCTATATTCTTTGAATCTTTGTCAATTATGGTGCATTTAACTATATTTTGTTATACAATATAAAGCCTATTCACTCACAATGTAACTTTAAATCTCAAAAAACATAAACCAATTTGAAAATCATAAATCAATCCTTATTTCAATGCTAGCCTCTTTAAATATTACTTCTTCTTTGTTCTAAGTGAAGCCTGGGGAGGTATATAACTTATCTCCAGTAAACATTCCCCACACTCTGCCTCCACATGTATTATTAACATTGTCCAGTTAATAAGCTTCTTGAGACAGGGTAGTATAGTAGAAAAGGTTAGACTTGGTTCCAGAAGTGAGCTCAGTTTCTGACTTTGACAATAGCTATAAGATTATGAAGAAATTGCTTAACAGTATCTTTCTCTGTAAAATGGGGATAATATTTTGTATGCATGCTACATACTGTCTAAGCTTGTTTGGGGGAAAAGTTATTTGTGACATTTAATTCAACATGAAGTTATGTGACGTTGATTATATTACATGATCACTCAGAATTACATTTTCTTTTTTTTAATGATATGGGGATTGACTAGATTAAATTCAATTCTATCCAAATCAACAAATGTTTATTAAGCCCCTAACAAGTTCACAGTACTGGGCTAAGTTTAAGTAATCTCATAAGAATTGGAATAATATTTCTACCCAGATATACATTTTATAAAGTTTATTAGAGAGTAGACAATCATTCCTCTAAATAAACTGACCACGAGGTGCCTAGCCTGCAAGTGTCTTCCTCCTTCCCTCTTACCCCTGCCTGCTCTGTTCCTGCTTCTTCCTTCTTCATTCTCTTCTTGCTTTTCCCCACCTCAGGCCCAAAGTATTGACTTTTATTGATGTACAGCACATACACAGACACAAACCTGGCACAACTCTGTTATGTTAGGAATGTTTGATGGACACGTTAAACTACTCATGAGGGGGAGGGTATGAATTTCCCTGACATCCTCCCCCTGTGATCCTTTGGGAGATGGATCATTTAAATATAACAATCTAATAATTCTAACTACCTTCTAGCTAAAAGTACATACAATATTTCATTTTTCTAAGAGGAAGTTATAATAGATAGAGATGAGAGTAAAAAACAAAAACTGATTGATAGACACATTGACAAAATGCCATTTGGGAGCAGTCCCCTTTGGCATAAGAGTTTACATTAAGAATAAATATATTCAACCCCATTCAATTTAGTTCATTATATCCCAAAGTTCATTCTGGATCTTTTAATGCAGTGTGTGGCTTCTTCAGGCATCTTTACAGCACCTTCTCCAAAAGGATCCACTTTCTTGATTTGAGGTGTTGGAAAGTTTCTTTTCCTGAAATTTCTCCTAAAAATTTTAACCTTGGATTTTTAGGATAATTACACAATCCCCCCTGAGGAGGGTGTTGACCAAGACCAGAATCACACTGGGATACGTGGCTGAGTTATAAGATATATGAAACAGTTGTCAGAAAAAAAAAAACCAGAAACAAATCTCCCAAAAAATCCCAGATAAAAGAGTAAAAATTAAATTCTGTATAAAATAATAAGAAATACAGAAATAATAAAAATAAAATAAAAATCTTACATGTATAAAATTCTGAGTAAAAAATAAACTTGTAACAGGTTCCTGAATCACAGAAAGGACCAATTAAAGTGACTTACATCTCCCAAGCCTGTAGGACAATAGCAGCAATAAAGCACTTTACCCATTTGCAACCAGGACTACAGAAAAATTGCCAAACTATAAGAGAGAAAGGAATAAATTTCAGCAGCAAATGGGAAAATAATTCCCTAGTCTGATTGTACCCTCACTATCAGAGATGGGTGAGCCAGCATAGTAGCCAAACTGAGGTACTTGACTCAGAATATAGCACATGGAGTGTGGTAAAATGTAGTCCTTCATCTTAACATATTTCAAGTGCCACAACCTCAATTCTCACAGTAGGTTTAAGTCATTTAATATTAGCATAGAAGTTCAACAATTGTCCCTGGATTGGATTTGGTCTGTTTTGACCTTGTGCTACTTGGCACTGTATAGTGGCTCTTTTGTTCCCTTCTCCTGGAAGCAGACATAATCATTAAACAAATTACCATAACATTCATCAATAAATGGCAGGTTTCCATAGTCTAAAGCTTTGGGAATGCAAGTTACTAGGACTAATAGATACTATAAACTTATACTGTAAACTTTATCCTTCAAGTAAAAAAAATTAATACTGATGTCATGTACTTCAAGTATCACCAAGGTTAGGAAAAAAGATAAAAAATCAAATATCCTATTACAAACATAAAGAGAAAAAATTATTTTAAAAAAATCACAATTTCACAGTACAAATTCCATGTGAGGATGTGTTAGCAAATCTGAGGCACAACAAAAAGATGCTTATTAAAAAATAAAATTTATATCCCTCTTAACTTGGCCAGGATCCATGGTGTGAGTGTACATATTTTTTTCACCAGGTAAAATCCTTTTAAAAACAGTGGTACAACAACTAATACAGATTCTTATAAGTACCAGAAGCCCCCAAATTATAAGAGCCCATTTAAGGATAAATGCATAAAATATGAATGCAAACCCATTCCTTGCAGTCATGAGAGGTTCCACCAGCTATCATTAGGATTCACATGAGTCTCTATAGCTACTTGCTGTGTGTCATTAAAAAGATTTTGAAGCTCATGGATATTTGTCACAAGTTCTCCAGACCTATTTTACATAAGAAAAACAAGACTGATTAATAAATGCACAAGCACCTCCTGATGAGTCAGTGAGCATGTTGAGGGCTAGTCAATTTTGTAAGACTGTTCTTGCTGGAGTCAAGAGGCAGAAAACGTTCAGACCTCTGAAAACCCTTCCTTACCAATTACAAACTATATGCTCCTAGGAAACTAAAAATCAAACCTAACAACAAGACAGAGTCAAAGAACCCTCTTGCTGGACTCAACTTAAAAGGTATGCTCCCCAAAGCCAGAATATGACAACATTCCTGTTTAAGGGGAAGGAAAAAAAGGTCCTGGGATCCCTCCCCCACCTAGAGCTCTAAGCATCCAGAGGCAGCTGGAACCTCTGGACAGGTAAAGGCTGTAGTTTGGAGGAAGTAACTTGAGGACAAAGCTATGCCCGGCTCAGAGCATCCAACACAGGCAGTGGGTAAGCAGATACAGAAAAAAATACAAAGAACAGAGTGAGCAGCAGTTGCAGCAGGGAAGACACTCCTTATTTCACCACCACCCCTTCCCTAGGTTTTGGCCTCAGGGCACATCCAGCAACCTAGCATGACTTAATTCCATCAAAGCCTTCAGAGTACAGGAAGATCAAGCTCCAAATCCCCTCCACCCACAGACTGCTGGAGTTAATCTCACCAAAGCCTCCAGAGGGCAGGGAAGCTCAAGCTCCAACTCCCCTCCCCTCCTGACTGCACTGAGAGATTCACTGACAAAACTCCAAGTCTGAAGTTAGAAAGAAAATCTCAAAACCATAAAAAATGAGAGGAGCAAGATCTCAGGCAACTGCAGGGAGTAAAGAAAGGGTAAATATGAGCAAACTACAGAAAAAGAAAAAAGAAATTATAATCGACAACTTCTATACAGACAATGAACAAAGAACAAATAGAGCAGAGAAGGATGAGGGAACAGCAAACACACACACACACACACACACACACACACACACACAAACAGAAAGCCCAGTGAATTGGATACAGGCTCTTGAAGAACACAAAATACAATTCAAAAAAACCAATTAAGAGAGGCTGAAGACAACTGGGAAAAGAACTTAAAAATTAGGATCTAGAAACAGAAACAATTGAACTAAAATAAGAACATACTGTATTGAAAGCCAAAATGAACCAGCTTGAAAATGAGGCAAAGGAGATGAAAGATGAGGCAAAGAGAATGAAAGATGACCTCCAAAGAAAATCATACCAGAAGGAGAAGAATGACCAAAAAGTCAGGGATCCAGTCTTTAAGAACCAGAAATCAACAATTATAATCAAGTGACTTCACAAGGCAGCAGGGCACTATAAAACAAAAGCAAAATAATGAAAAAAAATTGAGGAAAATATGAAGCATCTCATTCACAAAACAGAGGATTTAGAAAATCATTCTAGGAGAGACAACTTAAGAATCATTGGTCAACCAGAAGACCATGACAAAAGAAAAAGCTTGTACATAATACTACAGGAAATTATCTAAGAAAACTGTCTCGACATTCTAGAACAAGAGGGAAAAGTGGAGACTGAAAGAATTCACAGATCACCTCCTATACTTAATCCCCAACTGACAGCACCCAGAAATGTTATAGCCAAATTCAAGAACTATCAGACCAAGGAGAAAAATATTACAAGCTGCTAAGAAGTCATTCCGATACAATGGAAACACAGTGAGGATAAAACAGGATCTGGCTGCAACTACACTGAAGGATCGGAAGGCATGGGATATGATATTATGGAATGCAAAGGAAGTAGGTCTACAACAAAGAATCAACTACCCAGCAAAACTGAATATATTCTTATGGTGGAAAGTATGGTCAATTAAGAAAATAAAAGAATTATATACACACACAACACACACAACTAGAGCTAAAAAAGAGGTTAATACTAAAAGAAATGGGAAAAGAAACAAAAAGGGGTAACTTTATATGTCACAAAAAAAGCTTATGGTGTGAGCGGGGAGAACATCAATACACCAGAAGAGTAAAGTTGTTGGCAATAGGAAATACTCAACTCTTACATGCATTGAAATTGACTCAAAGAGGGAATAACAATCCAGATCAGATAATTGATTTACACCGTAGAGGGAAGCAGAAGGGTAACAAATGGACTGGTGGGGAAGGCAGCAGTACAAGGGAGGGAGAAGGCAGGGGTGTAGTTTAAAAAGACTAAATAAAATAAGGGGGGAATGAGAAGGGAGGGGGATAGAAAGGGAAGTAAAATAAGGGTGGGAATTAGGGGGACTAATTAAAAACAAAGCATTGGTGTAGAAGGAAATACTGAAAGAAGAAAAGGCAGGACTTGGAGTAGAAATCAAAATACTGGGACATACACAGCTGCTGGACACACACATAACTCTGAATGTGAATGGAATGAACTCACCCATTAAATGCAAGCAAATAGCAGAGTGGATTGGAATACAAAAGCCTATCATATGCTGTCTTCAAGAAATACACATGAGTAAGGTAGATGCACATAGGGTAAATGTAAGAGGATGGAGCCAAATTTATTGGGCATCAACTGATAAAGAGAAGGCAAGAGTCTCATCCATGATATCTGACAAAGTCAAAGTAAAAATAGATTTAGTTTAAAGAGATAGGAAAGTTAATTGCATTCTGATAAAAGGCAGTATAGGAAATGAGGAAATATTAGTACTCCACATGTATGCACCAAATGGCATAGCATCCAAATTTCTAAAGCAGAACCTATTGGAGCTCAAAGACTAAGTAGATAGAAAAACTATACTAGTGGAAGACCTGAACATTCCTCAATAAGAACTAGAAAAATCAAACCAAAAAAATAAATAAATAAGAGGTAAGAGAAGTGAATGAATTCTTAGAAAAATTAAAGTTAGTAGATATGTGGAGAAAAATAAATAGGGACAAAAAGGAATACACCTTCCTTTCAGCAGCGCATGGCACATTCACAAAGATTGACCATGTATTAGGGCATAAAAACATTGTAAAAAAGTTCAAAAGAGCAGAAATAATAAAGGCAACCTTCTTGGATAACAATGCAATGGAAATAATAATTGGTAAGTGTACACAGAGAGGCAAATGAAAAATTATTTGGAAATTAAACAATATGATTCTCCAAAATTGGTTAAAGAACAAATCACAGTAATAATAACTTCATTGAAGAAAATGACAATGATGAGACATTCTTTCAAAAGCTATGGCATGTAGCCAAAGCAGTATTCAGGGATAAATTCATATCCTTGAGTTAACATATTAGCAAATTAGAGAGGGCAGAGGTCAATGAATTGGACATGCAGATTAAAACCTAGAAATTGAACAAATTAAAAATCTTCAGAACATCATCTGCAATGGGGACATACTAGAAGCCTTCCCAAAGAGATCAGGAGTGAAGCAAGGTTGCCCATTATCACCTCTATTATTTAACATTGTACAAGAAACACTAGCTGTAGTAATTAGAGAAGAAAAAGACTTTGAAGGTATTAAAATAGGCAATGAGGAGACCAAGCTATCACTCTTGGCAGATGATATAATGGTCTACTTAAAGAACCCCAGAGAATCAACCAGAAAGCTAGTTGAAATAATCAACAACTTTATCAAAGTCAAAGGATACAAAATGAAGGCACATAAGTCATCATTTCTATATATCTCCAACCCATTTCAGCAGCAAGAATTAGAAAGGGAAATTCCATTTAAAATCACCGTAGATAATATAAAATACTTAGGAATCTATCTGTAAGAGAAACACGGAAACACAACTACAAAACACTCTCCACACAATCAAAACTAGATCTAAACAATTGGAAAAACATTGACTATTCATGGATAGGATAAGCTAACATAATAAAAATGACAATCCTTACTTATGTAGTGTCCTACCCATTGAGCTACCAAAAAGCTTTTTTACTGAATTAGAAAAAAAACATAACAGAGTTCATTTGAAAGAACAAAAGATCAAGGATATCCAGGGAGTTCATGAAAAAAAAAAAGCGAAGGAAGAAGGTCATGCAGTCCCAGATCTCAAACTATTTCTATAAAGCAGTAGTCATCAAAAATTTTGATACTGGCTAAGAGGCAGAAAGGAGGATCAGTGGAACAGATTTGTGGTAAGTGACCTCAGCTAGACCGTCTTTGATAAGCCCAAGGATCCCAGCTTTTGGAACCAAAACCCACTATCTGATAAAAAAAACTGCAGAGAAAATTGGAAGACATTATCGGAGAGATTAGACTTGCATCAACATCTCACTTCTTACACCAAGAGAAACTCGGAATGGGTAAATGACCTGAATATAAAGAAGTAAACTATAAGCAAATTAGGTGAACACAGAATAGTATACATGTCAGATCTTTGGGAAAGGAAAGCCTTTAAAACCAAGGAAGAGCTAAAAAAAATCTCAAACTATAAAATCAAAATTTTGATTACTTCAAATTTAAAAGTTTTTGTATAAACAAAACCAATGCAACCAAAATTAGAAGGGAAGCAACAAATTGGGAAACACTGTTCATAAAAATAACCTCTGAAAAAGGTCTAATTACTCAATTTTATAAAGAGATAAATAAATTGTACAAAAAATCAAGCCATTCTCCAACTGATAAATGGGGAAAGGACATGAATAGGACGTTTTCAGTTAAAGAAATCAACACTATTAAGAAGCACATGAAAAAGTGTTCTAAATCTCTTATAATCAGAGAAATGCAAATCAAAACAGGATTCACTCACATTACAGCAAAGAAAAGCAATGAATGCTGGAGGGGATGTGGCAAAGTTGGGACATAAATACATTGATGTTGGAGTTGAAAACTGATCCAACCATTCTGGAAGGCAATTTGGAACTATGCCCAAAGGGCGCTAAAAGATTGTCTGCCCTTTTATCTAGTCATAGCACTGCTGGGTTTGTACCCCAAAGATATAATAAGGAAAAATATATTTACAAGAATATTCATAGCTGCTCTGTTTGTGGTGGCAAAAAAAAATTGGAAAATGAGTGGATGCCCTTCAGTTAGGGGATGGCTGAACAAATTTTGGTATACATTGGTGACAGAATACTGTTGTGCTCAAAGGAATAATAACATGGAGGAATTCCATGGGAACTGGAGTGACCTCCAGGAATTGATGCAGAGTGAAAGAAGCAGAACCAGGAGAACATTGTACACAGAAACAGATACACTGTGGTACAATAGAATGTAATGGATTTCTCCATTAGTGGCAATGCAGTGATTCTGAACAACTTGGAGGAATCTACAAGAAAATACATTATCCACATTCAGAGGAAAAACTGTGGGAGTAGAAACATAGAAGAAATACAACTACTTGAATACTTGGGTTAAGGAGATATGGTTGGGGATATAGACTATAAATGAGCATCCTAATGCAAACACCA
This sequence comes from Monodelphis domestica, assembly GCF_027887165.1. NCBI lineage: Eukaryota > Metazoa > Chordata > Mammalia > Didelphimorphia > Didelphidae > Monodelphis > Monodelphis domestica. The sequence continues at coordinate 390,237,988 of NC_077228.1, forward strand.
ACAACATGGAAATAGGTTCTGATCAAGGACACATGTAATACCCAATGAAATTATGTGTCTGCTCCAGGAAGAGTGAAGGTAGGCAAGGGAGTCAAATAATGTGATTATTGTAACCAAGGAATAATGTTCTCAATTGACTAAATAAATTGATTTTAAAAAAGAAAAGAAAAGAATAAGAAAAAGAAAGGATAGTAGAGGCTTTTATCACTTTTTTTTTATCCTCAGCAATACCTAGCATACTAAGCACTTAATAAACATGGACTGATGGACAAAAAAGAAAAAAAAGACTGTTCTTGCTAAGGAGTAAATCTCCTCTTGTAGATAAGAGATGGCTTTAGTGGTTTGAGAGATGGCTTGAGCTATGTCTAGAGCCAATCTTTCAACGTCAACTGAGATATTCCTAAGAGAATCTCTCACTGCCATCATTTCAAAATTTGGCAGGAGAGTCCAGAAAAACCTCTGTCCTGCTGATGAAGAGACTATTTAATTTGGTCTTGACCTATTGGGTCTAGAATGCTGTCTCAAACCTAGAACTCCAGCTGTTGATTTGTCTATCCAGCTAGCATTGTGATCATGCATGCATATAGGTGGAATAACATAGGCTAAACCACAAGTACCATGAAATCCTGGTGGAAGGGTAGAATAAGCTGAGGTGTTAGTAATATAGAACTGTCCAGGGGTGACCAAATCCTATGGGAAATCCTTATCCTCCCTCCTCTGGGATGAGATTGTAATAGTTGTAAAAGGCATGTACTTAAATGTCACATTCATTTCATTTTTAAGCTGTACTGTATCACAGATAAATGTGGAGGTAGGGAATGCAATATAGTATGTTTGCACTGTGCCTTGTCTCCCATGTACTTACTACTACTCAATGAACCCTTACCTCTTCTTACGCACAAGTCAAAGGTGGGTGTATGATCAGTCATAGGTAGTAGTGCTCTTAGATATCTGAAAATTACTTCTGAAGACCCACTAAAATCAACTGAGACTTTTAGCTCATCAAATTTTTCAAAAGTCACTGACACAGGTTGTCACTATTTCAATGGGGTCCACTCAGCATCATTAATGTGACAATTAAAAGAAAAGGAGCAAAAGGCTATTTAAATAACATGTTACCTCCTTGTGTTGCAAACTGTGATAATGTCTCATTACTGTCGACTGGAATTGTTGCCCATGACAAAACATAGCTCTGATTGATCTGGTAATATATCCAGCACCCATGAGGACCAATGGTATTTCCCTGGAAAACAGTTTTTCCAATTTGTCTATGGACTTTTATAATAGTATTAACACCGGTCCAGTCACAGCAAGAGGGTACAAATAAAGACAGCATAAAAGCGTGGTTGTCAATTGTAAGAATTGGGATATTTCTGACCAGATATATATTTTATAAAGTTTATTAGAAGGAGAAGACAATCATTCCTCTAAATAACCTGACCACAAGGTGCCTAGGCTGTAAGTCTCTTCCTCCTTCCCTCTTAATCCTGTCTGCTCTGTTCCTGCTTCTTCCTTCTTCATTCTCTTCTCGCTTATCCCCACCTCAAGCCCAAAGCCTTGACTTTTATTGATGTACAACACATACACAGATGAAAACCTGGTGCAACTGTGCTATGTCAGGAATGTTTGATGGACAGGTCAAGCTACTCAGGAGGGGAAGGGTATGAAATTCCTTGACACACTCTGAGGTCTATTTCAACTATAAAATTGTCTAATTCTGAGTCAAATTAGTAAATCAATGTGATTTTTAGAATCACAGCCAAATGTTTTCTCTTTGCCTGAGGAAATACATCCTAATTTTATAATAAAAAAAACAAAAATGTAATCCAATTAAGGAAATGCATTTTATATCAAATTTGTTATGGTTGTGTATATTCCCTAAAGTGATATACCCTTGGCCATTGGCTGTGCAGATTTCTATCTTGGAGTTATAGACAGTTCAAAATATTTTTTCTTGCATTTAGAAAGAAAAAAATTAATAGATCTCTCCTTAATCCATACCCTTAGAGCTCTCTCCTTCACAGCTGAGCCTCTGTCTGTTATGACACAAAACATAGTTTCCCTATTTACCTGATTCAGGTTTTGCCTGGTATAGTATTAATACTATTGAATTAATACCAAAACAAATGAAACCAGCACCTGTCCCAAGACCTACTGGTATGAGACTCTGTTCTTTGGGGAAATGCATACCCTTCACTTCATGAAGGCCAGGGATAAATTGAGAAGAAGCAAGAGCTTTGGTTCTCAGACAATCTTCCATTGGAAATTTTTGAAGCCAATTTTTATTGGCACTGCTCAGGCTTCAAGTCTTCCTTGAGGGCCAAGATATTTCAGGAACTTCTTCTGGCTATCATTTTATAAAGAGAAGAGGGAAAAAAACAATCCCTCTTCTGGTTGCTGAATAAAAATATTCAAGGAAGACATGAGAAGAATTATCAGTCTCCATCATGTCCTTTTCTCCAGGTTGTTACTTTAATGACTACAAAGGGTTTACCTTTGGATGAGATCAAAGATAATCTCTCATTTGAGCTATTATCCCATTCCCAATGAGAGAGCTTGTTCACTCTGTATTGTCTAGTATATAGTCTCCTATATATACTTTCTCTGATTTATTATGTTACTGATTTGTATAAATAGGTTTTCTGTGTTGGTTTCAAAAATGTTATTTGGTAGTGTAAAATGAAATTAGAAAAGAGATCAAACCTTGGATATAAACCTAAGTGTCCTTCTTCCTCCACAAAATGACAAAGTGATCAAAAGTTAAATGGAAGCAAATCATATCCCCTATACTAATAATTATTATGGGAACAAATAGATCTAATTCTAACCAGATTCCTCCTCTCCCTCTGAGGAGAAAAGAGTAGTGACCTGTACCAACTTCCCATTTCTCCTCGTGACAGAAATAAAAGTCTCATTTGCAGGAGAGTGGGAGAGATTAGACTAAATATGCCTCCTCTGTCTCCCTTCAACATACACATAATGATAAACCCTCCCAAGATATTGGCCTTTCTATATAAATTAAAGGTCCACTACCTTTTTCCTTAGAATTAAATTTCATAAAGTCTTTTCCCCCTTATACTGTGCATGTACTGTGTTTTTTGTTTCTTCATATTATACCCTTAAGATCTTTGTGAAATTCTTTAATCAACTCTGATTCTGATGGGGTAGCATTGGGAAGTATGAATACCCAAACTACGACTATAATTTATTAGATTGTTTATAAAGACCCTATAGGTTCTTTGCTCATTTCCATGCTTAAAATGCTAGGGATTTAAAATGATTTATCTGGTACTGGTGTGCTGGGGTGCTAGAGAAATAAGATGTGGGGGTGGAGAAAGATCTATTAATAATGAGATAATAAAGAATTGGACTAGGTCAGTAGCAGTCAAAATTATATGAAAGTGAAAAATATCATAAAATAACTTAGTAACAAACTGGATAAGGAGGAAAAAAGAAGTATATGCCATTCCTCTGTGTGTGTAAGGAGAAAGGGATCCAGATGGATAGACATATTATCTTTATAGATGTTTCTAATATCTATCTCTATTATCAACCAAGCATTCCTGTATCTCATGGGCAACTGTTTATTCAATATTTCAAACAGGATAACCCATAGCCATCTTAATAACAACCCAATGGAAAAGAAAAAACATGATCTTTCCTTCCAAACTGATTCCTTTTCTAAACTTCTTTTATTTCTTCACATGATATCATCATACTTCAAATCACATAGTTTTGCCTACTTGGTATGATCTTTGACCTCTCACTCTACCTCAATAGCCAATTAGGTATTAAAAGTCTACCTCTTAATTTTTTCTCTCATAATTCTACCTCCTTCTCCATATAAATATGACCAACACTCTAATTAAAAATCTCTCCAAATACATAACTACTACCCTGGTTCAGGCCCTCTTCATTTCTCTTTTGGCTTATTGTGATACTCTCCTAATTATTCTTCTTGTCTCAATCTCCAACCTTCTTCATTGGATTCTCTCTATAACTGCCAATAGGATTTTCATAAAGTGTTAGTCTATTCTATTACACTTCTGAAGAAATCCCAGTGTATCCCAATTTCTTCTACTATCAAATAAAAGAATATCTGTTTAGCTTTGAAAGCCCATTAAAATTCACCTCAGCCTAAATTTCTAGGCTCATTACTATATGCATTATTCATTTTCACAAACTAAGTAGTCTAGTGTTAAATTTTATTGTGATTGGACTGAATATTTAATTAGTGGTCTCTAGGGATTTATTTTCTAAATCCTAAAATGAATTACTAAAGTAGAATGGAATTGATGGTAGTTTATTTACAATTGAGGGAAAATATTAAGGAAGAAACAAAGGGGGAGAGAGAGAAGCAGAGCTCTGAGTCAAGTAGAAATTCTAAGTCCCAGCCAGGGGAAAGGAGTCTCAAGAAGATGAACCTTTCTCAAAGGTTCATACCTCTAGAAAAGGCAAGGAAACTAAGTCAGCCTTTTCTTTTCACTCACCATGGTGACAGTCTAAAGGAAAGCAGTCTGAGGGGTCCTGCATGAGCTCCTCCAGGGGTCTAGTTCCACAGTCAAGTGCCTATACTCCAAGTCTGAGTGTCTGTCTTCCAGTCTCTCCTCAAGTGTCTCTCTTTGCTCCAAATCCAAGTGCCTTCTTCCAGTCCAACTCCAAGTGACTGAATGATCTTGATTGAATGGGAGACTTCAATTGATCTTTCTTCTATGTGCTTCTGTTTCTTCTATTTAAAGATCTTTTTCTCTTGTGTCACCTCTGCTAAATTTTACATCTACCAATCACAGCAGACACTCCACTCCAGGACTGCCCACTCAAGGTATGAAATGAGTGTTCACACCTTTTGTAGTTAGTTATACCTTTTGTGGTTAGTTAATACCTTTTTGTAGTTAGTTAACACCTTTTTTTCATTAGTTCACACCTTTTTGTAGTTAAAATGGGTAGATTTACTTTAAATACTGAGTTAACACTTTGGGAATTAAAATCTAAAAATAGATAGGGGATTACAATTTTATCTTCACTGTCAAGGAAGAGTTAAGCACCTTCATTGTTACAATCAGGAGATAGCCAAATCCAATCTTCATAATAGTTAAACTTACTTTCTTGCTCTTCTTCACATAGTACTCAGTTTTGTCACTGTGCCTATAAACTAATTGCCTTCTGTACCTGGAATGTGCTCCTTCTTTAACCATTCTTCTTCTATGCCTTCAAAACTTAGTTGAAATGACACTTTTACATTAAGCCACTCTTCACTGGCTAGCTAGTTCATCACTTTAGAGGGCAAACAATCGGTGAATTGTTCATAGAAATGGGGAGATCACTACTGTTAAAAAATATCACACATATCATCCCATATATTCTATAATTCTAATACAAACAATAATCCAAAAAAACCTTTGCATTTATCTTGAAAAATCATGTATTTATTTATATAAGTAAGTGCTATGCATATTCATATTCTTCCCAGATCAAATATAACCTCATAAGAGGGTATGTACTGTTTCTTTTTTGTCTTTTTATCCCCAGTATAAAACCAACATATAAAAAGATTTACTCATTGATTAGTTAGTTGGTTGACTGAGAAGGTAGTTCTCAGTCTTGAAGGATACTGATAATTAATCATCAGGGAAAGAGTAATATAGAGGTAGGAAGAGAAACAAGAGAGTACAATACCAAAGGAGCTAAGATATACAAGTTTCCAGGAAAGGCATCCTTATTTTTAAATGCTTTTCTTGAAAATATGAAACTGATCTACACTTATAAATATATCAGCCTGAGAGTAAGAAAAATAATTTTAATTTAAAAATTAATAAAAGTAACAAATAAGCCTCAAAACACTGGCAGTTCCCAGTTGTTGTAGCAGCTTGCTGCCATCTGAGGTTTCAGGAATATGCCTGTGAGATTGAAAGTCTATTTCCAAGAGAACTGATGTGAAACATCAGCCAACCTTTATATGTCTTGTCATCATTGCTTTCAGCTAAGGTCCTTTCAAAAATTTTGTCTGCAAAGAAGTCGAATTTGGGACCTTAGCAATCACTCAAGCTCTATCTCTTATTACTTTACCAGAAAGGGGAACTGATTGGAAAGAAATGTTTGATGTATTCAATTCTCACTAACAAATTAGCCGGTTTTTTTTTTTCTATTTCAAACCCAAATTCCAGAAGAAAAATAAAAACTTTCTTTTAAGTGCTTCAGAGTTTAAATAGTCAAGGAGCTACAAGGATGTCCATAAATGCTGTGAAACTATTCAAGTTAGCTAATATTTTGCTTTTATAATTATTTTTGAATTTTTTGTTCCAATAATTGAAACACAGAATTAACCCCCCTCTTTCTCTCCCTAACTCCAATGCCTGTTCTATCCTGCCCTCACTAAGGACCCTTGTTGTACTCACAGTCAGGGATGTCAATATGCTTACATACTTAATTTCTAAATGTTGCCAAACTGCTAGTGGCTGACTCTGCAGTCTTATTATTTGTATGAGTCTTTAGCATCTCTTCCACATCCTTCCCACCAGCAGCATATGGTTTGCCTGGTCTATTCAGTAAATACTTATAATTATTCCTCTGAGCTTTGGTGATGATGGGTATGTGTGTGTTTTGAGAGATAAATTGTGCAATCTGCAAGGAAAACAAAGATGAGTTTTTGCTCAGGTCTCTTACTCACAACCTGATAGAGACAGATGCTTGGCCCTGTGCCTGAGTACTATACACACTTTCTGGATGTGGACTGTCTGCATCAAATTCTTTGCTTGTTTCTTATCTATTTTCATGGCTGATTAATATGCCATCTACATCCACCAACCCCTCACCCCTAATATATGATGTAACTGTTTTCTGTAAAGTGTTATAGGAGTCTGCTAATGCATGCTAAACTGTATATCAACTGTAAGCCAGATCCAGAAGCAAAGACCTCATTTAAATATTGCACCAGGTCTAATCTAAATATTTTAATGTCTCTTGATTAAATATTGGTGCTTCTATTTTTTTTTCTCTTGAGTTCTCTGATGGTGTACCTTTAAGCAGAGTAGGGCAGATGCTATGATTACAGTAAAGATTTTTAGAGGCCAATTTTAACTCTACCTAATTGTTTCAAATTTTCTATTAAAAATTAAAAAGTAGGGTATGAAACTAAGTGGCTCTGCAGCTTATTATTACCATTACACAGTATTGATTCCAAGACAGAAGGTAAGGTTTAAAAAATTAATTATTGATTCATCAATTAATAAAATTAATTAACAATAATTAATTATTATTAATATAAATAATTATTTAATTAAATAATTCATTTCTTTATTTCTTTATTTGTTGATGAATGAAATATTTCCAGGAATGGGGAGATTATTATTGTTTTATAAAAGATCACACTTAGCATCTAATATATTCTCTAATTCTAAGTCCTAAGTATGAAGAATAATCACATGTTTTCCTTGTGTTAGAACCTAAAGAATGCTGGATTTTCTTTCTGCAAATTCCATTAAAAATGAAATAAAATTAAATAATAAAATTAAATTAAAATAAAAATTAAATTTAAATTTAAAAAATTTTGAGAGTGGGAGAGACAGAGACAGAAAGAGACAAAAGAGACAAAGAGACATATACAGATGAGAAAGAGAAAGATTTTCCAATCTGGGTTATGCTGGTGCAATAAAATTCAATGTTGTTCTGTTTCCAGCAAACAGAACAGCATCATGTCATCAAAAGGAAGAAAAGGTTTTCCCACTTACACAGATTTTACCTTCAATTCAGTACAATTGAATAAAGCAAATAGAGACTTTGATTTCAAATTGGAGGGAACCTAAAAACTACAGTGGTCAACACCCTCAATTCAGTGGGAAAAAACTGAAGCCCAGAGGAATCAAAAAACTTGGCCTAAGACACACAAGAAATAAATGTACATAGCTTCCTTCCATAACTTAGTCCCATAAGACAATGTTTTCCTTGTTTCAATTCCTATTTACTACTATAATAATTATTATTAATGATAGCTAATTAGAATAACATAATAATTAATACTTATAGCTAGCATTTATATAACTTTAAGCTTTTCAAATTTCTTCACAATATCTCATTTTATTCTTATAGAAAGATTGAAGGCGATAACATCTATTATTTTCCCCATTTTACATATAACAAAACTGAGGCATACAGAAATTAAGTTACTCTAGGTCCAATACTCTGCCCTCTGTCCCATTTAACTGCCTCTTGAGAAAATAAAAGCAAAAGACTACACAATGAGTTCTGTAAACTGGGTCCACAAAACCATAGTGTTCCTTATCATGTGAAGAGGTTTCTATGTGACATTTTTGTATGCCTCCAGAATTGTTTTATCCTATTCAGTGTGGAATTAAATATTTAAGTGACAAGAGGAAACTATAGCTTCGATTTTAAAAGCCCATGTCCTTTTTACTGGAACCTCGTTCACAGGGAAAAGAAAAGAAGAAACACTGGAGAAGAATCACCTACCAGAGTGGGGAAATGGATAGCAGTCGGCTAGTGAGAGAGAAACAGAAGTTTGAAGATACCCATATTCTCATTGTATGAATTAGTATCAGAAATGGCAGCATAGAGAAGGGGAAATGAGAGTGAGCCAAATGCTCTACTCCTCCTCTTGACATTTTTACCACAATTAGGGTTTAGCAAAAGAGAAGATGATGAGGTTGAAAGAAATGGTTTTCAATTCTTTCTTCAACTTTATATTCTATGGCCCAAGAGGCTACAACTATCAATTGATCAACATTTATTAAGTGCCTACTATGTGCCATCCATTGGTTAAGAGCTGGGGATACAAAAAGAAACAAGATACAGTCCCTGTCTTCCAAAATCTCACAATCTACAGGAGTACACAATTTGCAAATGATTAAATTCAAAGCAAGCTCAATATAGGAGAAATGAGAAATAATTATCAGAGGGAAATCACTGGGACTAAGAGGGGATGGACAAGGATTCTGATAGAAGACAAGATTTTCATTGGTACCTAAAGGAAGCCAGAGAGATCAGTAGCAGGAAAGGAAGAGGAAGAATATTCCAGGCATAAGGGATATCCAGAGAAAATGTCCCAAGATGAGATCACAGAATGCCTCATCATGGAGCAGACAGGAGGTCAGTGTACCAGATCAAAGAGTGTGTGTTAGGGGGTAATGAGTAAGATCACTGGAAAGATAGGAGGGGATTCTACCAAAAAAAAATCATTGACAATTGTAGTCATTCCAAAGTGGAGTCATCTTTCTCAGTTGAGAGAGAGGAAGTGTTTCCCCATCATGCATGGCTTACTTAGTAAGTCCTGGTAGGCTTTGTGGTAGGGATGAGAAGAGGGTAGCAGATGCTATAGTAAGAACTTTTACTCTAATATGGATTGTGCTAGATAACCTCTAATTTCTTCTAGCCCTTAAAATATGAAAATAGCTGAATTCAGAAGTCAAAAGACCTTACAGTAATTTCCCATTCAGCAATTTCTTTTTACTGCTTGACTTTGAATAAGTCACTTGACTTCTTTGAGTCTCCATCTCACCATCTACAGAATGGGGACAATATTTTAAGCCCAACTTATTTTCTAAAGATGTAATAAAAATTAAATGCAGGTGAATATATGAAGCATGGAGTCCTTTTCACATGTAATTCTTCAATTTTTTAACTTACAATTTCCCTTTTGCATGGAAGTTTCAAATTTGTATGCCTGCATGGTCTGCAGGACCCCTTATAGGTGGAAAGGGTTAAAGCACAGCTCATAGCACTATGTTAAAAAACAAAAATAAAGATAGTTTATCTGGTAGCAGAGAGGTGCCACTAACTACAGACAACCTGGGAGCAAAGTCATACCACATTCAGCTTGAAATGAGTTTCTATCACAAATGACATTTTCTTGTGTGAATGTGCTGGCTTTTGATGATGAACCTAAAATCAGGCAGGAAGATTTCAGGTCAATTTTTTCCCTTGACACTTGACTTTCTATGCAACCATAGTTATATCACTTAATCTCTTTAAGTATCAGTAAATCTGTAAAATGGAAACAATTATATATTGGTAGTAGGGCATCTAGGTGATGCAGTGGATAGAGCACAGAGCCTGAAGTAAGGAAGACTAATCTTCCTGAGTTCAAATCTGGCCTCAGACACTTACCAGCTTTTTGAACCTAAGGAACTCACTTAACCATGTTTGCCTCAGTTTCCTTATCTATAAAATGAACTGGTGAAGGGAATGGAAAATGCCATATAAAGTCATGAAGAATAAGATATGACTGAAAATGATTAAACAACAACAACAAATATTTTTAGTATCCCCCTTACAGGGAAATATTAAGGCTCAAGTGAGAAAACACATGCAAGATATTTCCCATACTTTAAAAGCACTAAGTGTCAGATATTACTTGTAGTCTAAACAGCACGCCTAGTTTTCTAGTTGTAATAGTGAGAGTTTGTGCTGAGCAATCCACATTCTGTGCCCAGAATTTAAAATAATCAATAGCCCAAATATTCAATTTTCCCAGATGGTCAAGGGTGCAGTTTTTAGCTATGGAAGGCTTTACACCTGTAAAGTTAATAGCTATTTGTAAAATTTGTCATTGCTAAGAATGTAGGTACCTTCCTAAGTACACTGAAGGAAGACCCTCCATGGAAGCTCAAATTCTCTGAGCCACTCTGCCAAAGTAGGCTTATAGTGACTACAGAAAACCCCTTTTTCCCTAGTTAGGAGTTCAAATAGTAATTAGCCACCAATTCCTTCAAAAAGTCCTCTCAATGATAACTAGCACTAGTTCCTGAACCTTGATCCATACACCAAGCCTGGACATAAGTTAATTGTCCCCAATGTCTGATCTTAGTAAACCCAAATAAGAACCCTCTAAAAACCAACCATTTTAAGAATTTGCCAGACCTATTCCACCATGGATGATAGTAGCTCTGAACTCTTTTCATCTTTCTTGGCTGCCTCTCATTGCATTTTCCCTAAATAAAACTGCCTTGTGCTTCATATTTCCTTTTTCTTCATTTTGGAATTCTGTATGTCATTTCTGAATGCTTTGAGAGCCATACTCATATATAGACCTTAACCAGCTGAGCACACAAACCCACTGATGGGGGGGACTGAAATGAAAGGAAATCTGGGCATAGGGTTTGGGGCTTTATGACTATAAACAGAAGTAGGTAAACAAAGGAAATTAAAGGTTTAGAAAATATGGAATTAGAGCCTTTCATGCAGACATTTGTGAATACAAAGTGCAAAACCTGCATAAGAATGGGCATCAAATCTATACAAAATACCCTTAGAAGTTAAAAACAAATCAGTCATCAATCAGTGGACAAGCATTCCTTTAATGTCTACTATGTGCCAGGCATTACATTAACTGCTAGGGCTGCAGATAAATGCTCAAAAAGTTCTTGCCCTCTAGTACTTCATATTCTAATGGGAGAGAAAACAAGTAAATAATTAGGTCAAGGTTTCTTAGCCTGTTTTGTCAAATGGATCTCTTTAGCAGTGACTTGAAGTCTATGATTCACTTCTCAAAATAAAAATTTTGTTTTTTATTTATTTTTTCCAGATTACATTACATTATATTTTCTTAAAATTCATTTTCTGATTATTCATAATCCATGTTTTCTCTCTCTCTCCCTAAGAAATCAGGTAATATGATATAGGCTGTACATATATTATCACATAATGCATATTTCTATTTTCCTCCTGATATAAAAGTAGACTTTTTATACTAGAGAAAATTTCATGGAGAAAATAAAGAATGGTATATTTCCTTTTGCATTCAGATTTTGTCTGTTCAATAGTGGGTGAATGTCCTTTGTCATGAGTCTCTTTGAGTTGTCCTTGATCCTTATCTTATTGATAATAGTTGTCATTCACAGTTTATTATATGTTATTGTTGTCAATGTGGACATCATTGGTTCCATTAATTTCATTTTGAATCATTTCATATAAGTCTTTCCAGGGTTGTTGTTTTTTGTGATTATCTTGTTTTTCATTTCTTATGGAACAATAGTATTCCATTACAATCTTACACCACAACTTATTCAGTCATGCCCCCATTGATGGGTATCATTTTAATTTCCAGTTCTTTGCCACTACAAAAACAGCTATTATGAATTTTTTGTACTGGTATATCTTTTCCCTCTATCTTTAATCTCTTTGGGATACTGACCTAGAAGTGGTATTGATGGATCAATGTTAGGTATGGTTCCAGTGGCTCTCTGAAATGATTGTATCAGTTTATAGCTCCACCAGAAATGTATTAGTGTTCTGATTTTTCCACATCCTCTGCAAGTTTTCATTTTTCCTTTTTTATCTAATTAGCTAGTCTAATAGAAATGAGGTAGTACCTCAGAATTGGTTTAATTTGTATTTCTTTAATCAATAATGATTTGGAACATTTTTTCATCTCAGAATTACCTTTTCATATCCTTTGACAATTTGTCATTTGGGAAATACTTTGTATTCTTGTATATTTGACTCAGTTATCTATATATTTGAGAAATTAGACCTTTGTCAGAGACAAATTATAAAGCTTTTTCCCCAGGTTGTTTGCCTTTTAATCATGATTGAATTGCTTTTGTTTGTGCAAAACCTTTTTTATTTAATGTAGTCAAAATAATCTATTTTATATCTCACAATGTTCTCTATATCTTATTTTAACTTAAATTCTTATGTTATCCATTGATCTGATTGCTAAACTATTTTGTGTTCCTTAATTTGTTCATGGTATCACCCTTTATTTCTACAACATGTATCCATTTTGACTTTCGCTTGGTATATGGTGTGGGGTGTTGGTCTATGTCTAATTTCTTTCCTACTGTTTTCTAGTTTTCCCAGAAGTTTTTTTTCCAAATAGTGAACTACAGAATAATTGTTTTGAATACATAAAATAAAATATATAGTATAATATAAGAAATGAAAAGTCAGTAGAAATAAGGATGAAATTTTCCCCTCCAAGTGTACAGACTAACTGAAATCTATCCAAGGTAGATTCAGGCATCTTTGAAGTAGGTATACAGGGTAGATAAATGCTAGCTCTTAGATGGAAGGCAAGCTCAGCAGAAAAGGCATTGGCAACTCAGTGAGGAACAATAAAAGGTCTCCTCTAGAAGATGAACTTTAGGTAAAATTCTGGAGGAATCTAGGGAAGTTAAAAGTTGGCAGTGATGAGGAAAGGCATTCTGCAAGACCATTCTAAGAATGAGGGTTGGCCAGTTGTAATGAGTGAATCAGTCTCTTTGTCGATCAATCACCAAAATTTAAGTTAACCAATCAAAACCTTAAGTACCCCTTCTTAGTACCTTACAAGTCACTTGCTAGAATGGGTGACAATTCCAGAAGCCACTGCCCACCACCTGGGCAGAACTAGGCAAATTGAAAGACTGAGATTGGTTCTCATAAATTGGGGGAGTGATGGGAAGTGACATCTAGAAAACTGCTTTAAAAGGCCAACTCAAGGATTCAGTCTGCAAGAGCTGGACTGCAGGAGGATAATCTTTCCCTGCATCCTACTTTGGCTTGCAGTGGTGAGTGGAGTGATTCCTTCTTTGGTTCTTTGGTGAAGATACTCTCTTTGCTAATTGGAGCTTCAGTGGGACACTCCCTTCAGTGTGAGATTCTTGGCAGTCTTAGCTTCATGAGCACTGAAGTTTCTTGTGGGATTCAGGTTCCTAATAAGGACTTTGGATTCTGGTGAGATTTGCTTTAGGATTCACATTTGAGGACTGGAGACATTAGGATTATACTCAGTGTATTTGTAGCTAGGCAGTACTTTCTGTCACTACATTTTTCCACTTTAACTCTTTGTAAATGAAGCTGCTAAAAGTCATTTTGACTTAAGCTGTAATATTTTTAAATTGGCAACCTAAATATTACTTTAGAATTCTTATATTTATCATAAAACCCAAATTTAAATTCTTACACAGTATAAAAACATAGAAATAGGAAGTGAAGTGTTTTATGCAAGAAATAGCAAGTAGGTCATTATGGCCAGATTGTAGAATGTGTGGAGCAAAGTATAACAAAAAAAGTAGGAAGTTTAAAAGGAGCTATGATGTAAAAACTAAAACACAAACAAGTATTTATATATAACTAGGTTAAGGGATAGGAGGAATAATTAAAAAGCAATGAAGTTTATAGTGAATGGGGATGGCCAATTAGAAGAAAATTGAAAGTAAGGATGGATTAGAGAGAGGAATAGCATATTCCTAAATTTACAAGATACATTAGAATCATCTGGACTGCAGATGAACTGTTTGCTGCAAAGTAAATTTAAATATCATACAATATAGACCATTTTCCTTCCCCTGGAATATCTACTCTTATAAGCACCACTCAGTGATACAGTGGAACTATGAAAATGTTTTAAATATTTGCTGAAAAATCAGAGTGTCTCTTATGGAAGACAATAGGCTTTTGGATAAACAAGTTTTGAGTACTAAAATGAGAGAAACAAGTTTTTAACAGGGAGAGGTCATTCCTTTTTCACTACTAAACTATGAAATTTCAGCCTATTCCTGAGGTATAAACTATTTTGGAATAGGGACAATAATAGATTTAGAGTCAAATTACCTGGGTTTGAATTCTGCCTATTACAACTGACTAAGGAATTGAATCAAGAAGTTCTGAGCTTCAGTGGCCAAAATGGATCAGATATCAACAATGAGCCCCTTCAATATTCTGAGCTCTAGGAATCAGGGGCCACCAGGATGCTAGAGAAGAGTCAAACCAGCTCAGATCAGAAAAAAAAGTGGAACAATCAAAGTTTCCATGAGAATTGGTACTTTCTCAGCTGAGTTTAAAGCAAGGCAGATGTTCTTCTGAGATGAGAATTCAATTTACTATGAACATTTTTTAAAAATTAAAATAAAAGCCAGAAGCTGTGCAAAGGAAAAAAATTCAAACATTTAATTTTTTAAGTCAATAAACATTTATTAGGTTCATACCAGACACTGTGCTTAATGCTAGAGATAAAAAGGCAAGGAAATAGTCCTTCCTCTTAACCAGCTTACAGTCTTATAACTGTGGGATTGTGTCTGTGAGCAACTATTGCACTTTCAGTCAGAATGAGGTTCCAGTCCTCCCTCCAAAATAAAAGGGAAGTGTGTCTTAATTCCTTTTCCTGAAATGAAACCACTTGATTTGAGCTCAGATCTTCAAAACACCCATTTCGTGACTCAGTTTCTCCCTTTATAATATATGAATGAATTTACTCCACAATTACAAACTAGATCATTCAGTGTAAATAAGCTAGAAGGCAAGGGGTGGGTTAGAGGTTCTGATACTGATAAGAAAGACATTGAAAGTTATTTTTACACATGGTTTAGAAGGTGTAATTTTATATGAAGTGAAAATATGCACATATTTGAGTTTTACCAGTACTCCCAGTTAATTATGTCAAAGTTTGTTGGAACTTGACATGATATGTGCCAATAAGAATGCCATGGATTTCCTGCTATTCATGTAGGGGACAAAATCAGCTCAGACACACTTTTCCAATAAAAAAGTAGAATCTCAAGTATCCCCTGTTGAGCACCCTTGCTAAGGGAGTAAGAGGTGTTAAACAAGATTCTCTGTGTCCCCATGAATTCAAAATTTTATGTAGGAAGCTGGACCCCTTATTTCTCACTGATCCTATGATGATTAACATTACTTATTATAATCTTTAGGGAGGATTCTAGGATATTGGAGCTGGTTATAGGGGGAGTGGAGTGGAATGGTTTGGGTAAAACTGTAACAAGTAGCTACTCTGAATCTGAAGCTGGTGATTCAAGAAAGGCTGTTTAGTGCTGAATGAGGAGGTGAGATTATTTCAGAGATAAATTTCATTTAATCCTTAAATTTGATCCAGGAATAGCCCTGGTTCTCACAGTTATTAGTTTGCAAAACTCTATTCTAGATGTTACTCCCACCATGAAAGGATAAGGTGGTGACACTGATTATAGGTTCTGCTTTGACATGACTTGGTTATTTAAAAAAAAAGCATTATGTATTTCTCCTACAGTAATTATGGTTCCTTAAAATCTTCAGAGGTTGGCTCTTATAATCAGTCTTCTTTGGATAGTATTATATATAGAAAAATGAAACTCTTGATATGGTCTCTTTTAGTATTTGTCATAGCTTTCAAAATTTTATGTATGAAAGTTACCAATGAACACCAATGCATTTTTAAGGGAAGGTGAGAAGATGAAATTTTATACTTTAAAATTTGATATTTTCTAAATTCTGAAGTGAGACTGCTTAGATCTGGTGCTATTTTTCATTAATCCGTTTTAGTATTGTGTATTTATATTTTAATCATGGTGGTTTAATTTGAAATCATAACTTGATAAGAACATTTTAATTTATATTGAAAATTACCAAAATTAGAGAAAGAAGCTAAATATGAAGAACTGAAAGAAGAGAATGTGGAGGGAACAGCAGAGGAAAGAAGAGGAAAAAGGAGAGAGCAGGAAAAAGAGGAAAGAAAAAACTCTTGAGAATTGCTCTAATGTTAATCTAAGTATGGTGTATCCAACCCTGCTTATGTAAACCATGAAAACAGGAGGATCAAAGATAATTAGCATGATGAATAGTTAAAGAGTTGAGGAGGAAGATCTGTTTGCAATATGAAGATTCTCTTTCCTCCTTTAATTTCTTATCCTGTCCTTTTAAATATTAATTCATAGGGAAAACATTCCATAATCAAAAATGGTTTTCTATGGTCAGTTATAATCCTCAAAAAGATGGTATAAATCAGCCTTTATGTCAGAGTTGAATGCTATTTCATTCTTTGTGAAACCCTTGATCTTTATAGTGAATAAAAATTTCTTTTCTTATTCCTCAGTGACATGAAAATTGTAGCTATGTTGCCTTGAAGAAAGGAACTAAAGATACAAAAGCTTAATTATACTGTTTTATTTCCCTTGCAGCTGTGTCCCATTAGCTACTGAGCAGTGGGGAATTTCTTTGCAATCTTTGACCCTCCTACCAATACAATCCTGTACAAACTGATAATTAAAATCAATTACAAACCATAGAGTATGAATAGGAGACTTTTCCACTACCACCAGCCTCCCATCCCCATTACAGAAACTTTTGAATACATTTTGCAGTTCAATAATAACTCTTCAACTTTTACCTCCTCTAGGTCTAAGGTTACTAAAAAGTTCAAGATATCCAGCAATCATTCATATTCTTAAAGGTAGCTGATTGATCGTATTTCCTAAACAACATTTTATATCACGCATTTTTTGTGTATCCTCAAATTTCTCTGACCTTGAGAATCAATATAGTGAACTGAATAGAGTACTGATTTGAGTCTGAAAGACTTGCATTTAAGTCCCATCAGATATTTACTATTTTTACAAATCATTTACTAGCTTTGCTTTTACTCTCTTTTTTTTCTATGACAGAGAAATAAGTTCCACTCTTTTGGATATTACTAACATGTTTTCCTTCCTTTCGATATCATTCCTTTCTGCTTCCTCTGTCTGCCTCTATTCATTATCCCTTCTCTTCCTTGCATCTTTTATCACTTCTTTTCTTACTATTATCCCCTGATTATAAACATGGTCAAATTTCTCATAGATATATGCAAACTTACTCCTATCTTCTACTATCCCCATGTTTCTCTTCACTTTCATTGCCATATTCTTTAAAAACATACTAATTCATATGATTCTACTTTCTCACAACACTTAAAATTTCCTCAAACTCTTATAATCTGGCTTCTCTTCATAGGGCTCAAGTTTAAATGCTCATTTCAAGATTACCAATGACCCCCTAATGTCGAATTCAGTTGCCTTTTCCTGGACCTTAGTCTTCTTTACATTTCTAGAGCAAAATGTGTTGTGAAACATCCTCTTTTTCTGAATAATCTACTCATTCTAGACTTCTGGGAAACTAATTTTTAGCTTCCCTAAATATTTCTTCTTCAATTCTGGCTGTACTCAATCACTGGACTCCTCCTTCTCTTCACTGGTCACCTTATCAGCAATCCACTGCTCTGAAATGTGCTCTCCTGATTAGTAACTCTGACATAGACCACCTTTGTTAAGGGGCTCCAGACACACTTATTCCACTCCCAGTTTGACTTACCTATTGGGTTTCTCTAGATTCTCATCAAAAATTTTGTCCCATGTGGATACCCTTATTCCTATTCCCCAATTTCTAAATCTTCATAATATTTCCCCCATTCTGAGTACATAAGCTCCTTGAGGGTAGAAACTAATCTCATTTGTTTGTATTTTTATCACCATACACTTAGCAGAGGCTTGTAACTTATAAAAAAAAAACAACTAATAATTGCTTAATCTCTGACTGTCTGTCTCTTTCCCTTACGCCTTCTCAAATATGCACACACACATCTTTTTTTTTTTATTTTCTAAAAGTTTTCTATCATGTCTGTCTACCTGGCCATCTATTGATATATCTATCATTTGGTTGCCTGTCTATCTTCTCTATAATCTATCTATCTATCTATCTATCTATCTATCTATCTATCTATACCATTTATCTAACTACCATCTAGCAACCTATAATTTGTCTTCTTTTTTCATTACCTGTTCTTCTTTCCACTTTCTTTATATTGCCTTCGACCAAAATTACTAGTTGTTAATTTTTTCAGTGTGTCATGAAATGTTTTTAAAAAACTAGTAAAGAGTCTTCCGGTCAAGATGGCAGCTTAGAGGCAGCAAAAGGTCAGACCTCGGAAAATCCTTCCTTACCGATCACAAACTGAATGCTCCTAGGGCACCAAAATTCAAACTGAACAACAGGATAGACCCGAGGAACCCTCCTTCGGGACTCGGATCAAAAGGCATGCCCTCCAAAAGCCAGAATCCTAGATCACTTGGATCTAAGGGCAAGTCAGAAAGAAGGTCCCAGGACCCCTACCCCCAACCCAGAATGCTGAGCCCACAGCAGCAGCAGGATCCTCAGGGCCGGCAAAATGGCCTCAGGGCCGGCTATTCTGAAGGACACACCTTGAAAGCAACCTGGGCCAGTCTCTGGGGCCCCCAACTCAGAAGGCAGGGAAACAGAGAGAGACAGGGGGGAGCCTGTAGCCCCCTGGCTGGGTCCTTCCATCTGAGTTGGTTCCTGCTTCCATCTGAGCAGATTCCTTCCTCAGGGCACTTTCAGTCCAACCCAACTAAACATAATCCCATCAGGAGCCCTCAGAGCTTCTGAAAGGTCAGAAACCTCAGGACTGGCAAATGGGTTGCTCCAAAGGGCGAAGGGCTTACTTTGAAAGTAAACTGGGCCAGCCTCAAGTCATCTAACACAGACTGCAGAGGAGGTTTCCTTTGCTTCAAGGCTCATTCAGCCCAACCCAGCTGAACTTAATGCCATCAGGAGCCCTCAGAACTCAGGGAGGCCATGACCTCTCCCCCCTTAAATTTCAAGGTCTTTTGAAAGAACAGAAACCTCAGGGCTGGCAAAGGCATTGAGGTACCTTGCAGAGAGTGCTGTGCCAGGCTCAGAGCATGGAAGTTAGGCAGCGGAGAAGCAACTGGAGGCAACTGAGAGCAGTAACACCCAAAACACCGGCAGGCAGAGGAGGGCGGGCTCTGGGCCTCCCCAGGAAGACAGAACCACTGCGGAGAAAGGACAATCTGCCTGGGGCTAAAGCCTCCGATCATCAGACATATACACAAAGAACCAGTCCTCCTCACTCAGATAGAGATGGCAAACAGTACAGAAGTACAAAAGCCTCCAAACACCAAGAAAAGCAAGAAAAAGGGGGTGACTTTGGACACATTTTATGGAGCAAAAATACAAAATACAGAGGAGATAGAAGAGAAAACACAAGCAAATGTTCTGAAACCCTCCAAAGGAAATGGAAACTCTCCACAAACTCTTGAAGAATTTAAATCAGAAATGATCCAAAAGATGGAAGCCTTCTGGCAGGAAAAGTGGGAAATAATGCAAAAGGAAATCAACAATATGAAACACGAAAAAAAACAACTACAGAAACAGTGTGACCAAACTGAAAAGGAAAACCAGGCTTTAAAGGTCAGAATCAGGCAACTGGAAGACAATGATCTTGCAAAAGAGTAAGAATTAATAAAGCAAAGCCAAAAGACCAAGAAATTAGAAGAGAACATAAAATATCTCACTGACAAGGTCATAGACCTGGAAAATAGAGGAACGAGACAATTTGAGAATAATTGGCCTACCAGAAAATCCAGAAATAAATAATAATCTCGACCTCATAATACAAGATATCATCAAAGAAAATTGCCCAGAGATTCTAGAACAAGGGGTCAATATAGGCAACGACAGAGTTCACAGAACACCCTCTACACTAAATCCCCAAAAAACAATTCCCAGGAATGTAATTGCCAAATTCCAAAGCTTTCAATAAAAAGAAAAAATCTTAAATGAAGCCAGAAAAAGAC
This sequence comes from Monodelphis domestica, assembly GCF_027887165.1. NCBI lineage: Eukaryota > Metazoa > Chordata > Mammalia > Didelphimorphia > Didelphidae > Monodelphis > Monodelphis domestica. The sequence continues at coordinate 390,258,345 of NC_077228.1, forward strand.
AATTTAGATATAAAGGAATACCAATCATGGTTACAAAAGACCTTGCAATTTCCACTCTGAATGACTGTAAGGCATGGAACATGATTTTCAGAAAGGCAAGAGAGCTGGGTCTTCAACCAATAATCAGCTATCCATCAAAACTGACTATATAATTCCAGGGGAAAGTATGGGAATTTAAAAAAAAATAGAAGACTTCCAAGTTTTTGCAAAGAAAAGACCAGAGCTCTGTGGAAAGTTTGGTATCAAAAAACAAAGAGCATGGAATACCTGAAAAGGTAAATATGAATGAAAGGGAAAAGGAGAAAAATGTTATCTTTTTCTTTTATTCAAACTCGCTTCTATAAGGACAACATTTATATCAATTTATATATATATATATATATATATATAAATATATATATATATGTATATATATATTAATATGTGGGGAAAATGTAATATGTAACTCTCAAAAATTATATGGATCCTTAGAGTAGTAAGAAGAATCACATATAGGGTATGTTTGGGGCATCAAGATGATATGGAAAAAGGGGGGATAGAAAGAAAAAGGGAGGGGGGAATCATTGATGGTACTAAGATATACTCCAAGAAATGGGGGGGAGACTAAATAGAATAATATTTCTCACAGAAAGATACACATGGGAAGGGGAGGGGAAGAAAACTCCTATACGAAGGAGAGGAAGAGTTTTTACTTAAATCTTACTCTCAGTGAAATCAATTCTGAGAGGGAAGAGCATCCAGATCCATTGGGATCTTGAATTCTTTCTTATCCAACAGGGTATGGGAGAAGGGAAAACCAAATTAATTCCAACACAGCTCAGCAGCAAGAACTAGAAAGAGAAATCCCATTCAAAATCACCCTAGACAAAATAAAATACTTAGGAATCTATCTCCAGAGGCAAACACAGGATCTATGTGATCACAACTACAAAACACTTTCCGCACAACTAAAACTAGACTTGAACAATTGGAAGAACATTAACTATTCATGGGTAGGACGAGCCAATATAATAAAAATGACCATCCTACCCAAACTCATCTATCTATTTAGTGCCATACCCATGGAACTTCCAAATTTTTTTTTTACTGATTTAGAAAAAGCCATAACAAAGTTCATTTGGAAGAACAAAAGATCAAGGATATCCAGGGAAATAATGAAAAAAAAATACAAAGAAAGGGGGTCTTGCAGTCCCAGATCTCAGACTATATTACAAAGCAGCGGTCATCAAAACAATTTGGTACTGGCTAAGAGACAGAAAGGAGGATCAGTGGAATAGACTGGAGGTAAGCAACCACAGCAAGACAGTATATGACAAACCAAAAGATCCCAGCTTTTGGGACAAAAATCCACTATTTCATAAAAACTGCTGGGAAAATTGGAGGACAGTGTGGGAAAGATTAGGCATAGATCAACACCTCACACCCTACACCAAGATAAATTCAAAATGGGTGAATGACTTGAACATAAAGAAGGAAACTATAAGAAAATTAGGAGAACACAGAATCGTATACATGTCAGACCTTTGGGAAGGGAAATACTTCAAAACCAAGCAAGAATTAGAAAGAGTTACAAAATGCAAAACAAATAATCTGGATTACATCAAATTAAAAAGTTTTTGTACAAACAAACCAATGTAACCAAAATCAGAAGGGTAGCAACAAATTGGGAAACAATCTTCATAAAAACCTCTGACAAAGGTTTAATTATTCAAATTTATAAAGAACTAAATCAATTGTACAAAAAATCAAGCCATTCTCCAATTGACAAATGGGCAAGGGATATGAACAGGCAGTTCTCAGCCAAAGAAATCAAAACTATTAATAAGCACATGAAAAAGTGCTCTACATCTCTTATAATCAGAGAGATGCAAATCAAAGCAACTCTGAGGTATTACCTCACACCTAGCAGATTGAGTAACATGACAGCTATGGAAAGTAATTAATGCTGGAGGGGATGTGGCAAAGTGTGGACATTAATTCATTGCTGGTGGAGTTGTGAATTGATCCAACCATTCTGGAGGGCAATTTGGAACTATGCGCAAAGGGCGATAAAAGAATGTCTGCCCTTTGATCCAGCCATAGCACTGCTGGGCTTCTACCCCAAAGAGATAATGGACAAAAAGACTTGTACAAAAATATTCATAGGTGCACTTTTTGTGGTGGCCAAAAATTGGAAAATGAGGGGATGCCCTTCAATTGGAGAATGGCTGAACAAATTGTGGAATATGTTGGTGATGGAATACTATTGTGCTAAAAGGAATAATAAAGTGGAGGAATTCCATGGAGCCTGGAACAACCTCCAAGAAGTGATGCAGAGCTAAAGGAGCAGAACCAGGAAAACATTATACACAGAGACTGATACATTGTGGTACAATCAAAGGTAATGGACTTCTCCATTAGTATCAATGCAATTTCCCTGAACAATCTGCAGGGATCGAAAAAAAAATACTACTCACAAGCAGAGGATAAACTGTGGGAGTAAAAACACCGATGAAAAGCAATTGCTTGACTACAGGGTTGGAGGAGATAAGACTGAGGAGAGACTCTAAATGAACACTATAATGCAAATTCCAACAACAGGGAAATGGGTTCGAGTCAAGAACACATGATAACCAGTGGAATCATGCATCGGCTATGGGAGAAGGAAAGGTGGGGGGGGGGGAGAGGAAAAGAAAATGATCTTTGTTTCCATTGAATAATGTATGAAAATGACCAAATAAAATGTTAAAAAGGGGGGTGGGGCTTTAGATAATGAGGAAATATCACTAATCAACCTATATGCACCAAATAGTATAGCACCCAAATTTCTAATGGAGAATCTAGGAGAATTGAAGGAAGAAATAAACAGTAAAATAATATTAGTGGGAGATTTGAACCAACTACTATCAAATTTAGATAAATCATAACAAAAAATAAATAAGAAAGAGGTAAAAGCAGTGAATGAAATCTTAGAAAAATTAGAGTTAATAGATATATGCAGAAAAATAAATAGGGACAAAAAGGAATACATCTTCTTCTCAGCACCACATGGCACATTCACAAAGATTGACCATACTCTAGGTCACAGAAACATATAGAAAAGCAGAAATAATAAATGCACCCTTTTCAGATCACAAGGCAATAAAAATAATGATCAGTAAGGGTACATGGAAAACCAAATCAAAAATTAATTGGAAATTAAATAATATGATACTCCAAAATTGGTTAGAGAACAAATCAGAGAAAGAATTTATAATTTCATCGAAGAAAATGACAATGGTGAGACATTCTTTCAAACCTCATGGGATGCAGCCAAAACAGTAATCAGAGGTAAATTCATAACCCTGAGTGCATATAATAACAAACTAGGGAGGGTAGAGATCAATGAATTGGAAATGCAAATAAAAAAACTTGAAAGCAAACAAATTAAAAACTCCAAGAAGAAAACCAAACTAGAGATACTAAAAAGTAAGGGAAAAATTAATAAAATTGAAAGTGATAGAACTATTAAACTAATAAATAAGACTAGAAGCTGGCACTTTGAAAAAGCAAAGAAAATAGATAAAGTACTGGTCAATCTAATTTAAAAAAGATAGAAGAAAAGCAAATTAACAGCATCAAAGATGAAAAGGGGGACATCACCTCAAATAAAGAGGAAATTCAGGCAATCATTAACAATTACTTTTCCTAATTATATGGCAATAAATATACTAATCTAGGTGATATGGACAAATATATACAAAAATATAAACTGCCTAGACTAACAGAAGAAGAAATAGAATTCTTAAATAATCCCATATCAGAAAATGAAATCCAAAAGGCCATCAAAGAACTCCCTAAGAAAAAATCCCCAGGGCCTGATGGATACACAAGTGAATTCTTTCAAACATTCAAAGAACAGTTAATCCCAATACTGTACAAATTATTTGACATAATAAGCAAAGAGGGAGTTCTACCAAAATCCTTTTAGGACACAAATATGGTACTGATTCCAAAACCAGGCAGGCCAAAAACAGAGAAAGAAAATTAATAGACCAATCTCCCTAATGAATATAGATGCAAAAATCTTAAATAGCATACTAGCAAAAAGACTCCAGCAAGTGATCAGAAGGGTCATCCACCATTAACAAGTAGGATTTATACCAGGGATGCAGGGCTGGTTCAATATGAGGAAAACCATCCACATAATTGACCATATCAACAAGCAAACTGACAAAAATCACATTTCAATAGATGCAGAAAAAGCCTTTGATAAAATACAACACCCATTCCTATTAAAAACACTTGAAAACATGGGACTAGAAGGGTCTTTCCTAAAAATAATAAAGCATATATATCTAAAACCATCAACTAATATCATCTGCAATGGGGATAAACTAGATGCATTCCCAATAATATCAGGAGTGAAACAAGGATGCCCACTATAACCTCTATTCTTTGACATTGTACTAGAAACACTAAGTAGCAATTAGAGAAGAAAAAGAAATTGAAGGCATTAAAATAGGAAAGAAGGAGACCAAGTAATCGCTCTTTGTGGTTGACATGATGGTCTACTTAAAGAATCTTAGAGATTCAACCAAAAAGCTAATCAAAATAATCAACAACTTTAGCAAAGTTTCAGCTTACAAAATAAACCCGCATAAGTCATCAGCATTTCTATATATTTCCAACGCAGCTCAGCAGCAAAAACTAGAAAGAGAAATCCCATTCAAAATCATCTTAGACAAAATAAAATACCTAGGAATCTATGTCCTGAGACAAACACAGGAACTATATGAACACAACTACAAAACACTTTCCACACAACTAAAACTAGACTTGAGCAATTGGAAAAAACATTAACCTTTCATGGGTAGGACAAGCCAATAAAATAAAAAATGAACATCCTACCCAAACTTATTTATCTATTTAGTGTCATACCCATTGAACTTCCAAAAAAATTCTTCACTGATTTAGAAAAAAACCATAACAAAGTTCATTTGGAAGAACAAAGGACCAAGGATATCCAGGGAAATCATGAAAAAAATACAAAGGGAGAGAGCCTTGCAGTCCCAGATCTCAAACTATATTACAAAGCAGCAGTCATCAAAACAATTTGGTACTGCCTAAGAGACAGTAAGGAGGATCAGTGGAATAGACTTAGGGCAAGTATCCTCAGCAAGACAGTATATGATAAACCCAATGATCCCAGGTTTTGGGACAAAAATTCACTATTTGATAAAAACTACTGGGAAAATTAGAAGGCAGTGTGGGAGATATTGGGTTTGGATCAACACCTCACACCCTACACCAAGATAAATTCAAAATGTGTGAATGACTTGAACATAAAGAAGGAAACTATAAGAAAATTAGGTGAACACAGAATAGTATACATGTCAGACTTTTGGGAAGGGAAAGACTTTAAAACCAAGCAAGACTTATAAAGAGTCACAAAATGAAAAATAAATAATCTTGACTACATCAAATTAAAAAGCTTTTGTATAAACAAAACCAATGTAAATAAAATCAGAAGGGAAGCAGCAAATTGGGAAACAATCTTCATAAAAACCTCTGACAAAGGTTTAATTACTCAAATTTATAAAGAGCTAAATCAATTGTATAAAAAACCAAGCCATTCTCCAATTGATAAATGGGCAAGGGACAGAAATAGGCAGTTTTCCGCTAATGAAATCAAAACTACTAATAAGCACATGAAAAAGTGCTCTAAATCTCTTATAATCAGAGAGATGCAAATCAAAACAACTCTGAGGTATCACCTCACACCTAGCAGATTGGCTAACATGACAGCAAAGGAAAGTAATGAATGCTGGAGGGGATGTGGCAAGGTAGGTACATTAATTCATTGCTGGTGGAGTTGTGAATTGATCCAACCATTCTGGAGGGCAATTTGGAACTATGCCCAAAGGGCGATAAAAGAATGTCTGCCCTTTGATCCAGCCATAGCACTGCTGGGTTTGTACCCCAAAGAGATAATAAGGAAAAAGACTTGTACAAGAATATTCATAGGTTTGCTCTTTGTGGTGTCCAAAAATTGGAAAATTAGGGGATGTCCAGCAATTGGAGAATGGCTGAACAAATTGTGGTATATGTTGGTGATGGAACACTATTGTGCTAATAGGAATAATAAAGTGGAGGAATTCCATGGAGACTGGAACAACATCCCAGGAAGTGATGCAGAGCGAAATGAGCAGAACCAGGAAAACATTGTACACAGAGACTGATACAGTGTGGTACAATTGAACGTAATGGACTTCTCCATTAGTTTCAAAGCAATGTCCCTGAACAATCTGCAAGGATCTAGGAGAAAAAAACACTATCCACAAGCAGAGGATAAATTGTGGGAGTAAAAACACCTAGGAAAGGCAACTGCTTGACTACAGGGGTTAAGGGGACACGTCTGAGGAGAGACTCTAAATGAACACTCTAATGCAAGTACCAACAACATGAAAATGGGTTTGAATCAAGAACACATATGAAACACAGTGGAATAGTGTGTCATCTGTTGTGGGGGGAGAGGGGAAGGAAAAGAAAATGATCTTTGTCTGGAATGAATAATGTTTTGAAATGACCAAATAAAATATTGTTTAAAAAATAAAAAACTAGTAAAGACTATTGATACTTTTTTAGAATTATGTTTTTGAGTGCATAAAATATATAGGATTACTAAGAGAAATTATTGAACTGAAATATAGTCATCTTATGAAAAAAATATCTGAAGTCATGGATGCCAAGTTAGGAACTCCTGCTTCAACTCCTTTTCTATGTGTACTTCTTCCTTTGTAATCTTATCATTTCCCCAAAATGCAACTATATTGTGCCCCTAGGTAGATGACTTCTTGTATTATATTTCTTATCCTGACTTGATCTCTAGTCTATCATTCTCTATTGCCTAAGAGACATATTTCACTGAATGTGTCCCTCAAGCTCAATATTCAAAAACAAATAAAGCCTCAGAGCTGGTTCATATTTTTTTCCTCAAATATGTTTTTCCTGACTTTTATCACTAACTCAGATTTATAAGTTTAGTCCTTAACACCTCACTCACCTTTAACATCCAAACAGAAATCAGTCCTACCCCTTGGTAACTTCCATTACCTTCAGCATCTGGTGTCTCCCCCTATGATATCTCAGTACTTCATCTCCTTGTACTAAAAAAAATTCCCATGGTCACAAGTCTAATTTAGACCCTCATCATGTCTCACTGGACTATTGTAATAAACTCCTAATTGTTTTTACTGACTCATCCTTATCCCCTTCTATAACATTCTACCTGCTGCTGCCAGATTTATCTTCCCTTCCCTGTTCACGTCATTCTGCTTTTGAAAACTATTCATATTATACCCTTTAATCAAGCCCTATCTTCTTGGCCAGGCATGCTCCCCATCTTTTGTCCTAACCCAACCTTCCAATCCCCTATCAAAAAGTTCCCCTTGATGTGTTTTATAATCTAGTCAAATTGAAATGATATACCCTGAAAACATTCTCAGCTTCCTATTCTTGTGCCTTTGTTCAGGATATTTCTAGTTCATCTAAAATCCTTTGTTCTCTTCTCTTGAAATATTAAAAATGTTCCCTTTCTTTAAGGCCCAGTTCAAATGCTGAATCTTCTACTTAAGCCTTCTTTGTTTCACCCAGTCAGAGTTCTTATAGCATTTTGTTATTACCTCTACTTTTCACTTATTGCATTCAAGCTTACATTGTAGCCATATTTGTGCCAGTCTAAACTCCACTATTAAATAGACAGTTTTGTGAAAGCAGAGACTATCTAATCTTCATTTCCTTAACTACCTCAGCACACATCACAGCATCTTCTTCACAAGTAGTACTTAATAAACATATGTTGAATGGATTTTTATAAGGATGAAGATAACCCCCAGAATATATTGGGTAGGAATATTCTTAGGAAATCTAAACCCATTCCTCTCCAGTTCTGACTGTTTCTTTTCAGTAATTTAGTCCAAGTGCTAAAGAAAGGAAATAACTCCCTCCCCTCTTCCTCCCTAGGTATTTATACAAACTTGTTTTCCCTACTTTGGTTTAGGAGAACTGGATATATTAATCCATATTTGTGGAATACTGAAGGATTAAAATTGCTCTGTCAGTGAGGTTTAATATCCCACTTTGTTCAAAACTAGAAATAAACTTTATTTTAAAGGTCACTTCTCAGAAATACATTTAAAAAGCCAGAGGATTGTATAGTATTTCAATGTATCTTCCTTCTAATCTATTCTCTGTTTCTGGGTAGAAAGAGGTCTTGTCCAGGTTTTCTCTTTTGGGGGGGTTGTCTTTCTCTTTTTCTTTCTAACCATTTTTTTCTTCTTCTTAGACAGCACTTCTATGAAAAGTTTTATCTTTCATTAGCTTTTAGGCCACCAGTCATCATGCACTGTCAGAGCCCTTTGGGGCATGTTGAACTTTTATTCCAGTGTTGTCTCTCTCTTGAAGCCTTATCATCATCATTTCTTTGAGTAGTTGTTCCCAGCTTAATATTTGAAGATTAGTCTATGATGGAGCTTTTAATCATATCAACAGAGAAATCAACCTATAGTGTTACTCATCTTGTCTCATTTTTGTAGTTTTAATTAGTATGGCAAGAAATGTAGCTAACTTTAGTCATTAAAGACTGTTCTTTAAATTCTTGTCGAAGCTTTAATAATATATAAGCATGTTCTCATAATTAAATGAGACTGCTAACAGAATCATCATTAATAAAACAAAACCTAATTTGATTATGTGTGCAAATAGATATGTTATGAAAACATGTGTATTCTTACATCTTTCTCTGAATTTCTTCAGTATCTTAAGATATGAGCTGAAAAACCAACAGTGATACATTATTTATATTCTCCTTTAAATGTTTCACTATGTGGACAATGAGCCCAGTGGATAATCCCAGAGAGGTCATACTTTTTCAAAGAAATTGTGGTATATTTAACTTGAATTTTAAAGAACTAACAAAAGACATATATTTTACTTTTGGTCAGTTGAATTAAAAAAGCAACATCAAGAAATTTATATAAACCTAAGCATAGAGCAAATCTATAAGACTGATTAGCAAGCAAAAGTAGAAAGCTGAGTAGATGGGGCAAATGATTTTTTTCTCTTGTTGGCCCCAAGTCAATGCCAGTGAAATATTTTAAAATTTTTTGCCACCTTAATTCTCATGGAACAATGAACAACCTAAATTCTAGTCACTTCATGTGGTCATATATCTCTTGCGAAATTTTTTTTCAAAGTTCCACTTGAATATCAATTATACAACTTGGAGGAAGAACTTGTGTAATCCTACCATTTTCCCATTAATTCCAGAATATGGTTACAGGACTTCATCCCATCACTATTACATATTGAATGACATTTTCCCCATTTGGTTGGAGTAAAGCGACAGGCAGGCTTTCTTTTGGCTAGAATTATCTGGACCTAGAATGAAGGAAAGACCAAATAGTGCCTTTTGATGCTTATGACCCTTTTCTTTATAATGACATTCTTTATAGAAGAAGTCAGTTTTATGCCAATTGGGAAAAAATGCTGCTAATTTATGTAAGATGAGTTCTTAGTGTTCAGAAGTACCCTCATTTTGACACATATTCTTTGAGATTTCCCTGAAAAATACTTATATATAAACTGATCTATGAACAACATCCCTATAAAAGTGCCACTTTGGATGGCACAACTAAATATCCAATAAAGTATTTTGTAGAAAATATGTAACATTACAGTACTTAGAAAAAGGCTTTTGTAGGTTTCATATTTATTTCTGCTTCCTTCTTGATATAATTCATTTTTCTATTAGACTAGAATGTTTTATATCACTTTTTTCTTAGCAATAATTAAACAATATATAAAATGTGTTGATCTCTGCAGATGGACATTTGCCAATATAGAAAGTAGCTTGAAGAAAGAATTTCACAGAAAAACACATTAAATATGTAAGCTGTTCTCTGTATTTAAATTAAATCATTATTTTTGATAATTTGAATATTGTCTGTTCCTTTTCACATTTTTGACTGGTGAGACATACTCTGATAATTACAAACTGTCTGCCATTTTGATTTTAGCCTCCTGGCACATTAATTACATGTTTTCAGTTCCCAGGGACCTAGAAGAAACAGAAGCTGGCCCCATTCCAAAGAATAACACTGGAACAATTTATTTACTTCATAATTTCTTGCAATGGTTCTCATATTAAAAATTACACATCTGACATTTTGTCTTTTAATACTGTAGTTAAGATAATAAGATGCAGCCATATAGGCCCCTACATTAGATAACCCTGAATTTCTGATTACCCATTGCAAGTTACTATGAATACTGAAACTCTGATATGATTTCTAAAATGACTTTCCTTTTCAATCTAGTTATTTATTTAAAAAACATAACTGTCTAGTTTTTTACTCAATTCAAATCAATAAATTTCATCATTGATAATTTTCTTTCCAGGACAACTATTTTGGGTATAATTGTCTCAGTGTTGTTTTGCTTCTCCAGTCTTCACAGCCTACTCTTTGTATTCTACATTTCCTCTTTGAAAGTGTATTTCCACTCTTTCCAAACCCCTTATTTATTTGTCTTCCATCATTAAAATCCAAACTCTTTGAGAATTGGGGACAGTTTCATTTGCTTGTATTTGCATTCTTAGCTCTTAGTACAGTACATGACACATAGTACGTTCTTAAAAAAGTGCTGACTTTGTCTTGGTCTATCTATCTCTTCAGTTTTTCTATCTATCTATCTCTCTATCTATCTATCTATCTTATCATCTACCTTATTTACTTACCTATTGTCTATTGAGTGTAGAACATTGTTTTAGGTTGTAAGAGAAAAAGCAAGCACTTTCACAAGTTCATGCTCCACCTTTGACACATACTGACCATGTGACCCTAGGCAAGGGATTTAACCTCTTCCAGGCATTGAAAATATAAGTTGCAGAGGTCTTGGGTTACAAGGAGATTTCTCATCCACAAGTTCCAGATTATAGTTAAATCAAAGGTCAAATCAATATTCCTGTTCCTAAAATGGGCTTCCTCAGAAGGAAAAACAATATCAGACCACCTAGACAGAGCTATTTGATTTAATGGATAGAGTATTGGATAGAGTCTAAAAGACCTAAGTTCAAATCTTGCCTTTGCTGCTTTCTAGCTGTGTGATCCACAGAAAATTAATTAACTGTCCTCAGCTTAATTTTCTCATTTGTAAAACTGTGGAAATAATAGCATCTATCCTTGAGGGATATGTATATCGAATGGGAAAACTTATGGAAAGCTGTAAATCTTAAATGCTCATAATTATTCTGAAAATGGTAGGAGAAACTGAAGAAAGGAACAGAATAACCAAAGGTTTCCAGAAGATTATATTCCAGCTGGACCTGGAAAAATGAATAAGTTTTCAATAGGCAGAGATTGACTGGGTGTTTGAAGAAAAGGGAGGAGAGCATTATGAGCATATAAATTACAAATAACCAAACTCTGCTAGAGAATATGAAGAATACAAATATGTTGAAAGCATTTCACCCTTCAAAGAGTTTTAATAATAAAGTGTGGAAGACAAGCCATGCACATAGTACCCTATATTTGAAACAGCACTGGAATTGTATTTAGAGGACCACCATTTAATCCCTTACTGACATTACAGCCAGTATTATTTTGTGAAAGTCATGTTTCTTCTTTGGCTTTTCTATCTTCCTCATTTGTAAAGTAACAAATTAGAACTAGAAAATTTCTGAATTGTCTTCCAGCATTAAAACTTTGGACTATTTCCATATGAAAAGTTAGTGATAACAAATACAATTTATAATGAGTAATTTAGTAAATATATAAGATAAATGAGTGAATGTTTTTTTTAAATAATGTAAGACAAAAATAGCTGATCAGATAGGTCACTAGTAAAATGGAAAAAAATGTTGGATGAATTATTTAATTCTGCATCTCAGTTTCCTTTTCACCTCCCTACCACTAGTTTCAACTTAACTCTAGAGATTTGTATTGTTTTGATGCTAATTTTCTTGCCCTAACATCTAAGCTTACCAAATATAGATACAGGAGAATAAGCATTTACAACATACTGTGGTATCTCCAACAATTGACCATAATGTTAAAAACTCTGAGAAAGCTAAATGGTAAATGTAGGAAACCAAAAAAAGTCAATCCTTTCTAGGCTCCTCTTCACAAATATTGTAGGTGATGGACGAGAGGTATAGAGTGAGATATACATTTTCAGATGTGGAGAATAGGTTTATTTGTTCTGAATAAATTATTACAGAGGAGGGTCCACTGAGGGGTGGATGATATTGGGAAATGATACTGATTTTAACAATTTGAAAAATGAATAAAATATTTTTATGTCATCTTGCCCCTACAAATGATGAAAAATCATGGCCTCTGCTGAAAAAAAAATAAAGCTATTTCTATGTTATCACATATCTCCAATTTTTGCTGTTCAATTATTTATGTTGGTGTTAAATAAACTCAACTGGTGATTATAAGATAATGAGTTCAAAGTCAACTCAGGTATCCAGTGTATAAACAGAAGGTAATTTCTTGGAAATATAAAATGTTTAATTTTAACAGTAAATTAAAACAAACAGCATCCTGTTGCTTCCTATAGTTACTAGGTTTGTTGAATGTCTACTAGGTTCAACCCTCTAGGAAAATACACTAATAAAATACCATCAAGGGCTATTTGGCCACAAGGATTATGATAACAGAATATTTTTCACGAACTCAAATTGACTTTCCATTTGGCAACAGATTCATGCAATTCATCCTGCTTGTTTGTAGAGGTATAAGAAAATAATCAGTGTTACCTTCTTAAAACAATGACTGAACAGTGAATTTTCTAAATTCATACAGAAATAAAGTAGACAGTCAATCAATCCTCATATTTTCAAAAGTCTCTTCCAATAAGTTTACCAGAATTCCTTATAGTTGTAAAATAACCTTTAAAAAGCTTTATGTTATACCTTTGACCCAGCCATGCCATTGTTGGGTTTGTATCCCAAAGTGATAATAAGGAAAAAGACTTATACAAAAATATTTATAGCAGCACTCTTTGTGGTGGCAAATAATTGGAAAACGAGGGGGTATCCATTGATTGGGGAATGACTTAATAAATTCTGGTATATGATGGTGATGGAATATTATTGGCCTGAAAAGAATAATCCACTAGAGGAATTCCATGTGAACTGGAAGGCTTCTAGGAATTGATGCAGAGTGAAAGGATAAGAACGAGGAGAACATTGTACACAAAGACTGATACACTGTGGCACAATTTAATGTAATAGACTTTTCTACCACCAGCAATGCAATGACCCAGAACAATCCAGAGAATCTTATGTGAAAGAATACTATCCACATCCAGAGAAAGAACTGTGGGAAAGAAACACATAAACAAACAAACATATGATTGATCACATAGTCCGATAGGGGTATGATTAGAGTTTTGATGTTAAAAGATCACTTTACTACAAATATAAATAACATGAAAATAGGTTTTGAACAATGATATGTGTATAACCCAGAGGAACTGCTTGTCAGCTTCAAGAGAGGGGAGGAAAGAGTGGAGGTGGATGGGATATCATGAATCATGTAACCATGAAAAACTATTCTAAATTAAAAAATAAAAATTCTTGAAGTCAAAAAAACTTATGTTATGCTTATATAAGGTATATACATATACTACTTCTAAAAGTGAAATTTTTGAAAAACAATATAAGAATTTTCCATAACTGGTCATGAAAAGTTATTGTGGTAGAAAATATATCATTTGCATTATATTCACTTGATATAGGCCAATTATAACTAAATTTTAATAGTTCTTCATGTATATGAAATTGAACTCTAATACAAGCCTATTTGGGAAATATATTTTGAAAACAACATGCTACAGAATTTTTAGAAAATAATATTCTTTCCCCATGTTTGAAATATATAACATTGTACAGAGTTTCAAGGTATTGTTCCAGACCTTAGCCTGACACTTAAAAGGTGCTTAATAAATATTTATTGATTATTGATTGAGTGATGCTAAAAGTAAAGTCCATCAGTGTTATCTTCCACATTATTTAATATATGCAAAACAATTCTTCACCTGGAGAACAAGGACCTATTAAACTTTGCATATTAAATAGCAGTAATTAAACTGCATCTTAAATAGAAATTCTGTATTGAATTTGAATAATAACTAATAGAGCCCTTTCCCAAAAAATAGAGGTTGTTGGGTGTCATCCCCTCCCATTTTATCCCCCCAGCAACTTAACAGAAAAGTCAGGCAAACAATAGGCATTGATTCATAGTTGGCCATGGAATTTTGGAAATCATTCAACATTAGTATATGTAAATCCTTCAGAATATTATTAATGGAAAAAATTTTGATTAGTAGATTTTATTTTTTTCATTTTATTTTATTTTTATCTTGAGGATGGATCTGAGTATATAGGTAGATTTTTAAAAGTTATGCTATTTCCATCTTACTGTTATTTGTGCATTTTTTATTTCCAGAGTGCTAGGAAACAAAAAGAGATGATTGTGTGTCATCATCTACACAAAGATATGATTTTAACACAACTTTAGTATGGGTTATAGTTCTTCTACACACCCTCTCTGCTATCTTTTATGGACATTTTATTTCCTCCAGGTCAAGAATAAAACATTTTGAAAAATTAATTCAAATTTCATAAATTCTCACCAGACTATTTAATTGAAAGACTTTAGATATGCATGTTATGTATATTTACTTTGATAAGGGCTAAGTTTACCACCTTTAATAATTTTTCTCTTTAAATTTACTGTTCCAAAATTGTTCTGCTCTACAAATAGATCATTGGGCAACTGTAAACCAGTGGTTAAGGACACTTGGTCTGGAATCAGGAAGAACTGCATTCAAATCAAGCCTCAGATAATTCCCAGCTGTGTAACCTTGAGCAAGTTACTTGACCTCGGTTCACCTAAGAGCCAGCTAGGTGGTTAGAGTGCTAGGCCTGCAGTCTGGAAGACTTGAGTTAAAACCCAGCTTTAGATATTTCCTAGTTGTGTGAACTTGGACCCTGGAGCTTCCAGGTCTGTATTAAAGAGTACACCTGATTCAGATTACAATTCCATTGGCTCAGTGAATGTAGTGGGAGTGTCAAGGACACCCCAAAAGGCTAAGAAGCTTTCCCCTAGAATTACAGCATACTTTTTTCTTTATGCCTGGTTCTCCTATAAACTTGTGGGGAAAGAACTTCTATGCAAGCTCAGAGTCACAATAACTTGCTCTCCAGATAATTCCATATCACTGGAATTACCTGAGGAATCCTTAACTTTGCTCCCTGTACTTCTTTCAAATACTCATGAGTTCAAGGAGTCTCATACTTTTGAAACCTCAAGTGATATACCTGAAACTCTAGACCACATCCTACTTAAATCAGCTCTCCTTTTCCAATGTAAAACTAAATCTATCCCACCTCCTTCCATTCCTCAGTACCCTCTCTCAAAGGAGGCAATTGAGGGCATTACCCCTGCAAACAACTAACTAATTGAGCAAGACATCATATGTCCCTGCAAATATGAATACAATACTCCCATCCTGCCTGTTAAAAAGCAAAAATTGAGGCCCTATAGCAGGAATCTCTATCAGTTTGTACAGGATCTGAGAGCCATGAACAATCACATTATAGACACCCTGTAGTTTCCAACATAAATACTATTGTTTCTTTCATTCTTAGCACAGCTACATACTTTACAGTAGTAGACTTGTGCTCAGTCTTCTTTTCTATACCTATTCATGAAGATTCCAGACATATCTTTGCTTTCACACAGAAATGCAATTAGTAGATGTGGCTTCATCTGCCTCAAGGTTATGTAGAAAGTCCCAAACTTTTTGCACGAATTTTGAGCCAAGACACAGAAAATATAAAAATTTAAAAAAAGAATAAATTAATTAAATATGTAGATGATTTACTCTTGGCTTCAGCAAATGCTGAAGTGTGCCAAGAGGATAATGAGCACCTCCTCCTAGAACTATATAAAAGAGGGCACAAGATCTCAAAGGAAAAGTTTCAGTGGTGTCTCCCCAAAGTAGAATACTTGGGATTTATTTTTACTGCTGCTGCCTGCACTATTTATCCAAAGCACATTGATAATATTCAAAAATTAAGCACTCCTCCCACTAAAAAGCAATTGAGAGTGATTCTTGGAGCAACAGGATTTTGTCGGCAATGGATCCCTTGCTATGGAGAAATCAGTAAGTCCTTTTTAGTACTCACAAAAAACTCAGTCCCTGAACCTCTTAAATTAGAAACAGAACACATAACAGCTCTTTCAAACTTAAAACAGGCTATCCTGTCTACCCCTGCTCTAGGCATCCCAAATTATGAAAAACCGTTTAACCTATATGTACATGAACAAAAAGGGGTAGGTTCAGGTGTTCTAACTCAATGTTTGAGACTTGCTTAATGCCCAGTAGCTTATTATTCAGCCAAATTGGACCTAGTATCTGCCAGAGCACCACCATGCATTAGAGGAGTAGCTGCTACAGCTTTATTGGTAACCAAATCAGCCAATCTGGTATTGGGATGCCCTCTGACCATAATGTGCCCACATGAGGTTGAGGCATTGCTATAAAGACATAGAACACTGGAATTTACTGATCAAAGGACTACTAGGTATGAGATAAACCTACTAAACAATGAAAATATCCCACTAAAACACTGTGGAGAACTTAATCCTGCAACATTGCTACCCAATTTGCCAACTTCCAGAGAACCTTTACACGATTGTACATCTTTAGTGTCCATTGTTTACAAACCTCATAATGACTTGCTGGACACACAATTGGATAATTCTGTTTTAATATTATTTACAGATGGTTCTTCATTTATGAGATATGGTGTGCACTATACAGGAGCTGCAGTAGTTACCCAATTTATTACAGTCTGGTCAGTTTCTTTACCCTCAAATATAAGCGCACAAGGTGCAGAACTCACAACAGTGAAACATGCCTGTATCATTGCAAAAGATAAAAGAGTCATAATTTACACAGATTCCCACTATGCCATTGGCATATGGCATGCTGTTGGCATGCTATGGCTTCAGAGGGGATTCTTAACATCAGCTGGAAAATGTATTGCCAATGCAAACCTTATTACTGAACTTCTTTCTGCCCTCCAGCTCTCTGAAGCCATAGTTTTCATTAACTGCTCTGAATACACAGGTGGCAATTACCCTGTCTCTAGGGGAAATAAGCAAGCAGATATCACAGCCTTAGAAGGACCTGAATTAATTTTTCAACTAACAATTATTGATGATTTGGATTAATCCCTTTCCTATAATGACAAGGAAGTGGGAAAATGAAAGCAAAAATTTAAAACAAAACAGATTAATGGAGTATGGGTGTCATCTGAAGGAAAAGTTCTGCTCCCTAGAAGATTTTATCCACAAAGTTGCCAATCTATTCATAAAAATGGTCACTTTGGCACCCAGGGCATCATTCGCTCTGTTAAAAGAGTATGGATAGCCCCTGGTATAACTACTAAAGCCTTTAAAGTATGTACAACCTGCCCAATTTGCCAGGCCTTTAATCAACATGCCTTTCGTGGCAAAGGCTTTGGTGGACATCCTCTCACACATCATTTGAATATTTACAAATCAATTTATCTCTATGCCAAAAGCTGGACAGTCATAGTCAATCAGCTGACCAGGTGGACTGCTTGGGCCACATCTGCTTTTGTTGCCAAAGTCCTTTTAAAAGAAATTATTCCCCATTTTGGACTGCCAGCACATATTGACTCAGATAGAGGAACTCATTTTACTTATTCAGTCCTATCACAAATTTATTCATGTTTGAGGATAATTCCTAAATTTCGTACACCATATCATCCCCAGAGCTTTGGCCAAGTTGAACCAATGAATAAATAACTTAAAACTATGACTGGCAAATTGTCCATCGAGACTCATTTAAAATGGCTTGAAATTCTACCTCTGGCCCTTTTTTATCTCAGAAACAGACCCAGAGGTGATTTACATATCTCACCATTTGAGATGCTATATCTCACTGCTAGGAGAGTATACAACCATTGTTACATATATCAGACAATTACAAACAAAATTGCAAGAACTTCAAAACTCTGGAGCTGCTGTTCAAGCAGACCCCGTAAACTTCTCACTTCATGATTTAAACCCTGGTGATAGTGAGCTATATAAAGATAAAAAGATATATATATATATATATATATATATATATATATATATTGATTCATATACCTCACAACTCAGCCATCCATTCCTAAGTGATCCCTATGTTTTTCAGCACCCATTTCAAAGAGAATATATTATTCTAAACTGCAAAGTTTAAATTCTTTTTGAGAGTAATTTTAGGTTAAGAAACATGCTACATCTCTGATATAGAAAGTGAACTGTTTGGAGAAGGCACCATAAAGATGCCTCCACAGACCACATACTACACCAGAAGATTCAGAGTGAACTTTAGGATGTGGTGATATGAATTGTGTGGGATTTAATATATTTGTTTTTGTAGGTATACTCTTATGCCGAAGGGAACTCTTCCCTAACTGGCTTTTTATCAATATTCCTAGCAATCATTGATTTTGTTCTCTTTTCCTGTTATCCCCAAATTATTGTAATTTCAAAGTTGGTTATGTTTACAAGATCCATTGGAGAGACTAGTCTTCCACAGATCTTGAGGGGAATGTATGATTGAAAAATCTGTTACCCTAAAAAGAACTAAATTTCTCAGGAGTCCACTGACTTCCTGACATTATGTACTTCCTGTAGTCAGAGGATATTAGTGAGTGGGCAGTCCTCTTGGGTGTCTTTCTTGGGCTTGCAGCCAGCATGGTGGTGGTGGTAAGCTAAGTGCAGGGATTTTAAATGGGCTAATCAACCATGGGCACACGGTCTTTATTTTGTATCCTCTTTATTCTTTGATTTCTAATTTAATGATCATTAAATCCCTTAAATGTAATATTTTAATATTTGAGATTTTGAAAAATTTTTACAGTTCAAACCCAGCTTCAAATATTTCCTAGTTGTGTGATACTTCAGTTACTTCCTAGTCACTTATACCTGTGATTGCTTGACAGAAAAATCCACTGGAGAAGTAGATGACAAATAATTCTAGTGTCCTTGCCAAGAAAACACCATTGTTACCTTAGTCAATGGGGTCACAAAGAGTGACTAAACAACATTTACTGAACAATAACAATAACAAATATAACAAATTTGTCCTCTTATTTTGTAAGTCTTTTAATTCTGTTTCAGCAAAACTAAAAACTGAATCATGTAACTTGATTTCATTTAAT
Source organism: Monodelphis domestica (assembly GCF_027887165.1). Taxonomy (NCBI): domain Eukaryota; kingdom Metazoa; phylum Chordata; class Mammalia; order Didelphimorphia; family Didelphidae; genus Monodelphis; species Monodelphis domestica. The sequence goes on from NC_077228.1 coordinate 390,277,618, forward strand.
GTCATGCCCATTTTCCATTAATAAATGTCTTTAATTTTATAAAAATGGTATTCCACATCAAATTTAAAAAATCTCAAAATTATAGAAAAAATTAGATTGAATAGCAAGGAAAAACATCATAACACATGAATAAGAGAGTCAGGAATTTAGCCCAAGAAAGTAAAGAAAGTTCAATTGTATTGCAGTTGTGTACCTATCTATTCTCTACAATGAGTACCATAATAGCATCTACTACACAGGGTTTCTGTAAAGTTCAAATGAGATCATATTTGTAAAAAAAGCACTTAGTGCAGTGCCTAAAGCACTGAATAGTATGTATTTAATAAATTTTTATAACTTTCTACCTCCCTTCTCATCACACCCCCAAGTTGAAAAAAGATATTAATTTCAAACAAACTGTTATTGTAAAATATTCCAGAGAATCTCTCCTCTTATTAGGGTATTTGGACTGATTTCTTGTTAAAGTACACTATGTCATAGAGGCCCAAGACTTTCTGACCTTGGTCAATGTAGCCAGTAAAATCAGTGATTTGGTCAGGGTTAAACAACTGTACATTGAATAAAGCAATCATCCCCTAAGAAGGAAACAAAGGAAAAACAAACAAAAAACTGTTGACCAAGTTATTCCTTTAAGAAATGATTAAAGAGAAAATATTACCTGCTTGACATAATAACAAGTTTGCACCAATTAACCTAAGTCAGCTTTTCTAAAATTCTAACAAGCCTTTTCTTCATAGCCATACTTTTGGATCAGGATTAGTGTCTAGAAAGTAATTAGTGCATAAATAACTTAAATGTCATTGATAGATCATCTGGAATTGAAAATGCCTACTTTATTCTCTTTCCCAGCATGGTTCCCCAATGTCAGGTAGCAGAAGTGCATGCAGGTGCATGCTAAGGAAAAGGAAAGTTATGAAACCAATTATTTAAGATAACTTTCATAGGATCCAGGTTTTGGAAAAAAAACTAATATTCTCCATATTTTAGAAAAAAGTCTTTTTTTATTATTTCAAAAATATTTTAACTACTTTAAGCAAGTCAATATATTTAGGGAATAATAAAAAGGATGAGGAAAAACAATCTTTTACTAAATGCCTACTATGACTACCATGCTAAGCACTTCACAAATATTATCTCATTGTGTTTACAATCCTTACAAAATCCTGTGATGTGCTATTGTTATTCCCAACTTACAATTGAAGAAACTGAGGCAATCAGAGATTAAGTTACATGGTCAGGGTCTTAGAACTAATAGGTATATGAATAAGATTTTAACTCAGGGTTTCCAGACACTAGTCTCAGAATCCTATCTAATTTTAATATGAATGAAATTTCCCACTATCAGTACTTAGTGAGTCTGGTGAAAAGTCTGCATTTTTTAATTAACTATCTTTAAAGTAGCCCAGATCTACACATATGATGTTGGATTAATCAGTAGAAAGTATGTAGGAGGACACAAGTAAGACACTGAAATTTCTTGTCTCCTTTGACTGAGCAGAAGATAAAAAAAATCTTCCTTGTTTTAAGTTTGAAACACAGACAGAAAAAAATCTAAGAGAAGCTCTGTTCTTTTTTGATGGTGTGTATAATCATCAATGTATGAGTGCAACCTAAGAATGATTAAAAGAGAAATTAAATACTTTTTTGTTCAATCACTGTAGACATATCTGATTGTGACTTCCATTTGGAGTTCTCTTGGGGAAAATTTTCAAGTGGTTTGCCACTTCCTTCTCTAGCTCATTTTATAGAAGAGGAAACTGAGGCACCCATGGTTAAGAGATTTGCATAGTGCTATACACTTGGTAAGTGTCTGAGTTCAGATTTGAATTCATGTCCTTCTGACTCCAAACCCAGGCATCTATCTACTAAGCAACCTGGATGCCTAAAACTCAAATCAATATCTCAATCCAACTTATAGACCAGATCAGTAGTAGCCTATACATAGATATGAAGAGATATCAGGAGACAGCTCCATTGGAAAGTTGGGAAGACAAAAAGGTAATGACTGTAAATGTGATTTCCTCAGGTTGCCAAAAAAACAGACAAATTAAAATACCTCAGGACTTTAGAGTAATAATGATTCTGAGAAAAAATTTGGTATGTCATAATATGTTAAAATATATATGGGTTTTCAATTGCTCTTGTTGAAATATCAATATTTTATAACAATTTACAACTCAATGTGCTAATAAAAATATATTTCCCTATATTTTGCAAATTCATATTATGATTTTACCCTGTTTGCCTGAAAGCATTCATAATATTGAAATTTGAAAAATATCTAGGTGAAAATAGTACTTATGGCTATTTCTTCTCATTCTAATCAGTATATTAAACAAATTTCATCCTTAAATTTCCATTAAACTCTCTATCAACTCTGTGTTTTTTTTCCTTTCAGGTCTATATGTAAATTGCAGAATAATAAAAATGTGACCACAGTATCTTGTACACATTTTCTGTCAAATGTCCCCAATGTGAAGATACTATTTTGTGTATAACTATTTCTTGATTAAATGAGTATTTAAAAAGACCAGAGATTCCTGGAGGTGGAGTCAAGATGGTGGCCTAGAAAGAGCAGACCTCTGAAAACCCTTCATTACCGATCAAAAACTAAATGCCCCTAGGGGACTGAAAACCAAACTTAACACCAAGATAGAACCAAGGAACCCTTGTGCTGGACTTAATTCAAAAGGTACACTCCCCGAAAAGCCGGAATCTGAGAAAACTCAGGTTTAAGGGGAAGACAGAAGGAAGGTCCAAGGACCCATCCTCCACCCACCCAGAGCACTGAGAATCCAGCAGCAGCAGGAACTTCTGGGAGGGCAAAGGTGCTGGTCTGAAGGGCAAAGCCTGAGAGCTGGCCAAGTCCAGAGCATACAACACAGATGGCAGGGAAGGAGCTAGAGAGGGAACATAGACCTGGCAGCCTGGCCAGAGCTATGGAGATCCTCCATATTTGCTCCAGCCTTCTAGGAAGTTTAGGACTCACAAGAAACCCAGTCCAACTAAGCTGAACTTAATCCCATCAAAAGTCTCCAGAACTCAGAGAAGCCCAGCCTCCACACCCATCCTCATTGACTGCTGGACTGTAAGCTAATCAAAGCCTTCAGAGGACAGGGAAGCTCAAACCCCTAACAGCCCTCCCTGAGAACCTACACCAAGAAATCTTCTGTTAAAGCTCCAAGAAGGGAGACTGATAGAAGCCCCCCAAAAAAACAAAAAAAAATTGAGAGGAAGAAGAGCACAGACAAATATGGGGAGTAAAGAAGGGGTGAATTTGAGCAAACAAGAGAAAAAGAAGAAATAACCTACAATAGACAGCTTCTACTCAGCAAAAAGAACAGAGGGGGATAGATCAGTAAACAAAAAAATCAGAAATCCCAGTGAATTGGATACAGGCTGTGAAAGAACTCAAAACACAACTAAGAGAGGCTGAAGACAATTGGGAAAAGAACTTAAAAATTAAGATAAGTCATCTGGAAACAGAGGCACTAGAACAAAAATGAGAAAATAGTGTCTTGAAAGCCAAAATCAACCAGCTGGAAAATGAGGCAAAGAAGATGAAAGATGAGGCAAAAGAGATGAAAGATGAGGTAAAGAGGATGAAAGACAATCTTCAAAGAAAATCAGACCAGAAGGAAAAGGATGACCAAAAAGCCAGAGATAAAATCCAATCTTTAAGAACCAGAATACAACAACTGGAATTAAGTCACCTTTCAAGGCAGCAGGACACTATAAAACAAAACAAAAAAATGAAAAAATTGTGGAAAATGTGAAGCATCTCATTCACAAAACAGACAATTTAGAAAATTGTTCAAGAAGAGACAATTTAAGAATCATTGGACTACCAGAAGACCGTGACAAAAGAAAAAGCCTGGACATAATACTAGAGGAAATTATTCAGGAAAACTGCCTGATATCCTAGAACAAGAGGGGAAAGTGGAAATTGAAAGAATCCATAGATCACTCCCCATATTTAATCCCCAACTGACAACACCAAGAAAGGTTATAGCCAAATTCAAAAACTATCTGACCAAAGAAAAGATATTACAAGCTGCCAAGAAGAAGCCATCCAGATACCATGGAAACACGGTGGGGATAACACAAGATCTGGCTGCATACACACTGAAGGACCAAAAGGTATGGAATAAGATATTCCAGAAAGCAAGGGAACTAGGTCTACAACCAAGAATAAAATACCCATCAAAACTGACTATATTCTTACAGGGGAAACACATTCAACACAATAGAAGAATTCCAAGCATTCTAAAAGGAAAGACCAGACCTAAATAGAAAATTTGATGTCCAAGCACAGAATTCAAGAGAATCATCAAAAGGTAATTAAAAAAGAGGGGAGAAAAAAACAAAACAAAACAACAAAAAATTATTTAAAAGACTCAATAAGTTAAAATGATATGTATCCCTGTAAGAAAAGAGATTATTGGTAACTCTTAAAAAATGTTGCTATCACCTGGGCAGCTAGAAGAATCACACTTAGAGGAAACAGTGACAAACTGTATAGGAAGAAAGGTCAAGACATAAATAGTTATATAGATATATGCATGCATAAATACATATACACGTGTGTGTGTGTATATACAACTAGAGCTACAAAAAAGAGTTTAATACTAAAAGAAATGGGAAAAGAAACAAGTGGGGGTAAATTTATATGTCACAAAGAAGATCATGACGGGAGGGGGGAGAACATCAATACACTGGAAGGGTTAAGAGGTTGGAGATAGGAAATACTCAAATGTTACATGATTTGAAACTGACCCAAAGAGGGAAAAACAATCCAAACCATTGGGGAAGAGAATGGATTTGCACCCTATAGGGGAGTAGAAGGGTAAAAAATGGACTGGTGGGGAGGGAAGCAGTACAAGGGAGGGAGAGGGTGGGGGGAGTGAATTTTAAAAAGACTACAGGGGAAAATAAGGGAGGGAATAAGAATGGAGGGGGTAGAAAGGGAAGTAAAATAAGGGAGGTAATGGGGGGGGACTGACTATAAACAATCATTGGGGTAGAAGGAAATAGCAAAAGAAGAAAAGGCAGGACCAGGAGTAGAAATCAGAATGCTGGGAAATACAAAGCTAGTAATCATAACTCTGAATGTGAATGGAATGAACTCACCCATAAAAAGCAAGCAAATAGCAGAGTGGATTAGAATCCCAAACCCTACCATATGCTGTCTGCAAGAAACACACATGATGAAGGTAGATACGGATAGGGTGAAAGTAAGAGGATGGAGACAAATCTATTGGGCATCAACTGATAAAAAGAAGGCAGGAGTAGCAATCATGATATCGGACAAAGACAAAGTGAAAATAAATCTAGTTAAAACAGATAGGGAAGGTAATTACATCCTGATAAAATGCAGTATAGACAACGAGGAAATATCTGTACTCAATATGTATGCACCAAATGGCAGAGCATCCAAATTTCTAAAGGTGAAACTAGAGGAGCTCAAGGATGAAAAAAATAGAAAAACTATACTAGTGGGAGATCTGAACCTTCCTCTATCCGAACTAGATAAATCAAACCAAAAAATAAATAAGAAAGAAGTGAGAGAAGCAAATGAAATCTTAGAAAAATTAGAGTTAGTAGACATATGGAGAAAAATAAATAGGGACAAAAAGGAATACAGCTTCTTTTCAGTAGCACATGGTACATTCACAAAAAAACTGACTATGTATTAGGGCACAAAATCGTTGCAAACAAGGGCAAAAGGGCAGAAATAATAAATGCAACCTTCTGAGACCACAATGCAATAAAAATAATAATTAGTAAGGGTACATGGAGAGATAAACCAAAAATTAATTGGAAAACAAACAATATGATTCTCCAAAACCAGTTAGTTAAAGAAAAAATCGTAGAAACAATTAATAACTTCATTGAAGAAAATAACAATGGTGAGACATCCTTTCAAAACTTATGGGATGTATCCAAAGCAGTACTCAGGGGGAAATTTATATCCTTGAGTTGGTACATAAACAAATTAAGAAGGGCAGAGGTCAATGAATTGGTCATGCAAATTAAAAAACTAGAAAGTGAAAAAAATAAAAATCCTCAGATGAAGACCAAATTAGAAATGCTAAAAAACAAAGGAGAAATTAATAAAATTGAAAGTCAAAGAACTATTGATTTAATGAATAAGACTAGAAGCTGGTACTCTGAAAAAACAAATAAAATAGACAAAGTAGTAGTCAGTCTAATTAAAAAAAGGAAAGAAAAAAAACAAATTGACAGTATCCAAGATGAAAAGGGAGACCTCACCTCTAATGAAGAGGAAATCAAGGCAATCATTAAAAACTACTATACCCAATTATATGGAAACAAATACAGCAATCTAAGTGATATAGATGAATACTTACAAAAATATAATTTCCTAGACTAAAAGAGGAAGAAATAAATTATCTAAAGAACCCCATATCAGAAAAAGACATTGAACAAGCCATCAAAGAACTCCCTAAGAAAAAATCCCCAGGTCCAGACAGATTCACAAATGAATTCTATAAAACATTCAAAGAAGAGCTAATCCCAATATTATACAAACTATTTGACATAATAAGCCAAGAAGGGGTTCTACCAAATACTTTTTACAACACAAACATGGTACTTATCCCAAAACCAGGCAGGTTAAAAACAGAGAAAGAAAATTATAGGCCAATCTCCTTAATGAATATAGGTGCAAAAATCTTAAATAGGATACTAGTAAAAAGACTCCAGCAAGTCATCACAAGGGTTATCCACTATGATCAGGTAGGATTCATACCAGGAATGCAAGGATGGTTTAATATTAGGAAAACCATCCACATAATTGACCACATCAACAAGCAAACCGACAAAAATCACATGATTATCTCAATAGATGCAGAAAAAGCCTTTGACAAAATACAACACCCATTCTTATTGAAAACACTAGAAAGGATAGGAATAGAAGGGCCTTTCCTAAAAATAATAAACAGTATATATCTAAAACCATCAGGACATATCATCTGCAATGGGGATAAACTCGAAGCCTTCACAATAAGTTCAGGAGTCAAACAAGGATGCCCATTATCACCTTAATTATTTAATATTGTACTAGAAACACTAGCAGTAGCAATTAGAGAAGAAAAAGAAATTGAAGGTATTAAAATTGGCAATGAGGAGACCAAGCTGTCACTCTTTGCAGATGATATGATGATTTACTTAAAGAATCCTAGGGAATCAACTAAAAGGCTAATCGAAATAATCAACAACTTTAGCAAAGTTGCAGGATACAAAATAAACCCACATAAGTCATCAGCATTTCTAAATATCTCCAACACAGTTCTGCAGCAAGAATTAGAAAGAGAAATTCCATTTAAAGTCATCCGAGACAAATCTATCTGCCAAGACAAACAGAGGAACTATATGAACACAACTACAAAACACTCTCCACACAATTAAAACTAGATCTAAACAATTGGAAAAACATTGATTGCTCATGGGTGGGACTAATTAACATAATAAAAATGACCATCCTACCCAAACTTATCTATCTATTTAGTGCCATACCTATTGAACTACCAAAAAACTTTTTTACTGAATTAGAGAAAACCATAGCAAAGTTCATTTGGAAGAACAAAGTACAAAGGATATCCCGGGAAATAATGAAAAAAAAATACAAAGGAAAGTAGCCTTGCTGTCCCAGAACTCAAACCATATTACAAAGCAGTGTTCATCAAAACAATTTGGTACTGGCTAAGAGACAAAAAGGAGGATCAGTGGAATAGACTTGGGGTAAGTGACCTCAGCAAAACAATCTATGACAAACCCAAAGATCCCAGCTTTTAGGACAAAAATCCACTATTTGATAAAAACTGCTGGGAAAATTGGAAGACAGCATGGGAGAGATTAGGTTTGGATCAACATGTCACACCCTACACAAAGATAAACTCAGAATGGGTGAATGACTTGAATATAAAGAAGCAAACTATAAGTAAATTAGGTGAACACAGAATAGAATACATGCCAGACCTTTGGGAAGGGAAAGATTTTAAAACCAAGCAAGACTTAGAAATAGTCACAAAATGTAAAATAAATAATTTTGACTACAACAAATTAAAAAGTTTTTGTACAAACAAAATCAATGAAACTAAAATTAGAAGGGAAGCAACAAATTGGGAAACAATCTTCATAACAAAAACCTAAGGCAAAGGTCTAATTACTCAAATTTATAAAGAGCTAAACCAGTTGTACAAAAAATCAAGCCATTCTCCAACAAAAAATGGGCAAGGGACATGAATAGGCAATTTTCAGTTAAAGAAATCAAAACTATTAATAAGCACATAAAAAAGTGTTCTAAATCTCTTATAATCAGAGAGATGCAAATCAAAACAACTCTGAGGTATCACCTCACACCTAGCAGATTGGCCAACATAACAGCAAAGGAAATTAATGAATGCTGGAGGGGTTGTGGCAAAGTCGGTATATTAATTCATTGCTGGTGGAGTTGTGAATTGATCCGACCATTCTGGAGTGCAATTTGAAACTATGCCCAAAGGGTGATAAAAGACTGCCCTTTGATCCAGCCATAGCACTGCTTGGTTTGTACCCCAAAGAGGTAATAAGGAAAAAGACTTGTACAAGAATATTCATAGCTGCATTCTTTGTGGTGGCCAAAAATTGGAAAACGAGGGGATGGTCTTCAATTTGGGAATGGCTGAAACAAATTGTGGTATATGTTGGTGATGGAATACTATTGTGCTAAAGGGAAAAATAAAGTGGAGGATTTCCATGGAGACTTGGACAACCTCCAGGAAGTGATGCAGGGTGAAAGGAGCAGAACCAGGAAAACATTGTACACAGAGACTGAAACACTGTGGTACAATCAAACGAAATGGACTTCTCCATTAATGGCTTTACAATGTCCCTGAACAATCAGCAGGGATCTATGAGAAAAAAAAAAAACACCGAGGAAAAGCCATTGCTTGACTACAGAGGTTGAGGGGATATGATCAAGGAGAGATGCTCAATGAGCATCCTAATGCAAATACCAACAACAAGGAAATGGGTGCAGAGCAAGGACACATGTGAGACCCAGAGGAATCCAGAGTCTGCTATGGGAGGGATGGCGGGAGGGGAAGGAGGAAAAGAAAATGATCTTTGTTTCCAATGAATAATGTATGAAAATGACCAAATAAAATAATCTTTTAAAAACAAAACAAAACAAAAAAAGACCAAAGACAACAGGTTTACTGGATCTGACTTGTACTATCTACTATTATTATCATGATCTTAATATTTCTCCCTGATTTTTTTCCCTTCACTTAAAAGTCACTGACCTAAAAATGACACAATGTTTTGACAACTACAGATACTATGGTGCTAATAGTTAAAGGATACAATAATTCATCTGATAGCTGCAGCTATTTTTTAGATTGAAGGAGGCTCACAAGTTATATGTTAATCATTACTCAAGATCATCCCATCTATCATTCAGTTAACCATTACACACATCCATGGGCAGGCATCCCTGCAGTTCAAATAATCACCCCCCCCCCACCGTCCACAACATTGTTTCCTTACACTCTTTTTGAATGAAATGAGACTGTTCACATTAATAGATTTCAGGACACTTAAGCAAGTCATCACATTTTAAAATATATCAGAAATGATTGAGTTGATTTGATGTTACCTTTAATTAATACTTTTCTCTGGTTTCATTGGTTATCCACTCTTCTTTGAGAATGACATTAAAAGCAGTCAGGGTAGAAGTAAATGTGTGTATGAGAGGGTGGAGAGAGGGGGTTGCCATTTTCCACACTGCAGCCTAAATAAAACATTTCCAGAACTCAATTTCCTTAAGCATTTAACACACTTAAAATTTTTTTCTCTCCCTACCCCCTTCTCTAACCCTATATACTCTTTTAAATGCCCATTTTGATTTCCTGTACTTCCTTTTAGAAAAAAATGATGGAAAAGTCAATGCCAGATGTTTTCCTTCAGAGAACATGATTGCTGATAAGCTGCCGTTCTAGGATGTTGCCTTCAATCAAGTCGTCTCTGTTACAGGTATAGAGAGTAGGCATAATTCTTACTTTAGCAATTTTCTGTAAATTGTTCTGCTAAATAGAAATATATTACTTCAAGTCTGGGAAAATGATGATAAACTTGACCCTTTAGCTCTGCTTATGAAGGTCATTTTGGTTAAGCATAGGCAAAATAAAATCCAGGGTATATTTTCACTGCCTGTTCCTATGATTTCATTCCTCCCTAACTGCCTCAGCTTCTCATATCTCATTATGTTAATTTAATGGCCTCTTTGACAGGGAAACCTCATCCATAATCTTGGAAATATAGAATGGATTTAATTTTCAAGGTTGTATTTTCAGAAAATTATTAATGTCCCTTTCAAAATCATCAAGACTGAATTATAGTTCAGCAAAAGAAAATATATTAAGTACATGAGAGGTCCCGTTTAGAATCCAGGAAAGCCAATTGGCAATCTACTTGCAATTATTTAACTTCTTTGAGCCCTGGATTGTTAAACTTATTATGAATTATCCATGCTAGCCATTATCCTGAAAAATTAAACCTCCAAGCCACATTCAAACTTCATCAAGAATTGTCACCAAAATAATTATGGGGCTTTTAAAAAAAACTGTCAGGTTGCTTTTCAGTTTTAAATGTTATCTAGATAATGATCCTTAAATACCGGTCTCATCTGAAATGAATAAAATTGTCCTCTTTTTGAGAAGTGAATTTGCAAAGCAATAGTAACGTGTATTTGTATGTAGTCCATATTTTCCTCTGCATGTAGGTATTTGAGCCAATTAAATATCTATACAACATATTAAAATAAACATTATGTAACCGATTCTAGGGATTATCATAATTAAAGGACCTTGTGGTTTTGAACACTGAAGCCTTGTTAACAGACTTTCCCAAATCAGGACAAATATTTTTCATTGAAAATTCTTTGCTTCTAGTCTTCTAAAGAGAATCTCTAGTTAATGACAGAAATTTAAAAAAAAAGCAAACCTTTTTTTCCTTCAAGATAAATCATTATTTATATCTATCTGCTGTCTACTACAAGTATTTTTGAGCTAATATGAATATAGTACTGATATGTGTTGTTTTCTCTAATCAAAGAGGGCCAAAATGACATCACTGGGGATGCTTTTTGAGTCAAGTATATATTGAATTTAAATGAAGTAGAGATGCACAAATTTGTAGAACTCACTATCTCTCTCAGAGTCATTGAAATCCAATGGAAATACAAAATGAAGACTATTTGTTATACCTCAGGAAAGAGTAGATGACTTTGCTTTCTTCAAAGCCTAAACTATAATGCCTGTTTCAATAATTATGAAGGTAAAATATTTTCATATGCCCCTTCTGCAGGGGAAGAAGGAAAAGGGGGAAGGGATTCACATAGCTAGAGTAAACATCCCCTAACTCACCAAGAATTAGAAGCCCTGTTAGTTAACCACAACCTGGTTTAAAGCTGAGATGGTATACAGGTATATTAGATGTTTAAGTAAATTAGTACCTCTGATGTCAGGGCTTGCTGAGCACTTTTCAAGGCTGCTTATCCATCATTGGTGTCTACCTTTCAACACTCACCTGTGCTTTCAAAAATCTGGAGCGGGCACAGTAGCCACATTATGGTAAAATAGCACTGATAGATTATAGAATAATGAAGGATGGAGAGAAATATGGTTCCTTTTTGCTGAAACATAATTCAGCATTAATCAGTTTATAAAAAGACATTAAAGACAGTCTGAAAATAGAATTTCAAAAATTAAATCTAATGTTATGGTTGTAAGTTTCTCTGTCAGATAAGTTACACTGAATTATATCTAGTCCAATCCTGTTAATGTGTAACTGAAGAACCATATTCCAAACTTGCACACATTCACGTTCACATAGTTAATTCATAGAATCAGAATTGGAAATCAATTAGTATGACTAATTAATACCATTATGCCAGTCTTTTGGCAAATATTTCTAGTCAGTTTGAGAACCCACAAAATAAGCCCTACATTTTCCAACAACTAAGGGAAAATGGGATATATGGATAAAAATTATGGGAAAGGATCCCTGGAGGATATTGCTAAATGATGTCTATTCAGAGGAATATATAGATATGAATGATATTTAAGTAATTTAAATAATAATAAATTAAAATTAAATAATGAGAAGATGCCAATTTCTTATACAAAAATATTTAAAACAGTTCTTTTGGGGGGGGCAAACAATTAGAAAGTGTGATTATGTCCATTAATGGGGGAATTAATAAGTAAGCTGAGTGAGTTGTGGTATTTGATTGTAATGGAATACTATTAGGCTTTAAGAAATGACAAGTAGAAGGAAGTCAGAAAAACCTGGTTAGATTTACACAAATTGAAGCAAAGTGAAGTAAGCAGAACCAGAAAAACATTGTATACAGTGACCAGAAGAATACACTTTGCAGAACTGTGAATAACTTTAGCTATTCTCAACAATACAATAATCCAAAACCATCCAAAGGACTCATTCTCTGTTTCCAGAAAAAGAACTAATGGGGTCTGAATTCTGAACAAAAGCAAACATTTTTCACTTTCTTTCTTATTTTTTTTTTGTTTGAGTTTCTTTCCACCAAAGGATTAATATGGGAAAATGTTTTACATGACTAGATATGCAAAATCTATATCAGATTGCTTACCATCTCACTGGGGGGTTGGGGTGGTGGAGCAGAGGGAAGAATTCAAGACAAAATTATTTTTTTAAATGTTAGAAACTTTTTACATGTAATTGTGTGAAATTTAAATTTTTTAAATAATATTGATTAAAAGAGGATTGACAGAGACAAAGTTGTTGGTCTGATGGATATCAAAACAGTAAAGAGAGACCTGGGATTTCTTCTTCATTTAGGTTTGAAGGTCTGAAGATATTACCAAGTGGAAAAGAAATCAAGATTGATGTCATTCTTCTAACCTAATAATGCAGCACAGTTTGTGTACAATGTAGTAATAGCAAGACCATTTTATAATGACATCAACAAAACCCTAAGCATGATTGATCCTGTGACATATTTATGCCTCTTTGAGTATTTATTTTCAAAAAGAAAATAAAGTTTAACAAGAATTTACAAACTTTTCTCTTTAACATTCTTAACAATGACTATATCAGCTTTCTTGAACTCTAACATCACAAATGATGACTTGCAAGCCATCAACACATTTTCCCAAAGATCCTTTTAGTTAATCCAAAAAATCGATAGCTATATAATGAAATCAAGAAAGATTGTAAACAGAAGAAAAATTGGAAAGTTGATGAATAAAAATATTAATTTGAAACTGTTGGTGACACATCATGAAAAAGGCATAGTAATAATGACTGGTAAATTATTATTTCTTGAACTAGTATGTCAAATTTCCCTCAGAGAATGATGATTTAACCTAAAATGAAGGAAAAAGCAGTGAAGTAGAAAAATGGAGTTGAGGTACTCAATCCACTGACAGACATATGATGAAAGGTGGCATACATTAATGTAGAAATCAAGACTGTGTACTATTTAGCACTAAAACAAAAACTATTAATATAGGAAGATCAACCTTGAAGTTGAGAGCTCATAAACTGACCAGATGTACTGGACAAAAGAGTAAAAATTTATATGGGTTATGAGAAATGAAGGATTTCCTTTTTGTTCTTCATGTCCCAATTTGGGATTTTTTTGGTGAAGCTATTGGAGGGTTGTGTCATTTCCTTCTCCAGAGGCCCCATTTTTCAGTTGAGAAAACTGAGGCAACCAGAGAATAAGTGACTTGCTCAGGCTCACACAGCTAATAAGTTTCTGAGACAGCATTTTAATTCAAGTGCTCCTGACTCTTTTTGTAATAAAATACAGAATAAAAGTGGGGTATATAGAGAAAGGAAGAAAAAGAGGCAGGCAGACAGGAAGGAAGGAAGGAAGGAAGGAAGGAAGGAAGGAAGGAAGGAAGGAAGGAAGGAAGGAAGGAAGGAAGGAAGGAAGGAAGGAAGAAGACAAAAAGAGAGACAAAAAGAGGAGATAGGTAGAAAGGGAGAGAAAGGAGAAACTAGAATATGTAAACTCTAAAATAGGTTATAGACCACCAGAAAAGATGTGGGAATGTTAAAATAAAGGATGGATGAGAAAGAAAAGTTTATTTTCAGCTCAGAAAGAATGACAGATGAAGATTAAAAATACTTAATGGGGAGCATTTGAAATGTATAAAAGCTGTCTACCCAGTGAAGTAAAATCCATTTTCTTAAAGAACAAGGGATCAATGAAAAAAGAAATTAAACCATTTTAAGTTGGATTGGGAAATTGCTACCAAGGAGAGCAAATGAGAGTAAGGTAATGCATTATTGCTTTCATTATCTTTGGGGAAAAGAACATTAGAACCACAGCATCAGTGTGGCAATATAGTTATAATAAGTCAGAAAATTCCCTAATGAGAATGCCTATTCATCAAAATATCAAAATAATAGCTTATATTTAATGTTATTTTCCTGTCTTATAAGAAAGAAAGATTTTTAAAATTATTTTATTTTGTTGATGTGACCTGAGATTTTAAAAAGCTCAATTACCTCCTTGGTTCATAGAGTTGACAAATATTATAATGATAATTGAAACCACTGACCCTAATTCCAAGTCCCATTTACTGTCCATTATACCATTCTGCCACTCAAGTTTGAATCTACTTCTCAAGAATGATTACAAGAACTTTATTTTCATCCTGTTGCCAAATTCTATGAAACCCAAGTAATAAATTATGTAGTAAATTATTTCAACTTTTACTTTTTCCTGTTTTAAATTTTTTTTTTCCAAAAATAGAGGGCTAGTTTGGGTAAGAAATGGTGCTTAGTCTGAAAAACATTGAGCAAAATGTCAAGAGGGAGCTGAGTTTGATTTGCAGCTCCATCTCATGAATCTTTAGTTGTCTGCAAAACAAGATCATAGGACCAATGAGTTCTAAAACCCTTTATAATTCATAGGATCATAGAACTGGAGCTATGAAGGTGACTTTAAAAGTTAACTAGTGCAACTTCCTTACTTTATGGATAAGAAAACTGAGGTACAGAGATAAAAAGTCACTTGTCCAAAGTTACACATCAAGAATTTGATAGAGCCAAGAATCAAACCCAAGACCTCCTATTCCAAATTTATTATTTTTAATAGCATATCTTTTGAAGAGATGCATATCATCTTTGTTTGGGTATGTCTTATTTTATGACTTTCTGAGATAAATTTCAAGTACATAATGTCTCTTCCATTCTGTAAAGACTTAGTTGATTTCAAAATTTGTGAAAGACATTTGTACTATTTCCTAAGCCTTTGAAACAATTTCACTGAATTTCCCTCTCTCTGTACTGAAATGCAGGTAACTGCTCAATTTAAAATTGGGTCAGTCACATATAACTTTCCTTTTTTTTCATTTAACTGACATCCTGAAGAGATATAACAGATAACTTTGTACAAATTTTGAACATTTGAACTGCATTCCTTGTAAAACAAAATAATCAAAAAGCACAATTTTGACTTTTTAAAATATATGGCGATTTTTTAGGCAGAAGGGTATACTATGTTCCTATTAGTGTTCACTTCTCAGAGAACAATCCCTTTAAGAGACAAAGAGAGATATTGTTTATTTTTCTTGGACTTTCCATTTAAAAGTGAAAATCTGTTGTTGATAGAATATATTTGTCACATAACACTTTATTCTATTCTTCTGAATTCAACTGGACATAGATATTTGTTTTCATTCTTATATGGGTTTCTAGCTTTTGGTATTTCCATCTCCCTTTTCCATTTCAGACTTTCTCTGTGTGTCCAGTAGTGACCTCCTTTTCCCACCTACTTTTGAATTCTTTCAAATTCTTTCATCCACTTTGGGATATAATTTCTTCATTTCTAATTAGATAGCTCCTAAATTCTGACACCAGCTCCAAATCTATGATCATATATTTTGTCAATAATTTCCCATTTCTTTCACAGTGTTTGTCACCATAAATTCCCAGGTAGGGATATATTTCAAATAAAAGGGAATGGTTCAGATATTTCATATCTGAGCCTGTGTCCTTCCTGGAAGGACTGAAACAAGAAGAAATATGGTAAATTTGAATTACAATCATACTAATTAGGGTAAAACAGGGAAATGGGGATGCATACAGCTACATATGACAATTATTCTAAATAATCACTTCCCTAGAATTAGCTATCTCATGCTGACCTCTCCAACCTGAACCTCCAAGATTACACCATATGATTCTAAGTAAATCCTTTGTATTTTGATGCCAAATGAAATATTTTATCTACTCAGGTATTCTTTTGGTTTATGCTCAACTAGCATCCTGGTTATTACATTATCACTTCTTCCAAGGAAAGGAGATACAGACACACACACACACACACACACACACACACACACACACATTCTACCATGCTCAGGCTATTGTCCTAATCACCAGAAGACCAATCATGAAATAGGTGCCACACTTCTTGTCAGAGTAGTCATTGACTAGAGACGCAAAATGAATCATAAGTAAAGATACAAATTTGGCCACTATATTATTTGTTTTACTTTATTGTATATATGATTATTGGAAAAGAGAGCTTCTATGGAGGGGGAAGGGATTAATGAAAGTAATAGATATGTAGAAAAATCATCAATAAAATGTTTTAGAGACATGGAAATGTGTCAGAGGCTGGCACTAGAGAAAAAGTGCCAGGCTGAAGAATATGTAAAATTGATAAATTCAACAGGGAAGGGGCCCAAGGAATAGAATCCAGAGGATGAGGAGACTCTGGCTTGGAGAATAGTGAGGGTCTCTCAGTCTTGAGAAGCCGAAGAGAGAAGTTGGAAAAAAGACTTTCTGCTGAGGGTTACCCACTTCTCCTGCTGGTGACTGGAAATCTTTCCCCCCAACACTTCCCAATTGAAGGGTCTTCTGAAGAGAAACCTGAGCAGACTTTACCTCAGCTTCTGTTGCCCAGGAGTGAGTCAACCTGACTTTGTCTCAGGGGGCTCAGACTGCCAAGGCCCACGTTCCCCCCAAACTTGAGGAGGGAGGAAAGGGTTTAGATAGAGACAGGGACCCCCTTTTCTCACTTTATTTTTCCCATTATTCCCTGCCCATTATTTCCTTTTGTATTACCAGATTGAGTTGACATTAAAAGTTATCTGTTCCCCAAGCTGAGTGTGAGTGAACTGATAAAGGGGAGATCTTTTGGTCTCGAGTAGTGGAGGGGGGACAAGAGGAACAAGAGTGAATTGAGGAGAGCAGCTTTAACTAAGGAGGAAAGGGTTAGGGGGAAAATCTTCAAACTCCCTCTCCTCTCTCTGAGCTAACCCATTACATCTGCTGTCTCCTCTGAACCCCGCTTTGAGAAGGGGGGGTTCTGTTCTCTTTCCCCCTCTCCATACCAAAAGTCCAAACTTCTCACAGGGTACAAACTTCCCTTTTTATCTTTTTTTTTTTAATACGGAAGGAAACAACAATTTACAATGAGATATAAAATGGGCAACTTAGTTGCTACTTTTTCTTGTGTGTCTGTATATGTGTGTATACATATACAATATATCTGAAAATCTATGTAACAAGTTTACAGATTCTACATAATTCTTGTTTTTATATATTTAAATATTTGTGTTTGCTGATGGCTGTTAAATTTGCAATGACAAGTAAAATTTTAAAAAATAATCAGTTCTTCTATAAGATGCATTTTCTATTCTATGACAATTTAACTCTTGCCTTATTAAGTGGTTGAAATCAACTCCAAAGACCTGGACAGCACTTATATTTTTCCAGACACCTTTTTCAGGCAGATGAATGACATCCTAAGGATATTGGACCAGTGCAATTTATCCATTGACTTTTAAACCAAGAGATATTCATCATATCCTGAACAAAGGTAAGATTCATTTAGTGGTATTGCCCCACTGCTGGGCCATAGTAAAGTCTACTTTTTGGCTAAGAGATTTCTGCTGCTCTTAGAGAATAAATCATGAACAATATACTGTAACTTTAAGACAGTAAAACATCCATGGTAAAATATTCAATACTGCTCCAAATAGTCATTCCTGTTTTAAGCCAGGGTTATATATGAAATTTTAATTAGATAAGTTATGGAGACTTTGGTTCTGTCTGTTACTAATACACTAAACTGGTTGAATACTACCACTAACCTAACTCCAACTTAATAAAAAATGTGGACACCAGGTCTCAAGGTCAGTGAATGCTGAAGTAATGATAAACTTTTCATTCTGTCCTCTAAGAACATGCTGAATTCAGGAAAACCAGAACATTATTTCTATTTGGCTGACCATTTATATTTGGAAATAGAACTATGTATTTAAATAATTATTGAAGCTCTCATGGAAAATCCTGTCTGATACTAAAAACCAGTAGATTATAAAGCACCATTCCTACAACTAATTACACACACACACACACACACACATACACACACACACACACACACACACACACACACACAGAGCTATTCTTTAACCAGTTACTCCTTACATCTTGGCCAAAGGCCAATGTATTTTTTTACTTTTTAGACACCTACAGAATTTTATGTATTATTATTATTAGCTTTAGTGAACTCTGTTCAAATGAAAAATATTGAATTCGAGCCTAAAATAAGTACCATAGGAACCCCATACTACCCTACTGGTAGTCAAAACAATTGATAGATACCCATTTTGCTACAGACCAGTGACTTGAGAAGAAGTTTAGTAGTCCTAATGGGGAAGCATTGCAAGGTATTCTCCCCAAGTTTTATATGTCAATTAGGCAGATATTCTCTGAAGCTACTTTCGTGTTAATACTTGTAATTCCATGATTTTTCATCTTCATTGTAGTTCTATAAATCAGGTGGCCAATGTTGCATAGCCTAAGCATGATGTTGGATCTGGGGAAGAAAACTTTCTCCTCAAACTCTCAGATATATCACCTAGAGTGGCATAGTCAAGTCATAGCCTCCATACAGATACAATATTTGAATTCATTCCCCAAAATCAGGAGTATTAGGACATAATTAATATGGTCAAATTAGAGAAGACCTTCATAATCTTTTCAATTTTATATTCATTATCCTAATTCTAAAAGCCCCACTCTGAACTAGTTGGATTTTGTCGTTATTGAGATAAATAACTATAGGTTTACTGGAGAATTTGGGGGGAAAAGATACAGTTCTTCAGTCATACATTCCCTTGATAGGGAACATAAAATCATTTATAAAATAAGAAAAATGTAGCATACTTTTGTTTCTCTTATTCAACATTCTGGCTTATGCTTCCTTCCCCAATTCTGTTTAGCAACTAATAATTACATTTCTGCTCATAAAGGAGGGAATTTAGCATCCTTACACTACTTCAAATATTGGTGAACTAGAACTTTCCAGATGACCCTCCACAAACTTTGCATTATAGATATGACTACTTCTATTACTTGGATGAGCAGAGTATCACTCACAACAATCCTACTGGTGAGATAGCAGTCCATTAAGCCTTACTTAGTATGTTCCCAATCACTACATCTTAAAAACATCCAGGTTGTGTCATATGTTGTATTATTCATTCTAAACATATTAGACTCTTCTATATAAGCTGCCAAAGAAACCTTAGAAAATTGTATCTCTTATCTATTAAATCTAGATTTAATTGGTTGCCAAAGGAAATCTCAAATAAAATATTCAAGTCAGTCTGGAAATTTATGGTAATTTAATTAATATAGAGGGAAGGCATTTAAGGAGAAGGAGGGAAGAGGATATAGGATTTCTCCCATCTAGCCTGTGCCAGGGGAAGTTAAAAATCTCCACCTCTAGGTCTCTGAAGAAAATTAGAGGCTTCTAAGAGGATAAAGTTGGAAAGTAAAGGAGAAAAATTCAGCCAGAAACTCACCACCAAATCAGACAATAGCTGTAGCCACGCCAAGATGCCAAAAGGCCCAGCATGCTGCCACCAGCCACCTCTCCGCTGCCAAAGATACCAGAGAGAGTAAGTGACACGAAGTATGTAGACCTTTCACTCTTGTGTCTTCTCCTCTAAATGCCCATTCATTTTAGTTCTCATCTTCTTTGATTAGATTATATCTTTAGAGTTGCTTAACACTTCTTTGTTAAGTTCACCTTTTGTGAGTTACTGAAACTTTTTGTGATTAATTTAACCTTTATAGTTACTTAACAAATTTTTATTAAGATCTTAAAATAGACTTAGCTTAAAGTTCTAGTTTCACTATAAGGTAAGAGTTAAGTATCTTCATTGTTCAATCAGGAGAGTACACCTTTATCTTCCCCTAAAGTACAGTCTAGGTAGGGTGGAGTAATTTAGAGTTCCCAAGACATTCCTGATTTTGTTAAACTAAGTATCTTCATTGTTACAATCAGGAAATAGCTAAATCCAATCTTCACGTAGTGGAACCTGGGTGTGGCCACCCAGGATTGGTGTATGTTAGCTTTAATGGCACATTTGGAGGATCAAATGATGATCTCAATGATATATGCACACTATCAATGTAGATCACAACCAAGCTAAACCTGATTCTGAGAATCTTGTCCATATTCTCCCATAAATCCTTCAAAAAGGAACTACCCAATAACCTGGAGGTATTCTACTAGATCTTTTTATGTTCTATTATACTCTGAACATTTACGCAATCCTCCTATACTCCTATTGTCCCCTTTAGCTTTGCTAATTGGCCAGGATATCACCTTTTCTAATTATATATTTCCTGAATAATATTCCTTATCTCACTTCTCCCAAATCAGTCATAATTGGAAATATTCCACAGAATACTGGCATCTGTCATGTCTATTGAACTTTGTAATTATTGCAACTTTGGTTCAGAGATTCTGGTTTTCTAAAATTTACAACTGTATAGCATCATCTGGAGAACATTTGTGTTAAAAGGGCAGGAGAACATTTGTATTAAGGGGAACAGGTAGGAATCATTAAACCACAACAGATTTTCCGAAGTGTAATCAATCTAACCTGTCTTCCAACAATTCAATTCTGCAACCAAGTAAATGTCTGTATATATTATGTCTCAAACATATAAACACTATTGAACTATCTCAACGAGTCATCCAGCTCCTGTAATAGTGTAGAAAATAGGCATTTTTTTCAATTATTTAGTTTTTCTCTTTGGGCTATTTGATTAAAAAACTAAATGGCCCTTTTAATGATGTGTGATGTAATCAGCATAATTTTAACCTACAAAATGAGAATCTCATCAACTGCAAGGGATCTCTGTTATATTTAAACCTCAAACAAGGCATTCTCTTTTATATTGGTGAGGATCCTTCTCAAATGTATGTGCACCATTTCATTTGTTTGAGTATATTTTATTCATCAAAGGGTCTGTGAACTGGAAACTTTTTGTAATTTTTTAAAAATCTGTATTATATTAGCAACCTTATTCAAAAAATATTATATATTGGAAAAGATTTTAGATTTGGAGATCTGAGAACTATACCAAAATCCCATACCATATATGGAGATAATTCAAAATTAAAATTAAAATAAAGGGAAGCACAAAATAGTTTACCTGCCAGACCTAGGGATAAGGGAAGAAGTTATAAACAAAACAAAACATAGGGAACACTATGAGATGAAAAAAACCTAAAAAGACTTCTAAGTGATGCAAAGTGAAGTGAGCAGAATCAGGATAATGTTATACATAGTGACAGCAATTTTGTATGCAATCAACTGTAAATTACTTAACTATTATCAGTAATGCAAGGATCCAAGACAACTCTAAAGGATTCATAAAGAAAAAGGTTCTCCCCCACCATAGAAAAATGGAAAAAGCCTGAATGCTGATTTGTGAACTTTAAAACTACTCTACCCTACTCAGATCATACTTTAGGAGATTTGATTTAGCTACCTCCTGATTATAATAATGGAGGATACTTGGTCTAACAGAATCAAGAATATCTTGGGAACTTTACATTGCTCCACCCTACTTAGTCTAACAAGGTTAGGAATGTCTGCATCCATACATAAGGATTAAGTATCTAGGAGGATGGCCTTTGATAGACATGTGCAGAAATAGCTGACAGACCCTGGGCTGTCCTAAGTCAAGCTAAGCTACCATTGGTACAGATAAGATGCAGGAAAGTGACGTAAAACTGTCTATATAGGTAGCATCAGCCTGAGCTGGAGCAGTTTTAATTAACTCTTTCCTCTCTCTCCCTCTTCTCCTTAATTCCTTCTCTATGTTAATTAAAATCACCATAATTTCCAGCTGACTTGGGTATTTTATTATTTGGGATATCCCATGGCAACCAATAATTTAATTTATTTTAAGTCACAGAGCTAAAATTATCCTTATAGTTTTGGCTGACCACCTCGTTTGTGACAAAATACCCGCAATCTTCTTAACTTTCCTAAACTTTTTCTTTACTGTGACTATCCCTAAATTCAGCTTTTAATACATTATTTTGATCAGCTGTAGAGATATGTAAATTTGGATTTTTTCCCCTTTCTCCTTAAATTAGATAGAATGCAGCTGTTTTCCTTTATTTTTTTAAACCAGAAGTAGAAGAACTGGGGAAACTGTTTAAAGTTTTGGCCTTGCTCTGCTACCCACGTGTTTACTTTAGAAATATGTGATTACAGCCAGTTCACAACGTACTTAATAACTGGCTTATCAGCTCTATAACAAAACTTGTAAATATATTATTCCTTATCCTCTGAAATGGCTCATTCCATGGAACTTATGGCAAAGCCTAATTGACACACTACTCCCCCTTGAGATTTTAATTGTTGTAACTGTAATATTGTATCTCCTTGGAAAACATATTTTCCAAACAAACCAAGCAATTGTTCCTTCTACTATTCAGCAATATGCGGAACAAAATACCCAGCTTGAGCTTATAGAGGAAAGTTTGGAGGAGATCATAGCTTCTATAAAAAGCATTAAAAGAGAGTTAAGAATATTCCAGGATAGGAATAATTTATCTCTCCATACTCCATCATTATCAGAATCCCTGTCCCACCCTGCTCTACACAATATGTCTCCTAGTTCCCAAACCACCCCCTCCCATACCCAACCCACTCCTCCTTATGCTTATTCCAGCTGCCCTTCCCCCACAACCCTAGTCCCTGTCCCCTGCCCAACCTGCTCAGCCCAAATTCCCCCTACCCATGCCTCCCACCCTACCCCTTTCAACCTAAGTTTACATTTAAGTTCACACCCTGTCTGTACCTCCTACCCCACCCCCTCCACCCTAAGTTCACACCCGTCCATGCTTCCTACCCTACCCCCTTGACCCTAAGTTCATATCCAAGTTCACACCTTGCCCATGCCTCCTACCCTAAACTCTCTGCCTACTTTCCCCCAGCTACTCACCCTTCTTACTTTGCCCCTCCTCCCCTCCATGTCCAATTAAATTCCCATACCCTTCCTACCTCTGATCCTTCTGGAACTAATGGGACAACAACAACAAACCATCCCCCTCAGCATGCCCAACCCTTTCCTTTCTCATACCTACCCCATTGAGAATGGAGCAAGAAGTCTAGAGAGAGAAACACGAGAAAATTCAGATAGTTTATTTCCTTTAAGGGAAATTCCAACTTTCAATAAAGATGGGAACCTGATATCTATAAGACACCATACACCTTTTAACCCTGAAGGTTAAAATAAATTCAAGGAAGATCTTCCATCATTTGAGGAAGAACCAATATTAATTATAAAAAGACCCCAGTTGGATGGATGTTGAAAATTTATTAGAAAAATTTCTGGAAAAGAGAGGAGAAAAATGTCATCTCTCTGGCTAATCTGAGGTTTTGGGACCTTTAAAGTTTTTCCTGATACACCTACTACATTTATGTTCATGAGCAAGAGGGGAAGCTTCAGGAGTTTTAACTCAGACTTTGGGGATTTCTCAGCACCCAATTGCTTAATATTGTGGCCAACTGGACCCAGCAGCATCAGGAGCACCACCATGTCTTAGAGGAGTAGCTGCTACAGCCTTACTAGTGACAAAAACTGTTGATCTAGTATTAGAATACCTACAGGAGGTAGAAGCATTGTTGCTAAGGCATAGAACACAGGCATTCTCTGATCAGCGAATTACAAGATATGAAATAACCTTGATTAGCAGTGAATATATTAACTTGAAATGCTGTACAACCTTTAACTTTGACACCTTGCTTCCAGATTTACCAACTTCAGGAGAACCATTACACAGTTGTGAATCACTAGTGTCCATGGCAGAAAAGCCTAGACATAATCTCTTGGACACTCCCTTAGAAAACCCAGATCTGGTCTTATTTACTGATGGTTCCTCTTTTATGAGGGATGGCATATGTGATACTGGAGCTGCTATAGTCACAGAATTTGACACTGAGTGGTCAGATTCACTGCCCTCTAATATTAACACTCAAGGGGCAAAACTCATACCTCTGAAACATGCCTATATAATTGCCAAGGATAAAAAGGCAACAATTTATATGGACTCTAGATATGCTTTTAGCATTTGTCACTCAGTTGGGATGCTATGGCGCCAGAGAGGATTTTTAACCTCAGGTGGAAAATCTATAGCTAATGCAGAACTTATTAATTAACTTCTTTCTGCTCTCCAGCTGTCTCAAACCCTAGCTGTAGTTCATTGCTCTTATACAGGTGGCACTGACCTTGTCTCTAAGGGAAATGACTGGGCAGATACTGATGCAAAGCTAGCAGCCATAGAAGGGTCAGAATTAATTTTAACATTAACAACCACTGATGACTTAAATTTATCATTTTCCTATAATGAAAAGGAAGTGAAAAAATGAAAGCAAAAATTCAAAGAAAAACAGATTAATGGACTATGGATGTCATCTGAAGGAAAACCCCTGCTCCCTAGAAGTTTTTGTCATCAAATATGCCAATCTATTCATAAAAATGGTTGCTTTGGAACCCAGGGCATTGTGGACTTTGTTAAGAGAGTATGGATAGCCCCTGGTATAACTGCTATAGCCTCTAAAGTGTGCACAGCCTGTTCTACCTGCCAAGCATATAACCACCATGCCTTTCATGGCAAAGCCTTTGGCAGGTATCCTCTGGCTTACACACCTTTTGAGCATCTACAGATAGATTTCATAACAATGCCAAAGCCAAACATTATAAATTTTGTCTAGTCATAGTAGATCAATTGACCAGATGACCAGAAGCATTTCCTATGACCTGAGACACAGAGGCTTTTGTTGCTAAGGTGCTTTTAAAAGAAATTATTCCTCGTTTTGGCCTGTCAGCATATATTGATTCAGATAGAGGAAGTCATTTTACTGATTCTGGTCTAAATCAGATATATTCTTGCCTGGAGATAATTCCCAAATTCCATGTTCTATATTCCCCCTCTGCCCCCCAAGCTCAGGACAAGTTGAAAGAATGAACAGTGCACTTAAAACTATGATTGGCAAATTATGCACTGAGACCCATTTAAATGGCCTGAAATTCTCCCTCTGGCCCTATTTTATCTTAGAAGCAGGCCTAGAGGAAACCTACACATCTCACCATTTCAGATGCTTTTTGGACATCCTCCTATACAGGCTAAGCCTTTCTCCCCTGCATATATATCACTATTAGGGGGAGATACTACTATTGCTTCATATATACAGGAATTACAGCACAAACTGCATGAACTCCATGAATCCGGAGCTGCAGTACAAACTGGACCACTTGACTTTTTTCTTCATGACCTCAACCCAAGAGACAAGGTGTATATTAAGAATTTCCAGTATACTGGAGCAATTTAGTCTTCCTGGGAAGGCCCATTCCAGATATTGTTGACTACTCCAACATCTATAAAGATTGGAGAGAAGGACTCTTGGATTCATTTCTCACATGTGAAGAGAATCTACTGTTGAGTCTGATTAACTGTACCCTATCACATGCATTGAAGATAATAATCCATTGACATGTGGATGTAGTTTTTCGATAACATATTGAATTTCTGATTTATTGCCCTTTGTTTTTATTATTGTTTTTCTTTTATTTTGATTAGAATATTTGATTTTTTTATTTCTTGTACTAAATGTAAATACAATTTATATTATATATATATATATATATATATATATATATATATATATATATATATATGGGGTGTATGGGGTATTCAGAGGGGTAGTATCTCTGTTATGGAAGGCTTGTCGTGCCCTTCTAGGGCAGCTCGCCAGCCTTTGACCCCCACCTGACACCCAGCTCTCACTTGTGGCTCCTAGTAGCCGCTAGCATGCGGCAGCGGCCACACCGCAGGCAACAGCTTCGACAGGCCAGCTAAACCTTGTGAGAGTAGCCATTAGGTTGTAGATCCCTGGTGAACCAGGGCCTTGCTCACCCAACATGTGAAGACTGCTATGGCTGAACAGATGGAAGAAACCAATAAGAAGGTTCAACAGCTGAGATGGTGACGACGCAGCAAAGCACTGTGGAGTGCTTAGGGCATGTTGGAGCACAAAAGACAACATGGCCATCCAATGCAGCTGAGGAAGTCTCCAAGTGTAACGACTTTTTTGTGCCACTGGACCCAGCCTTCCAATGCTGAGAGAGTGGAACTGTCTCTGTGTATCGACTTTTCCACTTAAATCTCCTTCACGCACAAGTGTCTTTGTGCACACTCATCTATCATAGATGAAAACACACAAAGACAATCATCATCCTCGGTTACCAAGAGACTACTATTATACACACACACACACACACACACACACACACACACACACACACACACACACACACACATATATATGTATATATATATATATATATATATATATATACTTGCTATAATATCAATACATACCCCAAAAGTTTTAAGCTGTGGGAACCAGCCATTTATTGATAAAATGTTATGGGACTGTCATGAATGTTTGTTTTTCATTCTAGGAAATGGGATAAAAACAAGGAGCAAAGACTTAACCTGAATAGTGACAAAAAGTGCATTCAGGAAAAACTAGAGTGAGACTCGAGGTTGCGAAGCTTGATACATATTAAGTCATAGAACTTCCTTGTTTCTACACACTCTTTGTGAAGTACTCGGACAAGTACCAAAGTTTGACTATCATCCTGGCTCCACATATCCCTGAGAATGACAAAAAATCAGAACAGGTAATGACATTTCCCTAACAAATTAAAATTCTATTTCCTTATCTTTTTTTAGTAAGGCAACTTCCTGTAGTCTTGGTTGCAAAAGGGTAAGTGAAATATTATTGCATTCTGTCCTACAGATTTGTGGGATAGAAACTACTTTAGATTGGACATATACAAAGGTCTGTTAGAAATTTATTAAACCCAAATAAGAGCCTATTTTGATTTTTTCCTTTTTTCTTTCCACATTTTTTCCTTTCCTTGTGTTTTTGGTTGTTTTTCTCTTCTTTTGATAATTGACTCATATACCCCCATAACTCAACATTGCATCCTCAGATGAACTAGATGTTTTTTAAGACCCACTAAAGGGAGGGTGTATTTTAATAAAAATCCAAGATTTTGAATTTTTGTTCAAGAAAAGGTCTTCAAGGAAGAAGCTTGGTAACTCCTAAATCCAGAGAATGAACTGTTGCAGAAAGATGCCAGAAAACCTCCACTATATCAAGAAGATCAAAAATAAACTTTGGCTGTGGTTGATTGAACTGATGTTTGATTGAACATTTATTTGAATGTATTCTCCTATGAGAAAAGGGGACTGTCCCCTAATTGTTTTTTGTCAATGCACCCAGCAAACATTGGTTTTGCGGTCTGTCTTTCTTCTATTTCCCTCTTCTCTCTAACTATTATAATTTCCTCTTAGAAATTGAATATTGTATACATCTGTAGTTAGAAGTGCTTTAGAACTACAAGATGATTTTGTTAAATGATCAATGGGGAGACTAGTCTCCCAATGATCAGGAGGGGGGATTGTGAACTTTATAAAACTACTCCACCCTACTCAGACCATACTTTAGGAGATTTGATTTAGCTACCTCCTGATTATAACAATGGAGATACTTGGTCTAACAGAATCAGGAATATCTTGGGAACTTTATATTGCTCCACCCTACTTAATCTAACAAGGTCAGAAATGTCTGCACCAATACTTAAGGATTAAGTATCTAGGAGGATGGCCTTTGATAGACATGTGTAGAAACAGCTGACAAACCATGGGCTGTCCTATGTCAAGATAAGCTACCATTGGTACAGATAAGATGCAGGAAAGTGACCTAAAACTGTTTATATAGGGCACATCACTTCCTCTCTTCAGTCTCTTTTTCCCTGGAGAGGTGGTTCTGGTTGATCACTTCCTATGAGCTGCCTGGGCACCAGTTCAATCCTGGAACTTGATCCTGGAGGAGCTCCTTCAGACAGCTTCCTGGTGAGTAATAAGTCTGAGTTCCTTTTCCCTTGGGATCAGGGGAGGCCCCTTTGGCCAAGGCCTTTAACTCCTGCCTGGCTCAGCCTGAGCTGGATCAGTTTTAATTAACTCTTTCCTCTCTCTCTCCCCCTTCTCCTTAATTCCTTCTCTATATATTAATTAAAATCAACATATTTTCCAGCTGACTTGGGTATTTTATTTTTTGGGATATTCCATGGCAACCAATAATTAATTTTGATATTACATCACAAGTATACATTTATCCTTTATAGAGTATAGTATTTTATTTTCGACTTGATGTCCTTCATCAATTTTTTCTTATATAAGCATTATTTAACTTCTTTGATAAAATGACAAACATGGAAATATGAATTGCATTATAGTTCATATATAATCTAGAATATATTACCTGCTGTTTCAGAGAAGAAGGAGAGTAGGAAACGAGAAAGTGAACATGGATTACAAAATGTCAGAAAATGTCAAGAAAATGACTCTTCAAGACTGTATCTTCATTTGCAAAAATTTAAAAATGTTCATTTTTTACTTAAAAAAGAGACTGAATAAATAAATAAACAAAACTGGGAACCAGTTCTATGTAATCTAGATATACATCTCGACTATCAAATAAAGAAGATCTCTTTAATGGACAAACATACAACTCTTTTTGGGAAGGAAAAAAATAGCAACAGTTTTCAATGAGAAAAGGAAGAAAATATATATTGTAGCTTTTAGGAAATGCAATTCATCCTGTATTTTACTGCATTTATCTGCTTCTTTAGATTTGGAGGAATATTAAAGATAGATTCTACTATTGTACTGAAATATACAAAAATTCCCATTGTCAACACAGGCAAAGTACATGTTTCCTTTAAGAATTCTTCATTTCATTTGTGTATTAATGTGGTCTTTTTCATTTTAAGTACTCAAGTACTCAAGTACCTCAAGTACTTTTATTCCCTAATATTCACTTTCATTTCATAATATATATGACAAGAATGGACAATTGTCAGAAGAACTGGGGAAAAGAATATATGGGGTTTCACAAAAAAGCCTTAGTTACTAAGATTTTAGGGATACCTTCTATAATGGGGCATATATGATCCAAGGGAAAACTAAAAGTCTTAAAGAACAATACAAAGGTTCTAATTTGCTACTACTCTAGTTTGATAAATCAGCTTTGTAAAAATCTATGGATATCTTGTTAAACTAATTTTAATTCCTAATATAATTCTTTAGATTCCTCAGTTTCAATGGAATTAGAAGATCACCCCAAAAATCATAGGATCAGGTAGTAGGACTTCACAGTTTATGACTAAATGATGCTTGGACATTTTCCACACCCAAAATAATCACTCATCTTGGGTTTTTTGGCGCATCCTCATCTCTAAGTTCTCAAATGTCTTTAAAATTATATTTCACACAAAGTGACAATCATGTATAAATAAATCTCTATATGCAATTGTACAACACAGATATATATGTGTGTGATATGCACATCCATACATAACAATCATAGATTTGGTGTGGAAAAGATAATCACAGACCTTCTAGTCTGCCCAAGGTAACATGGGTGATTGGCAATGCTGGATGTCAACAAATTATTGTCTTAAAATCCAGTCTTCTTTCCATAATACTATGAACAAATAATATATGTGTGTAACACAAACCATCGAGAGTCACAAAACACAAAGCATTATAAACCAAAGAGATATTTTGGTTATTCAAGATATTAAACATGTCCATGATACAACTCTGGTTCTATCTATAGCGTAGGTATATGTGGCACAGGATGTAAGTTGCAGATGAATTAGAAATTATTTGAGATATGGAAATACTTAAATAACTTCTTAGCAAAACTTCCTAACAGAGTGTGTATACTAATTTGCCTTTATTCATTAGCAGTTAATGCCTTATTTTGCCTGCTTTCAAATTGGTGCTACTATCATATGAATCCCTACTTGTAGAAATAAAGATAATTAATGAACCAAGACACTGTTATTATTGCTATTATCATTCATTACTAATACTTATAATGTAGTAAAACCATAAACACAATCACAATTTTGGAACATACCCTACCAAAGTAGAAAAATGATTTGTATTAATTATAATTTATTTTCATTTTTTATTGTATGTTAATAGTATTCTCTGAAGCTTAAATATCTAATGTCACTATAAATTTGTAGGTAAAAATTCAGCAGGGTTATTTTCTCCTTTTGTAACTTACACCAATTACACCCTCACACCAATTCACTTACCAGCAAAATGTTGGGGTATTTATTTGTCTCAGCTGAACAGGTTGCTTTACACAAGGCAAATACCATCTCCCAAAGACTTTAGGGTAATTAGGTGATATAACCATATAAACATAAACTTCCCCCTCAGGTAACAGGTACTTAAAGTTAAAGCTGCTTTATATCTTGAATGGACACCAAGGGCAAGTTCATTCAAAGGATACCCATTACAGTGGAAAAGACTGTCTATAAAATAGGGATAGAATATCATAAATGTAAAGTTAGAAAGGACTATATAGTCTAAGAGATTTTATAGTTGATATAATTGAATCTCTAAGAGATTACATGGTTTCCCCAAGGTGATGTAGGTACTAAGAATCATAGGTCAGATTTAAATTTATTTTCTCTGACTTAAAAGTAAGAGTTTCTTTTTTTTCCTTTTTGGTCTGTTTTTCCATGGCACCATACTGTTTGGGGAATATTCCTTGAACACTTAGCACTCAAAAAACACTGTCCATGAGTTTAAGTATATGGTACATGATCAGTAGCACTTTCGAATCTACAAAAAATATTTCAAAATCAGAAGACTTTCTTTTTTTTATTTTATTTAATTAATTAATTTAGACTATTTGTCCATGGTTACATGATTAACGTTCCTTCCCTCCCTCCTCCTGGAGCTGGCAAGCAATTCCACTGGATTTTACATGTTTCATTGTTCAAAACCTATTTCCATATTATTAATATTTGCAATAGAGTAATCATTTAATCAACATCCCCAATCATATGCCCATCAAACCATGTGATCAGTCATAAGTTTTACTTAGGCTTTTTACTCCCACAGTTCTTTCTCTTCCTTATAAGTCCCTCAGAATTGTCCTAGATAGTTGCATTCCTACTAGTAAAGTTCATTACGTTTGATTATGCCACAATGGATCAGTCTCTGTGTACAATGTTCT
This sequence comes from Monodelphis domestica, assembly GCF_027887165.1. NCBI lineage: Eukaryota > Metazoa > Chordata > Mammalia > Didelphimorphia > Didelphidae > Monodelphis > Monodelphis domestica. Next base: position 390,309,126 of record NC_077228.1, read on the forward strand.
CTTGGTTCTGCTCCTTTTGATCTGCATCAATTCTTGGAGGTCTTTCCAGTTCACATGGAATTCTTCCAGTTCAACATTCCTTTCAGCATAATACTATTCCATCGCCATCAGAGATCACAATTTGTTTAGCCATGGACACCCCCTCATTTTCTAGTTTTTTGCCACTACAAAGAGCCCAGCTATAAATATTTTTGTGCATGTATTTTTCTTTATTATCTCTTCAGAGTACAAACCCAGCAGTGGTAAGGCTAGATCAAAGGACAGGCATTCTTTTAAAGGCCTTCAGGCATAGTTCCACATTGCCTTCCAGAAGGATTGGATCAATCCATAACTCCATAAGCAATGCATTGGTGTCCCAATTTTGCCACATTCCATTCAAGATTTGTTATTTTTTCTTTCTTGTCATATTGGCCAATCTGCTAGGTGTGAGGTGGTACCTCAAAGTTGTTTTTATTTGCATTTTTCTAATTATGAAAGATTTAGAACACTTTTTTTCATGTACTTATTGATAGTTTATTTTCTTTCTCTGAAAACTGCCTCTATTATAAGGAGCTTAATTAGCTCCTTATGAATTTGAGAAATTAGACCTCTGTCACAGGTTTTTGTTACAAAGATTTTTTTTCTCAATTTGTTACTTCCCTTCTAATTTTGGTTGCTTTGATTTTCTTTGTACAAAAACTTTAAATTAAAATAATCAGAATAATTAATTTTTTTGTAATATTCTCTATCTCTTGCTTGGTCCTAAATTATTTCCTTTCGCACAGATCTGTCAGGTATACTATTCTATGTTCACCTAATTTACTTATAGTTTCCTTCTTTATTTTTAAGTCATTTACCCATTCTGATTTTATCTTGGTATAGGATGGGAGATGTTGATCTAAACCTAATCTCTCTCATACTTTTTTCCCCAATTTTCCCAGCAATTTTTTGTCAAATAGTGAGTTCTTGTTCCAAAAGTTGGGATCTTTGGATTTATTACACACTATCTTGCTGAGATCATTTACCCAAAGTCTATCCCATTGATCCTCCCTTCTGTCTCTTAGTCAGTACCATATTGTTTTGATGATCACAGTTTTATAGTACAATTTATGAGCTGGTGCTGCTAGGTCCCCATGAAACTTTCTGATACAGAGAGACAACAGAAGCAAAGTTACTTTGCTGTTTGTGGAGCTTTTCCCCCTCTCTATATAAGTAAAAACAATCTACCTTCATATTGTATTTCCACTAAATACTGGTCCTATCTTCATATGATTATGGTTGTTTGATTCAACATTGAGAATATTGGTAATGATTTCAGCCTTTCAGATGCTGAGTTACCTTGGATACATTTCTTTTCTCTACATTCACATTTCATATGAGATACTGCTAACTTTAATTCAATTTCTGTAGTAAACTCCATTAGAATATACATAAGTTTATGTTAGTTTTTTTAACTTTTAGTGATAAAGAGGCAAATTTTTATATATGGGTGTGAAAATCCAATCATGTCTCCAATATCCTAAATTGGTTAAATGAACTTAGATAAATAATTTACATACTATTTATATTTAAGTGATGATTGAATGTGTAAAGTTTCTCTCCATGAGAACAGTATTTTGAAAATTTTGAAAATATAAATTCATTCTCTCAATGTAGAGTATGAATGCTATGATAAAGAGGTCGTTTTCACTCATTAACAATATTAAGGAATTAGAAAAGTCATAGGTGATCACTGAAACTATTACATTTCTCTTGTTGATCCAAATGAATTATTCAGTGACTTGCCGATGAATGAAAAACATTAGAACATGCAATTATTGAATTATCTGAGTCCTTCAAGTGAGTTTGTATGGAATGACATATCATCAAAATGTAGTATAGTAGTGATGAAAATGACTGTAGATATTGCATTTACTGGGTGGGTTTTATTGTGGAGATTCTTATTTCTGTTATATAATTTTATACTTTTGAATAAAAGTAATTTAATTATAATTAATTTAATTATTGTGGTTTTATAGTATTTTTCCTATAGAATGTTTTACAAATTAGAAAAGAAAATCCTGCACAGCAATGTATAGCAATTTTAAATATAGAAAATATGATCAATTTGCCCTTCCAGGAATGGTTTTCCTCTCTTTCTAACAGAATGTTGTTCATATGTTATGGCTAATCCTTTAAGCCTTCTCTGATCTCCTTAGGTAGGAACTGCCCTTTGAACTTAAAATAATGCTTTCTGTTTAAGTAAATATTTATTATAGCCTTGCCCTGAGAGAATGAAGTTATGTAATATGTGGAGAATCACCTTTGAATTACAATAATGACATGATGATTTTAAAGATGTACATACCGAAGTGCTATGTTTGGTCAAAATAGGAATATCCCTATAAATATCCCATATTAGAAGTAGATTTTGATTTTTTATTAAAAATATTAATAGGGAAGAATAGGAACAAAAACATGGACCTTAAAAAATGAAATATTCAGTCAGCATGACAACATATAAAGTAGAAGCAGTAGAAGTATTAGTCATTGTTGTCTCCATAACTATCTTAATCACTGTCATCACATTCACAGGAGAATTGATCCAAATTGATTGGCATTAACAATATGTGAAGGAGCTGCCAGAGTCATTTTCAAGGTTTCCAGAGGTTAGTGGTTAGAGAGCCATGTGGCCAGGTGCCTCCCATCTCCACCATGAAGCTGTTTACTTCGGTGATGATCTATGTTCCCATCAGTCTCATCCTCCTGTCTGCTTCTTGACACACAACTTGCTTAGCAGAAACACACAATTGCTCATCTGTGTTTCATGCTCCCTTCTCAGACTCAGCAAACAAGGCGCAGTGCTCTAGATTTTTGCTCTCAGGCTGCCCAGTGATGTAAGCATGGAATGGATAAAGATGGTTGCATTGCAGCAGCTATTGCCTGGAGTCTCTGGGTTCTCATACTTTGTTCTGTGTGGGTAAACTCAGAAAGAAGACACCTGATGCATCCAAGTCCAAACAAGCATAAAATTTGGGACACTATAGACAAGACTACCAAACTCTTACCAATTTCCTAAATGAAGGGAAGGGAATAGTCTTGAAATAAGATTCATTTTGCTTTTTAAAGGAGAACAGAAGAAGAAATGTCCAATTTCAGCAAAGTATTAGTTCTTTCATGCCTAGTTCCAAAGGGTTACTAGACCCTGATAGTTTTCTCTTCATCTGTCATTTAATATCAGAATTATTTCCATAAACTTTTGTTGAATTGAGTCAACAGGAAGAATTTATGAAATACCAATTGTGTTCCCAGCACTATTGACATTCAAGGGATACCAAAAAAGTAAGCCAATAACCAAGAGCTATTCCTCAATAGATGAATGGTCAAAGCATATGAAGAGTTTTTGAAAGAATTGCAAATCATAAAGTACATTATCTTCCAAAAGAGAAATGCAAATTAAAACAATGCTTGAGTTTTCCCCACTCTAACACATATAGAAAACTTAGTCAAATTTATAAGAATAAGGGTATTTCCCAATTAATAAATGTTCAAAATATGTGAATAAACAGTTTTCAGATTAAAAAAAACAATATGTGAAGGAGAACTATGTAAGACATCTCAAATACAACAATATTTCTAAAAAATAGTTGACTCACATTGGGTATTTCTTCTAGTGCTTCATATCTTCTTAATATCTGCATAACTTATTAACACTTTCATGATTTGCTATGAAGAAAAGCAAAAGTCATTAGAGCTGACCAATATTTATGTGATATCCTTCCCCAAACTTCACAAGAATAGGCCTTCTATAACTTCTAGCATCCATTGCAGTCCATTCTAAAGACTTTCTAGACTCCATTTTTCCCACCAGGGGCAGAGCCAATATGGCAGAATAGGACAGAGAAGCTCAGAATCACCAATCACCATGAGAATCCTCTTCAACCAATATTTAACTAAAACCACAAAATGAATATAGGAGTGAAAGATCTAATAAGACAGAGCAAAACAACTTTCAAGAAAATGAAAATCTAAAAGGTAGGCAGAGAATATATGGGGCATCGGGTTATGAAGGGAGCATAATCAGCAGGAGACTATAGCAAGGAGTGATGAGCAAGCCAAGAGTAAACTACATACCCCCACCCAACAACTGCTGTTCCATATCCAGAAACTAAGGCCAAGCCAACATTCAGACTCTGAAACCCTCCTTGAGCAAAATAGATGTCCAACAAACCCACGCTCCATAAAATTCCAAACTTGTTCTGTGGCCCAGAGTCCAATCTGTGGGTTAATCTGTGAAGGGTTTGAGTGAGGCCAAGAGTCCCAGTCTGGGCCTAAGGTGAGGACATCGATCCCATTTTGGGGTAGTTAGTGAACTCAAACTGGGTCTGGATATTTTTGCCAAAATCTCAGGGTGGAGCTGCAGGACAGGGCAATCAACTGTGTGCCTTATTAGATCAAGTACAAAGTGAGACCAAAACCTTAAACCTAAATCTGAGGCTAGAATTTGTCCTGATCAAGCTCAAGGTAAGACCAAACTTTTACTCCCAAGTCTGAGGCAAGTCTTTAAGATATCAGCATATTAAGGGTTACTTAAATCAGAAGTGGGAGGTGGCCCTCAGAGTTCACAGTCTTTGGGCCATCATGCCATCTTGGAGGAAGTGAACCTGGCCAAAAAAAATGCAGTAAAAAGCTAAAAGGCAGCATCAAGGAGGGACTGAAATTTAAGACCTAACCACCTAGCAAACAGAGCCTACCTATAAAAAGGTAGGAAAAATGAGCAGACAAAAAAAGGACCTAACCCTAAAGAATTTTTATGGAGTCAAAGAACAAGGTACAGGCAAAGATGGGGAACAGTGAAAGCAAATCAAATACACACAAAGTCCAAAAGAAAAATAAGGATTGGACACAGATTCTCAAAGAGCTCAAAAAGACTTTAAAAAACAATAAAGAGAGTCAGAGGAAAAGTGGGGAAGAGAAATAAAAACAATGTGAGAAGAAATGGACCAAATGTAAATGTAGCCTGAAAAGCTGACAGAGGAAACATATGACTTAAAAATCAGAATTGAGCAAGTAAAAACTAATAATTTCATGAGAAATGAAGATTTTTTTTTGAGAAAGCATGCAGTATTTTCCTGAAAAAAACTACTGACATGGAAAATAGATCTAGGAGAGATAATTCAAGAAGTATTAGACTACCTGAGAGCCATGATCAAGAAAAAACCTTGGACACTATATTACAAGAATTATCAAAGAAAATTCCCCAGAGATTCTCAAACAAGAAAATAAAATTGAGATAATGAATTAAAAATATTAACAGATCACCTTTAGGAATAAATTCTCAAATGACAACTTCCAAGAATATAATAACCAAATTTACGAGCCCTAAAAGCAAGGAGAAAATACTGCAAACAGCTAGAAAGAAACAATTTAAACACGATGGAGTTATGATCAGGTTTGCACAGTGCATAGTGGCTTCTACATTAAAGGATCAGAAGACATGGAATATGATATTCAAGAAGGCAAATGATCTAGATTTACAATCCAGAGTCACCTATCCAGAAAACTTCAGAACATTGTTTTGGAGGGGAGGGGGTGGAATGGACATTGAATAAGATAGAACATTTCTAAGCTTTCCTGAGGAATAAGCCAGACCTAAACAAAAATTTGAAGTCCAAACATCAGACCTAAGTGAAGCCTAAAAATGTGTGAAGATTAAATTTAACTCTCCCCTGATTGTGAAAATTAAATTAACTCCTCCACCAATTTTTAGATTTAATCACCAAAAATTGAAAGACACTACTGAAAGTTGAGTGGGGAGATCTGCCCATTTTTAGATTTAATCACCAAAGGTATAAACACTATTTTCACACCAGAGTGGGGGAAGTCTGTGACCCACGTGTGAGATAGTGGATGATGAATCATAATTAAACTGACTGCCCCTGGGAAGTCCTAAAGCAAAGCTTCAATTGTGATTGGTAGACTCAAAATTAGGGGAAGGCACAGAAAGTGATACAAAAGAAAGTGTCTTCAAAATGGAGTTACAACTTCCAGAGAATCATCTGAGATTTATAGGAGAATCCTCTGAGATCTTCAGCTGAAGAAGAATCTGCTGACTGGACCTGAGACCTTGTTCTTGGTGAGGCTTAAATCTCTTTATTTGAACTGACACATGGTAAGTGAAAAGGCTGACTCTTTCCCTGGATTTACTGGGAAAAAAACTAGCCTCAGGAGAAACCTACCTCTTGAAATAGACTTCCCAGGTCCTGGACTTTGCTAAGGTCCTAAGGACTAACTCTCCCTGCCCAGATTGAGCCAGGGCCCTGGAGTAAATTACTTAGTGCTTAGGCTAGATATCTTCCCCTATCCTCTCTCTGATTTCCTACTTCATTCTTTCTATATTTTGTAAATAAATTGTAAATAAATCTCTTTGGAATTAATATAAATTCCTGGTGACTGTATTTTTAAATCATCCAGTCCAAACTTTTTAATAAATAACTACGTTTTCCTCTTATGGAGGTATGAAAAATTATTATGGGCAGGGGAGAATAAGTGTTGTGATGGGCAATGCTTACAGTTACTGTCATTGTAACTGGCTCAGAGAGGGAAAAATATCCTCATTGGGGAATATAATTTTTCTTGCCCTACAGAGAAGTAGAAGTGGAATAAAATAAGGAAAGGGGAAGGTAACAGAGGGAGGAGGAAGTCAGAGGGTGATAAAAAGCAAAACACTGGTGAGGAGGACTGGCATGAAAGGGAATAAGGTAGGATCAAAAGGGGAAAATAAGTTGGAGGGCAATACACAGTTAGTAGTCATAACTCTAATGTGAATGGGATGATTCACCCATTCAACAGAAGTAGATAGCAGAATGGATTAAAAAACAGACTCCTACTATGTGTTGTTTACAAGAAACACATTTGAGGAAGGGTGACACACACATTAAAAGTAAGAGGATGGAACAGAATTATGCATTATCTAAAGTAAAAAAAACAAACAAACCTAGAAGTAGCAATGTTGATATCAGATAAAGCTAAAGTAACAATTGATCTGATTAAAGAGATAAGGAAGGAATTTATATCTTGTTAAAAGGTCATATAAACATTGGGTATTATCAATACTAAACATTTATGCACCAAATGGTATACCATCCAGATTACTAATGGAGAAACTAAAGGAGCTTAAAGAGGAAAATGTATATTAAAACCATATTAGGGTAACAACAGAACTAGGTAAATCTAGTTTATATATATAAAAGAAAGAAGTAAGGGAAGTGAATGAAATGTTAGAAAAATTAGAGCTATATCTTTGGAGAAAACTGAACAGGGATAAAAAGGAAAATACATTCTTTTCAATAGCATATGATATATATACAAAGATTGACTATGTCTTAGGGCATAAAAACATTGGAAATAAATGCAGAAAAGAAGAAATAATAAATGTAACTTTTTAGATCTTAATAGGATAAAATTATAATTAATACAGGTTTATGGAGAGGCAAAACTAAAATTAATTGGAAACCAAATATTCTAATTCTTTATAACTGGTGAATCAAAGAACAAATCATAGAAACAATTACTGACTTCTTTGAAGAGAATGACATTGAGGAGACAATGTATTAAAATCTATGGGATACAGCCAAAGCAGTACTAAGGGGAAATTTTATATCACTAAGTACCAATATCAAAAAAATAGTGAAATGAGAGAGCAAAGAATTTGGCTCGCAACTTAAAAAATTAGAAAGAGACTAAATTAAAAACCACAGATAAAAACTAAATGGGAAATCCTAAAAAATTAAAGTAGAAATTAATAAAGTTAAAAGTAAAAGAAATATTGAACTAAAAATAAGACTAGTAGCTGACACTGAAAAAAACAAATTAAAGTTCTAGACAAACTATTAGTACAAACAAAGCACTAGTTAATCTAATTTAAAAAAGAAAGAAGAGAATCAAATTAAAATTATCAAAAATCTAAAGGGCAATCTCACCTCTAATGTATAAGAAATTAAGATAACTATTAAGAGCTACTTTGCTCAATTATATAGCAATAAAAAAGACAATCTAGGTGAGATGGGTGAATATTTACAAAAATATAAAATGCCTAGATTAAAAAAGAGGAAATAAAATAGTTAAATAATCCCATCTCAGAAAACAAAATTGAATAAGTTAAGAAGAAACTCCCTAAGAAAAAATCCCCAGGGTCAGATGAATTCACAAGTGAATTCTATCAAACATTTAAATAAATAATCTCAATACTACACAAAGTATTTTACAAAATAAGCAAAGAAGGTGTCTTACCAAATTATTTTTATGACAAATATGATACTGATTCCTAATCTAAGAAAACAAAGAACAGAGAAAGGAAACTATAGACCAATTTCCTTAATTAACAAAGATACAAATATTTTAAATAAAGTACTAGCAAAGAGGCTACAGCACACGTTATCATAAGGATTATTCACTGTAACCAGATGGGATTTATACCAGGATTCCAACACTACTTTAACATAAGGAAAACCATCAAAATAATTAACCATATCAATAACCAAACTAACAGAAATCACATAATTATCTCAATAGACACAAAATAAGCCTTTGACAAAATACCTGATCAATTTCTAATGAACACAATAGAAAGCATAGGAATAGAAGGGCCTTTCCTCAAAATAACAAACATTATTTATTTAAAAACAAAAGCAAGTATCACATGTAATTAGAATAAATTAGAAGCATTCACAGTAAGATCAGGAGTGAAGCGAGAATGTCCATTATCACTACTATTACTTAATATTGTATTAAAATGCCAGAGGTAGTAATTTGAGAAGAAAAAGAAATTTAAGGGATTAAAGTAGGCAATGAGGAAATTAAACTATCACTCATACTTAGAGAATCTTAGAAAATCAAGTAAAAATCTAGTAGAAATAATTAATTATTTTAGTAAAGTTGTAGGATACAAAGTAAACCCCCATTAATCATCTGCATTTATATATATTTCCAACAAAAATCAGCACAAATGTTAGAAAGAAATTCCATTTATAATCACTCCAGACAATATAAAATATATGGGAATCTATCTGCCAAGACAAACTCAGAAATTATATTAACACAACTACAAAACACTTTTCACACAATTAAAATTAGATCTAAACAATTGGAAAATCATTAATTGTTCTGGGTAGGATGAGCTAGTATAATAAAAGTGACAATCCCACCTAAACTAATTGATTCATTCAGTGCCATACCTATTAAACTACCAAAAAACTTTTTTTTAATAGAGTTAAAAAATTATGACAAAGTTCATCTGGAAAAACAAAAGATCAAGAATATCAAGGGAACAAATGAAAAAAAATGTGAAAGATGGTGTCCTAGCAGCACCAGCTCATAAATTGTACTATAAAACTGATCATCAAAACAATATGATACTGGCTAAGAGATTGAAGGGAGGTGAGTGGAATAGATTAGAAATAAATGACCTTGGCAAGCTAGTGATTCATAAACCCAAAGATCCCAGCTTTTGGAACAACAACTCACTATTTGACAAAAACTGCTGGGAAAATAAAAAATAGTGTGGGAAAATTAGGCTTACATCAACATCTTACACCCTACACCAGGATAAATTAAAAATGGGTAAATGATTTAAATATAAAGAGTGAAAGCATAAATAAATTAGTTAAACATAGAATAGCATACCTGTCAGATCTATAGGAAAGGAAGGAATTTAAGTACAAACAAGAGAGAGAGAACAGTACAAAACATAAAATGAATAATTTTGATTATATTAAATTTAAAAGATTTTGTACAAACAAAACCAATTCAACCAAAATTAGAAGGGAAGAAATGAACATGGAGAAATTTTACAACAAAATTCTCTAACAAAGATCTAATTTTCCAAATATATAAGGAACCAAGTCAAATGTACAAGAAATCAAGCCATTCCCCAACTGACAAACAGTTAAAGAATATGAATAGGCCATTTTCAGAGGAAGAAACTAAATTACCAATAATCACATGGAAAAGTGTTCTAAATCCCTCTTGATTAGAGAAATTCATATCAAAACAACAGTGTACCACCTCACACCTAGTGATTAGTCAATATGACAGTAAAGGAAAACAATAAATATTGGATGGGAGATGGCAAAATTGGGACACTAAAACACTGCTGGTGGAGTTGTTAATTGATCTAACCCTCTTGGAAGGCAATATGGGATTATGCACAAAGGGTTTTAAAAGAATGCTACCCTTTGATCACTCAATACCACTACTAGGCTTATACCCCAAAGAGATAATAATGAAAACTGTTTGTACAAAAACACTCATGGCTGTGCTCTTTGTGGTGGCCAAAAAAAATTGAAAATGAGGGAGTGTTCCTCATTTGGGAGATGCCTGAACAAATTGTGGCATATGATGGTGATGAAATACTATTGTGCATTAAGGAATGATAAACTGATTGATTTCCACATGGGTTAGAAAGACCTTCATAAATCAATGTGGAGCAAAATGAACAAAACCAGGAGAATATTGTGAAGAGAAACTGACACATTGTGGGACAATCATATATAATTGACTTTGCTACGTTACAGATAAAGGAGTGATTGCCATAAACTGTGACCTCGAAAATATGGGTTTAAGACTTTGAATTCCCAAAACTGCAAAGATAAATTTTTAGCATCTTGATTTTATATTAAAAATAAAGTGGTCGCCATGGGAAAAATTCCCAAATATGAAATACCCAAGTCAGCTGGGTTTTATGGAGATTTTAATTAATACAAATTAAGGAATTAAGAAAAGGGAGAGAGAGAGAGAGGAAATACAGCCTAGTCCAATGGCCTAGGTCTTTCTCCTTAAGAGAGAAAACTAAGTCAATCTTTAATCACTCACCACAAGATCTTTTCCAAGCAAAACTCTAGTGTTCAAAGAGACACTCCAGTTCAGCTCAGGAAGCTGACCCAAGTTCAGCCACTGAGAGAGAGCACCCCTCCAATTCAGTTTTGGCAAGTTGAACTAACTTTCAGAGGCCTTCTGACCTCCTTTTAAAGAGAATTTTCTCCTATGTCACCTCCCCTAAGTTTTCACATCTACCAATCACAGTAGATGTTTTCACAGGACTGACCATTCTTAATTCACATCTTCTTTAGTTCTCAACTTCTCTGGGTAGACTAAAACTTCACACCTCTTTTGTTAAGATTGTCCCTTGCAAGTTTGCAAGTTGCCTGACCTTTTAGTGATTAATTTGACCTTCATAGGTACTTAGCACCTTTTTGTATTAGATCTAAAATAGACCCAGCTTAAGGGTTTTAGCTTTACTTTAAGTATGGGTTGGGTACCTTTCCATTGTTCAGTAAGGAGTTTTACAACTTTATCTTCCCCCTTAAAGTATGCTTAAGCATGGGTGGAGTAATGTTAGAAGTCCCCACATTCCTGATCAAGTACCTTCATTGTTTAAAATGGGTTTAGCTTAATCAAATCTTCTAAAGTAGAATTTGAGAATTTTTAAGATTCACAAGTCTGAGAAATTTTAAGATTCACAATCCCCCCTGATAATCATTGGGATACTAGTCTCCCCATTGATCATTTAACATAATCATCTTGTAGTCCTAAATGCACTTCTAACTATAGATATATACAATATTCAATTTTCTAAGAAAAAATTAGAGTAGTAAGGGAGGAATAGAAAAGAAAGAAAGCAAAACCAATGTTTTGCTAGGTGCATTGACAGAAAGCCAAATTAGGGGTAGTCCCTTTTGGCATAACTTCAGTTCAATTAACCACACCCAAAGTTCATTCTTGATCTCCTTGATATAGTGTGGGTTTTCTGGCATCTTCCTGCAGCAGTTCATTCTCTGGATTTAGGAGTTAGCAAGGTCCTTCCTTGAAGATCTTTTCTTGAACAAAATAAAAAATCTTGGATTTTAAATTAAAATACAATCCCCCCTGAAGTAGGTGTTAAAAAAAACATACAGTTCAGCTAAGGATGCAAAGTTGAGTTATGGAGGTATATGAATCAATTATCAAAAGAAGAGAAAAACACAACCAAAAACATAAGGAAAAAATTCAAAATAGACCCTTGTATAGGTCCAGTTTAAAGTAATTTCTATCCCACAAATCTGGAGGACAGAATGCACTAATATTTCACTTACCCATTTACAGCCAAGACTACAGGAAGTTGCCATAGTATAAGGAAAAGAATTAGAATTCTATTTTGATAGGGAAGTGTCATTCCCTCGTCTGATTTTTTTTTCATTCTCAGGGATATAGGGACCCAGCATGATAGTGAAACTTTATACTTGTATGAGTACTTCACAAAGAGTGTAGATACAAGGAAGTCCTATGACTTAATGTATGTCAAGCATCACAACCTCAAGTCTCACATTAGTATTTCCTGTGTGCTCTTTTTGGCACTATTCAGGTTAAGTCTGTGCTCCTTGTTTTTTATTCCTTTTTCTAGAATCATACATAAACATTCATCATAGTCCCATAATATTTTATCAATAAATGGAAGGTTCCCATAGTTTAAAGCTTTTGGGTATACATTGATATATATAATATAATATCAAGAATATATATATATACATATATTAAACTTGTATTACTGCAGAAAAATATTAATTGTATGTATCTTTAGTACAAGAAATGAGAAAAAAGGAAAAAATCAAATATTCTAATCAAAAATGAAAGGAAAGCAATAAAAAATAAGGGGAAAAATCAGAAATTCTATGTGTTCTTGAAAAACAGCATCCACTTGTCAATGGATTATTATCTCCAATGCATATGATAAGATACAGTCAATCAGTCTCAACAGAAGATGCTTTCTTCACATGTGAGCAATGAATCCAAGAGTCCTTCTCTCCAACCTTTATATGGAGTAGTTAACAATATTTGGAATGGTCCTTCCCAGGAAGGTTGAGTTGCTCCAGTATGCTTGGAATTCTTAATATATACTTTGTCTCCTGAGTTCAGGTCATGAAGAGAAATGTTTAGTTGTCCGGCTTATTCTGCAGCTCTGGATTCATGAAGTTCACATAGTTTATGCTGTAATTCCTGTATATAGGAAGCAAGAGTAGTATCTCCCCCTAATAGTGATGTATATACAGGGGGAAAAGGTTTAGCCTGTATAGGCAGATGTCCAAAAAGTATCTCAAATGGTGAGATGTGTAGGTCTCCTCTAAGCCTGCTTCTAAGATAAAATAGGGCCAAAGGGTGAATTTCAGGCCATTTTAAATGGGTCTCAGTGCATAATTTGCCAATCATAGTTTTAAGTTCTTTGTTCATCCTCTCAACTTGGCCTGAGCTCTGGGGATGATATGGAACATGGAATTTGGGAGTTATCCCCAAGCAAGAATATATCTGGTTTAGGACAGAATCAATAAAATGACTTCCTCTATCTGAATCAATATGTGCTGGCAGTCCAAAGCGAGGAATAATTTCTTTTAAAAGTATCTTAGTAATAAAATCTGCTGTGGCTCGGGTCGCAGGAAATGCTTCCGGCCATCTGGTTAGTTGATTTACTATGACTAGACAAAATTTATAATGTCCAGTCTTTGGCATTGTTTTGAAATATATCTGTAGATGTTCAAAAGGTGTGTGTAAGCCAGAGGATGTACACCAAAGGCTTTGCCACGAAATACATGTTGGTTATATGCTTGGCAGGTAGAGCAGACTAAACACACTTTAACAGCTCTTCTAGCCAGGACCTTAGGGCCCTGTTGCTAAGATTTAAAACAGCTGTATTCTAAATATTCTTTTAGGGAACAACTGCCAGATTAGGATTAAAGGAAATCTGGAGAGAGCTTTTGGCCTTGTCCTGCTTCCCATGTGTTTACTTTAGAAATATGGAGTTACAGCCAGTTCAGAAATTAGTTAACAACTGTCTTTTCAGTAAATACTTTGTTCTTTTTTTAGTACAAGAATTGGTCTGCAACTAACTTAACAGCTGGCTCATCAGCTCCATGACCAAACTTGTAAATACAGAATTCTTTGTCTCTGAAAGGTCTCATCCCATGGAACTTATGGCAAAATCTAATCAACATACTACTTTCCCTTGAGTTTTTGATTGTTGTAACTGTAATATTGGATCTCCCTGAAGAACTCTTTTCTCAGTCAAACCAATTGCTCCCTCCTACAACAAATTGTAGATTTTTGCTAAATTGTAGATTGTTGCTAAATACTCAGCAAGAGCTTATAGAAGAGCTTATAGAGGGACGTCATGGGGAGATCGTAACTTTTATGAGAAACATTAAAAGAGAGTTAAGAACATTATCAGATTCACAGCTACTAATAGCAGTGCAATGATACAGTACAATCCCAAGGGACTTAAGAGAAAGAATGCTATCCACATCAAGAGAAAGGAATGTGGTAGTAGAAATGCAGAAGGAAAAAAATTGATTTATCACTTGTTTATGAGTATTGGATGTGGGTTTTGGTTTTTAAAAGAGTATTATAAAAATGAAAAATATGGAAATAGGTATTGAGTGATAATGTATGCATAACCCACTGATATTGCTTATTGGATCGGGGGAGGGGGGGAGTTGAGGAAAAGAACATGAATCATGTATCCATGGAAAAATACTTAAAGAAAAAAGAGGTCTTTATAATTTGGAAGGATCTGTTAGAATTAGTACTCTCTTTTGTACTTATGGTGAATTATTATCATTATATTACTTTTGTTAATAGTTTGAACATATTTATATACATACAGAAATATAGGTGTGTTTATACATATATTTTTATATTGCATAAAAATTCACTATGAGCTTTATATGTGTTGACTTCTTTGATCCTCATCATCACCTTGAGGAAAGTATTATTATCTCCATTCTACAAATGAGGAAACTAAGGCACAAAGATTTATGTGACTTGTCTAAGGTTTCATGGACAGGGAGTATCTGAAGCAATATTCAAACTAAGTTCTTCTTAATTCTAAATCCTAAACTCTATCCATTTTCTCAGTAAGGCACCTTATTAATGTTATTTGAGTATATGTTACTTCATTCTATTAGATTATAATCTTTATAATGATATTAATTGCTGTCCTCATGTATTTTGTGTACCTTCCTCTTGCCTAGTCTAGTTCTTTGAATTTATTAAATGTTAATTCTGTTGAAGTTGAAAAGAAAAGGGCTTTGATTTGGGGAAAATTTGATATAATGGAAAGGAAAGATGTTGGATTTGGAGTGAGGCCCTTGAATTAAGTCCTTTTTTGACATTTATGTCTTTTTTATTGTGAAATCCTTAAGAAAAAGAAGACTGGTGGGTGTTGGGAGGGGGCAGCTGTGTGACTCAGTAAATAGAGAATCAGATCTGGAGATAGGAAATACCCAGTTGAAATTTGACCTTAGACCCTTTCTAGCTGTTTGACAGTGGGCAAATCACTTAAACCCCATCGCCTAGCCCTTACCACTCTTCTTTCTTTGAACCAATACATAGTATTGATTCTAAGATGGAATGTAAGGTTTAAAAAAAAGAGGACTGTCTTTTGTCTTTCTTAGTGTTCTCAGCACTTAATAGGGTTCCTCTCACCTTCATAGATACTTAATACATGCTACTTAACTGAATGATTAGACAAATCATTTGATTTCTCTGGGCTTCACTTTCTTCATTTGTAAGATAATGTGGTTATTCTAGGTAGCTTCTAAAGATCCTACTTTCTAAATTTAGTTGATAAAGTAGCTAGAGCTCTGAACTAGGAATGAAGACCTAATTTCATATTCTTTTTTACACACCTATTAGCTCCATGATTCTGAACAAGTCCCCTTTACTCTCTTAACCTAAGTTTTCCTCAACCATTAAATGGAGATAAAAAGGATATATGTAAAATGCTTTGCCAATCTTGAAGGGCTCTGTAAATATGACAGCTTAGTAAATCTATAACTCTATTATTTTAACAGAGAACATTGTCACAAACAAATGAAGAAAAACATCATTGTTTATACCACCTTCCAAAGTATGCATGACCTGAAATCCTGGGAAAACAAGAATTTGTGTCTCTAAATCTAGTACTCTAGCCACAATAAACATTATAAATGCTTAGAAGTCTATGCAAAGATTTTTTCAATTTCTATCTTGAATTGAGTTTTAGAAGAATAAAATACCACCTTTTACTCTCTTCAATTATAATTATACTTCTGTCTTTTTTTTCTACCATACTGTTATCATTTCAATAAGTATTAGAGTGCATTTGCTTCTGAAGATAGCAAATAGTCCCTCAGGGTCTGTGTAAACTGTAATTTTTGCTTATAGGCATTATTTCTGTAAGGTCTTAGCTTCTTAGTCAAACTTTACATAGTTTTCAGAGGAGGAAAATTATGAATCTATTATTTTATTTTCTATAAGAAATATCATATAATAGGCTTAATCTAAACAAATATATTCTTTATATTCAGTGACCACCATCTCCTGAAAACTCTCATCTATCTGGGTTTTTGTTCCATTTTAGTTCTCCTCTACTTATCTAACAGTTGTTCTCAGTCTCCTTTGTTGAATCAATAGGGTGGCATCAGTATGATACCTCCTTATTATAGGTATAATCCACAGCTCAATACTAGGCCTTGTTTTTCTGACCTCACTAAATCCCATAGAATCAATTATTTTCCTTACTCATATCTATGTATATCATTCTTTTCTCCATATGATACTAAAAATTGAATATTTCCAGTCTAGTCTACTTGTATCTCAAATTCAATATATTCTGCCCTGCTGCCAATTCTTTACTTCCACCTCCCTCACACACACATATACACCACTTTCCATTTTCTGCTCTGAATTGTATAATTTTATCATTATATCCTTTGGGGTATATGGGGTGTTCAGGGTCAGGTAGTATCTCAGGTATGGAGGACTTGTCGTGCCCTTCTAGGGCAACTCGCCAGCCTTTGACCCCCACCTGACACCCAGCTCTCACTTGTGGCTCCTAGTAGCCTCTAGCATGTGGCAACGGCCACACCCCAGGCAACAGCTGCGACAGGCTGGCTAAACTTTGTGAGAGTAGCCATTAGGTTGTAGACCCCTGGTGAACCAGGGCCTTGCTCACCCAACATGTGAAGACTGATTCGGCTGAACAGATGGAAGAAACCAATAAGAAGGTTCAACGGCTGAGAGGGCAACGCAGCAAAGCACTGTGGAGTGCTCAGGGCGTGTTGGAGCACAAAAGACAACATGGCCATCCAATGCAGCTGAGGAAGTCTCCAGGTGTAACGACTTTTCGTACCACTGTACCCAGCCTTCCAATGCCGAGAGAGTGGGACTGTCTCTGTGCATCGACTTTTCCACTTAAATCTCCTTCACGCACAAGTGTCTTTGTGCACACTCATCTATCATAGATGAAAACGCACAAAGACAATTGTCATCCTCAGTTACCGAGAGACTACTACTATATCCTTTGGTTCTGTAAAAGACATTAATCAACTACTGTGCACATCAAATCACCATCTGTATTATTCCTCAGATCAAAATATCGCACTCATCACTATTAGTGTTTCCTTCCTTGCTAGAGTATTGGTTCCTTGAGGACAAAGACTCTCACTTTCATATTTGTATTATCAGAGCTTTGCACAGTTCCTGGTATACAATAATCACTTTTTAAAAATTCTCTTTCATTACTGTCCAAAACAGAATTTTTTTATACCCTTTCTTTTTTTCCAAATAAATCTGCCCCCTTTTCAGAGCTTCCCTATTTCCATTCAGGTTACCCATCAACCTTCCAGTCACCCTGGTTCACAATCTTAAAGTTATGCTAAATACTTTTGTCTCTCTTAACCCATCTTTCCATCAATTATATATAACTAAGATTGCATTGTGTACATCAATTATATTTCTTGACTCTGTCTTCTTTTTTTCCTTAAAACTGAACTGATTTTGGGGTCATCGATGATATGCTGATCAGTTTTACTTACCTGCTCACTGTTTCACTCACTTCTCTTCTTCTCTCTCTCCCCTTCTCCAAATCTCTTTTATTTATGAAATATCTTGATGAATCTCCTTATAAGTGGTAGATATTTGAGAAGAAGATATCACCAAAACCATTATTATATTAGAAAATAACTTTTGAGGAGTGTTAATAGAAATGGGAAGGAGCATTTATTAAGCAACTACTATGTGCCAGACATTGTGCCATACATTTTATATTTATTATCTCATTTTATTCCCACAACAACTCTGGAAGGAAGGTGCTATAATTGTATTTTAGTAGAGTGTACTGAGGCAGGTAGAAGTTAAATGATTTGTCCAGGTACAGTTAGTATCTGAGGCTAGATTATACTCAGGTCTTCCTGACTAAAGCCTCAGCACTGTATCTACTATGCCACTCAAACACTTCTCTGAAGAGGCATAGAATAGAATAAGCATGTGGGGGAAACACTACAAAATGTAGATATGATTTCAAAAATATCATTTGCACTTCATGGGCAGATAAGAATTGAAATGGAGGGATTTACTGTCAGAGAGAGTACAGCTAAGCATTAGTATAGGGTTATTTTAGCACATTGTATTGTTTTTAGATTTTTTGTATTGCTTTTAGATTTACACAAAATGTTTAAATTAAGCACTATCTCAAAGGATCTCAAGTTTTACAGCATTAGTCCCCCTCTTTTTTTTCCCTCTTGTGGGTAGCCAGCAAGGTCTAGTCCAGTCTGACTAGGGCTAATCCTCCTTAGACTAATATGAAATCTCTCTCAAAAAAGATTTGAGTATTTCAGAAAGGAGATAATAATCAGGTAGAGCTATGTTATAAATGAATATAAGAATTATAACTAAAATCCATATCTGCTTGCCACCATAATGTTGCATATCAAATGACTCATCTAATTTTGCTGATAAAATAATGTTGCAACTTAAAAGAACATTTACAAGGTAAATGCTTAGGGAAAAAAAAAAAGACATTTCACTCAATTTGCCAAGAAGAGCAAATCTCTTTTATAAACTGAAATTAAATATTTCACAGGGTTTGGGTGCATTTATACTTCCTACAGAATTTTCCAAAGAGAACAAGAGTTTCACTTCAAATAAATATTTAGCTTAAAAAAGAGATGGTGGGTCCATGCCAATGGATTCCTCTGGAAGCAAATATTAGAACCGCACTGCATTCAGGGATATGGGAGTTCTTTTCTAAGATGTTCAAGCTAAGTCTGAAAGAAGTATACTAAACCTCAGTGGGCTCCTACATAACTAATCCCTCTCAAATTTCAAATCCACGTGTATCTTAATTCTGTAAGAAAATGAGTACATTGACCTGCACTGTCTGAACTTGCATTTAAAAAACAGATTAAAGAAGCTTATAATTGCATATTTATTAATGAAATGAAAGGATTAAAATGTTTCTTCTAAACTATGGGGTTTTTATGATTGTTTAAGAAAAAAAGTATTGGATAAGAAAACAACTTAGGTAGTCTTTTCAGTAATATCTTTGTTGCCACAGCAGGAGCATAGAATAACCCTTTTCTACTAAAGGTTTCATAAAAATAGACAAATTTTGTCAATCACCAGAATTACCAAAACTGCAATCTAGAAAATAAGTGCTTACAGTTACATATAGTTAATAAATTGTGCATAGATATTTAAATATTTTATTATGGCATAAATTACAGATGGGAGTATTGTTTTTAAAATTGTTTGAAATGTTATTTTGAAAGAATAATAGATGCCTATGAGAGGCAATATGATATAGTAGGTGACCACAGAGCAAGAAACTTGGTTCCAAGGCTTGTCTTTGAATACAAAGTCATTGAATATCCCTGGACACTAGTCATTGCTCTTGAGAATTCTCTGTGGCTTTGATTTATAAAGAAGATTATAATTTAAATTGATAAAGCAAGCCACATAATTTGAGAGTTCCAATGAATTCTGATGTCTAGAAATAATCTCTAACCCTTAGATCCATAGAATTGAATCTGGGAGACGATTAGAAGGTCTTTAGATTTATTCCTTCATTTTGTAGATGAAGAATCTTAATTCTTTGCCTTCGAACAGAAAGACTAACTGATCTTTATAAGAGAATACAAGTAACAAATAGGTAGCTAATATTCAAAGTTGTTCCTCTCACTCCCGATTTATTATTTTTTCCTGTGTAACACTTACCTCTCTACCCCAATTGCCTGCAGGCAAGGTTCATAACATTTCATACCACCCCAGTTTTTCTGGTAGCTGAGAGGCATTTGAGATATTTAGCCTCTGCCACACTGAGGTGTTCCCTCAAGTCACTGAGGTGTTCCCTCAAGTATAAATAGGTCCCATCTACCACAAGCCCACTAAAATACTTAATAGTCAGGTTAGCTTTTATAAAGGAATACATATTTTAAATATATATTAACAAATATGCCCTACAAAATGTGGGGCACAATGTCCTACTCAGTTTCTGAGGAAGGGATGGGGAATAGGTTCATAATTTGCATTAGTTCCTATGTAGCACAGTTTCAGTTCCAGGACTAAAGCCGCCCATATGCTAGAGTCCCAGGCACTTTGGGATTTGAAAGATTTCCTGCTTGGCTGCCTTGTCAGTAGTCCCACCTAGAATCTTAGCTCTAAGGCTGTTATGGCTCAGTTCTGGGCCTGATAAGATTATTACCTATATCTAGAAACTGAGAATGGCAAATGAAATAGAAGAAATAGAATCATTTCTCAGAGAAACAGGGTAAAAAGGAGATTAGGGAAATACATCTCCCACCTTCTTCATTGTTTGGTTCAATTAATGTTACCCATGCTGAAAGTTAACTTTCACCCTCTCTGTAAGCTGAGAAAAAAAGAAAGCAAAGCTATCATACTTTTTTTTGTTTTGAAGACAAAGTTAATTCAAGTTCCAGAGTTAATGGAAAGTAGTCTATAGGCCCTGAAATGGTTGGAACATAAAGGATGCTTCCCCACAGAAGCAGGGTGCCTCCATGTTAGGTGATTTGGGAATGCTCTGAAGTCCCCATTATATCAGAATATTGCTTATGTGATATTTTCCTATTTTGCTCATCAAATGACTTAAAATGGAATTGTTATTCTTTCTGACCATGAAGAAATTGAACCAAAGATTTTTAAGTATCTACAGAGTCAGCAAAGAGCAAAAATGGTAGGAAAGGTACCTGGACCCACTCAATTGCTACCAAATTACCCTCCAAACAATTCTGATATAAGACTTCTGGAGAGGCAGAACCCAAAAAAGGATAGGACAAAATATTTTTCAATTCAAAATAACATTAAAAATCAGCATAAAAGTTTTTTGCACCAGAGTAGGACTGAAGGGCAGTCCAGTTCACCAAGTCAAATGTTAATCCCACATGGGCCTTGGAGGTGGTTGAATTAGCAGCAATGGCTTCCAGGGATGTTAGCCACAGAAGGTGAAGGGGTTTACACAACTAATCAGAAGGCAATTATAAGAGTCTCTTTCTTAGCTCTGGATTCAGGATTCTGTTGTATTGCCCATACATAAATCCAGGTTATAGTCTGGATGCCATTCTCAAGGGCAAAAAAGAAAACTAGAACAGAACAGTTCTTGTGGCTACAGTGAGCAGGGAAACCTGGTAATAATTCCAAGGTGAAAAAGAGTGTTTGTGGTAGATCAAAGATGAAAGCATGAGCTAGGAGAGTATAAAACACATTTCTCTTTAGATCATAACACCTTGGAAGAAATGAAAACTTCTAGATCTACAGAACTAGCTGTGAAGATATTTGAGCAAAGACCTTGAAGCTTGGGATAGTGCCCCTTTCACCACAGGAATGGAACTCACCTGTAACAGTTTGTTTTTTAACTCAAAAGATAAGAAAAAAGAGGGGAAAGGGGTAAGCAAGAAAAAGAAAAAGAAACTCAACATATAAAAATATTTTGGTGACAGAGAAAATCAAAACAGGAATGTAGAAGAAAATTATAAATAATGATGCATCCAAATCCTCCAAGAAAAAATGTAAATTGGTGTTAACCCCTCACCCCCCCAAAAAAACTCTAAGATCTCAAAAAGGATTTTTTAAAAAATCAAATAAGAGAAATAGAAGAAAATTTGCAAAAAAAGAAATGAAGGTAATAATGGAAAATCATGAAAAAGAGTATATAGCTTGGTAAAAGAGGCACAAAAATAGTAAAGAAAATAATATCTTAAAATAGGTCAATTGATAAAAGAGGCATAAAAATTTACTGAAAAAAATACATAAAGAGCAGAATTGAGGAAATGTCAGGGAAAAGATACCAAAATTCACTAAAGAGAAGAACTCCTTAAAAGGTAGAATTAGCCACATGGAAAAAGATGGGAAACAATTTGCTATGTGGGTGGGTGGGGGGAACCTCCTTATAAATAAGAATTGACCCAAATGGAAAAGGAGGTACAAAAACTCACTGAAGAAAATAATTTCTTAAAAATTTGAATTGGACAAGTAAAAGTTAATAATTCTATGACATATCAAGAAAAATTCTAAAAATCAAAAGAATTAAAAAAAAAGAAAATACTGTGAAATACCAAAATACCTCTTTAAAAAAATGACCTGGAGCAAACATCCAGGAGAAATAGTCTAAGAATTTTTGGACTGCTTGAAAGCCATGATCAAAAAGAAAAAAACAACAACAAAACAACTTATGTTTTCTTTAAAGAAATTATCACTCATATTCAACTCCAATTTTTGTTAAATTTTGTCATAACAATGGAAAAGTATTCCTTATATACATCCACTTTTTTCCATTCATGCTGATGCAGTATCCCTTCACTTTATGACTAGTATTGTAATAGTCTTTTACTTGGCCTCCCTACCTCAATTTCTCTACTCTCCAATCCATCCTCCGCTTATCTATTAAAGTAATCTTCCTAAAGCACAGATTTGACCAAATCACTTCCTGTTCCCTCTACTCAATAAACTCCTGTGATACCTAATTAATACCATTACCAAAATAAAATCTTTTATTAACTTTTAAAGCTTTTTACACATTTACAGTCATTTTATAGTTTATTCTTCTCCTAATAACCTAGGATCCATATGGTCTTGTTCTTCCTCATTCATTACACTATCTCCTTATTCTAGCATGTATTTTCTCTAGCTGCCTCACAACACCTGTAATATTCTCCCTATTTCTCCTCCTTAACTTGTTTCTCTCCATTTGCTTCATACTACTGTATTAAATTAAAGTTTGTGTTCCTCCAATTACATGGAAAAATAGTTTTCAAAAAACTTTTATAGAATATTTTCTCAAATTCATTTCTTCCATTGCTCCCCACCAAACTTATACCCTTTTTAAGATGGTAAGTAATCTCAAATATATTCTACATGTGCAATCACATAAAACATTTAAGCACATTAATCCTTTTATGGAAGGAAAAGTGAATAGAAAAAATAAAGTGGAAATAATTTTTCTTTGGTCTGGATTTAGACTCAGTTTTTTTTTCTCCAGAATTAAAAGGCATATTTTATCATGAGTCCTTTGGAATACTTTTGAAACACTGTATTGCTGAGAATACCTGTTATTCATAGTTGTTCATTGTGAGGTATTCCTGTCACTGTGCACAATGTTCACCTGGTTCTTCTTCACTCTGCTATAGTTTGTTTAAGCCTTTCCAAGTTTTTCTGAGCTCCTCCTGCTTGTCATTTCTTAGAGCACAAAAACATTCCATTACAATCATATACTATCACTTATTTAGCCATTCCCCAGTTGATGGGTATCCTCTCACTTTCCAAATCTTTGCCTTGGGTCAAGATGGTGGCGTAGAGGCAGCAAACGTTTGGAACTCTGGAAACCCTTTCTTACTGATTGCAAACTAAATACTCCTAGGGGACTGAAAATCAAACCTAACAATAAGACAGAGTCAAGGAACCCTCCTGCTGGACTCAACTTAAAAGGTACACCCCCCAAAAAACCCTGAATTCGAGAACACTTCGGTTTAAAGGGAAGGAAGAATGAAGGTCCTGGGACCCTCCCCCACTTAGAATGCTAAGCCTCCAGTGGCAGCTGGAACCTCTGGGTGGGCAAAGGCACTGGTCTGGAGGGAGTACCTTGTGGGAAAAGCTGTGCCAGGCTCAGAGGCAACACAGGCAGTGGGGAAGCAGATAGTTTAAGCAGTGGAGACACTCCATATTGCCCCTCCCTTTTCCGGTTTTGGCCTCAGGGCACATTCAGCAACCCAGCCAGACTTAATCCCAACAAAGCCTCCAAAGGACAGGGAAGCTAAAGCTCCAAAACCCCTCCACCACAGACTACACTGAGAGATTTACTGACAATACTCCAAAGTTGAAAGCAGAAAAAAAAGCCCAAAACCACAAAAAAAATGAGAGGAACAAGAGCTTCAGCAACAGCATGGAGTAAAGAAAGGGTAAATATGAGCAAACAACAGAAAAAGAAAAAAGAAATTACAGCTTCTATACAAGCAATGAACAAAGAGCAAATGGAACAGAGAAGAATAAGGAAACTCCAAGCAAAAAAGCCAGAAAACCCAGCAAATTGGATACAGGCTCTGGAAGAACTAAAATCTTTGCCTTGTTAAAAAGAGATGCTCTTTTGTATATATAGGACCTTCCCTTTATTTTTTTAATCTCTTTGGGATACAAATCTCATAATGCTATTGCTGGGTCAAAGGGAACATGCTATTTTATATCCCTTTGGAGATAGGTCCAAATAGTTTTGTCATGTTCCTTTTCTATAACAATAGTCAATCTGATAGGTGTGGGGTGTTACCTCTGAGTTCTTTTAATTTCCATTTCTCTAAATAATAGTGTTTTAGAGCATTTTTCCCATGACAACAGAGTTTTAATTTTGTTGCCTGAGATCTGCCTGTTTTATATCTTTTGATCATTTATCAATTGGGGAATGGCTTCTATTTTTATATATTCAACTAATTTCTCTATGTATTTGAGAAATGAGGTCTTTATTAGAGACACTTGTAAAATAAATTGTACCATTATGATTGTTGTGTATTACTTTCCATTCCATTTCAACATTTAGTTTCTGATCTTTTAGTCACCCAATTTGCCCTCTTTTCTATCAGCCTCACCCCACTTCTTTTCCTTCCCTTTCCCTGCTAATTTCCTGAAGGGCAAGATAGCTTTCAATACCCAATTGATTCTTCCCTAACTGAACCAATTCTGATAAGAATGAGGTTCACATGCTCTCCTCACCACCTTCCCCATCTTGCCCTCCATTCTGAAAGCTCTTTCATGCCTCTTTTATGTGTAATGATTTATCATTCTATTTCACCTTCTCCTTCTTCCCAATGAATTTCTCTTTCTAATGCCTTAATTTAATTAAACTCACATTCTTGTTCTCTGACTATATAAATTCCTTTTAACTAACCTAATAATAACAAGTTTTTTGTCATTACAAAAATCATATGCCCAAGTAGGAATGTGCACAATTTAACCTTATTTAGTGGTTTTTGATTCTCTTTCCTGTTTTATTTTTTATGCTTCTCTTGAGTCTTATATTTGATAGTCAAATTTGCCATTGAGCTCTGGTCTTTTCATCAGAAATGTTTGAAAATGCTCTATTTCATTGAATACTCAATTTTTCCCCAGAAAGATTATGCTCATTTTTGCTAGATGAGTGATTCTTGGTGGAAGTTCTAGCAACTTTGCCTCTGGAATTTTATATTCTTTTAATGTAGAAGTTGCTAAAACTTGTGTTATCCTGACTGGGAATTCATGATTGTGAACCTTAAAAAATTCTCAGACCCTACTTCATAAGGTTTGGTTAAGACCATTCCCCATTTTAAAAAATGAAGGAATTTAGATCAGGAATGTGAGACCTCTACTCCACCCCTACTTAAGCATGCTTTAGGGGAAGAAACTCCTTGCTGATCAATGAAAAATACTTAAACCCATACTTATAGTAAGGCAAAAGTTCTTAAGCTGTGCCTATTTTTAGATATAATACAAAAGGGTGCTAAGTACCTATAAAGGTCAGGCAACTTGTGAATTTACAAGGAGCAAAGAGGTGAGAACTTACTCAGAGGTTTTTTTCAGGTGTGAACTTAATCAAAAGTTTAAGCCCACTTAGATGTGAATTAAGAATGGTCTGTCCTTTGGAAAACGTCTACTGTGATTGGTAGATGTGAGAACTTAGGGGAGGTGACATAGGAGAAAATTCCCTTTAAAAGGAGATGAAAAGCTGAGAGAAGGTCTGTCTCAGAAGGATTCTCTCTGGAGATGGAGCTGGCAAAAGCTGCCTGGTGTCTCTCTGAACACTATAATCTAGTTTGGGACAAATCTTGTGGTGAGTGGATTGAAGACTGACTGATCTCTCTCTCTTAAGGCTGGCCTAAGTTGGCCTAGACTTTTTTCTCATTATTCCCTTTCTCTCTCTCTCTCTCCCTTTCTTTATTTCCTCATTTGTATTAATTAAAATCTCTATAAAACCCATCTGACTTTGACATATTTCATATTTGGGAATTTTTCTCTGGCGACCACTTTATATTTTGATTTAAAACAAGACACTGTCTTGAAACCATATTTCTGCAGTCACAATTTAAGCCAAACACTCTTTTATCTACCACAGTTTATGTCTTCCACTATTTTAATCACTACATGATATTTGAATTGTTGCTTTATTGGAGATTTATTGGATATTTATTGCTTACAATATTTTCTTCTTGACATGAGAATTTTGGAATTTGATTATAACATTTCTAGGAGGTATCCATTTGGGATATCTTTTGGGAGTTGAATGGTGGAGTTTCTGTTTTAACTGTTTGTTATTATCAGGATTTATTTTCCAGTTCAGTTTTTTTCCCATATGAATATTTAAATTTTCTTTTTTTTTCATTCTTTTAACATTGTCTGCTTTTATCTTTGATGCCTCATGGAGTCATTAGCTTTCACTTACCCAATTCTAATTTTTAAGACATTATTTTTCTGGATTGAGCTTTCATACTTTTTCTTTTTCTTTTTGTCAATTCTACTCTGTAAAAAGTTCTTTTTCTCAGTGCATTTTTGTATATGCTTTCCCAAAGGACTAAATCTGTCTTTCAAGAAATTTCTCCATTTGATGCCTATTTGCATATCTTTTTTCCCATTTGTCTTTATAATAAACTGATCTTTCATTCCTGGTATATATCCCAACTGGTCATAGCATATAATCTTTCTGATATATTGCTGTAGTCTCTTTACTAGTGTTTTATTTCTGATTTTTGAATCTATATTCACTAAGATTAGTCTATAATCTTCTTTCTCTGTCTTTGATCTTCCTGGCTTGGGTATCAGTACCATATTTGTGTCATGAAAAAAAATTTGGTATGACTCCTTCTTTCTTTATTTTGCCAAATAGTTTGCATCATATTTTGATTAATTGTTCTTTAAATGTTTGATAGAATTCATTTGTGAATCCTTCTGACCATAGGGATATTTTCTTGGGGAGTTCATTGATGACTTGTTCAATTTATTTTTTCTGAGATGGGATTATGTGGGTGTTCTGTTTCTTCTTTATTTAATCAAGACAATTTGTATTTTTGTAAATACTAATCCTTTTCACCAAAATATCAGATATACTGTCATATAATTTAGCAAAATATCTCCTAATGATAGCTTGAATTTCCTTTTCACTAGAGGTGAAAACACTTTTCATTTTTGATATTGGTAATTTGATTCTCTTCTTTCTTTTTTAAATCAAATTAACCAATACTATATTTTATTTGCTTTTTCAAAAAAGAACAGTTCTGTCTCTTATTCATTTGTTCAATAATTCTTTTACTTTCAATTTTATTAATTTCTTCTTTGTTCTATTTTTAGTTGTTTTTTTTAGATGCATGCTCAATTCACTGATCTGATTTTTCTCTTTTTTTATTGATATAAGCATTCAGGGATATAAAGTTTTCCCTGAGTATTACCTTAGCTGTATCCCATGAATTTTGATATGTTGGCTCCTCATTGTCATTCTCTTCAATGAAATCAGTGATTGATTTTTATCACTCTTTGACCCACCAGTTATTAAGAATTAGAGTATTTTCCAACTAATTTTAAATTTTCCTCTCCATGAACCCTTATTGATCATAATTTTATTACATTGTGTTCTGAAAAAGTTGCATTTATTATTTCTGCTTTTTTGCATTTGTTTATGAAGTTTTTATGACTCGGCACATGGTCAATTATTTTATATGTACTATGTGCTGCTGAAAAGAAGGTATATTCCTTTTTATTATTATTCAATTTTCTGCAGATACCTATTAAATCTAAATTTTCCAATATTTCATTTACTGCCTTTACTTTCTTATTTATATTTTTGGTCAATTAATCTAGTTCTAATGTTAAGGGTAAAAATGATTTCTCAAATATTATCTTGTGGGAAAGTAATACCTCCCTAGAATATTATAATGCTTAGTATTCTACTCTCTATAAAAGTCATTCTTTTTATCAAAATAACTGAATATCATATGCCCCAGTTATGGTGCCTTTATTCTTCCACTCTGTCTACCTCTTCTGTCTTTTGCTTTACCTCACTCTTTCTAGCTTCTAGTTTCCCTAGAAGGCTAACTTTCACTCTCTATGGCTACAACAGGCCTCAGCTCCAATCACTCATCACCACACTCCCACACATAACTCCTATACCTTACCAGAAGTTTTTTGCTTTCAGTCACACACCCCACTTTTCTTTCCCTTATATTATTCCCTTCCCCAGTTTCCTTCCATTCTTATTGCAATTCTACTTCTTTTTATGGTAAAATGGAATTTGTTATCTCTAAGAATCGGGCTGTTCTCCCATTTCTGAGCCAATTCCAATGAGACTAAGGTGTATGTATTACCCATAAACACCCTCATCCTCCACTACATTGTAATATTATTTTTCCCTCTGGGCCTCTTTATTTGATATCATTTATCCTGTTTTACTTCTCTCTTCCCATTTCTCTTAGCACAATCCTCTTTTTAACCCCTAGAATTTTTACAGATAATCCAAAACAGATTACTATCACCTTCTGTCTATGTATAATTCTAACTATTTGATGATAATAATTTTAAGAATTACAGGTATCTTCCCATATAGTATAAACAATTTTACATTATTGAAGGCCTTGCTTTTCTTTTTTCTCTTTCTTATTTACTTTTTTATGTTTATCTTGAATTTTGATTTAGGACATTAAATTTTTTGTTTATGTTTGGTCTTTTCTTCAGGAATGCTTGGAAATCTTCTATTTTATTAAATGGCCACAATTTCCCCTGAAAGTATATATTCAGTTTTTATAGGTAAGTAATTTTTTTTGTTGTAAACCCAGCTCCCTTACCTTTTACAATATCATATTCCATGCCTTCCACTCATTCAGTGTGGGTACTAACTGATTCTGTGAAATATAGATGAAGGCTTTTTGATATTTGAATTGTTTCTTTCTGGCTGTTTGTGGTATTTTCTGCTTGGCCTGGGGACGCATGAATTTGACTCTCACATACCTAGGTGTTGTCATTTAGGGATATATTGTAGGAGGTGATCTGTGGATTCTTTTAATTTTTCATTTATTGTCTTGTTCAATACTATCTACAGTCAACATATAGACCATGAAATTGAGCCTTGGTCCTTTGTTTTACTGTTTCTTTTTCTTCTTTAGGATGACCTGGAAGTCATAATGATTAATTTTGAAAAGTAAGATATTTGGGTGATTAGGACTCAAATACAGCCCAGGTTCTGTAGCTAATCTTATACTGATACTTCAAGGAATGAGAAACAACCTTCAGAATATAGCCTAGGAGTACCCTGCAGCAGTTTATTCAGCAATAATGACATACTCAGTTATGAATTTGGTGTAACCAATGCAATGTAGAAACTGAGTCTTTTCCCACTCTCTCCATTGAGATTATACTGAGGATTGCATCCTCGTGAGATATTGTGAGAGAAATATTTGTACTTCTCTTCTTGTTATTTATTCTAAATAAATAGCCCATTCTAAAAAAAAAAGTTAATGTGCAAAGGTTAAGGTAGGGCAGAACACATGTAATATAGACTCTTAAGCCAAAAATATTAGAAAAAATACCCCTATCCCTGAAGACAGGGGTATATAGCCTGTCTTATTCTGGGAAAATGTTTGCTTAATTATTTTATAAACATGATTATTATTTGTGAGAAAATTTAGAGGTATATATTTTCAGATTATTGCTATGCAACACTTCTTGACTAGTCATGCCAAGATTCATTTAAATAATCCAAGAACAAGCATTGCTTTCTATTGTTGAGAGGTTTGGGGCTTGTATCCTTCCTCCCAAACTGACAACTAGCTATATAATTAGCTTTCATACTACTTCCATTTAACCCAAAAGACTGATTCTCAGTTAAGGGTTAGGAATCTCAGATCTCATTTAAAGTTCTTGGATTTGTATCTATTTAATTTCAAGGGTGCTAACAAAAAAAAAAGCAATTTTCTTTGCTTTCCCCTCTGTCTATGGTTCTTCTATCTCTTCCCCTTCCCTAACTTCACATTCTCCCATATCTCAAAGGATAGAACGTATAAGAGATAAGATAGCCAGAGTGTTAGATTGTATGCTTTTTTTTTCATTTACTTTTCAGTCACTGTATTGAGTAAAAGCAGATGGTCATGAGCAGCCATTGTAAGTCATGCTACAAATGACCCAGCAAAGAAAGGGAGAACTAGAGAATTGGGGAAATAATGGTTGAAGAAAGAGAGGAAAAAGAAATGAGAGAGTGATATCACCTGAGAGGATTTGGAGAGGGACAGAAAAAAATTAAAATAAGATGAATACAATTTGATTGACTGTTCTTGGCTAGTAACATATTGCTACCATAACTGAAATAAAATGAAGACATAAAAATATTCAGAATCTTTTTTTTTTCTGAAGTACTAAGATAGGGCATAAAATGGCCAAATGGTCAGAAATTATGAAATAAACATGTTTACTTTATGGGAAAATATAATTCAGAAATGAAATATAATATTTATGATGGAGAGGATCAATTTGAAAATGTTATGACTAAAACTTTCATCAACAAACTTTAAAATATTAGTGTAATATCTATAAGGAATAATCTATAAGGAAATCTTTAAAAGGATACATTATAAAAATTCTCTAATTCTCTATTAATTAGAGAAATGCAAATCAAGACAACCCTAAGGTACCACCTTACACCTATCAAACTGGCTAATATGACAAAAAAAGAAAAAAACTAACTGTTGTAGAGAATGTGGAAAAATTGTGGCAATAATATACTGCTCAAGGAAATGAAAACTGACACAGCCATTCTGGAGAGCAATATAAAACCATGCTCATAGATCTATCAAACTATGCATACCCTTTGACCCAGAAATACCACTACTTGGTCTGAATCCCAAAGAGATCAAAGGTTAAAGAAAAGGACCTATTTGTACAAAAATATTTATAGCATCTCTTTTTGTGGTGGCAAAAAACTAGAAACTGAGGGGATGTCCATGAGTTGGGGAATGACTGAACATGTTATGGTATATGACTGTAATAGATTACTTTTGTGTCATAAGAAATGATAACTGGGATGACCAAAAACAAACAAACAAAAACAATATGGAAGATTGATATGTAAAGTGAAATGAATAAAACCAAGAGAATGTTGCACCCGGCAACAGCAATAAAGTATGATAATTAATTGTGGATGACAACTACTATCAACAATGCAAGGCATTATTTCAAGAGATAATACCAACAGACTCATGAAGAAAAAAGGATTTTTTTTTGCTATATTGCTATATAAAGAACTAATGGAATCTGAATTCAAATTGAAATATACTATTTTTCATTTTATTTCTTTAATGATTTTTTTGCTAATGAAGGTATATCTTATTTCATAAAACAAACAGATAATATGTATTGTCAGATAACATATGTAAAGCTTATATCATATTGTATGCCATCTTGGGAAGGAAGAAAGAGGTGGGAAGGAAAGAAAGTACACAGAACACAGAATGTTATAAAATTATTATTAAAATTTTATCAATATATAATCTGGGAAAATGGAAAATTAAAAAAATAAAGAATGTATCACAGCAAAGTAGATAAAACTGAGGGAGAAAATGTGGCCTCTAGTCCTCACTTGTAAAAACAATCAATGTAACCTTTTTATTCCTGTTGTTGTTCAATTGTTTCAGTTGTTTCTGACTCTTTGTGATCCCATGTAGGATTTTCTTGGCAAAGATTCTAGAGTTACTAGCTATCCCCTATTCTAGCTTACTTTACACAGGAGGAACTGAGGCAAAAAGGGTTAAGTGACTTTTCCAGAGTCATACATCTAGTAAAGTCTGAAGATAAATATGAAATTCATGAACATATGTTTTTCTGATACCAAGCACAGTACTCTATCCACTGATTCACCTAACTCTTCAACATAAAATAACTTGGTAACAAAATGTCAACATTTGTTTCATAACTTGTTAAATGATAGGGTTAGACTTAGACATTGTGAGAAAAATAACCCAACTATACATAAGAATTTAAATTCTTTTAAGTATTTTGCTCTTCTATCCTAGCATTGACTTTAGATAATATTTTTTCAATGATTTATAAACTTGGTGCTTTAATTTTCACAAAGTATTTGTTCTCAGAAGAAAACATGGTAATATAGTTAGTACAGATATCTCTTCCACATTGTAACTTTCTCTATCATGATTTTGACATATCATGGGTCAGTATAAGGAGTTAAATGGGAATTTTTGGCAGAGTTATATGGAACCTACAAATAACAAGCAAAATGCAGCAAATACCGAAAAAGTTTAAAAACTCATTTTACTTAATATTGACCTTACATTTAACCTTTGACCAAATATTTAACCCACATTTTAATGAAAGTATTGTAAATACCCCATAAAAGTAAAAGAAAAAAATTTAGTTTTTTCCTCTGGCATGAAGAAAAGACCAAAAAATTTTATTCAGATTTTCCAGATTAAGGTTGCTCTGCATTCTAAACTCCCACACTGTGGAAAGAATACCTGTATATTATGATGGCCAGTTTATAAATGGGTATAAAAGAGCAATATTAGAATCTCTCTGAGTTATTATGATAGGAGGCAAGTATGAAAATTTTGGCAATTTAAATCAGTATTTATGGTCAAATTATAATATAAGAATAATAGTCTCATAAAGGATGAAATAAATAAAGTTATAAGATAAAATGTAAGCATTTTCTAAATAAAAAAGTATATTTTAAGAAAGCCACACAATTAAATTTTTTTCTCTAAGAAACATATGTATATATATATGTATATAATTGACTACCTAATATATCTAGCATGAAATTCAGGCTTTTATTATGTTTTAGGGAAAAGTTCTCAAAATTGGATCAATTATTTTATTAATAATTATAAAGAAACTAAAATAATTTCCTCATTTTAAAGTATTTGATAATTTTTAAAGACAGAAAAGTTCACTTTTTATTCATTCCCTTATGATTTTTTAAAAGTTTCTTATATAAGGTATAGGATTTAGGTAAGGATAAAAACATCAAGTGATGTATAAAAACTCAAATTCTCTGAAGTTTCAGGATTGGAAAATCAAATTTAAAAGATTGTACTTAATTGTATTATGTCTTATTATAGACAGATTTTTGTGAGAATTACCTCATAGCCACTACAAGTGGACAGGAACAAAAGAAGCAGAGACTCTTTAAGAGATATCCTGAAAATTAAGTCTATTAAGGAAGGTAAAAGAGAAGATACCCAGGAACCAGATAAATACATGAGACATCTAGAACTTATTAAAATTAATTGTGGTTGAACTCTGGATATTTATATAGGTGGTTGCCAGGGATTTAATTTCTAAATCCCAAAATGAATTACTAAAGTAAATGGAATTGATGGTAGTTTATTTACAATAGAATAGAGGGAAGAAATTAAGGAATGAGAAAGAGAGGGAGAGAGAGAAACAGAGAGAGAGAGACAGAGAGACAGAGAGAGAGACAGAGACAGAGAGAGGGAGAGGAAACTCCAGAGTCCTCTGATACCAGTTAGAAATTCTAAGGCCCTAATCAGGGAAAAGAGTCTCAAGATGATGGGCCTTTCTTGGAGGCAAGAAAGGCATGGTCACTAAGTCAGCCTATCACTCACCAAAGGTGACTGTCTAAAATGGAAAAGCAGTCTGAGGTCTCCTGCACAAGTTCTTCCAGGGGTCCAGTTCCTCCAGTCCAACTCCAAGTCAGAGAACTCTCCATCCAATTCAAATCTCTAATCGAATATCTTCTTCTGGCCTCTGATCCTCTTTTTAAAGATCTTTTTCTCTTGTGTCACCTCCTCTAAATTTCACATCTACCAATCACAACAGACACTTTTCTTCAGGACTGCCCACTCTTTAGTTCACACCTTCTTTGGTTAGACTATATTTTTTTGGGTTACTTAACACCTTTTTTTTGGTTAGTTCACCTTTTGTAATTACTTAAGACCTTTTTGTAGTTAAAATGAGTAGATCTACTTAAAATGCTAAGTTACCACCTTTTTGTAGATTAAAATCTAAAAATAGATTGTGGATTACAATTCAATCTTCCCAATAAAGGAAGAGCTAAGTACCTTCATTGTTACAATAAGGGGATTACAATTTAATCTTCACAAACTTGTGCTAATTAAATTGATATAGTGAGTCGGTGACTAGGGTGCAAGGAGATGATGTTAATAATTATTAATGATCATTATTGTATTGTTTTTATCTTTTGGTTTATAACATTTATGTTTAAATTTGTTTTCTTCATTACCTTGGGACATACAAATCTCCCTTCTCAAAATTAGTACATTATAAGCCCTCTAAATAGTTTCATCTGTAATGCAACATGTAATTCTGATTGTGGCTATATGAAAAATCTTATATATTTGACTTAAAGATAAATGTTCCATGGAGATAGTGGGCTTCCCAGTCCCTCATAAATCAAATGGGGAAAATTAAAGGAATTGAGAGGATCAAGAATTCAAGTAGTTTATTGTGGGAAGCAATTCAACATTACTGACTCCTTCTTGTGACTTGGTTTTGGAACTGGCTCAGTTCCCTTTCTATTCAGTAGTAGGTCTAGTACAATTTCTGTCTTCTGAGAAATAGGAAGCTAACTTATTATATTGTTCTAAATTCTGCCAGCAAAAAGGCATAATATAATTTAAATGTGGTTCTCTAATCCCAAAACAAGAGACTTTCAGGTTTTCATTGTTTTATTTATTTTAAACCCTTACCTATCATCATAGAATCAATACTACGTATTTGTCCCAAGAGAGAAGAGTGTTAAAGACTAGGTAATGTTGGTTAAATGATCTACCCAGGGTCATATAGCTCAGAAATTTCTAAGGCCAGATTTGAACTCAGGACCTCCAATTTGCAGAACGGGATCTCATATCATAAACCTACTTAACTTCCCCTTAACCACCACAGCTCCTATTTAGAGACCCATAACCAAGGAACTAGGTTGTATAGTTTTTATGTGACGGCAAAGGAGTGGGATACCCATCAATTGGAAAAAGTTGAACAAATGTTTTATGATTGTGATGGGATGCTGTTGTACTATAAGACTTTTTTTAAGATCTTTTTTAAATTAACTTATTTAGTCAATTTAGAACATTATTCCTTGGTTACAAGAATCATATTATTTCCCTCCCTCCCCTCCCCCCACCCTTCCTGTGGCTGAAGTGCAATTTCACTGGGTATTACATGTATCCTTGATCAATAAGAATTATTGATCAAGATGATTTCATAAAACCCTAAAATGATCCAAGGTAATTCCAAAGAACTTATGAATAATAGTTTTTTCTTCCAGAGAAATAATTAATAAAGGCTGTGTGCTAAAGATCATACATTTATTTTTACTTCATTTTTCTTGTGTTTTTAGGGGGTTATTTTCTTTCACAAGATGAATAATAGGAAATATATTTAGCATGACTGCATATGTATAACCTATATTAAATTGATTTCCTTCTCAATGAGAGAAAGGAAATGGGGAAGGAGACAATTTGAAAATCAATTTGTAAAAATGAATTTTAAAATTGTTTTTACATTTAATTGGAAAAAATGAAATAGATTTCCTACTGATAGAATGCAAATGGAAGATGGAAATTTGAGGCACCAGCAAAAGTGCAATCAAATGAATTGAAGAGGAGGGATTTGTTGTTTTCCTTTATACTAGAAGAGTACCAAAATTACATCACTGGTGATATCTTTCATCTCTTGTATAAACCAGATTTAAGTGATGCTTAGTTGAACAAAATTATCAGACTCCCTTTCTCTTTCAGAGTCATACAGTTCTATTGAAAATACAAAAGTCAAGACAAGTGGTGATGGTCCAGGATATAGTTGATGACATTAGCTTCTTCAATATCTAACTCATCTCTGAGCATCCTACTATTCCCATTTCTACCAGTTTCATGGCCAGTGGAACAAATTGTTCTCATCTGTCACTTCAGGTGACAAAAGTTTACAGATGCCTAGAATAGACACTCTCCTAACTCACCGTGAGTTTTGATGTCTTTCAATTATATTCAGTCTGATTTAGCCCTTTTACAGGGAAGGTTGATTGTGGTGAAAAACACTATGCATGATATAGCGTCTTCAACTCAGGTGAGGGCTAGATGGCAGGTGGACATTGAAGGATTTAAGTAGCTCTGAGAAAGGTTCATAACTTCTCACTCCAGAGGTAGTAGTTTTCCTTAAATACCCCAGTGATTATGGGGAAGTTAAATAGTTCAATTTCACTACAGGAAAAACGTTTTAAAATAAAAAGGAGGGTGGAGCCAAGATGATGGAGTAATCCTCAGCATCTCTGTGCCACCATGAGAATCCTCTCTGACCAAGATTAAAATTTCTCCACAAAATAAATACAGAAGTGAAAGAACCAAAATGGAGACAGAGAGAAACAGCTTTCAAGGAAAGAAAAACCCAAAATGTAGGCAAAGAACATCTGGGGCAATGGAGTGAGAAAACAGACCCAGCAAGGAGCTATAACAAGGAGGGAAAAGCAAGTCAAGCCCAAGCCACACCCCACCACCAACATCTGATGTCTGAAGTTTGGAAATGTACACTCAAGTCAACATCCAGACCCCAAAACCCTTCCTGAGCAAATAGAGGTACAATTCAACCCATATAGCTTGAAATTTAAAACTTGTGGAGAAGTCCAGGGAATTCTAGTCTGGGCTTGGGAAAAGGGCTTAATTTACACTTTGGGGTGGATGATAGTACTAAGTACTAAATACTGATCTTTTTCTCTAAAGCTCATGGTGGAACTCCAAGACAGGATTACCAAGGGTGTGCCTAATAGGATCAAGTACAA
The DNA here is from genome assembly GCF_027887165.1 of Monodelphis domestica. NCBI lineage: Eukaryota > Metazoa > Chordata > Mammalia > Didelphimorphia > Didelphidae > Monodelphis > Monodelphis domestica. The sequence goes on from NC_077228.1 coordinate 390,346,207, forward strand.
ATGAAACCAAAAACTTGAGACTAAGCCTGAGGCTAGATTTTGATCACTTCCTGACCTGATCAAGATCAGAGTGAGATCAAAAGCTTACACATAAGCCTGAGTTAAGGCAAGTCTTTAAGCTATCAGTATCTCAAAGGTCAATTGAATCAGCAGATGAAGGGGGCTCTCAGAGCTCTATGCCCTCAGACCATCACATCATCCCTCAAACGTATATATAATTAGGAAAAATGAGCAAATAAAAAAAAGCACCTAAATGGAAATAAATGGAGACAAAGAGCCAGGTAAAGACACAGAAGGGGACAGTGAAAGCAAAGATACCCAAAGTCCAAAAGAAAACATGGACTGGACACAGATTCTGGGTGAAATTTAAAAAAAAAGACTTCAAAAATCAATTGAGAGGAAGATGACAAAATAGAGGCCAAAGTAGATCTCAGATGTTTGGGCACATGTAGGTATTCCACCAGAACTTCTCTAACAAATAAAATGTTTCCTCAATCAAGGAATCTATAAAACTGGAGGCTCACCCAGTTTATATAGAATGTAAGTTACTTTTCTGGTCCACTAAAAAATGTGGGACTACATTTTAAATGCTGAATAGTAAGAATAAGTCAAGATGATGGAGTAGTAATAGGAAATGGTCTAGTTCCCCACCCCACATACACTCCCTCCACAAAATTCTTGAAAATGCACTAGAATGAATTTGTTCTGGGAAACCAATAAAAGTCATAATTAATCATTTTTCCAGGTTGGCTTAAGGGAGGCAGAGAGGTCTGCAGACAATGAGAAACCATCTAGTCAAGAGCACAGTAGAAAGCAATTCAATACCCAGGGAGAGAGAGAGAAAGAGAGGTCACTTTAATAGGAAGGAGATCCTAATGGATCCCTGAAGTAGTGCTGAGTCAGGAATATCTAAATTGTTTTTATAGAGGAATGTGATAGCTATATAATGTTATTCCATCCAATTTTAATAATTTCAGCTTACTTGAATCTTGAGGTGGCAAAGAGGAGTTTTCTTAGTGGGTTCTAGCTATGTTCTGAGCAAATTCAGAAGGAAACATTAGTAGCATGGCTGAGATACCAGAAAGAGAGTAGAACCTCGATTCACCTCCAGTTCAGACCAAAACCTATAATGGAATAATAAAGGCAGGGATCTCAGAACAAAGGCAAGGCTGTACTTTAGTCCATCTGAATCTTCAGAGATTTGAAGTTTAGTCTTAATTCCAATAATAATTGAATGAGTCTTCCTATATAACTTTGAGCAAGTGATACATTCTTCTCTGGGTCATCAGGTTCTTCTCTAAAATCAAGAAATTTAACTAGATAATTCCTCAAGTATCTTCTGGCTCTAATATAATACTTTGAACATGTGGGTCAGATTGGTTTTGAAATTTCCAACATGATCCTTCCCTTAAACACTTCATTCATTGCTGTCAAATTACCAGGTGTGAAAAATAATTTAAGATGATTGATGTAGAGGTGCTAAAGTCAGTCTAAATAAAGGACTGCCTGATCTTCCTCTTCCCATAGCAGTTTTGGGAGATGCATTCTCCTCAGCTATAGTCTATACCTCCCATTCAATTATGTCCATGCTCCCACTTCAACTCAAAGTGTCACTTTTGTCCCATTTATGAAAAGGATGTTGAGAGGAGAAGGGAAGGAGAGGAAAGGGAGTTATGTTTGTGTTTTTAAGAACTAATTGCAAACATTTTATATTTCTCTTTTCCTCCTACATCCTTCATAAATATCATGATAATTTGTAAACTTCCAAATAACCAAGATCAGAATGGAAGTTATACCTTTTTACTCATATAGTTAAAAGAAGAGCAATGGTGGTGGAGAAGCTTCATGGACCCATGTGATATTCACCAAATTATCTGCTAAACAATTTTATTCAAAAGGGATAAAATTGGAGGCAGCTGGGTAGCTGGGTAGTGAATTGAGAGCCAGGTCTAGAGACAGGAGGTCCTAGGTTCAAATCTGGCCTCAGGCACTTCCAAGCTATGTGACCCTGGGAAAGTCACCTAACTCCCATTGCCTAGCCGTTACCATTTTCTACCTTGGAACCAATACACAGGAAGAAATTCAGTCTTTAAAAATTAGAATTGAGCAAATAGGAGCTAATGAAATCTAGAGATATTGAGAAACAATAAAACAAAATCAAAAGAATGAAAAAAATAGTTGGGAAATGAAATTTCTCATTGTTTAAACAATTAACCTCAAAAATGGATTCAGGAGAGACAATTTAAGAATTACTGGACTACCTGAAAGTTGAGAGAGAAAAAAAGCCTAGACATTATATTACATGAAATTATTCAAGAAAATTCCCCTGATATTCTTGAAAAAGAGAGCAAAAGAGAAATTGAAAAAATTCACAGATCATCTCCTGCAATAAATTCCCAAATGTCAAGTCCCAGAAATATTATATTCAAGTTCAAGAGTTCCTAGGCCAAGGGGAAAAATACTTTAAACAGCCAAAAGGAAACAATTCACATATTAGGGAGCTCCAGACAGGACTGCATAGGATCTGCCAGGTTCCACATTAAAAGAACAGAAGTTTGGAATATGATATTCCTGAAGGCAGGGGAACTGGGTTGACAACCATCAAAACTGACTATATTCCTTCAAGGGAAAAGTATGATCATTTAATAAGATAGGTTTCCAAGAATTCCTCAAGAAAAGACCAGACAAACAGAAATTTTAATGTCCAAAAACAAAATTCAAGAGAAGTATAAAAGGTAAATAAGAAAGAGAAAAATAATAAGGCTTTTGATAAGATCAAATTGTTTACATTTCTTTATGAAAGGTTGATATCTGTAACACCAAGAAATTGTTATTATCAAAGTAGTTAGAAGAAGTATACATTGACAGGGAATATGGTAGAAAGGTATTTAGGATGATTTGTAAAAAGAATGTAGGATGGAAAACTAGGATTGTACTAAGGGAAATGGGAAGAGAGAAGACAAATAGGATAAATTTTATCACATAAAGAGGTGTAGGGGTGGGAAGAATACTATTACAATGTTAGGGCAGCATATGGGTGGTGATGGCTAATACTTAAACCTTACACTCATTGGAACTGTCTCAGAGTAGGAGGAATAGCCAAATTCATTAGGGTATAGAACCCTATCTTACACTATAAAGATGTAGAAGGAGAATAAGAAAGTAGGTGGCAGAGAGGGGAGTAATATTTACAAGAAACAGATTCAATGCAGGTAGACACAGACAGCGTAAAAGTAAGAGGCTAGACCAGAATCTGCTGGGCTCAACTGAGACAAAAATACAAACAAACCCAAAAACAGAGTAGTAGCAATCACAATTTCAGACAAAGCTAAAACAAAAATAAATCTGATAAAATTAAATCTTGATATAAGATAGTATAGTCAATAAAGAAATATTAGTATATCATACTCATTTGTTTAATGGCTTTTTGGACTTCCTCTATTGAAGGAGGGACGTCAAGTTGTTCAATGGTGCGGATTTGGGGGATCTGGTCAAAGGCACTTTGGTCGACTGAAGAGGGTCAGTTGAGAAGCTGACTGAAGTGTTCTTTCCACCTGTTGCTGATGCCTTTTTTATCTTTTATGAGAGTGTCACCGTCAGAGGATAGCAAGGGAATGGTGGTGGGTTTTAATGGCCCATAGACAGTCTTGAGGGCACTGAAAAATTGTTTGTAGTTTTTCGTATCAGCAAACCGCTGGATTTCTTCTGCCTTTTTTTCCCACCATAGGTCTTGCATCTTCCTGATCTCACACTGCGCTGTGGCTTGGAGAGACTTGAATCTGTCCTTTTTAGGAGCAGAGTTTGGGTTATTTTGCCACTACATAAAGGCTTTGTTCTTCTTGCTCAATAGGTCTTCAATAGCAGTGTTGTTCTCATCGAACCAGTCCTGGTGGTTGCTTTGTTTTAGGCCTAGGACTGCCTTTGATGTTTCCTTCACTGCGTCTCTGAACTGATTCCATTTCTCGGTTGAGCTTCCAGTGAGTGGTCCCTTGGCAGACAGTTTGTTGTCCAGGCAGGACTGGAACGTTTGCAAATAAGATGGATCTCTAAGACGACTCACATTGTAAAATGCGTGAACTGTCTGGGCGCGTTTTGGATGGCGAGGCTCAATGCGCATTTGAAGAGTCACTCTAACCAATCAGTGGTCTGTCCAGCATTCAGCTCCTCTCATGACTCTGGTGATCTTTACATCCTGGATGTCTCGCCGGCTTACAATGATGTAGTTAATGAGATGCCATTGTTTTGATCGTTGTTTTTTATTTGTTGGCCATTCTGAACACAGTGTTTGTGATGGTGAGTTCGAACTCTGAGCATTTGCTGAGTAGCAGTAGGCCATTGTTGTTCATTTTGCGCACACCGTGTTTGCCAAGCGCTCCTTTCCATCTTTCATGGTCCTGGCCAACGTGGGCGTTGAAGTCTCCCAGTAGTATCAGCTTGTCATTTGTGGGCACTGAATGCAGGACGGCACTCAGGTCTGAGTAGAACTGCTCGATGGTCTCCTCTGTGCTGGTCAGTGTTGGGGCATATGCACTGATGATTGTGGCATACCAGTCTTTGCTGAGAGGCAAACGGATCTTCATGAGCCTCTCGCTGATGCCCACAGACAAGTCTGGCAGCTGTTTGAGCAAACTGGTCTTGATGGCCAGGCCAACACCATGGATTCTGTCTTCATTTGAGGCTCTACCTTTCCAGAAGAAGGTGTATCCAGTGGTGGGTTCGCTGAGTGATCCCTCTTCTGGTAAGCGTGTTTCGCTTAAGGCTGTGATGTCGATGTTATATCGCGCCAGTTCTTTACCTATTAGAGCTGTTCTTCTCTCAGGTCTTGGGGTATTCTCTCTATCAAGTAATGTTCTGATGTTCAGTACTCCTAGTAGGAGTTTCTTTGTATTTTTTCTTTGATTTCAACCGCTTAAAGGGATGACTCGCCAGCCGTGGTGTGTTGACCAGGTGTTTGTAGGGCAGGCAATGTTTGGGACACCTTTTCTAGTCCCCTCCCTTGATTAGGGTGATCAGTGCTGTCCTAGAGAGGGCTGCTCAGTCGCCCAGGATGCTGCTGAACATCTCTGCTGCCCACTGGGCCGAGTGACCACTAGTCCATGGGCCGCCTATGTGCAGGATCGTGACTACAACTGCCAGTGGTCACCTCCACCTGTTGCATCGCCACTCCCCCATCACCGCAGGTCTTGAAGAGGGTGGACAGGGTCAGGATAGATGAGTGTGCACAAAGATACTTGTGCGTGAAAGAGATTTAAGTGGAAAAGCCGATGCACAGAGATAGTCCCACTCTCTTGGCGTTGGAAGCCTGGGTCCAGTGGCACGAATAATTGTTACGTCTGGAGACTTCCTCAGCTGCATTGGATGGCCATGTCGTCCTTTGTGCTCCAACATGCCCTGAGCACTCCACAGTGCTTTGCTGCGTCGCCCTCTCAGTCGTTGAAACATTTTATTGGTTTCTTCCGTCTGTTTAGCCGAAGCAGTCTTCACATGCTGGATGAGCAAAGCCCTGGTTCACCAGCGGTCGACGACCTGATGGCTACCCTCACAAGGTTTAGCCGGACTGTCGAAGCCGTTGCCCGGGTTGTGGCCGCTGCCGCATGCTAGCAGCTACTGGGAGCCATAAGTGAGAGCTGGGTGTCAGGTGGGGGTCAGAGGCTGTAGAGCTGCCCTAGGAAGGCATGATAAGCCCTCCCTACCAGAGATACTACCCCTCCCTGAGCACCCCATACACCCATACACCAGGTATAGGCAAGGTACCCGGTAAAGATGGGATCCCAACCGAGGTGTACAAGGCCTTAAATGGAAAGGCACTCCACTCATTCCACATAGTGCTGACCAGCATATGGGAAGAGGAAGACATGCCCCCAGAACTCAGAGATGCCTCCATCATAGCCCTATACAAGAACAAAGGCGCACGAGCAGCCTGTGACAACTACAGAGGAATCTCACTACTCTCCACTGCTGGAAAGATCCTCACCCGTGTTATACTCAACAGACTCCTGCCATCTGTTTCAGAGCAGAACTTGCCTGAATCACAATGTGGCTTCCAACCATATCGCAGCACCATCAACATGGTCTTCATGGTGAGGCAAATGCAGGAAATATGCCTTGAGCAGAACCTAAGTCTCTACATTGTCTTCATAGACCTGACAAAGGTGTTTGACACAGTGAAAAGGGACGCATTGTGGGTGATCCTCAGCAAGCTCAGTTGCCCAGCAAAATGTGTCGCGAACTGATCCAGCTCTTTCATGTTAACATGACAGGGGAAGTCCTCTCTGGTGGAGAGACTTCCAATCGCTTCAACATCTCCAATGGCGTGAAACAAGGCTGTGTCCTCGCTCCGGTACTATTCAACCTATTTTCCACCCAAGTATTACGACATGCTGTGATGGATCTAGACCTGGGCGTCTACATCAAATACCAACTGGATGGCTCATTATTTGACCTTCGCCGCCTGACTGCAAAAACAAAGAAAACAGAGAGACTCATCCTGGGAGCTCTCTTCGCAGATGACTGTGCTCTCATGGCCCACCAAGAAAATCATCTTCAAACCATTGTGGACAGGTTCTCTACCGCAACAAAACTGTTTGGTCTCACTATCAGCCTCAGCAAAACAGAGGTGCTATTCCAACCTGCACCTGGGAGGCCAACTAACCAGCCATGCATTATAATCAATAGCACGCAGCTTTCTAACGTCAACACTTTCAAGTACCTGGGCAGCACCATCACCAACGATGGGTCCCTAGACCACGAGATTAATGCCAGGATCCAAAAGACCAGCCAGGCACTCAGGAGGCTGCGCTCCAAAGTCCTCCAACACAGAGATGTAAGCACTGCGATGAAGCTCAAAGTGTACAACGCAGTGGTCCTCAGCTCGCTCCTGTATAGTTGCGAGACACGGACACTGTACAGGAAGCACATGAAGCAGTTGGAGCAATTCCACCAATGCTCCCTCCAGTCAATCATGAGGATCCGATGGCAGGACTGAATCACCAATCAGGAAGTCCTCGACAGAGCCAACTCCACCAGCATCGAAGTCCTGGTCCTCAAAACCCAGCTACAATGGTCTGGACACGTCATCCGCTTGGACCCACAGCAAATACCAAGACAGATATTCTATGGTAAACTGTCAGCTGGATTCAGGAGACAAGGCCGACCAAAGAAAAGATTCAAGGATCAGCTAAAGGCAAACTTGAAGTGGGCTGGCATTACACCAAAGCAACTAGAACTTGCTGCCTCTGTCAGAAGCAGCTGGCGAACCCATATTAACCATGCCGCCACCACCTTTGAAGATGAATGACATTGACGTCTTGCTGCTGCGAGTGAACGCCGACACCAGGCCACAACCACACCTCACGTAACAACTGGTGTCCCATGCCCCATGTGCCACAAACTTTGCACCTCAGCCTTTGGACTCCAAAGCCACATGAGGGTACACCGTAGATGAAACTGCACAAAGACAATAGTCATTCTCGATCACCGAGAGACTACCACTACTACTAGTATATCATATATATGCATCAAGTGGTATAGCATCTATATATATGAAGGAAAAATTAAAGGAGCTTAAGGAGGAAATAGACTATAAAACTCTACTAGTGGGGGTACTCAACATTCCCGTATTACAACTAGATAAATCTAAGCAAAAATAAATAAAAAGGAAGTAAATGAAGTGAAGAGATATTTTTGGAAATTAGGCTTAATAAAAATTTGGAGAAAATTTACTAGGGATAAAAAGAATATACCTTCTTTTTAATAGCACATGGTACATATACAAAAATTGATCATGTTCTGGGGTATAAAATATCACAACCAAATGTTGAAAAACAGAAATAATTAATGTAACTTTTTTATATCATAATTCAATTAAATTATTATCAATATGGGTGTATATAAAGGCAAATTAAAAATTAATTGGAAATTAAATAATCTAATTCTTCAAATCTGGTGGGTCAAAGAAAAAATCATAGAAATAATCACTGATTTCATTGAAGAAAATGACAATTAAGAGCCAACATGTCAAAATTTATCGGTTGCAGACTGTTAAAGATATTTTTAGGGTTGTGACTTAAAATCTAAATAAATTTGGTCACCAAGGAAATTCCATAATAAAATACCTAAGTCAGCTGGAAGTTTATGGTGATTTTAATTAATATAGAGGAAAGAAAGTAAGAGAGAGAGAGGGAAAGAGTTAATTTAAACTGCTCAGTCTTAGGCTGAGCCAGGCAGGAGTTCAAGGCCTTGGCCAAGGGGGCCTCCCCTGAGAGCCAAGGGAAAAAGGAAAAGTCTTATCACTCACAGGACTATCTTAAGGAAGCTGTCTGAGGGAGCTCCTTCAGGCTTGAATTCCAGGATCGAACTGATGCCCAGGCCTACTCACTGGAAGTGATCAGCCAGAGCCACCTCTCTGGGGAAAGAGCCCCAAGAGAGGAAGTGATGTACCCTATATAGATGGTTTTACATCACTCTCCTGCCTCTCATCTATACCAATGGTAGCTTACACTTGACTTAAGACAGCCCAGGGGTCTGTCAGCTGTTTCTGCACATATCTAGCAAAGGCCATTCTCCTAGATACTTAACCCTTAAGTATGGGTGTAGACATTCCTGATTTTGTTAGGCTGAGTATCTTCATTGTTACAATCAGGAGATAGATAAATCTAATCTTCACAATGCCAAAACAGCATTCAGGAGAAAATTTATATTCCTGAATGCTAATTTCAATAAAATAGAGAAAAATCAGATAAATGAATTAATTATGGAACTAAAGAAAACAGAAAAAGAACAAATTAAAAATCCCCAGTTAAGGACTAAATTGGATATCTTAAAAATCAAAGAAATTGATAAAATTGAAACTACAAGAACTACTGAACTAATGAATAAGAGTAGGAGCTGGTTCTGTGAAAAAGGAAATAAAATATAGTTTAATTTGACTTTAAAAAAGAAAGAAGAGAATCCAAGTATCTGTAGCAGTCCGCCCCCTAGCTATGGGCAAGGGGAACAGTCAGTCTTGGGCATGCTCAGTAGTGCTCATGGCTGGGAAGGCCTCTGACCCTTGACCCCAGCTTCTCCCAGGTTAGGCGGGAAAACAGGTTTCTTTGTTCTCCCCTGGTTAAGAGAAACCACACCTACGCCTTGTCATTGACCAATGAGGGTCATCCCTATGTACTACATAGCAAATGGTATTTATGGCCCAGCAAGCTCCGCCTCGCTCTCTCTGCTCTGCTCTTCCTTCTCTTTCAGGCTACCTGATGGCTGTCCTTGCAGGAGCTTGGCCTCTGGCCAAGCTCCATCTTTAATCTTTCTCTATTCACCTCTCTGACCTGTGTGGAATGGATCTCAGGACTGGAAAAGCCTACGCAATGGTCCTTTGATCGGAGCTTAGCTGTGGCTCATTGATAATTAATAAAGACTCATTCTGACCACCTCATATCTCTAATAGGACTCCGTCACTCCCCTCGTGGTATCAAAAACTTCTATCCTGTCTCTATCTTCCTACCTTGTGGCTTCTCTCCCCTCTGAGAGAGAGCAACAGTATCAAAAATGAAAACAGTGATTTCACCTCTAATGAAGAGGAAATTAAAGCAATCATTAGGAGCTTTTTTGACAGGTTTCATGACAATAAACCTGATAATCTAGATGAAATGGATGAATATTTACAAGCATATAAATTGCCTAGATTAATAAAAGAGGAAATAGAATACTTAAATAGTCCTATCTCAGAAAAGGAAATTGAACAAACCATCAATGAATTCCCCAAGAAAAATATCCCAAGGCCAGATAGATTCACAAATGTATTTTATTAAACATTTAAAGAACAATTAACTTAACTACAATACTATACAAAATGTTTGGCAAAATAAGGAAAGAAGAAGCCCCTACCAAATTATTTTTATGACACAAATATGATACTGATACCTAAGCCAGGAAAACCAAAAACAGAGAAAGAAAACTACAGATCACTCTTCTTACCGAATATTGATGCAAAAATCTTAAATAAAATACTAGCAAAGAGACTACAACAATATACCATAATAATTATTCATTTTGACTAAGTGGGATTTATACCAGTAATGCAAGGCTGGTTTAGTATTAGCAAAACTACCAGTACAATTGACGATATCAAAAATCAAATAAATAGAAATCGCATAATTATTTAAATAGATGCAGAAAAAGCCATTGACAAAATACAATACCCATTCTTACTGAGAACACTAGAAAGAATAAGAATGAAAGGGCCTTTCCTTAAAATAATTAGTATTTATTTAAAACAGTAAGAATCATTTGCAATGGGGATAAATTATAAGCCTTCCCAAAAAGGTCAGGAGTGAAGGAAGGATGCCCATTATCACTTTTATTTAATATTGTTCTAGAATGCTAGTGTAAGCAATTAGAGAAGAAAAAGAAAATGAAGGAATTAAAGTTGGCAATGAGGAAACTAAACTGTCACTCTTTGCAGATAATATAATGGTATATTTAGAAAATCCTAGAAAATATACTAAAATAAAGTATTTGAAATAATAACTTGAATAAAGTTGAAGGATACAAAATAAATCTTCATAACTCATCATCATTTCAATATATTTGCAACAAAACTCAGCAGCAAGAATTGGAAAGAGAAATTCCATTTAAAATCACTCTAGAAAATATAAAATAGCTGGTTCCTCTCGGAGCAGAGATGGCAAATGGCAGACTTCGACACCTACAATCTGGCCTACCACAGCTTCGTGGCGGAGGGTTCCGAGGTAGTGCTGGTGTCCACGTTTCCCAGAGTCAGAAGGAGCTGTCGACAGATTCCCCTTACACAGCCTACATAGGAAACATGCCTTTTAATACTGTTCAGGGAGAATTAGACGCGATCTTCAAGGATCTCAGCATAAGGAGCGGACGACTAGTCAGATAAAGAAAACGACAAATTTAAAGGATTTTGCTATGTAGAATTTGATGAGGTGGATTCCCTTAAGGAAGCTTTGACCTATGATGGTGCGCTGTTGGGTGATGATGGCTTCGAGTGGGCATTGCTGAAAGTAGAAAACAAGATAAGGGTGGTTTTGGATTCAGGAAAGGTGGACCAGATGACAGAAGAATGGGTGTCTGGAGAAGCCAGAGGTGGATGGGATTCCTGGGATGACTTTAATTCTGGCTTCAAGGATGACTTCTTAGGAGGCAGGGGTGGAGGCAGTCCCCTTAGTGACAGGCCAGCGGGTTGCCCCCAATGGGGAGTCACTTAAGAGATGGACCTCCCCTTCGGGTCTCTTAAGTGGATTTCAGAGAACCAACAGAAGAGGAAAGAGCACAGAGGCTCGGACTTCAGCTTAAACCTCGAACAGTTGCTACCCCCCTCAATCAAGTAGCCAATCCCAAATTGGCTATCTTCGCGGAGCCAGGCCCTGAGAGAAAGTGGTTCACAAAGAGCAGGAATGAGCTCAAGGTCGGGAGGGAATAGGGGGAGACTTATTGAGTGAGACCGCAGCAGAGTTCATTGCTCTGGACGTCAGCCCTGCAGTTACCATTCCTGCCACCTGACAGTTTGTCCCCCTCCTCGCTTGAAACTGAAAACACAGAGCTTGTGAATGAATGTCAACTGTTAACAAGTGGTTTTTAGTATATTCTTGGCTTTGCTGTATCTAGTGCCTGTTTTGTGCTGTTTTCCCCCACCACCTTGGTCTTCCCTGTTCTCCTCTTCATCTTTGCAGCACGGGGTCTCTTGCAGATGAATGAAAGCTGCTGTCATCAGGGAGGGTGGGAGTTCTGGGGATGAGGTGTGCTGCTCCTTAGCTTTTTCTGTTTTACTTCAGAAACACTGGTTAGACTTTATCAAAACTCCAATATCGTTTCCTTTGGATTTCCCTCACTTCTCTTCTGACCTGCGTGTTTCGTTCTGGGTTACTGTGGCTCCAAAGAGGAAATAGGAAAGAATTCCCCAACAGGTTGGACCACCTGTTCCCCGACCTACACGGAGAATTGGCCGCCTTCTCTAAGGATAGGGATCAAACACTGGCATAATCCTTCCAACCAGTTCACAGATAGTTTTCTTTACCTTGCACCCCCATCCCCAATACCTCCCCCTAAACAAATATGCTAAAGCAGAATAGGCTCCAATTTTAAAGTATAGCTTATCTATATAGAAAATGTATAGTGTTGTGAAATTTATGGTGGAGAATGGTTATTCACTTAGAGAAGTAATAGGCTTCACTCCCACAAGTCTGTGGATCACAGCTCTGCCCAAACAAAAATCCCAACTAGTGTACTTCTTTTTATTAGGCAGATCCGAGGGCTGTGTTCATTTAACTCTTACTGCAAACTGCAATCTTGTCTTTATCTCACCTGGGATGGAGCACTCTGGGGGCTCCCACAGCGGTGCATATTTATGCCTATTCAAACATAAAAAATGCTCGAAGAGTCTTTGCTTTTTAAAAAAATTACCCACTTTTTTTAGTTTGACATGTTTGGTAAGTAACTTTTAAATGCAGGTTTATGCAGATAACGTTGACTTTGTTTTGTGTTGGAAGGAATGTAAAACACTCTCCTTGGCCATATATTTTGCATCCAGCCCCAGTATTTCTTTGTCCTCAAGTGTAAATGAATAGTCCACAGTGATATGCTGTGCTTTCCATCATCATTGTTAAAATGAGTCACCAGAGCTGACCCTAGGATCTGGCCATGTTGGGTCTCATTCAAATTCTTCAAGAACCTGGAAGCATTTCATGAGTAGCTCTAAAGTTGAAGACCCGTGCCTCTTCTAGCCTGAAGGCTCCTCAGGGGAGAGTCTATTTTTCACTGGCAAAATCTTCAGGAAAGTCAAAGACAAAGCACTAAGGTTGGGGACTGAGACCATTTGGGGGCTAACCAGTATCTAGAAAGAAGCCAGAATTGTCAAGGTTTCCAAGAAACCTTGACCTGTTAGGTAAGTTATGCTTGGATAGCAGCAGTGTTGTTGACTCCAGATTCCTGGCTTCAGTTACTATTCTCTTTGTTCCAGAGTTACAGCAATTTATAGAACCCCTTCCTCCTCTCTCCTGCTTCTTCTTTCCTTTCCTCCCTCCTTCTTTCCACCTGTCATACTCTCTGCTCCTAAGATAAGAAACCATTTGTGTAACACCAAAACGTAATTTAAGTAAGACATACATTGTGTGGTTGTAATCCAAATGGATGCTTTCAGATGACCTACTTACATCTTCAATGTAGAAAAGATTAAGAACAGCAGCAACAACAAATCTCAATTTCTGGATAATCCAAATGCATTTTAAATGTGAGAATGGAATTCCAAACACTTAACCCATTCTGCTTCATGACAGAAAGTAAATTTATGGATATGGTATTTTGTGAATGATGTTTTAAATAAAAGAAAATCTTAAGTAATCTTTTAAATATATATATATATATATAATTGAGAATCTATTTGCCATGACAAATACAAGAGTTACATGAACACAGTTATAAAAGACTTTTCACACAAAATTAGATCTAAACAATTGGAAAACATTAATTATTCATGGCTAGGCTAAGCTAATATAATAAAAATGACAATCCTACTAGATTGATTTACTTATTCAGTGCCATACCCAACTACCAAAAATTATTTTATACAACCAGAAAAAAATTAACAAAATTCATCTAGAAGAACAAAAGGTCCAGAACATCAAGGGAACTAATGAAAAAAAAATGTGAGGGATGGTGGCCTAGCAGTACAAGATCTAAAACTATACTACTATAAAGCAGTAATCATCAAAACATCAAAACTGGAAAAGAAATAGAATTGTGGTTTAATGGAATATATTAGAGGTAAATAATCTTAGTAATCTAGTGTTTGATGAACAAAAAGACTCCAGATTTTGGGATAAGAACTCACTATTTTAAAAAAATCTGCTGGGAAAAACTGAGAAAAAATATGGTGAAAATTAGGGTTATAACTATATCTCACACACAATACCAAGATAAGTTCAAAATGGGTATTATTTAAACATAAAGCATGATATTGTTAAATTTATGGTTGGATGTAATATTTAATTGGTGGCCACCAGGGATTTAATTACTAAATCCCAAAAATGAATTACTAAAGTAAATGGAATTTATGGTAGTTTGTTTACAATAGAGGGAAAATATTAAGGATGATAGAAAAGGGGAATGGGGGGAGAGAGCTCTGGCTTTCTCAGAGCCAGGTAGAAATTCTAAGCCTCAGCCAGGGGAAAGGAATCTCAAGATGATGGGCCTTTCTTGGAGGTTTACACCTACAGAAAGGCAAGGAAACTAAATCAGCCTTTTCACTCACCATGGTGACCATCTAAAAGGAAAGAAGTCTGAGGTCCCCTGTAGGAGCTCCTCCAGGGGTCAGTTCCACAGCCAAGTGTCTTCACTTTATGTCTGAGTGTCTATCTTCCAGTCTCTCCTCCAAGTGACTTCTTCATTCTTGATCAATCCATTGATCCTTGTGGCCTCTGTTTCCTCCATTTAAAGACTTTTTTTCTCTTGTGTCACCTTCCCTAAATTTTAGGTCTACCAATCACAGCAGATGCTCCTCTCCTGGACTGCCCACTCAATGTATGAAATGGTTGTTCACACCTTTTGTAGTTAGTTAACATCTTTTTTGTGGTTAGTTAACACCTTTTTTGGTTAGTTAGCACCTTTTTGTAGTTAAAATGGGTAGATCTACTTTAAATACTGAGTTAAAACTTTGAGGATTAAAATCTAAAAATAGACAGGGGATTACAATTTTATCTTCACTGTCAAGGAAGAGCTAAGTACCTTCATTGTTACAATCAGGAGAAAGCTAAATCTAATTTTCACAATATTATAAGTAAATTAGGGGAACATAGAATAATAATGTAACTGTCAGATCTCTGGAGAAGGCAAGAATTTATGAACAATTAAGAGATAGAGGACATTATACAAAATAAAGTGAAATATTTTTATTATATTACATTAAAAGTTTTTGTACAAACAAAACCAATGCATCCAAGATTAGAAGGGAAGCAATGAACTGGGGAAAAGTACAACAAATTTCTCTGATAAAGGTATCACTTCTCAAATATATTAAGAATGTAGTCAAGTCTATAAGAATCCAAATTATTCTCCAATTGATAAATGGTCAAAGTATATGCATAGGCAGTTTTCAGGTGAAGAAATCAAGATGATTTCTTCTATGTTTCTAATATGAAAAAATATTGCAAATCCCTCTTCATTAGAGAAATGCAAAACAACTCTGAGGTAACATTCACACCTATCAGTTTGACCAATATGACAGTAAAGAAAAATGATAAATGTTGGAGGGGATGTGGCAAAATTGGGATCAGATGTGAGATTTTGCGATGAACAGTAATACAATGATCCAGGATAATTCTGAGGACTTATTGAAAAAGAATGCTATCTATCTCCAGAAAAAAATTATTGGAGTAAAAATGTAAATTGAAATCATATGATTTCTCATTTGTTTATTTGGGTACATGCTTGGGGGTCTTGGTTCTATAAGATTATTTAATTATAATAATGAATAATATGGAAATATGTTTTGTGTGATTATACATGTATAACTCAGATTGAATTGATTGTCAGCTCTAGGAGGGGGGAGTGAAGAAGAGAGGAAGACAATATGGAATATACAACTTTGAAATCTTTTGTAAAAGTTCATAATTAAAATAACAATTTTACAGTTATTTAAATGTATATTATAATTTATTCTTACAACAATACTCAGAAGTGGCTATTTTAATTTTCATTTTTAAAGATGTTGAAACTAGAGTTGACAGAGATTAAATTACTTATATATAGTCATACAATTAAAAAATGTCTGAGCAAGACAGTATATGATAAACCCAAAGATCCCAGCTTTGGGGACAAATATCCACTATTTCATAAAAACTGCTGGGAAAATTGGAGGACAGTGTGGGAAAGATTAGGCTTAGATCAACACCTCAAACCCTACACCAAGGTAAATTCAAAATGGTTGAATGACTTGAACATAAAGTAGGAAACTATTAGAAAATTAGGCAAACACAGAATAGTATACATGTCAGACCTTTGGGAAGGGAAAGACTTTAAAACCAAGCAAAACTTAGAAAGAGTTACAAAATGCAAAATAAATAATCTGGAATACATCAAATTAAAAAGTTTTTGTACAAACAAAACCAATGTAACTAAAACCAGAAGGGAAGCAACAAATTGGGGAAAAAATCTTCATAAAAACCTCTGACAAAGGTTTAATTACCCAAATTTACAAAGAGCTAAATCAATTGTACAAGAAATCAAGCCATTCTCCAATTGATAAATGGACAAGGGACATGAACAGGCAGTTCTCAGCCAAAGAAATCAAAACTATTAATAAGCACATGAAAAAGTGCTCTACATCTCTTATAATCAGAGAGATGCAAATCAAAACAACTCTGAGGTATCACCTCACACCTAGCAGATTGGCTAACCAGACAGCTATGGAAAGTAATGAATGGTGGAGGGGATGTGGCAAAGTAGGGACACTAATTCATTGCTGGTGGAGTTGTGAATTGATCCAACCATTCTGGAGGGCAATTTGGAACTATGCCCAAAAGGTGATAAAAGACTGTCTGCCCTTTGATCCAGCTATAGCACTGCTGGGTTTGTACCCCAAAGAGATAATAAGGAAAAAGACTTGTACAAGAATATTCATAGCTGCATTCTTTGTGGTGGCCAAAAATTGGAAAAAGAGGGGATACCCATCAATTGGGTAATGGCTGAACAAATATGTATATGTTGGTGATGGAATACTATTGTGCTAAAAGGAATAATAAAGTAGAGGAATTCCATGGAGACTGGAACAACCTCCAAGAAGCAATGCAGAGCGAGAGGAACAGAACCAGGAAAACATTGTACACGGAGACTGATACACTGTGGTACAATCGAAGGTAATGGACTTCTCCATTAGTATCAATGCAATGTCCCTGAACCATCTGCAGGGATCTAAAAATTACTTTCTACAAGCAGAGGATAAACTGTGGGAGTAAAAACAATGAGGAAAAGCAACTGCCTGACTACAGGGGTGGAGGGGATAGGACTGAGGAAAGACTCTAAATGAACACTCTAATGAAAATACCAACAACATGGAAATGGGTTAGAAACAGGAACATATGTGATAACCAGTGGAATTGTGCATCGGCTATGGGATAGGGAAAGGTGGGGGGGGGGGAGGAAAAGAAAATGATCTTTGTTTCCAGTGAATAATGTTTGGAAATGACCAAATAAAACAATGTTTTAAAAAAGTGAAAAAAAAAACAAAAAAAATAAATAAATGTCTGAGGCAGGATTTAATTTTTGGTTTTCTTTAATCCAAATCAAGCACTCCATTTACTCTGCCACCAACTTGCCCCTTTTTTATTTCTTATTTGTCTACCACCAAGCCAAGTAGACAATTTCTTCTAATGCTTTGCCTCTTTATTTTGGTAAAAAAATTGCTTAGTTTTGGAGATAGAATATTTATTATATATACATAAAATTACAATCTTCTCAATATAGAAGAAAATTCACAATTCCAAAAAACATACTTTATAATAGAAATGAAAAGTTCAGAAAATACATACAAGTAGAGAAACTGATAGGAATTGGTACATTAGTAATTTGAAATTTCGTTAGCTAAATCACTATTTCCTTTGGAAGTATGAAAACTAGTTCTTTCATGTACTCCTTAGAGGTGGTAAAAAGCTTTCTAAACCCCTGGTTCCATTTTTGTTCACGTATACTGCTAGAATAGAGTAGTTGGTCATTAAGGTCCCTTCCAACTCTCAAATTCTGTGAGACTGGGAATCAGTTCTGGATGTGGGTCGATGAAGTCCTGTACCTTCAATGTGATTAATGAATGTTTTCTACCTCACTGAGAATAACAGTTGAAAAGTGTCACCATGTCAGGGTTTGTGGTTAAGCATGGTTCATTAAGTAATTATTTGCAGACAGTCTTTTTCCTGGTTGTCAGCACTTTTCTGTATGTCATTTCTTACTGTCCTGGTATAAATTGTTCTCTAAGGCACCTAGAAAACTATCCATTATGGGGCATGAACTCATTGCAAAAAAAAAAAAAAAATTATCCAAAAGGGAAGGGGGCAGTCAAGAAGCTCAGTTGTCTCAATACACTCTCTGTCAGCTTCCCTGAAAAAAGAGTAGAATGAATCCTCAGTCATTTTTGTCCTACCCCACATATGACAAAAATTGATCCATGCCCATATTAATTGGATGTAAATGAAGAGCAACAATGGATAATAAGAAAGAAAAGTTTACAAATGTTATCAGTAACTTCAAAGATTCACATCTAATTTTTACTTACTCTCCCAATCATACCCAGGTGTGGATGTTGTAGAGTGAAGGATACACGGAGGAAGAAAAGAAACTATTATAGCTCCCACCTGGTTTAATTTTTTTTTTCCTGTCAGGCCTTCATGATTATACTTTTTGTGACAAATGAAATGAAAACAGCTGTTTCAGAATCATTTAAAAACTTCATCCATACTTGACAAACAAAATATATTTCCAATGCAAATTTTGGGGTTTCCAAGTAAAGGAATCTGTTGATGGTGAAAGGAACAAGTTAGTTATATTCAATTCTTTTCTAGTATTCATACATTTTTCCCCACTCATACTTCTTTTGCAAAGCATTCAAAAAGAGTTTAATCTTTGTGGAGAGTAAGACTAATAGCACTTGCAAGAAGCAAGCTGCTACTGTGAATGCTTTTCTAACTCAGCATGTTCAATTCTCTCTGGTTCTGATTTACAAAGCAATTCTGTGACATTTTGTAATAAAATTAACATGTACTCTAAAAAGGTGAAAAGCAATCATGGGGCAGTGAGTCAATATCCACGTTGTTATCTCTTCCATTTACCACCTCTTGAAGTAGAGTTCCAGCATCTTGCAACAGAAATAAAAGTATTACTGTAGGCTAATGAATTGCTCCTCCAGCAAGATCCCTGCCTAACCACAGCCTCACAGTACTGTCCCAAACCATGTTCATTTTAGAATTACATATAATTAGATTTCCCATTATCACTTTTAAGAAAGCTTCATAATTCCTTTCTTATTCCCCTATTACTGCTGATTCATCAATTAATATTACATGCTATGTACCAGTACTGAAGAAAACTCTTTATATGCATCTTAGTGTTATTATGGAAATTGGTTTCAAATATAGTCAGGCTAGGTTGATTTTGATTCAAAATAGACTGACTCCCTTACAAATCAGGTTGTTGGGGGGCAGCTGGATAGCTCAGTGGATTGAGAGCCAGGACTTAAAGAGAGGTCCTATGTTCAAATCTGGCCTCAGAGATGTCCCAGATATGTGACCCTGGGCAAGTCACTTAACCTCCATTTCCTAGCCCTTACCACTCTTCTGCCTTGGAACCAATACACAGTATTGATTTCAAGATGGAAGATAAGGGTTTTTTAAAAAATCAGATTGTTCTCTCTCTCTCTCTCTCTCTCTCTCTCTCTCTCTCTCTCTCTCTCTCTCTCTCTCTCTCTCTCTCTCTCTCTCTCTCTCTCTCTCTCTCTCTATCTCATTCCTTACCTAGGCCTGTAGTAGAAAAAGCAGCTCAAGTGCTAAAGTAAAAAGACATATCAGAGTGAAAATTATACAAGAGAGACTAGTCAATGCAATTCACAAATAACCCATTTATTTTAAGTCCTTATTTTTCTTTCATTTAAAATTATTGATTATTTTAAATGTTTTTCTTTTTTATAGATCCTTCCACCCACTGAGAAGGCAAACAATATGGTAATAATTATATATGTGAAAAGATGAAAAACATTTCTATATTAGCCATATTTCCAGACATAGCAAGAAAAATAAAGACATTAAGAAAAAAATATATTTCAATTTGTACTCAGATTTCATCAGTTATCTCCATGCAGTAGCATTTCTTAATCTTGATACTTGGATCAATATAATATTGGACAGAATAACCAAATATTTCACATGTAGTTGATCATCACTACAACATTTCTGTTACTGTGAACAATGCTATCCTGGTTTTTCTCATTTCACATTGCCTCAGTTAATAAAAGTCTTGCCAAGTCATTTTTGTTCATTTTTTTTCTAAAACAACTCCCTTCATTTTTTCTTATAACACAATAGTACTTCATCAAAATCATATGCCACATTTCTTTCAAATTCCCTCTCCACTTCCCCCCCCTTTAGTTTTCCACTCTCAACTTCCCTATAGGGTAAGATAGAGTCCAATACCCCAATGGGTCTAGATGCTCTTTCCTCTCAGGATTGATTCCACTGAGAATAAGGTTTGAGTATTACCTTTTAGCACTCTCTTCCTCTCCTTCTTATAGTTCTTTTTTCCCCTCCCTCTCCTGTGTGCCTTTTTTAAGAGTATGTTATCTTAATTTTCTTATTCCTTCAAGTTTCTCTTGATGCCATCCCTTCCCTCTTTCTTTCTTCTTTTTTATATATGATGTTAAACCACTTAGTACCCCAATCTCTACCTATGGATGATTATTCTAACTGCTATAATAGTAAATACAATTTTTGACAGTTACAGATAACATTTTTCAATATAGAAATATAAACGATTTGGCCTTAATTGAAGCCCTTAGAGAACAAATAAATAAATAAGACCCTTCTCTTTCTTATTTACCTTCTCATATTTCTCTTGGTTTTTGGATTTCGATGTCAAATTTTCTGTTTAGTTCTGGTCTTTTCTTTACAAACATTTGGAAGTCTTCTATTTTGACAAATGGCCATAATTCCCCATGAAAATATATAATCAATTTTGATGGGTAGGTGATCCTTGGCTGAAGATCCAATTCCTTGCTTTTCTGAATATTATATTCCAAGTCTTGAGGTCTTTTAGCATTGAGGCTGCCAGATCCTGTGTAATCCTGATTGGTGCTCCTTGATATCTGAATTGTTTATTTCTGGCTTCTTATAATATTTTCTCTTTAGATTGGAAGTTCTTGAATTTGGCAATTACATTCCTTGGGATTGTCTTTTGAGGATTTAGTGTGGCGGGTGATCTATGGACTCTTTCAATGTCTATTTTGCCCTCTTGTTGCAGAATCTCAGGGCAGTTTTCTTGGATAATTTCTTATAGTATGGTGCCAAGGTTTCTATTTTTTTCCCAGGTTTTTGGGTAGGCCTGTGATTCTCAAATCATCTCTTTGGCTTCTATTTTCAAAGTCAACCACCTTCTCAGTGAGATACTTTGTGTTGTTTTCTAATCCGTTATTTTTTGGCTTTGCTTTATTAATTATTCTGTCTTGTGAGATTGCTGTCTTATGAAATCATTGGCTTCTACTTGAGCAATTCTATATTTTAACGACTGGTTTTCAGCTAATATCTTTTGATTTTCCTTTTTTGGCTTGATCTATCCTGCTTTTCATGGCTTCCAGGAAGTCATTTCTGGTCTTTAATTTGCTTATTATTTCATTTAATTTCTGGGCTTCAGTTTCCAAGTGGGAGATCCTGTCTTTTAAAATGTTATTTTCTTTTTGGACTATTTCCCACTTTTCTTGCCAGATCTCTTCCATTTTTCTGATGATCTCAGATCTAAAGTCTTCAAGAACTTGTGACCAATTTCCATTTTACCCCCAAAAGGTTTGGGTGTGTTTAATTGCTAGTCATTTTTCTGCTGCCTTTTCTTTAGTCTGGGTTTTTTCTGTATAAAAATTATCAAGGGTCAACATTTTCTTCTTGTTTTTTTTCTATTTTTTTTTTTTGGTATTTGTGGATTTTAGTTCCTGGGAGTTGGTGGCCATTGCCTTGTTCCTTCCTGGTCAGATATCTAAGTGAGGAATGTGGGTGATCTTTGTATTAGACCCTGGAGAAGTTTTTGCCCCAAGGGTATTTTCCCCAGTCCTCAACAGGGTCCAGCTGCTCTTAGGGGCAGGTCAATCCCCCAAGAACTTAAAGATTATCTTGCAGAGGTCTGGGTGTAGAGTGTAGGTAAGTCTCTACTTTGAGCTCTGAAGAGATTTTTTGTCCAGAGGCAATTTGTCAAGTCTCTGTGGCATTTTTGCTTTGAGCCTCTCCTTTCTTCCCAAGCTCCTTTCCCTATCTCCACATTTCCTCCACCTCCTGGGGTCCCTAGTCTTGCTGTTCTTATGTGTAGGTCTGGCCCCTGAGAACTTAGAGGTTGCCTGGAAGAGATCTGGGTGTAGAGTATAGGGAGGTCTCTGTATTGCTCACTGGAGTGGTTTTAGCCTATGGACTTTTTATAATTCTCTTTGGCATTTTTGTTGTGAGTCACACCCTCTCCCCAAGCTCCGCAACCTCCTATCTCCACATTTCCTCAGCCTCCCAGTGTTCTGAGTGTTTTCTCTTAGGGGTTATTTCTCTTAGTTATTTCTCTTATAAAGTGAACAAATTAAAATCCCCAGATGAAAACTAAATTAGAGATCCTAAAAATTAAAGGAGAAATTAATAAAATTGAAAGTAAAGAACTATTAAATTATTAAATAAGACTACAAGCTGCTACTTTGAAAAAACAAATAAAATACACAAAGTACTGGCCAGTCTAATTAAAAAAAGGAAAGAAGAAAACCAAATTGATAGTGTCCAAAATGGAAAGGGAGACCTCACCTCTAATGAAGAGGAAAGTAATGCAATCATTAAAAACTATTTTGCCTAATTATATGGCAACAAATATGCCAATCTAGGTGATATGGATGAATATTTACAGAAATATAAGTTGCCTAGATTAGCAGAAGAAGAAATAGAATACTTAAATAACCCCATGTCAGAAAAAGAAATTAAACAAGCAATCAAAGAACTCCCTAAGAAAAAATTCCCAGGGCCTGATGGATTCATAAGTGAATTATATCAAATGTTCAAAGAACAACTAATCCCAATATTATACGAACTATTTGACATAACAAGCAAAGAAGGAGTTCTACCAAATTCCTTTTATGATAAAAATCTGGTACTGATTACACAGCCAGGGAGATCAAAAACAGAAAAAGAAAACTATAGACCAATCTCCTTAATAGACATAGATGAAAAAATCTTATATAGAATACTAGCCAAAAGACTCCAGCAAGTGATCACAAGGGTTATTCATTATGATCAGGTGGGATTTATACCAGGAATGCAAGGATGGTTCAATATTAGGAAAACCTTTCACATAATTGACCATATCAACAGGCAAACAGACAAAAATCACATGATTATCTCAATAGATGTAGAAAAAGCCTTTGCCAAAATACAACACCCATTCCTATTGAAAACACTAGAAAGCATACTAATAGATGGGCCTTTTCTAAAAATAATAAACTGAATATATTTAAAACCACAGAAAACATCATCTGCAACAGGGATAAACTAGAAGCATTCCCAATAAGATCAGGAGTGAAACAAGGACGCCCATTATCACCTTTATTTTTAACATTGCACTAGATAAACACTGGCAGTAGCAAATAGGGAAGAAACAGAAATTGATGGTATTAAAATAGGCAATGAGGAGTCCAAGGCATCACTCATTGCAGATGATATGATGGTCTACTTAAAGAATCCTAGAGAATCAAATAAAAAGCTAGTGGAAATGATCAACAACTTCAGCAAAGTTGCAGGATACAAAATAAACCCAAATCATCAGCATTTCTATATACTTCCAACTCATCCCAGCAGCAAGAGTTAGAAAATGAAATTCTCTTTAAAATCACCACAGACATTATAAAATACTTAGGAATGTATATACCAAGACAAACACAGGAACTATATGAACACATCTACAAAACACTCTTCACACAATGAAAACTAGATCTAAATAATGGAAAAACATCACTTGCTCATGGGTAGGATGAGCTAACATAATAAAAATGACAATCCTACCCAAATTAATTTACTTATTTGGGGCCATACCCATCAAAATACCAAAAAACTTTTTATAGAATTAGAAAAAACAATAACAAAGTTCATTTGGAAGAATAAAAGATCAAGTATATCAAGGGAAATGATGAAAAAAATGTGAATGAAGGTGGCCTAACAGTACCAGATCTTAAACTGTACTATAAAATGGTGATCATCAAAACAATTTGATACTGGCTAAGAGATAGAAGGGAGGATCAGTGAAATAGACTTGAGGTCAGTGACCTCAGTAAGACAGTCTATGATAAACCCAATGATCCCAGCATTTGTGACCAAAAAAACCACTATTCGACAAAAACTGCTGGGAAAATTGGAAAACAGTATGGGAGAGATTAGCTTTAGATCAACATCTCACACCCTACACCAAGATAAAGTCAGAATAAATGGGTGAATGACCTCAATATAAAGAAGGGAATTATAAGCAAATTAGGTGAACACAGAATATTATGCTTGTCAGATCTTTGGGAAAGGAAAGATTTTAAGACCAAGCAAGAGTTAGACAAAATTACAAAATGCAAAATAGATAATTTTGATTTTATTAAATTAAAAAGTTTTTGTACAAACAAAACCAGTGCCATCAAAATTAGAAATGAAGCAAAAAGTTGCAAAAAATCCTTATAACAAAAAAACTCTGACAAATGTCTAATCACTCAAATTTATAAGGAACTAAATCAATTGTACAAAAAAATCAAGTCATTCCCCAGTTGATAAATGGGCAAGGGACATGAATAGGCAATTTTCAGATAAAGAAATCAAAACTATTAATAAGCCTATGAAAAAATGTTCTAAATCTCTTATAATCAAAGAAATGCATATCAAAACAACTCTGAGGTATTACCTCACACCTAGAAGATTGGTCAACATGACAGCAAAGGAAAGTAATGAATGTTGGAGGGGATGTAGCAAAATTGGGACATTAATGCATTGCTGGTGGAGTTGTGAACTGGAAGTATGCCCAAAGGGCACTAAAAGACTCTCTACCCTTTGATTCAGCCATAGCACTGCTGGGTTTGCACCTGAAAGAAATAATAAGGAAAAATACTTGTACAAGAATATTCATAGCCATGCAGTTTGTTATGGCAAAAAATTGGAAAATGAGGGGATGCACTCCAATTGAGGAATGGCTGAAAAAATTGTGGTATCTGTTGGTGATGGAATACTATTGTGCTCAAAGGAATAATAAACTGGAGGAATTCCATCTGAACTGGAATGACCTCCAGGAATTGATGCAGTGTGAGAGGAGCTAAGAAATCTAAAAAATCTAAGAAAAAATTCCCAGTATAAGGATAGACATGTGGCTAGTTAAATAGGGACCAGGTATATGCTTTCATCAAGTAAAATGATCTAAGGTTATTCCTACCCACAAATACCCTTCCTATTTCATAACCATCCTCTTCCCCCATCCCTTGAAACTATTCTCCACTCATTAACTCAGCAATACCACTACTAAGTCTATATCCTAAAGAGAAAGAACCTACTTGTACAAATATATTTATAACAGCTCTTTCTGTGGTGACAAAGAATTGAAAACTGAAGGGATGCCCATCAATTGGGGTATGGCTAAAAAGTTTGGTATATAATTTTAAGGAAATACTATTGTGCCATAAGAAATGATGAAAAAGATGATCATTTGAAAAATCCTGGAAAGACATATGAATTGAGGCAAAGTGAAATGAGCAGAAGCCAGATGATGTTAAACAAAGCAACAGCAATTATGTATGATCAACTATAAATAACCTATTATCAATGCAAGGATCCAAGACAACTCCAAAAGACTTATAATGAAGAAAGTTATCCACCATAATAGAAGGAACTGATGGAGTCTGAATGCAGATTGAAGTATACCATTTTTCACTTTAACTTCTTTTGAGTTTTTTCCCTTGTATAAGCCATATGTGTATTCTTTAACAAAATGATGAACATGGAAACATGTATTTCATGAGAGCACAGGTATAACCTATATCATATTAGCTTTCCTCTTGAGGAGTGGGGAGAAAGAGAAAATGGGTTGCAAAATGTCAAAAAATGATTACTAGAAAATTTTGTTAACATTTTAATAATATATTTTAAAGTGAGAATTGAAGATTTAAGTCACTAAAAAAAGGAGTTACACATAAGTCACTCCTTTGCTAAAGAACGTTAAGTAGGTGATCATCTCTTAATAGAGCTGTTATTAGAGGTCACATAGGTCAACAGAATAGGTAAAAAGATATATTGAATTTCCTCTAGTCTTCCACATCTAATATGAATTAGTCTATCAGAATAGTAAAGAATCTCCTTGAATGGTTTAGGAATCTATTCCTAAGGAGATAAGAAATGGGAGAAATTTTTAATGTGTGACAGACAAGCTACTTCTCAGTTGTGATCAAGGACAAAAGAGTCCTTCATGGAAAAAATTCTGAGAGATCACAATTTTTAAGATAACATGGTAGACAAGGACCTGAATGTTTTAGTTGACACTTCAATTTGCCGATTGTAACAAATGGGAAGGAGAGAAAGTAACCAAAATTCCAGTACACAATGAGATAGATCTTTTAATATAATGGTTGCACCCTTCATATATTGCCTAAGATTAGACCCTGATCTAATATACTTTTGGCAATTTAAAGTGTTATATATATATTCATTCTCAAATGCCTTCTCCTACACCATTTCATATTTTGCCTTGTTTTTTAAGCTCACATAGAACTATCACAAAGTACAATTTGCCATGGTTTTAATATGTTCTCTCAGAAGAACTTACTGGAGATAAATCACTGTAATGGTACCAGCTCTAAGAGCATCTAATGGTATGTGAGAAATGAGCAGTGATCCTGTCACCAATAATTCAGAAGAAAAAGTTCCATGTGGTTTGTGATTTGAGTATTATGAGTCCATTATTTCTCATTTTCTTATTGGACATTCAGCTTAATTTTATTTAGTGGATAATGAACATGCAACTCCTAGACTAAGTGATATGAGTGATGGAAAGTTTTTCTAGTCAGTCCCATTTATATTTCCTGCTCTTGTTCAATCTTTATTCAGTTAGATGGTATTTAGGGGTTTTTTATTGGCTTCTCATTATGTTAGAATACACTGTTGGATGCTAATCTAGAAAGAACAGCAGCTTGGCCTCTTGTATAAAATAGTGTGGAAATCTGTAACTTAACTGAGATAAATGCTTTCCTTTCTTATCTCAGCAGTTGTTCAGTTATAGTACCCATACATTTCCTCTGTTGATAAAAAAATTCATTTTTTATTCTGGAAATGCTATTTTGCCTTTATTATTTCAGTTGATTATAATTTTGTATTTCAGTGAATTGGGACTAAAATTCATTAAACTGTATTGTTCTGCTGTGAAGAGTAGTTACTGTGGGGGCTTAAGCACGGATTCTACATCCAATTGGAATGTGGCAAAGCTGAGATTCTCATGATGTAATCATACTACTTCTATCCAGCTCCTGGTGGAATAGCATATTACAATATTCAGGAAAATACCTGATATCAATGAAAGCAATGTTCTGAGTTCTGATGCAAATGTACACATTGCTGACCTACCATTTACTTTGACATCATAGTTTAAGACATGAACAGCATAAATTCAAATGTCCCAAATTGCTTACTCACTTCAAATGAAAACTAGATAACAAGATTTTAAAGAGCCTTCTTTATGTGTTTTCTATTTATTATGAATGGACCCCTACCCAATTCTCTTTGAATTATGTGAATTCTATTTTTCAGTAGACAAGAAAATCGTATGTATGTCAAATGAAAAACTATGTTAATTCTGGTTTGAACCCTTTACAAAAATGAGTTGAGACAGAAAAGGACAAACAAGTTTTGATAGATTAGCAAGGTATTGGAAGTGTCAAAGAAAAGTAGATTGGGCACAAGCCAAAAGAGGTGAAAAGCAAGCCAAAATTTAATAGGAGAGAAGATTGAGTGACAAGAGCTGGGCCTTCATTGAACAAAATTCAAATACTGATTGAAGTTAGCCAAATACCAGGTGGAGAAATTACTAATGTAGGGGTCAGGAAGGAAATAACAGTCAGTTTAAATATCTGACCTATGTCTAGGAGTCAAATGACTTCCGATAGTTCCTGATTGACCTCAAGATAGAAATGGAATGTAACTAGAAATAGAAAATATTCTTTAAACTGTACCACACACTATTCTTGTATTCTTTAACTTCAAAGTATACTTGTAAAATTTAGCAAACTGGATTTATATGTCCTCTAACATCCTCCAAATTATGAAATTGTTCATCTAAACAGGAGGTTGAAACCACAATGTATCCTACATCTCTGTCTGGAGGAAGAATTTAGCAAAGACTTAAGAAACAGGAATATATTTAATTAAATGGATAAAACTATGTGCACAGCATGTTCCTGTGTCCTTTCTTTCGCCCCATCATATTTTATAATGCACCAAGTTAAACCATTGTCTGAGAAAGTCATCCATTCTAAAAAAAAATGTGAAGTTTTTTTTTTTCAAAAAGCTGGTGTGAGAACTAATATGACTCATATAGAATATAAACATTATTCTGTCAGTCTTTATATAAAAATGAATAAGATTATGAAGAGCTTCCATGCTAATGTAAAACTAGTCATAGGTATTAGAATGGCTAAAGTTACAAATGTGGTCAACACCAGCAAGGATCATATCTAGGATGGCAGGTCAGTCACAGAAGTTGGATAACAGAAAATGTGCTAAGTAGGGTTAAGAAGCAGGAAATTAAAAAATTATGGAGGCAAAGTGAAGACCAGGATTTGCTATGAGTATGATGCATATCTCCTAGGGAAACTTCAACAGAGACTACTGAATCAGTAAAGTCTTTCTTTATTCAATTAAACCTTTGTCCTAATAAGAGTTTTCATTCTTCTGATGTTCTATACATACTCAGGGGAAAGAGTATGGGATATTTTTTGTCTCTGTATTACATTTGTACTCTTGGTTTCACCTTAAAGTTTTCTCCTGTGATTCTGTACCTTTACCCCCAGAATAGTGGAAAGAAGTAATTAGCACAACACCAATTACCCTTTTATTCCCATCCAATAATAATAAAGATCTACTTAGTAATTTGGTACCAGTAGAATTGCTGAACTAGGATGAGTTTTCCTTAATATGAAATGTCAAATTTTAGGATCTAGTATTCTGGAAAATAACCCTGTCAAGTGCAGCAAGTACTATATTATTATAACATGAAAAAAATGAAATAGACCCCTAATTTCTGTTACCCAAGTAAATTGACATAAAAGAAAGTGCTCACCCATGTATCTAATTTCATATATAAAAAGAAAGACTTAAAAGAATATAGGGTGAACCTTTAGTCTATCAACAAGATGATTTTTGTACATCAAAAGATTGTACGTTTTTAAATAGTAAAAAGCATGATGAAGCATTTATCGAGGTTCTAATATGATTGGTCCATATAGGTACTCATCAGTGGACTATATACTATATTTCAAGCTCTACATTTTCCTGATGATAAATCTCTTATAATAGGGTCTAAATTCAAAATTGGAAAGGAACTTATAAGCTCTGTAGTATAACCCCCCCACATCATTTTATAGATGAGAGACTGAGGACAAAGAAGGTCTCAACTTACCCAGGATCTACACATGTAGTTTCAAAGGGCAAATTTGCATCCATAGTTCTACATTCAGCTCTTAATCCACTCCATGTCTCTGCCTCTTCTTACAGTATAGTTTTTCATAGTTTGTTGCATAAGTTTGTTTAGTTTTGCTTTTGAAATGGTTTTGATTCCTTAGAAGACTCTGATATAATCATTTTGGTAATAATAAGGAGGTTGCCAGCAAATAATATGGGTAATATCATTCATAAATATGTCAGAAAATATTCTCAGTGGAATTGTATACAGTAATAATAAACAATTATATTATAGAAGGAATTTGTACTTAATTATCATTCTAAAAAGATGAAAATGAAGGTATCATTCTTGATATATTTTATATTGGAGAAAGAAATAGCAAACCACTAAAGTATCTTTGCCAAGAAAACTACAAGTGAAATAATAGTCCATCATGACTGAAAACTATTTAACAACAACAAACACTTTATATTTTCTATTTTCTTTGCCAGTGATCTCTGAGTGGGAGACTCAAGATACATATACATTAAGTCTGAGTTTAGGAAAGACGTTTCATTAAAAATGTGAAATTAAATGAGATGAACTTTCAGGGGGGGGGGGGCGAATGACCAAATATTCAATAAGCCAAAATTAAACAAACACTATGAGAAAATAATATGGTTCATGAAAATACTAATTAATGGTCTACTATAGTTATTTAAAGGGAAAAGACACCTCTGCCCATTAAAGCTGGTGTGTTCAGTATTTGACATAGAAAGTAACCTTACTTATAAATAAAGTTATAAATCATCAGATTTATGAATTAGTTTTAACCAAAATATTACAAAAAAGTATAATAACATGGGCATAAGACTTCATTTTCTTTTTTTTAATCTTATAATATTTTATTTGATCATTTCCAAGCATTATTCATTAAAGACAAAGATCATTTTCTTTTCCTCCCCAACCCCCATAGCCGACACATGATTCCACTGGGTATCACATGTGTTCTTGATTAGAACCCATTACCATGTTGTTAATATTTGCATTAAAATATTCATTTAGAGTCTCTTCTCTGTCATGTCCCCTCAACTGCTGTAGTCAGGCAGTTGCTTTTCCTCGGTGTTTCTACTCCCACAGTGTGTCCTCTGCTTATGAATAGTGTTTTTTTCTCCTAGATCCCTGCAGATTGTTCAGGGACATTACACCGCCACTGATGGAGAAGTCCATTACGATTTATTGTACGACAGTGTATTAGTCCCTGTGTACAATGTTCTCCTGGTTCTGCTCCGCTCACTCTGCATCATTTCCTGGAGGTCATTCCAGTCTCCATGGAATTCCTCCACTTTATTAATCCTTTTAGCACAATAGTATTCCATCACCAACATATGCCACAATTTGTTCAGATATTCCCCAATTGATGGGCATGCCCTTGTTTTCCAATTTTTGGCCACCACAAAGAGCGCAGCTATGAATATTCTTGTACAAGTCTTTTTGTCCATTATCTCTTTGGGGTACAGACCCAGCAGTGCTATGGCTGGATCAAATGGTAGACATTCTTTTGTCATCCTTTGGACATAGTTCCAAATTGCCCTCCAGAATGGTTGGATGAGTTCACAACTCCACCAGCAATGAATTAATGTCCCTACATTGCCACATCCCCTCCAGCATTCATTACTTTCCTTTGCTGTCATGTTAGCCAATCTGCTAGGTGTGAGGTGATACCTCAGAGTTGTTTTGATTTGCATCTCTCTGATTATAAGAGATTTAGAACACTTCTTCATGTGCTTGTTAATAGTTTTGATTCCTTTATCTGAGAACTGCCTATCCATGTCCCTTGCCCATTTATCAATTGGAGAATGGCTTGATTTTTTGTACAATTGATTTAGCTCATTATAAATATGAGTAATTAAACCTTTGTCAGGGGTTTCTATGAAGATTTTTTTCCCAATTTGTTGTTTCCCTTCTGATTTTAGTTATATTGGTTTTGTTTGTACAAAAGCTTTTTAGTTTGATGTAGTCAAAATTATTTATTTTACATTTTGTGATTCTTTCTATATCTTGCTTGGTTTTAAAGTCTTTCCCCTCCCAAAGGTCTGACATGTATACTATTCTGTGTTTACCCAATTTACTTATGGTTTCCTTCTTTATGTTTAAGTCATTCACCCATTTTGAATTTATCTTGGTGTAGGGTGTGAGGTTTTGATCAATTGCTAATCTTTCCCACACTGTCTTCCAATTTTCCCAGCAATTTTTATCGAATAGTGGATTTTTGCCCCAAATGCTGGGATCTTTGGGTTTATCATATACTTTCTTGCTGAGGTCACTTGCCTCCAGTCTATTCCACTGATCCTCCTTTCTGTCTCTTATACAGTACCAAGTGGTTTTGATGACTGCTGCTTTGTAATATAGTTTAAGGTCTGGGACTGCAAGGCCCCCATCATTTGTGTTTTTTTTTTCATTATTTCCCTGGATATCCTTGATCTTTTGTTCTTCCAAATGAACTTTGTTATTTTTTTTCTAAATCAGTAAAGCTTTTTTGGGGGAGTTCAATGGGTATGGCACTAAATAGATAAATAAGTTTGGGTAGAATGGTCATTTTTATTATATTGACTCGTCCTATCCATTAGCAGTTAATGTTTTTCCAATTGCTCAAATCTAGTTTTAGTTGTGTGGAGAGTGTTTTGTAGTTGTGTTCATATAGTTCCTATGTTTGTCTCAGGAGATAGATTCCTAGGTATTTTATTTTGTCTAAGGTGATTTTGAATGGGATTTCTCTTTCTAATTTTTGCTGCTGAGCTGTGTTAGAGATATATAGAAATGCTGATGACTTATGTGGGTTTATTTTGTATCCTACAAGTTTGCTAAAGTTGTTGATTATTTCAATTAGCTTTTTGGTTGAATCTCTAGGATTCTTTAAGTAGACCATCATGTCATCTGCAAAGAGTGATAACTTGGTCTCCTCCTTGCCTATTTTGATGCCTTCAATTTCTTTTTCTTCTCTAATTGCTACTGCTAGTGTTTCTAGTACAATGTCAAATAGTAGAGGGGATAATGGGCATCCTTGTTTCACTCCTAATCTTATTGGGAATGCATCTAGTTTAGCCCCATTGCAGATGATATTAGCTGATGGTTTTAGATATATACTGTTTATTATTTTTAGGAACAGCCCTTCTATTCCTATGCTTTCTAGTGTTTTTAATAGGAATGGGTGTTGTATTTTATCAAAGGCTTTTTCTGTGTCTATTGAGATAATCATGTGGTTCTTGTTGGTTTGCTTGTTTATGTGGTCAATTAGGTGGATGCTTTTCCTCATATTGAACCAGCCCTGCATCCCTAGTATAAATCCTACTTGATCATGGTAGATGATCCTTCTGATCACTTGCTGGAGTCTTTTTGCTAGTATACTATTTAAGATTTTTGCATCTATATTCATTAGGGAGATTGGTCTATAGTTTTTTTTTTTCTCTGTTTTTGACCTGCCTGGTTTTGGAATCAGTACCATGTTTGTTTCATAAAAGGAGTTTGGTAGAACTCCTTCTTTGCTTATTATGTCAAATAGTTTGTATAATATTGGGATTAACTGTTCTCTGAATGTTTGATAGAATTCACTGGTGAATCCATCAGGCCATGGGGATTTTTTCTTAGGAAGTTATTTGTTGGCTTGTTGGATTTCATTTTCTGATATGGGATTATTTAAGAATTCTATTTCTTCTTCTGTTAGTCTAGGCAGTTTGTATTTTTGTATATATTCATCCATATCACCTAAATTGGTGTATTTATTGCCATATAATTGGGCAAAGTAATTTTTAATGATTGCCTTAATTTCCTCACCTTCATTGGAGGTGCTGTCCCCCTTTTCATCTTTGATGCTGTTAATTTGCTTTTATTCCTTCCTTTTTTAATTAGATTGATTTAATTTAATTTAATTTAATTGTCTATTTCGTTTGTTTTTTTCAAAGCACCAGCTTCTTGTCCTATTTATTAAATCAATAGTCCTACCACTTTCGATTTTATTAATTTCTCCCTTAATTTTTAGGATTTCTAGTTTGGTTTTCTGCTGGGGGTTTTAAATTTAATCCCTTTCAAGTTTTTTTTATTTGCATTTCCAATTGTTTGATCTCTGCTCAGCTTAGTTTGTTAATACATGAACTCAGGGATATGAATTTACCTCTGATTACCACTTTGGCTTTATCCTAAAAGGTTTGAAAGGAAGTCTCACCATTGTCATTTTCCTTGATGAAATTATTGTTTCTATTGTTTCTATGATTTGTTCTCTAACTAAACGATTTTGGAGTATCATATTATTTAATTTCCAATTAGTTTTTGATTTGGTTTTCCATGTACCATTACTGATCATTATTTTTATTGCCTTGTGATCTGAAAAGGCTGCATTTATTATTTCTGCTATTCTGCATTTGCATGCCATGTTTCTGTGACCTAATGTATGGTCAATCTTTGTGAATGTGCCATGTGGTGCTGAGAAGAAGTTGTATTCCTTTTTATCCCTATTTATTTTTCTCCATATGTCTATTAATTCTAATTTTTCTAAGATTTCATTCACTTCTTTTATGTCTTTCTTATTTATTTTTTTATTTGATTGATCTAAATTTGATAATGGTTGGTTTAAATCTCCCACTAATATGGTTTTACTGTCTATTTCTTCCTTCAATTCTCCTAGTTTCTCCATTAGAAATTTGGGTGCTGATAAGAACAGATACTACAAAAATACAAATTGCCTAGACTAACAGAAGAGGAAATAGAATTCTTAAATAATCCCATATCAGAAATTGAAATCCAACAAGCCATCAAAGAACTTCCTAAGAAAAAATCCCCAGGGCCTAATGGATTCACCTGTGAATTCTATCAAACATTCAGAGAACAGTTGATCCCAATACTATACAAACTATTTGACATAATAAGCAAAGAGGGAGTTCTACCAAACTCCTTTTATGAAACAAACATGGTACTGATTCCAAAACCAGGCAGGTCAAAAACAGAGAAAGAAAACTATAGGCCAATCTCCCTAATGAATATAGATGCAAAAATCTTAAATACGATACTAGCAAAAAGACTCCAGCAAGTGATCAGAAGGATCATTCACCATGCATTCCCAATAAGATCAGGAGTGAAACAAGGATGCCCATTATCACCTCTACTATTTGACATTGTACTAGAAACACTAGCAGTAGCAATTAGAGAAGATAAAGGAATTGAAGGCATCAAAATAGGCAAGGAGGAGACCAAGTTATCACTCTTTGCAGATGACATGATGGTCTACTTAAAGAATCCTAGAGATTCAACCAAAAAGCTAATTGAAATAATCAACAACTTTAGCAAAGTTGCAGGATACAAAATAAACCCACACAAATCATCAGCTTTTCTATATATCTCTAACACAGCTCAGCAGCAAGAACTAGAAAGAGAAATCCCATTCAAAATCACCTTAGACAAAATAAAATACCTAGGAATCTACCTCCCAAGACAAACACAGGAACTATATGAACACAACTACAAAACACTTGCCACACAACTAAAATTAGACTTGAACAAATGGAAAAACATTAACTGCTCATGGATAGGATGAGCCAATATAATAAAAATGACCATCCTACCCAAACTTATTTATCTATTTAGTGCCATACCCATTGAACTACCAAAATACTTCTTCACTGATTTAGGAAAAACCATAACAAAGTTCATTTGGAAGAACAAAAGATCAAGGATATCCAGGGAAATAATGAAAAAAAAACACAAATGATGGGGGCCTTGCAGTCCCAGACCTTAAACTATATTACAAAGCAGCAGTCATCAAAACCACTTGGTACTGTATAAGAGACAGAAAGGAGGATCAGTGGAATAGACTGGAGGCAAGTGACCTCAGCAAGAAAGTATATGATAAACCCAAAGATCCCAGCATTTGGGGCAAAAATCCACTATTCGATAAAAATTGCTGGGAAAATTGGAAGACAGTGTGGGAAAGATTAGCAATTGATCAAAACCTCACACCCTACACCAAGATAAATTCAAAATGGGTGAATGACTTAAACATAAAGAAGGAAACCATAAGTAAATTGGGTAAACACAGAATAGTATACATGTCAGACCTTTGGGAGGGGAAAGACTTTAAAACCAAGCAAGATATAGAAAGAATCACAAAATGTAAAATAAATAATTTTGACTACATCAAACTAAAAAGCTTTTGTACAAACAAAACCAATATAACTAAAATCAGAAGGGAAACAACAAATTGGGAAAAAATCTTCATAGAAACCTCTGACAAAGGTTTAATTACTCATATTTATAATGAGCTAAATCAATTGTACAAAAAATCAAGCCATTCTCCAATTGACAAATGGGCAAGGGAAATGGATAGGCAGTTCTCAGATAAAGGAATCAAAACTATTAACAAGCACATGAAGAAGTGCTCTACATCTCTTATAATCAGAGAGATGCAAATCAAAACAACTCTGAGGTATCACCTCACACCTAGCAGATTGGCTAACATGACAGCAAAGGAAAGTAATGAAGGCTGGAGGGGATGTGGCAAAGTAGGGACATTAATTCATTGCTTGTGGAGCTGTGAACTGATCCAACCATTCTGGAGGGCAATTTGGAACTATGCCCATAGGGTGGCAAAAGAATATCTACCCTTTGACCCAGCCATAGCACTGCTGGGTCTGTACCCCAAAGAGATAATGGACAAAAAGACTTGTACAAAAATATTCATAGCTGCGCTTTTTGTGGTGGCCCAAAACTGGAAAACGAGGGGATGCCCATCAATTGGGGAATGGCTGAACAAACTGTGGTATATGTTGGTGATGGAATACTATTGTGCTAAAAGGAATAACAAAGTGGAGGAGTTCCATGGAGACTGGAACAACCTCCAGGAAGTGATGCAGAGCAAGAGGAGCAGAACCAGGAGAACATTGTACACAGAGACTAATACACTGTGGTATAATCGAACATAATGGACTTCTCCATTAGTGGCGGTGTAATGTCCCTGAACAACTTGCAGGGATCCAGGAGAAAAAAAACACCATTCATAAGCAAAGGATAAACTATGGGAGTGGAAACACCGAGAAAAAGCAACTGCCTGAATACAGAGGTTGAGGGGACATGACAGAGGATAGACTCTAAATGAACACTCTAATGCAAATACTATCAACAAAGCAATGGGTTCAAATCAAGAAAACATCTAATGCCCAGTGGACTTACATGTCGGCTATGGGGGGTGGGGGGGAGGAAAAGAAAATGATCTATGTCTTTAACGAATAATGCTTGGAAATGATCAAATAAAATATATTTTAAAAAACAAAAAACAAAAAAAAAGTTACCATCCAGAGGGATAAATGGTTCCCCCACATGAGACCCAAACTTCTATAGGCATTTTCAGAATAAAGGTCAGCAAAGCACTGTTGACAGAACTCAAAAAAAAAAAAAAGAAATTTGGGTGCTATATTATTTGGTGCACACATGTTGATTAGTGATATTTCCTCATTATCTAATGTCCGTTTTGACAAAATATAATTACAGTCCCTATCCCTTTTAATCAGGTCTATTTTTGCTTTGGTTTTATCAGATATCATAATTGCCACTCCTGCCTTCTTTCTGTTAGTTGAGGCCCAGAAGTTCGTACTCCATCCTTTAATTCTGAACTTGTGGGTGTGTACCTGCCTCATGTGTGTTTCTTGAAGACAACATATGGTAGGGTTTTGGATTCTAATCCATTCTGCTATTCGTCTATGTTTTATGGGTGAGTTCATCCCATTCACATTCAAAATTATGACTGTCACTTGTGGACTCCCAGGCATTTTGATATCCTTCCCTAATTCTAACCTTTCTTCTTCAGCTCTACCTTTAGTGCAGTGATTTACTTTAAATCAGTCCCCCTTGACCCCTCCCTTGATATTTCCCTTTCTAGTCCCTCCCTTTTTGTTCTCTCCCCTCCCCCCTCTTCTTCCCTCCCTTTTTTGTGTTCCCTCCCCCCTACACCCCTTGGTTTTCCCTTTTCCCTTCCTTGTTGGCTAAGATAGAATTCAAGTTCCCAATGGATCTGGATGTTCTACCCTCTCAGAGTTGATTTCACTGAGAATAAGGTTTAAGTAAAATCTCTCTTCCTCTCCTTCTTATAGGAGTTTTCTTCCCCTCCCCTTCCCCTGTGAATCTTTGTGTGAGAAAGATTATTCTATTTGGTCTTTCTTTTCCCCCTATTTACACATTACATTTCCCACACATGTTAGTATACATAGATTGATATAAATGTAGTCCTTATAGAAGAGAATTTGAGTAAAAGAAAAAGATAACATTTTTCTCCTTTTCCCTTTCCTTAATATTTACCTTTTCAGGTATTCCATGCTCTTTGTTTTTCGATATCAAACTTTCCACAGAGCTCTGGTCTTTTCTTTGCAAAAACTTTGAAATCTTCTATTTTGTTAAATGCCCATACTTTCCCTTGGAAATATATAGTCAGTTTTGATGGAGAGCTGATTCTTGGTTGAAGGCCCAGCTCTCTTGCCTTTCTGAAAATCATGTTCCATGCCTTACGGTCATTCATAGTGGAACTTGAAAGGTCTTGTGTGACCCTGATTGGCATTCCTTTATATCTAAATTATCTTTTTCTGGCTTCTTGTAAGATTTTTTCTTTTGCTTGAAAGCTTTGGAATTTGACAATTACATTCCTTGGAGTTGTCTTTTGGGGATCTAGTGTAGAGGGTGTTCTGTGAACTCTTTCAATGCCTGTATTGCCCTCTTGTTCTAGGATCTCTGGGCAATTTTCTTTGATTATATCTTGTATTACGATGTCAAGTTTGCTGTTTATTTCTGGCTTTTCTGGTAGTCCAATTATTCTTAAATTGTCTCTTCTCCCTCCATTTTCCAAGTCTATGACCTTGTCAGTGAGATATTTTATGTTCTCTTCTAATTTCTTGGTCATTTGGCCTTGCTTTATTAGTTCTTGCCTGGTTTTCCTTTTCACTTTGGTCAAACTGGTTTTGTAGATGCGTGAATTTATTTTGCATTATTTCCCACTTTTCCTCCCAGAAGGCTTCCATCTTTTTGATCCTTTCCAAATCAAATTCTTCATGAGTTTGTGGAGAGTTTCCATTTGTGTTTCCTCTTCTATCTCCTCTGTATTTTGTATTTTTGTTCCATAAAATGTGTCCAAAGTCACCCCTTTCTTCTTGTTTTTCTTGGAATTTTGGGGCTTTTGTGCTCCTGTGGATTTTGCCATCTCTATCTGAGTGGAAAGGACTAGCTTTTCTTATCTCTGTCCGGTGTTCAGAGGTTTTATCCCCAGACAGGTTGTCCGTTCTATGCAGTTGTTGTTCTGTCTTCCTGGGGAAGCCTGGGATTGCTGGTGTTTCCGTGTTACTTCTCTCCTCAGTTCCCTCCCAGTGCTTCTATGTTGTCTTACTTCCACACTCTGAGCCTGGCTTAGCCCTTTCCGTGGGATGTTTGTTTCTGTGCCTTAGCTGGCCAGAAGATCCAGCACTCTGAGGGGGGATGGGACGCAGCTTCCCAGAGCTCTGAGGGCTCCTGATAAGATTAGCTTTCACTGGGTTGAACTGAGTATGCCCTGAGGCAGGGACCTTCTGTAAGACTCGGATGGAAGGATCCAGCCAGGGGATTACAGGCTCCCCCTGTCTCTCTCTGTTTCCCTGCTGTCTGTGTTCAGTGCCCTCTTGTCTGAGTCAGGTTGTTTTCAGGAAGTGGTCTTCAGAATAGCCGACCCTAAGGCTCTGAGATTCCCTCTGCTGCCTTGAACTCGGCACTCTGGGTTGGGGGGGATGATTCCTGGGACCTTCCTTCTGCCTACCCCTTAGGTCCAAGTGATCTTGGGTTCTGGCTTTTGGGGGGGGTGTATCTTTTGATCCAGGTCCAGGAGGAGGATTCCTGGGGTCTATGCTATTGTTTGTTTTGAATTCCGGTGCCCTAGGAGCATATAGTTTGAGTTCTGTAGGGAAGGGTTTCCAAAGATCTGAACTTTAGATTTCCATTTTCATGTATCAAGATAGTCAGTAGAGCTGATGTGCAGAAATTGATTCAACAATGAGTATTTCTCTTGGACAAGTACAGTATTTCCTGTATAATTATTGGCTGAATATAATCTAGTTCATTTATTTTTTTAGACATTATTTTATTTGGTCATTTTCAAACATTATTCATTAGAAACAAAGATCACCATTTTTTCCTCCCCCCTTCCCCCAACCCCTCCCATTGGCAATGCATGATTCCTCTGGGTGTCACATGCATCCTCAACCAGAGCCCATTTCCATGCTATTGGATTTCAT
This sequence comes from Monodelphis domestica, assembly GCF_027887165.1. NCBI lineage: Eukaryota > Metazoa > Chordata > Mammalia > Didelphimorphia > Didelphidae > Monodelphis > Monodelphis domestica. The sequence goes on from NC_077228.1 coordinate 390,385,884, forward strand.
AGTAGGGTGTTCATTCAGAGTCTCCTGGATCATATCCCCTCCAGTCCTGTAGTCAAGCTGTTGTCATTCCTCGGTGTTTTTACTCCCACTGTTTGTCCTCTGCTTGTGAGTAGTTATTGTTGTTTTTTTCCTCCTTGATCCTTGCAGGTTGTTCAGGGACATTGCATTGAGACTAATGGAGAAGTCCATTATGTTTGATTGTTCCACAGTGTATCAGTCTCTGTGTACAATATTTTCTTGGTTCTGCTCCTCTCATTCTGCATCACTTCCTGGAGGTCATTTCAGTATCCATGGAATTACTCCACTTTATTATTCCTTTTAACAAAATATTATTCCTTTTAGCAAAATTATTTATTTTACATTTTGTGACTCTTTCTATGTCTTGTTTGGTTTTAAAGATTTTCCCTTCCCAAAGGTCTGACATGTATACTACTCTGTGTTCATCTAATTTACTTATAGTTTCCTTCTTTATGTTCAGATCATTCACCCATTCTGAGTTTATCTTGGTGTAGGGTGTGAGGTGTTGATCCATACCTAATCTCTCCCACACTGTCTTCCAATTTTCCCAGTAGTTTTTGTCAAATATCGGATTTTTGTCCCAAAAACTGTGGTCTTTGGGTTTGTCATAGACTTTCTTGCTGAGGTCACTTAGCCCAAGTCTATTCCAGTGATCCATCTTTCTGTCTCTTAGCTAGTACCAAATTGTTTTGATGACCACTGCTTTATAGTATAGTTTGAGATCTGGGCTTGCAAGGACACCTTCCTATGTATTTTTTTTTCATTATTTCCCTGGATATCCTTGATCCTTTGTCCTTCCAAATGAAATTTGTTATGTTTTTTTTCTAATTCAGTAAAAAAATTTTTTGGAAGTTCAATGGGTATGGCACTAAATATAGATCAGTTTGAGTAGGATATTCAATTTTATTATATTGGCTTGTCCTACCCATGAGTAATTAATGCTTTTTCCAATTGCTCAAGTCTAGTTTTAATTGTGTGGTGTTTTGTAGTTGTGTTCATATAGTTCCTGTGCTTGTCTTGGGAGATAGATTCCTAAGTATTTGATTTTGTCTAAGGTGATTTGGAATGGGATTTCTCTTTCTAATTCTTGCTGCTGAGATGTGCTGTAAATATATAGGAATGCTGATGACATATGTGGGTTTATTTTGTATCCTGCTACTTCGCTAAAGTTGTTGATTATTTTGATTAGCTTTTTGTTGATTCTTTAGTATTCTTTAAGTAGACCATCATATCATCTGCAGGGAGTGATAACTTAGTCTCCTCATTGCCTATTTTGATGCCTTCAATTTCTTTTTCTTCTCTAATTGCTACTGCTAGTGTTTCTAGTACAATGTTAAAAAATAGAGGTGATAATGGGCATCCTTGTTTCACTCCTGATCTTATTGGGAATGTGTCTAGTTTATCCCCATTGCAAATTATGTTTGCTGATGGTTTTAGATATATACTGTTTATTAATTTTAGGAAAGACCCTTTTCATCCCACACTTTCTAGTCTTTTTAATAGGAATGGGTGTTGTATTTTATCAAAGGCTTTTTCTGCATCTATTGAAATAATCATGTGATTTTTGTTGGTTTGCTTGTTGATATGGTCAATTATGTGGATAGTTTTCCTAATATTGAACAATCCCTGAATTCCTGGTATGAATCCTACTTGATCATAGTGAATGACCCTCCTGATCACTTGCTGAAGTCTTTTAGCTAGTATCCTGTTTAAGATTTTTGCATCTATGTTCATTAGGGAGATTGGTCTGTAGTTTTCTTTCTCCATTTTTGACCTGCCTGGCTTTGGAATCAGTACCATATTTGTGTCATAAAAGGAGTTTGATAGCACTCCCTCTTTGCTTATTATGTCAAATAGTTTGTATAGTATTGGGGTTAGCTGTTCTCTGAATGTTTTATAGAATTCACTAGTGAATCCATCAGGCCCTGCAGATTTTTTCTTAGGGAGTTCGTTGATGGCCTGTTGGATTTCTGTTTCTGATATGGGATTATTTAAGAATTCTACTCTTTTTTCTGTTAGTCTAGGCAATTTATATTTTTTGTAAATATTCATCCGTATCACCTAGATTGGCATATTTTTTGCCATATAATTAGGCAAAGTAGTTTTTAATAATTGACATAATTTCCTCTTCATTAGAGGCAAGTTCTCCCTTTTCATCTGATACTGTTAATTTGCTTTTCTTCCCTCCTTTTTTAATTTCATTGACCAGTACCTTGTCTATTTTGTTTGTTTTTTCAAAGTACCAGCTTCTTGTCTTATTTATTAATTCAATAGTTCTATCACTTTCGATTTTATTAATTTCTCCCTTAATTTTTAGGATTTCTAATTTGGTTTTCTTATGGGGGGGTTTGATTTGTTTGCTTTCAAGTTTTTTGATTTGCATGTCCAATTCATTGATCTCTGGCCTCCCTAATTTGTTAATATATGTACTCAGGGATATGAATTTTCCTCTGAATACTGCTTTGGCTGCATCCCATAAGGTTAGAAAGGCTGTCTCACCATTGTCATTTCCTTCAATGAAATTATTAATTGTTTCTATGATTTGTTCTTTAACCAATTTTGGAGTATCATATTATTTAATTTCCAATTGATTTTCGATTTTGCTCTCCACGTACATTATTTTTATTGCCTTATGATCTGAAAAGGTTGCATTAATTATTTCTGCTTTTCTACATTTATATTCCTTGTTTTTATGACCTGGTATATGGTCAATCTTTGTGAATGTGCCATGTGCTGCTGAAAAGAAGGTGTATTCCTTTTTATTCCTATTTATTTTTCTCCATATATCTATCAATTCTAATTTTTCTAAGATTTCATTCACCTCTTTTTTATTTTTTTATTTTATCTATCTAAATTTGATAGTGATTGGTTCAGAACTCCCACTAATATAATTTTATTATCTATTTCCTCCTTCAATTCTCCTAGTTTCTCCATTAGAAATTTGGGTGCTATACCATTTGGTGCATACATGTTGATTAGTGATATTTCATCATTGTCTATACTCCCTTTTATCAGGATGTATTTACCTTCCCTATCCCTTTTGATTAGGTCTATTTTTGCTTTGGTTTTGTCAGATATGATTGCTACTCTTGCCTTCTTTCTGTCAGTTGAGGACTAATAGGTCGGTCTTACTACAACCTTTAATTCTGACCTTGTGAGTTTCTACCCTCCTCATGTTTGTTTCCTGAAGACAACATATGGTAGGGTTTTGGATTCTAATCCACTCTGCTATTCGTCTATGTTTTATGGGGGAGTTCATCCCATTCATGTTCAATGATATGATTGTCATTTGTGAGTTCCTCAGCATTTTGATATCCTCCCCTAATTCTGACCTTTCTTCTTTTGCTATTACCCTTTAAACCCATGGTTTATTTTAAATCAGTACCCCTAGTCCACTCCCTTGATATGCTTCCCTTTCTAGCCTCTCCCTTTTTGTTCTCTCCCCCTCCCTGCTCTTCTTCTCTCCCTTTTTGTTTTCTCTCCCCCTCTAATCCCTTTGGTTTTCCCTTCTCCCTTACCCTGTTGGATAAGATAGAATTCAAGATCCCAATGGATCTAGATGCTCTTCCATCTCAGAGTTGGTTTCACTGAGAGTAAGGTTTTAGTATTACCAATTAGTACCTTTCCTCTCCTTCTTATAAGAGAATTCTTCCCCTCCCCTTCCCATGTATATCTTTGTGTGACAAAGATTGTTCTATTTAATTTATTTCTATTTCTTCAAGTATATATGAGTACCTTCATTGATTCCCCTTTTCCTTTTTCTTTCTTTCTTTTTTCTCCCTCCCCTCCAAATCATGTTAATGCCCCAATCTTTGCCTATGAGTGATTCTTGTGATTACTCTATTAATGCATAAAATTTTTGAAAGTCACACATAACATTTCCCCCATTTGTTAGTATATATAATTTGATCTAATTGTGGCCCTTACAGAAGAGAGTTTGAATAAAAGAAAAAAATGAAGAGCTTTTCCTCTTTTTCCCTTTCTTTCATATTTACCTTTTCATGTTTCTCTTTGTGTTTGTATGTCATACTTTCCACTGAAGTCTGGATTTTTCTTAATGAACATTGGGAAATCTTCCATTTTGTCGAATGCCCATACTTTCCTGGAAGTATAGTCAGTTTTGATGAGTAGCTGATTCTTAGTTGAAGACCCAGTTCTCTTGTTTTTCTGTATATCATGTTCCAGGCTTTATGGTCTCCTAGCGTGTTCACTGCTAGGTCATGTGTGATCCTTATTGACACACCTCTGCATCTGAAGTTCCTCTTCCTAGGTTCTTGTAATATTTTCTTCTTAGTTTGGAAGCTCTTGAATTTGGCGATTACATTCCTGGGGGTTGTCTTCTGGGGATTTAATATAGAGGTTGTTCTATGAACTCTTTCGATTTCTATTTTGCCCTCTTGTTTGAGAATATAAGGAAATTCTCTTTGATGATTTCTTGTATAAGGCATCGAGGTTTTTGTTAATCTCTGGTTTTTCAAGTAGACCAATGATTCTCAAGTTGTCTCTCCTTCCTCTGTTTTCCTGGTCTGTCACCTTGTCAGTGAGATATTTTATGTTTTCTTCTCTTTCATTAATTTTTTGACTTTGCTTTATTAATTCTTGCTGTTTTGCAAGATCATGGTCTTCCAGTTGCTTAATTCTGGCCTTTAAGGAGAGGTTTTGTTTTTCAGTTTGGTCTGCCTTTCTTTTAGAGGCTTCGAGCACTTTCTATACGTGTGAGATTTTGTCTGTCAGGTTGAAGACCTCTTTCTGAATTTGTTCCCATTTTTCTAGCCAGAAGGTTTCCATATTTTGGATAAGCTCCATTTTGAGTATTCCAGAGCTTGTGGCTATTTTCCATTTTGGGGGGCATGTTTTGATTTTGTTTGCATTGCATCCTCTTTTTTTCTGTTTTCCCTCCATAATAGTTTTCAATAGTCACTTTTTCCCCTTTCTTCTTGGAGAGTTGATCTTGGGCACTCTGAGCCATCCCTTTGGTGGTCTGTCAGAAATCTGAGTTAAAAGGGCTGTTTTAAATCTCAGCAACAGGACCCTAAAGTCTGGCTGGAAGAGCTGTTTCTAAATATCCTTTCCCTTAAGGAACAACTTCCTAGATTAAAAAAAAAACCCTGTGGAAAATTTGTTGCTTTGCCCTGCTCCCCACGTGTTTTGTGAAGACTGTTAGAGAAATAAATACAATATATATATATATATATATATATATATATAAATGAGTACTATATTCTTTGACATTTATATGGCAGCTGAAGAATTAGGGACATTGAGGAATGCAGGATACCTCCAAATTTTTATACTAATAGGTACTGTCATTTTTGTACTCCTCAATACTATATTTAGAGATGCTAAAATAAAAAATATTGAGGGTAATATAGAAAATATTGAGGATAAAATAGAAAAAATTGAGGATAAAATGCAAGCCCAATTAGAAGATCTAAAATGTTTCTTACAGGATCAACTGGCAAACACCCACTCTACCAAAAACAGACCTGTTTCTGAACCTTTGAATGAGGAGATTTCCTTCCCTGAAATAGAGATGGAAAACACCTTCCCTATAGCTCAGTTAACAGACTGCTTCTCTCGTGTAGTGCAAATCTTGACTGAATTTAATCCCAAAAATCCTTCTCCTGCAATCCCAGTTTCTCATGTTCCCTCTCCTACAGAAAACCAAATTCCAACGCAAAGGAGATCTTGTCCTCCTAGAGAAACCTGTCCTTGTCAAACTGACCCACAGGTACAAAATTCAACTAAAGGCCTGCTTCCTCTAAGAGAAGTACCTGAAATGGGACAGAATGGGGATGTGGTGACTTTAAGACATAGGATACCATTTACTCCCCAAGAAATAAATGACTTTACACGAAATATCCCCACATATGAACAAGATCCTTTTCTAGTAGCAAAAAATGTGGGAGACATATTTTTTTCAGTATAATCCATCTTACAAGAACATTGAGAACTTGCTACAGGCTTTTTTAACTAAACATGAAAAAAATAAAATAATTGCTCATGTCAACAAAACCCGGGGGCGTAATGCAGCACATTGGCCATCTCAGGATCCTGAATGGGACTATAACAATCCTGAGGATGATCTACAACTATACCATTGTAGAGAGGCCATCCTCATGGCAATGAAGGAATGTGCAGACAGTACAGATAAGTGGATGGAACTTGAAAAAATTAAGCAAAAGGAGGAAGAAACACCCTCTAGATTCATGGATAGAATAATTGAGTTTGGGGACAGATACTTAGATTGGAACCTAACTAAAGAGAGTAGCTTAAGACAAGTTAGAAGGATCTTTGTAAATAACTCTTGCAAAGCAATTAAGAATTATTTTAGAACACAATGCCCAAGATGATCAGATATGGACCTTGAAGAATTGCAAAAAACAGCTATATATGTTTTAAAGGGAAACAAAAAAAAGGAGGAAGAAAATAATGATAACATGGAGGAAATGAAGAAAAAAATGAGATATTTAATAGATAGGATGACTAAATTAGAAAGTGGGCATGATAATGAACCAACGACAATTGCCCCTCTCCAGAAATCCAATTATCAATCCATTACTTGCCACTTCTGTGAGAAGAAGGGCCACAAAATGATGGAATGTAGAACCTTTCTTAAGATGATTGGAAGGAATACACAGTTTAATAATAGCTTTAGAAATAATAACTATAGAAATGATGATAATGGTTATAGAAACCAGAATTCTAGAAATTATAATAATGACTATGGAAATAACTATAATGAATATAGAAATAAGAACTTTAGAAACCAGAATTATAGAAATAGGAATTGGGAAAATAATGACAATGCTACAAATGAAGAAAATTATAATGATAATGAACAACAAAAATATATGAGAAATGGCACTCGTCCAAAAAATACTCGAGATACTAATGACCCTCAGAGAGGTGCCCTTCAGGGGAGTGCCCAAGGAATATCCCAAACACAATGATGGTGTCCGGGGGGGGGATGGGACACAGGAATCAGAGGATACAACCTTTGATTTCCCGGACCCTGATGTCCTACTACCCGTTGTCCCTATCCACTGCCCTCCCCATACTAATGAACCCCATGTTACCTTAAAGGTGGGTAACACCTATTATGATTGTCTATTAGACACCAGAGCTTCCTGGTTTGTATTAAAGAGAACACCTGATTTACAGTGTTATTCTGTTGGCTCAGAGAATGTAATGGGAGTATCAGGAATAACCCAAAGAGTTAAAAGTCTTCCTCCTAGAATTGTGTCTATAGGACCCCTAGAGGTACAACAATCCTTCCTTTTGATGCCTGACTCCCCTTTAAATTTGCTGGGGAGGGACCTTCTATGCAAACTCAGAGCCACAATAACCTGCTCCCCAGATGGCTCATTATCATTAGAAGTACCAGAGGAATCTTTAAATTTACTCCCTGTAATTCTCTCAGAGAATCAGGAGAAAAAAGAGCATCCCATCTTTGCAATACCTAAAGATATACTGGAGTCTCTTTGGGCCACATCTTCTTCTGATTTGGCTTACTTAAGTCGGCTGTTCCTATGCAGATAAAAACTAAATCTAGCCCACCTCCTTCTATCCCTCAGTATCAACTCTCAAAGGAGGCAATTGAGGGTATTACACCAGTTAATAACTCATTAATAGAACAGGGAATAATAATCCCTTGCAAATCTGAATACAACACGCCCATCCTGCCAATTAAAAAACCAAAAAGAGGGCCCGATGGCAAGCACCTCTATAGATTCATACAGGATCTAAGGGCAGTGAATAATCACGTTATAAAGAGATACTCCGTAGTTTCTAACATACATAGTATTATTTCATCTATTCCTAGCACAGCTACATACTTTACAGTAGTAGACTTGTGTTCAGCTTTCTTTTCCATACCTATACATGCGAACTCCAGGCATATTTTTGCTTTCACCTGGAAGGGATCACAATATACCTGGTGTCGGCTGCCACAGGGTTATGTCGAAAGTCCGAGCTTATTTGAGCAAATTTTGAGCCAAGACACAGACAATATAACATTTAAAAATAGCAAATTAATCAAATATGTAGATGATCTACTCTTGGCTTCAACAGATGCAAAAACATGTCAAGAAGATAGCAAACACCTTCTTTTGGAATTGCACAAAAGAGGACATAAAATCTCTAAGGATAAAGTTCAGTGGTGTCTCCAAAAAGTAGAATATTTGGGATTCATCTTGACTGTGGGTGCTCATTATATTTCTCCAAAACGAATTGAGAATATTCAAAAATTGAGTGCTCCTACCACTAAGAAACAGCTGAGAGCAATTTTAGGAGCAACAGGGTTTTGCAGACAATGGATTCCTTGCTATGGGGAAATTACTAAACCCCTTATAGCATTAACAAAGGATTCAGTTCCTGAACCCCTCAAATTAGAGCCTGAACACTTGTCAGCTCTATCAGATCTAAAAAAGGCTATCATGTCTGCCCCTGCTCTGGTGTCTTAACTCAGTCTTTGGGACCTTCTCAGCACCCAATTGCTTATTATTCTGCCCAACTAGACCCAGTAGCAGCAGGAGCACCACCATGCCTTAGAGGAGTAGCTGTTACAGCCTTACTAGTAACAAAAACCGTTGATTTAGTATTGGGATGTCCATTAACAATAATGTGCCCACATGAGATAGAAGCATTATTGATAAAACATAGAACACGGGCATTCTCGGATCAGAGAATTACAAGGTATGAAATAACCTTATTAAATAGTGAAAATATTACCTTGAAACATTGTTCAACTCTTAACCCTGCCACCCTGCTTCCAGATTTACCTACTTCAGGAGAACCATTACATAACTGTGAAATATTAGTATCCATGGTAGAAAAGCCTCAAGATAATCTCTTGGACACTCCCTTAGACAATGCAGATCTGATTTTATTACCGATGGTTCCTCTTTTATGAGGGATGGCATACATTACACTGGAGCTGCCGTAGTCTCAGAATTTGCCACTGAATGGTCAGCTTCACTACCTTCTAACATTAGCACTCAAGGAGCAGAACTCATAGCTCTAAAACAAGCTTGTATAATTGCGAAGGATAAAAAGGCAACAATTTATACGGATTCTAGATATGCTTTTGGCTTTTGTCACTTAGTCGGGATGCTATGGCTCCAGAGAGGATTTTTAACCTCAGCTGGAAAATCCATAGCTAATGCAGAAATTATTCATGAAGTTCTTTCTGCTCTCAAACTGCCTAAAGCCCTAGCTGTAGTTCATTGCTCTGCCCATACAGGTGGCTCTGACCCTGTCTCTAGAGGAAATGACCGAGCAGATGTTTCTGCAAAACTAGCAGCCATAGAAGGACCTGGATTAATTTTAACATTAACAACTACTGATAATTTAAATTTATCACTTTCCTATAATGAAAAGGATGTTGAAAAATGGAAACAAAAATTTAAAGCAAAACAGATTAATGGAGTATGGGTGCCATCTAAAGGAAAACCCCTGCTCCCTAGAAGTTTCTATAACCAAATTTTCCAATCTATTCATAAAAATGGTCATTTTGGCACCCAGGGCATCATGGACTCTGTCAAGAGAGTATGGATAGCCCCTGGTATAACTACTATAGCCTCTAAAGTATGTTCATCCTGTTCCATTTGCCAGTCATATAACCAACATGCATCATGCATATCATGGAAAAGCCTTTGGGGGACGTCCTCTGGCTTACACACCTTTTGAACATCTACAGATAGATTTCATAATGATGCCAAAGACTAGACATTATAAATTTTGTCTAGTAATTGTAGATCAACTAACCAGATGGCCGGAAGCATTTCCTATGACCCGAGCCACAGCAGATTTTGTTGCAAAGATATTTTTAAAGGAAATTATTCCTCGTTTTGGCCTGCCAGCATGTATTGACTCCAATAGAGGGAGTCATTTTACCGATTCTGTCTTAAATCAAATATATTCTTGCTTGGGGATAACTCCAAAATTCCATGTTCCATATCACCCCCAGAGCTCAGGCCAAGTGGAGAGGATGAATAAAGAACTTAAGACTATGATTGGCAAATTATGCACTGAGACCCATTTAAAATGGCCTGAGATTCTCCCTCTGGCCCTATTTTATCTTAGAAGCAGGCCTAGAGGAGATTTACATATTTCACCATTTGAGATGCTTTTTGGACATCCGCCTATACAGGCTAAGCTTTTCTCCCTGGCTTATACATTGCTATTAGGGGGAGATATTACTATTGCTTCCTATATACAGGAGTTACAGCACAAACTACGTGAACTTCATGAATCCGGAGCTGCAGTACAAGCTGGACCATTAGACTTTTCTCTGCATGACCTGAACCCAGGAGATATAGTTTATATCAAGAATTTCAAGTGAACTGGAGCAACTCAACCTTCATGGGAAGGACCATTCCAAATATTATTAACTACTCCAACATCTATAAAGATTGGAGAAAGAGACTCTTGGATTCACTGCTCACATGTGAAGAAAACATCTTCTTCTGAGACTGATTGACTCTATCCTATCATATGAATTGTGACTATATCTTATCATATGAATTGGAGATAATAATCCATAGACAAATGGATGTTGTTTTTTCAAGAATATATTGAATTACTGATTTTTTCTTATTTTCCTTATTTCTTTTCTTTTATTTTTTGATCAGAATATTTGAATTTTTTCTCATTTTTTGTACTGAAGGCACACATAATTAATATTAATATTATTTTTTACTGCAGTAATACAAGTTAATATATATACTCTTGCTATAATATCAATATATGCCTAAAAGCTTTAAACTATGGGAACCTGCCATTTATTGATAAAATATTATAGGACTGTGATTAATGTTTGTGTCTGATTCCAGGAAAAGGGATAAAAACAAGGAGCACAGACTAAACCTGAATAGTGCCAATAGAGCACACAAGAAATATTAAAGTGAGACTCAAGGTTGCGAAGCTTAACTTATGTTTAAGTCGTAGGACTTCCTTGTATCTACAATCTTTACGAAGTACTCAAACAAGTACAAAGCTTGACTATCATGCTGGCTCCCTATATCCCTGAGGAAAAAAAAATCAGACGAGGGAATGACATTTCCCCATCAAAATAGAATTCTAATTCTTTTCTTCTTATATTATGGCAACTTCCTCTAGTCTTGGCTACAAATGGCTAAGTGAAATATTACTGCATTCTCTCCTACATACTTGTGGGATAGAAATTACTTTAAACTGGACCTATACAAGGACTATTTTGAATTTTTCTTATGTTTTTTTGTTATTTTTCTATTCTTTTGATAATTGACACAAACACCCCCATAACTAAACCTTGCATTCTGAGCTAAACTTGATATTTTTTTAATACTTACTTCAGGGGGGATGTATTTTAATTTAAAATCTAAGAATTTTTGAATTTTTTTGGTTGAGATTGTATTTTTATAAAAATCCAAGAATTTTGAATTTTTTTAAAGATTTTACTGTTATAAAAAATCAAAGATTTTGATTCTGTTCGAGAAAAGATCTTCAAGAAAAAAGCTTGAAACTTTTATATCCAGAGAATGAACTGTTGCAGAAAGATGCCGAAAACCTACACTTCATCAAGAAGATTAAGAATGAACTTTGGAATGATTGATTGGACTGAACTGTTGATTGAACATTTATTGTAATTGTACACATTTATGCCAAAAGGGACTGCCCCTAATTTGGCTTTCTGTCAATGCGCCTAGCAAAACATTGGTTTTGCTTTCTTTTCTTTTCTATTTCCTCTCTCACTATTCTAATTTCTCTTAGAAAATTGAATATTGTGTATATCTATAGTTAGAAGTGCATTTAGAACTACAAAATGATTATGTCAAATGATCAATGGGGAAACTAGTCTCCCAATGATCATCAGGGGGCATTGTAAACCTTAAAATTTCTTAGACTTATGAATGTTGGAAATTTCCCCATTGGGAATTTCATACTGGAAAAAATTTCCTACTGATATTAAAAACTCTATTGGAATGTGAAACCCCTTGGCATGGGAGGATCCTTCTCCTCCCTACTTAAGACTACTTTAGGACAGAAACCTTTTGCTAAATAATGGAAAGGATTTTGATCTATGCTTAAGCATAGAACAGGAAGTTCTTTGAGTCATGATTGATTTTAGAATTGATACAATAGAGATACTTGGAATGACAGAACCAGGTCTTGGAAAATACAATCTCCACCCTACTTAGAGTAACAGGATTTAGGAAGGGCTGCAGCAAAGATCAAGATTTAATTATTTGCGAATATGACCTTCAACAGACATGTGCAAAGCCACAGACCTCTGGGTGGTCCTGGGTTAAACTCGACCCACCATTGGCACAGGGGAGACATCGACAGTGATTGTTAGATGTGAGAACTGAGGGAGGGGGGAGTTAGATGGTTTCCTTAAAGATAGCGGGGTCTGAGGACAGGAGGAAGGAGGTTTTGGCTCTGAGGAGGTTTTGCTCTGAAGGAGGCTGAGAGGAGAGAGGTCCTGGAGGGAGAGCTCCTGGAGAGATCTGAGAAGAGGGCTTGCTCTGAAGGAGGCTGAAGGTGGAGGCTCCTGAGACTGTTTCTCCATTTTGGTCACGTGAGTGATAGGGACTGATCTCTTTTCTTTGCCTCAGCTATCTAAGGGCTTGGGCCTTTGGCCCAGCCTAAACAGAGGGGGTATTTAAGCCCTATTCCCTTCTCTCCCCTTTCCCTCTCTCTCTCTCTCTCTCTCTCTCTCTCTCTCTCTCTCTCTCTCTCTCTCTCTCTCTCTCTCTCTCTCTCTCTCTCTCTCTCTCTCTTTCTCTCATACCTTTCTTCCTCCTGTTTGTAATTAAAAACTCCATACAAGGTTGACTGCTGACTTGAGTTTTCATTTAGGAATTACATAGCTGAATTCCTTGGTGACCTTAAATTAATATATATCAGTCTTTTAAAGTGATTTCGATATCACAGTGGTCTCTTCTCTCCTGTGTGAGTATACTTCCCCTGTAAAACTGTTCCATGGGGTAGTTCCCTGGTAGTCCTTGTCAGTTCCCAGGGACCCTGGCATGCCTCCCCCTTCACTGCAGCATGGAGCAGAGGAGATTTTGCTTCAGGCCATTTCTAGAACCCTTGCAAGTTGTGCATAAGCAGTTTGCAGGAGCCCCTGAGGTCTGGTCTGCACTCTCCAGTGAAACTGCTCTGAGGGGTAGTTCTCTGGGAGTCCTCTTTAGAGCCCAAGGACCCTGGAGTGTTCCCCACTCACTGCAGAAATGTTCCTCACTCACTCACTGTCTCCAGTGAGTGAGCTGGTCCCTACTCCAGGGTGGGGGAGGGCAGCTCAGCTCAGCTCACACTTGGTAGCAAGATTTCTCTCCCTCTTATGGTGTGAAAGTGTTCAAACCCCATGTACCTTCATTGCTTTGGGTTGCTGGAAAGTCCCTCTGATCTTCTAAAGATGATTTTTATGCTCTTTTGAGGTAGTCTATTTCCTTCAGTTTGGGGGAGAGGAAGCAATTCGGAGAGGAAGTCTAGATAGCCACCATATTTACCCAGAAGTTGAATCTAATTTATTTGTATAAGATTTGAATTACTTTAATGTTCTTACATTATAGTAGAAAACCAAAACTGAAAAGCTATTTTGAGAAGAGGATTGTAACCATTTGCTTATCATTTTATAAGGAATAATAAAAGTTCTACGAGAAAACTGAAAACACACTCTATAGTTATTACTTAGTCCTGGAATAAAGCATATCTGTTTTTGATTTCCAATAATGTGCTATTTACCCAAACCTGAATAGCAATAAAGTTCCCTTGTCATATGGTATGAACATAGACTCTCATTTCTTCTTGCAGTAGGAATTCAAGTTTAGTAGTAGAACATTATCCCATAATTCCTATGATATACTGATTAAGACAGACAAAGAACACTGAAAATGAGAGCATTATATATTTGTTCAAGTTAATCTTCTACCACTGACTACCAGGATGATTTGGGGCAACTCACTTAACTTCTGGTACTTTCATTTTCATTCCAAGATGGGGTGAACATATTCATTAGGACCACAGTGGTTATCTGGTCCAAATCCTTATATTACAGATGAGGAAAATGAAAGTACCAGAAATTAATTGAGTTGCCCCAAATCCTACTGGTAATTAGTGGTAGAATCTTAACTTGAACAAAGATATAATGGCCTCATTTTCAGTGTTCTTTGTCTGTCTTAATCAGTCAGTCAATAAATCTTTATTAAAGATCTACTATCTACCAGACACTGTGCTAAGCACTGTGGATACAAAAAGAGATAAAAGACAGTTCCTACCCTCAAGGAGTTCATAATTTATTGGAAATAAGAACACAGGAATAAATACATATAAACAAGGTATGTACATAAGTGGTTCAGTAAATGGAGTGTCTTGCCAAGAGTCAGGAAGACTGAATGAAATTCCTTCATTCAAACCAAGACTCAGGCACTTACTAGTTTTAAGTCACTTGGCAAGTCACTTAAACATGTTTATCTCAATTTCCTCATCTATGAAGTAAATTTGAGAAGGAACTTGCAAACCATCCCAGTATCTTTGCCAAGAAAACTCCAAATGGAGTCACAAAATATCACACACAACTGAAAAGGACTGAACAACATTAAGAGGGAAGTTACTAAAATTTAGAGATGTTGGAAAGGACTGTCTTTAACAGATGGAATTTTATCTGATACTTAAAGGAAACCAGGGAAGCTAGGTGGCAGAGATGAGGAGGAAGAGCATTTGAATTATGGGATACAGACAGAGAATGCACAGAGAGTAGAGATATAGAGTGTCTTGTTTAAGGAATAGCAAGAATGTTTGTGTCACTGGATCTAAGAGTATGTGGTGGATAAAGTGGATGAAGACTGAAAGTATAGGAAGGGTCTTGTTACAAAGGACATTAAATATCAAATGAAGGATTTTTATTTGATCCTAATGGTGACAGGAAGTCAATGGTGTTTATTAAATAGATGTGGGGGACATGATTATAACTGTACTTTAAGAGAATCTCTTTGACAGCTAAATGGCATATGGATTGAAGTAGGGAGAGACTTGAGGCAGGCAGACACATATGAAGAAGGATATGTGATGGTACATAAATGAGATAATGAAGGCCTATAAAAAGGTGGTGGCAATATCAAAGGAGAGAAGGGGACATATTTGAGAAATGTTGCAAAGGTGGAATTAGTAGGCCTTCATAACCAATAAGATAGGATGAGAACTAGATAGGAGATAAGAATGACTCCTAAATTGCAAGCCTAACAGATTGGGAGTATGATATTGACTTCTACAGTAATAAGGAAGTAAGCAGATAGGGAGAGTTTAAGGAGAAAAATTAGATCAGTTTTGGACATGCTGATTTTTAAGATGTCTACCGGACATCCAATTTGAGATATTATATTGAGTTAGAGAAGGGAGAAAAGAGATGAACCAGTATGTTAAGGAAAGACAAGTAGATTTGGGAATTATCAGTCTAGAGATGGTAATTAAATCCATGGAAGCTGAAGAGATCACCTAAAGATGAGAAGAGAAGAGTACATAGAATAGAATTCTGTGGAAAACTTATAATTAGAGGACTTGTTTTAGATGAGGATACAGAAATGGAAACAAAACAGTCTAAAAGGAGGATAAGTTGGAGACAGTAGTAATCAGAAAAACTAGGAAGTATAAAGGAAAAGATGAGGATCAACAGAACCAAAGGCTATAGAGAATCAAGAAAAATGAGAATTGAGAAAACGTCATTGAATTTGACAACTTAGAGATTGCTGGCAAATTTGGAGTGAGCAGTTTTAGTGGAATGAAATAAGAAATCAGATTACAAGGAATTAAGAAGAGAGTGAGATGAGAGAAAGTATGGCATCTATTTAAATGACTTTTTGTTCAAGGAATTTAGCTGCAGAGTAGAAAACACTGGAAAATAGTCAGCAGGAATGGAAGAATTAGCAGGGTATTTGAGATATTAAAAGTCTGTGGTAATAGGGAGAGATATGTGGCTCTGTTTACATTATATCATTAGAGCTTTAGTAGAAGAGACCATAATGATTAGAGTTTTGCCCTATCAAGTCACAGAAAAGGGAATTGGATCATAGACAAAGAAAATAATTTACCCATATTCAAATGGGAATTTAGAACCCATTTGTAATCTGATTACAAATCTCATTCTTTTTCTTTTTTCCAGATATGTCAAAATAATTTTAATACCTATTTTCTAACATTTTGCAATTCATATTTCTTCTTTCCTTTCATCTCTTCCCCCTCTCCAAAAAGCCCCATAATATGGTAAGGATTGTACATGTGTAATCATACAATACATATTTTCATGTTCATCATGTTGGGAAACAAGAGGTATATTGATTATAGAAGAGAAAAATTCATGGAAGAAATAAAGTGGAGAATGGTATGCTTCAAAATGCATTAACATCATCTATTACTTCTAGAGTGCTGGATATCATTTTTATCACGAGTCTATTGGAATTGTCTAGGATCCATTCCTTGTTGATAAAGGTTAATTCATTCACAGTTGAGGTTCATACATTTTTGTTACTGTGTATACTTTCCTAGTTCTGCTCACTTCATTTCACATCATTTCATATAATCTTTTTAGTGTTTTTTTTTGTCTTATCATTTGCTATGGTATGGTCGTATTCCATTATAATAATATACCACAACTTACTAGTACTTATCTAACTGATGGACATACCTTCAGTTTCCAGTCCTTTGCCACCATATAAAGATCTGCTATAGATATTTTTGTAAAAATAAGTCCCTTTCCCCAATCCCATTCTTTTCCCACTAGTTTTAAAATAATCAGTAAGCATTTATTATGGTCCTATGCTGGTTATTATAGTATAAATGTGAAAAAATAAATAAAAGAGTAGATGAAATAGAAACTGTTATTGATCTGAAAAGTCTACATGTGCTGATGTGAGAAACAATGGGTTTTTATACATGTATAAAAAGAAAATATCCAAAATTAGTTCATGATAATTTTGGGAAGGAGAACATAAAGATATGAGAAGGAAAGAAGAGAAGAAATGATGCACTTGAGCTATTTTGAAGAGGAATTAGAAAGTGTACTTTCTTCCTCTATTATTCCAATATTCTAATTGGTCAGGGATAAGTTTCCAAAAGTAGCTCCTTGGTTTCAACTTGAAACATGTGCATAAACACACACACACACACACACATCAGGTCTGCAGCAACACTGACCTTAATGCAGCATTTCAAGTGTCAGCTTTCACAATAAAGAACACCAGGGACAAAGGTAATTCAAGATAAATGTTAATAAATTAAGTTTTGCTTTGATTTTAGACATAGGTGATGTGTTCAGGGTTTAAATACTAATCCAAGTAACAACCAAATAGAATATTGTGAAATAGTCTGATAAGTTTGATGAAATATCATTCTTTGATGTTGAAACAAGAACAGTCAATTTACAGGATGAATTTATCATCTTCCACTCAAAATAACATGTTATTTCTAAAACAGAGACTTCAACTGATAAATTTTTCCAATCCATGCTATATTAAATGCTCCCATCATATATCTCAAAATCAGTTGGTTATGTATAAACAAATCATCAACAAGCTAGAGAAAGGATCAAAAAGAGATTCATAAGAAGGGATTAAAATGAGTATAAGGTATTGTATACATAATGAAATTTCACTATGACCTATCTAAGCAAACTATTTAGTCTATAAAAATGGAGAATGAATTTTAGAATATGAGACACTATAACATTGGTATAAAATCAAGAATAAAGGTCAGAGGTTGTTGATCATACTATATCTCTAACATATTTGATAAATGCTTCCTAGAGGGATATTTGATGCTTGTGCTGGAGTTAGGTGAAGTATTTCAAGACTTAAAAGGAATTTCCTTACTCCAAACTATATATAAAATGATCATAGGGAATTCTCTCTTCTATACAAAAGGAATAAGGGAAAGGAAGTAGTGCATATAATAGGGGGAAAGTAGTGCATAATAAGAGGGAAAAATCCTCATCTGAGTTGAGTTTTTCTGAGCATTGAAATGTGCCTAACTTAAAAAAAAATGTTTTCATCAGTCTTAGAAAAAAGTCATAACATTCCTTCTGAGAAATAAGTCTCTAAAGCTTAAGGATGCCTCTAGAAGATAAAAAACAGGTGTGTGGAGAATCCAGAAGCAGATAATACAAATGACTCGGTGGGAAAGGATGAATAACTTCACAATACCACAATGAGTTCAAAATGATATGTGACCTGATTTGAAGAAAATATGTAAAATTAGAAGAAAATGAAATACGGTTCCTTTCACAACCTTATCAAGAGGGACAATTTCCCCTAAATATGTAAAGAAGGAAATCATATCTTGACTTTATAAAATTGAAAGTCTTTTACATGAATGTAATTTATGAAGATAAAAATAGGAAAGAACTGATAGAGTGGATTAATTAGATTCTCTGGTAGATGTATCAGGTGTAGAAAAGCTTATCCTTGCCACTAGAAACTCATCTACTTGATGAGCTAATGCTGCCATTCAAGAAACAGTATATGATAGAAGAAACAATGTTAACTGCTAAATATTGTGGTATGATCTTTAGAAGGGATCCCTAAAGGAAGGACACTAAGGGAGAATAGTCAGAGGTTTTATGGAAGAATTGAAACCTCAAGGATAAAGAATCTGTACCTAGACAGAAAGGAGAAGTGAGGTCATCCTAATGGTTGGAACAACATGAGTAATATTAAAATGTCATGTGTTAATACAATGTATTTGTGGGAAAATGAAGAAGCCTATCTTATTTGAGTGAAGGTTGAATGTTGGAAGATCAATAGAAAAAAAGGTTCGATCAAAGATCACTTTCAACCTGGCTGATCTCCTAAATTGCACCATTGTTTCCAGAAACTGGATCAAATCAACCCAGAAATCCATACTTGCCTCAAGACCTTTGATTGAAGAGAGTAGAGAGTAAATATCAGAGAATCTCTTTCAAATCCCTTATTTAAGAAGGGGTTACAGAAAAGAAACCTCATCATTTCTCAACTGGCTGCAAGAGTTCATCATGCATCCACAGTCAAGACACATTTTTGCCTCCTCAGCTCTTTTCTCTTACTTCATTCCTTTACCCTCTACTTTTCAGCTTCTTTTTTATGTGTTCCCTTCCTTCATTATATTGAGTCTCCCAAGGACAGGAACTGCCTTTTTTCTTTTTTTGTATTCCAAGTACTCAGCACAATCTGACACTTTTTAGTGTTTCATGACTGACTGACTGATGGAAGAGAATCTCAGAAGCTCAGGTTTTCTATATCCTTTGATAACCATTCTGGCAATAGTCTAGAAACATCTATCCTTTTGATGAGAGTTTATGACTCTTTTTTCAATCCTATTCATAGTTTAGGGTGGAGAACAGAAAAGCAAATCTGTTTAGTGGCAAACCATAATGTAATTTTTAAAAGAGATTTTAGTCAAATTGATATGAACTACTTAATGTATTACCCTGGAAAAGTTGCTCAGAATTTATAGATCTGAATTCTTTTCAATGACTTAAATTTCAGTAAGTACCATTATTCATTCTCCCAGAGGTTAAAACAAAAAATTCAAAAGAATGAATTGATTATGAATCCTTTCCACACTGACCTCCAAGAAGATAACCTATGTCCCTTGGTCAGTACTAAATTCTAAAAAAAAATACATTAAAATATAAAAAAATTTAAAGATAAAACTCCTATATATATACATGTATATATATATATCTTCAATCAATTATATATTGTGTTTGAAAAGAACACTGGGCAGCTCCTTTAATAATAGATAATTATGATGTAAATTCCAAGGCTGTAAGAAATGTAGCATTTAGATTGCCACCAGAAAAAAAGTCAATTTCTAAACAATAAAGGGGAAAAATAAACTAAGTAGGCTTAATTAAAACTTACATGAATTTCATCTCCTTATGTGATTTTTGATAAAGATCAGGAGCATTTTATATACAATGAGGGAACTTCATTTGGCATTTTATCTATGAAATGTGTTATTTTGACAGTTCATTTTTATCAGTATGACAAATGATAATGGCACTTTCCATTAACTGACTTGTTATTTAATCTGCTGACCCTATTCAGGCTAAAGTCTCTTGTGACATCTTTGAAAATCTGTATTTGTTTTATTTTTTTTATTTTGAGTTATATGAAAAATGGAGAGAAGTAGTGTGGCATAGTGAATAGGAGACTGACCATTGGAATCAAGAAGATCTGGCCAGAGACATCACTATTGACAAACACTTACAATATAAACTTCAAAAAGTCACATTCTTCTTTTCAGTGCCCCCAAGCAATTTTCAAAGACCATAAGACACAAAGGAATTATAAGTCTAAAACAATGGAGGAAGTTTCCACACTCAGAATTTGGTACACATGTCTTCATTTCCTCACAATCTTCCCTTTCTTCTCTCCACCCCAAATAAAAATATAAAAAATTTTGATTTGAACATATAAAGGATTGTTAAGTATTTCAAGTGCATTAACTAAGTATTCCATTGTGAGCATTGCATGTTCCATTGGTTAAATATCATCTAGTTCACTAGAGTACATTCTTTTAAAAGTTTGAGGAAAGCTACAACATTCAAATGAGACAGAAGTTGGAAACTGACATTAGTAATCACAGCTGTCACTTAAGAGGAAAATAATCTGTTTAAGTTGAACAATATAACATGTTCATCAAAGTTTTGAAGAAAAACAAAATTACATTTCCTTGGAAATATAAGATACTATTTTCAGTGGTAAATTTATTAGGAAAATATTATGTATTCTTAGTATAATAAAATATAAAATTATAAACATCTCCCAAACCCTGACAGGTTAAAATTTAATTCTGTATATTTTACTAAATTTTCTATTTCAATTTTCCTTAAAAAAAATATACAGATTCTGGGAATACATTTGTCTATATTAATGTGGAAGTAGGAGGAGATTGTAGTTTTTCTACTTTTTTATGGAGTACAAAACCATGGAGAGTGGCAAAAGGATCATGGAGCAAATAGAACAATTTTGATTACATAAAAGAAACAGATGATTCCTGGTTTGGTCTAGTTGATTTGGATTCATAATTATTTTAAAGACTCTAATCTTTGTAACATATTCATGTGTCTTTCCATCTATATTCCAAATATATCTTTCCTAAAACAATTATTAACAAATGAAATTCATTTAAGATACTACGTGTAAAAGGGAATTCTTAATCCTTTTCTTCTAATTTAACTGGGGGCCTGGTGGTCCCTTTACAATAGAGATGTGTAAAGATATACCAGCCCACAGTGAAATGAAGTATAAACCAGAGAGACAGGAAGTGAGATAAGAAGGGGATATAAAAGGCTGCTTTGGGCTTTTTTTACCTTTTTTGGGTTGGGAGGTGATTGGTAGTTGTTATTTGTTTGTTGGTAGTTGGTAGTTGGTCATTGGGGTTTGTTTGCTAGTGGTGTGGGTTGATGATTAGTTGGTGATTGGTTGTTGGTTGTTAGTTGGTGGTTGGGATATATAGATGATCATATAGATGATGATATAGATGATGATATAGATATACATACAGAAATAGATTCTGCCTGCTGAGCTGAGCTGAAGCATGATAAGTAGGACTTTCACTAAAGGCCATTATAGGCAGTTATAGGTATTTATTGGGTAGATAGTTAGATATTTGGCAATTTCTTTCTCTACCTCTTTCCCATATTTCTCTCCTTCACTATATTCTTTTACTATCTCTATTTTAATAAAACTAAATTCTTAATTGTTAAAATCAGCTAGAAGTTTTCTTTTCTCTGGCTTAAAGAGATAATATTAATTTATAACTCTACTATATTCTCATTAAAACTTGGGTTATTAAGAGCTGCTCTCTTATTTTGTCAAAACTCCTAGTTTAACCCTTACATAAGTAAATCCATTTTTGGAAATTACAAAATACCTGGCAAAGCATAAAATAAAATGATCTCCAGAATGAAAGAAGTCTTATAGATTATTTACTCCAGTTCCTTTATGTGTCATGAATTAAATGGTTGTCCAGGTTCCACTAAATGACTTCTACTTTTGGTTAGACAGGGGCTGAAGGAGAAGCCAAGATAGTGAAGCAGCATAGACCTACCTGATCTCTACCTAATTACACCCCAAAATTACAATAGAATGCCTGAAGACAAATTCTGGAACAGTATAACCCACAAAAAGATGAGATGAAATAATTTTTCAGCCCCCAAAAACTTACAAGGATGACATGAAAGATCTAAAACATGGAAATGGAGATCAAAGCAGCTTGTCAAGGTAGACCCCACTTGAGCAATAAGCCTTGCGGGTAGCTGAATCAACAGCAAGGACTCTAGAAACTGTCTTCTACATATGATAAGAAAGATTGGACACCTGCTCAGAAACAGATTAAAGAGGTCCCTTTGCTAATTCTGGATATGAAAATCTTGTTGCATTGTCTATTCACAGAAAAAGATCACAGTCCTGGGTTACAGTTTCAAGATGAGGAGGTTTTAGTACAAGCATAAACCAGTAGTTATGGCCACAGGAGAAAGGGGACTCTGGTCACATTTCCTAAGTGGAAAAGAGTGCTTGTGATTGCTCTCACACCAGAGCACAGGTTATGAGAGTACTAAACACAGCTCTTCTTACATTATTCCCCTTTGGAAGAATTGAAAATTTATAGATGCTCAGAACTAGTTCTGAAGGGAGGTATATAATGAACCTAAAGCTTGAAACAGTGCTCCCTTCACCACAGTTACAGAGTCTAATTTTAGCAGATTTCTAAGTTAAAAGAAAAGAAAAACAATGGGAAAAGACCAAACAACAAAAAAGAAATTCTACATAGAAATAAATTTTGGTGACAAGGGAGACCAAAATGTAAACTCAGAAAATAACACCAAAGTAAATATTGTTGAATCTAATGTCTCCAAGAAATATATGGATTTCTTTCAGTAAAAAAAATAATGAAGGACCTCAAAAAGGATTTTAAAAATCAAATAAGAGAGACAGAAGTAAAATTAGAAAAATGAATGAGAGTGAAGCAGGAAAATCATTTAAAAACATGTAAACAGTTTGGTAAAGAAGGTTCAAAAATACTGGAAAAAAAAACTTAGAAAAGAAAATAGGCTAATTGTTAAAAACAGAATAGTTAAAACAGAAAAGTAATATTTCTGACTTTCACCATTTGATTTTTTGAGCACAGTAATGCAACTCCAAAAAAGTCTGGTTAAAAGTAAACTTCTGATATTATTGAAGTTTGTATTTTAACTTCATTTCTCAATGTAGGATCTTATGTGGGTGAAATAAAACAGTTCTTAAATACCATGTAAAAATTAATGAGTGGTTCCTAATTCTGTACATCAACTTGTAATAGGTGCATACACTGGAATAAAAGGACACTAGGGGACAGCCAAATAAAATACTCTTCATTATCAGATCAAAGGAAAGAAAATAAATCTTTTAAGGTTGTAATGTTGCTCTGTAGAGAAATTCTTAAAAAAAGCAAAATTAGCCAAATGGAATATATATATATATATATATATATATATATATATATGTATATAATAAAATTCAATGAAGAGAGGAACTCCTTAAAAGGCAAAATTGAGCAAATGGGGAAAAAGATACAAACATTCAATGGGGAAAAGAAATCTTTAAAAAAATAGAATTCTCAAATGTAGTATTTAAATGTTACAAGGTATTATGCAATTGTACAGCTACAAATGCTAAATGTAAAAAAAAATTATAAACTAACTTGAAAAAATCATGCCTTAAAAATTAGAATTGGGCAAGTGGAGCTAATAACTTAATGACATATAAAAAAATCAAAGAAATTCAAAAGAATGAAAAAATAGAAGAAAATGTTACATATATGATTAGAAAAAAAATAACTTACCTGGAAAAAACCCAGGAGGTATAATATAAGAACTATTAAACTACCTGAAAGTCATGATTAGTGAAAGAACTTAGTTATCATCTTTCAAAAATTATCATGGGAAATTGCCTTAATATTTTAGAATTAGAAGGCAAAATCAAAATTGAAAGAATCACATCCTGAAAGAGATCCCAAAAGAATAATTCTTGGGAATATTATAATCAAATTTAGGAACTCCTAAGTCAAGGAGAAAATATTACAAGTAGACAAAAAGAAACAATTCAAATATCATGGAGCTACATCAGAATAAAACAATATTTAGAAGCTTTTACAATAAAGAATTGGAGGAACTGGAATATTATATTCCACAGGACAAAGGAGCTACAATTTCAAAGAAATATCACTTACCCCATAAATCTGAATATAATTCTTGAAGGGGGAAATGGACAATCAAAGAAATAGAGATCTTTCAAACATTCCTGATAAAAACAAAGATGAATAGAAAATTTGACTCTCAAATATAAGATTCAAGAGAGGCATACAAAGATATACAGAATGGTGAAATCAAAAGACATTAAATAAGATTAAATTCTTTTCACACCCACTTGGAAAGGTAATTATTGTAACTCCTAAAAACGTTATCATTATTAAGGAAGTTTGAAGTAATATATATAGAATGGGGGGAAGTTGAATATGATGGAATGATATCTAAGAAAAATTAATGTGAGAACAGGAGAAAGGGGAAGGGAGAAATAGAATGGGTAAATTACTTCACATAAAAGGAGGATGAAAGAGCATTTAAATGAAGGGGAAAATGGGGTAAGTGAACAGAGGAGTGAGTCCTTGACCTTACTCTCATCAGAATTGGCTCAAAAGAGAGCATATATAATAATACTGTCTAGGAGTCTATCTTACCCTATAGAAAAGTAGGAGGGGAAAGGGAGAAGAGATAAGAAACAAAATGCTTTTGAGGATGGACAGAATGAAAGGAGAGAGAAAAGGATAAAGTATGTGGGGAAATGGGATGGAGAGTAATATAGAATAATCATGAAGATTAAAAAAAACTTTTACAAATTTCTCTACTAAGGGCCTCATTTCTGAAATTCATAGAGAAATGAGATGAATATAAAAGGATACAAGTCATTTGCTGATTAATAAATAGTAAAAACATCTAAGCAGGCAGTTCTTAGACAAAATAATTAAAACTCTCTATATTCTATACTCATGTCAAAAAATTATCTAAATCACTATTAATTAGGGAAATGAAAATTAAAATACCTCTGAGGTACCACCCTGCATTGATCAGATTGATTATTATGATGGAAAAGGAAAATCACATAACGTGAAGAGGGTATGGGAAAATTGATACATTAATGCACCCTTGGGAGAGTTGAGCACTTATTCAACCACTCTGGAGAGCAATTTTAAACTATGCCCAAATGTCTATGAAAACATATACATCCTTTGACCCAGCAAATATAATTACTATATTTGTATCCCAAAGATATTTTTTTAAAATGAGGGAGTGGGGAAAGGGCCTATATGTACAAAAAAATTAAGCAACTTTCTTTGTTGGGGCAAAGAATTGGAAAATGAGGTTATTTCCATAAATTGGGATATGGTTTGAGTAAGTTATACTATATGATTGCAATGAAATACTATTGTGCTCTAAGAAATGATGACCACAGAAAAACCTGGAAAGACTTATATAAACTGAAGCAGAATGAAGTAAGCAGAACCAAAAGAATATTGCACACAGTGATAGCAATGATGTAAAATGAACAACTGTGTATAATTTAGGTATTCTCATCAATACAATAATCCAAAACAATCCCAAAGGACTTATGGGGGGAAATGCAATCTTCTTCCAGACAAAGAATTAATTAGATCTGAATCAAAAACAAAAGAAATTTTTTTCACTTTTTTCTTGATTTTTTTGTCCATTTGCTTCCAGAAAAAAATGAATATGAGAAAAGGTTCTGCATAATTGCACATATAAAATCTATATCAGATTGCTTATCATTTGATGATGAGAGAAGAGGGAAAGAGAATTTGAGACTCAAAAATTCTTTTTTTTAAATCTTAGGAACTTTACATGTAAAAAGGGGGAAAATGAAATTTAAAAAAGACTTCTTTTAATAGATCCCCCTGATCATAAAACAATAGTCTCTCTCCACTAAAGAAAAAGAAAACAAGTTTTTAAAAGAAGTATTTAATCTTAAAGGAAAGAATAGTATGAGTTGAAGCAGTAGAACAAAATTTCTACTGGGTATGACCAAGCTATAAAGACATGTTTTAAAAGAAGTGTGGTCCTGGCAACAGATTGTGTGTGCTGCCTAAATCCCAATTGAGTTAAATATGTTCCTGGTAATGTATGTTAATTGAGAACCAGATGGGCTAAAGTAATCAAATGAAATGCTGATAGGAACTTGGAGAAACAGGTCTAATATGACATTGCTTACAAACATCTAGGATTTTTTTTAGAAAAAAAAGACAGAATTATACCTTAAGAGTTGCAAACTGTTCATACTCAATAAACTAGGGATTCTATTACTAGAGTTTGGCCCTAAATGCATCAATGAGAGGGGAAAAAACTGAATATGTATGAAAATGTTCATTGAAGTTTTGTTTGTTATGACAAAATAACTGGAAATAACACAAACACAATGAATGTGATAAATGCCTGAATATATGGCACATATAAAACCAGTGAAATTGTGCATCATCTATGGAAGGGGGCTGTGGTAAGGTGAGGGAAAGAACATGAATCTTGCAATCATGGGGAAATATTCTTAATTAATAATTAAAATTTTTAAAATCAGAAAAATAAATAAATAGTTGAATAGATTGTGATATTTGAATATATTGTGTTATAAAAATTGTAAATGTAAATATGAAGAAAATTAGGGTTTAAATATGAAGAGATTACAAAAGAAGAAAAGAGAATAAGAACAATACATACTGATTACATTTTAAAAAGCCATAAAATCAAGAGAAAAAAGTATCCAAATAAAACAAAATCAAAGCAAACTCTAAAGCAGAGGATATTTATATGTGCACACAAAAATAATTTACAAATTTTGAACAAATTGTTAACAATGTGGAGTTTGTGGTTTGCACATTATTTTAATTTTGTATGCATTTGTTTAATTTTTTGTTGATTGTGGTGGTAGGTGCTAAGTATATAATGAAAATCAATTTAGAAAATACAAATCTTATAAAGTCTTATAAAATATCTCTTCTCTGTGAAAAAAATGAAGAAAAAAATTGAGAGGTGATAGGCAGGAGATGGAGAAGGATTTTAGTAAGAGTTCAAGGAGTATAACTCACCAATACCACTATTAATTCTATATCTGAAAGACAAAGTTAGAGGAAAAGGACCACTTGTACAAATATATTTATAGCAGCTATTTTTGTGGTAGGAAATAATTGCAAACTGAAGGGAAGTCCATTAGTTGGTGAATGTCTGAAAAAGTAGTGATATATGATTATAATGGGATATTATTGTACCAAAAGAAATAACAAACAAGGTGATCACAAAAAAAAACTGGAAAAATTTATAAGTGAACAGAACCAGGAGAATGTTATACACAACAAGAGTATATAATGGGGACCCAAGATGGCAGAGTAAACCAGAATAGTTCCATGTCAGCACGAGAATCCTCTCTGACAAAGATTGAAATATTATCAAAAAAAGAATACAAGTGTGGAAGAACCAATAAGGAGACATAGTAAAATAATTTTTAAGTAAAGAAAAACATAAAATGTAGACAGAGAACATCTGTGACATTGGGTGAGAGGAGAGCAGAGCCAGCAAGAGGTTGTAACAAGAAGGGAAGAGCAAGCCACAATCTCCCACCTCACAACTGCTGTCCCAGGTCCTGAACCTAAGCTCAAGTCAATATTCAAATCCTGAGATCCTGCCTGGGCAAATACTGGTACAAGCCAATGACACACTCTTTGAAATTTCAAATCTGTGAGAAATACACAGTCCCCAGTCCAGGGCAGCTTGGGTTTAAGTAGGCTGATCTGAATGGGCCCAGATAGAAGCCAGGTATACCTAGGTATCCCTAAGCTTGGGATGAGGACATAAAACATTATGGGGTGGCTGATAGTACTACAAGGGGGAGGGGGAAGATCATTTTGTCTAAAGTTAAGGGCAGAGATCTAGGACAAGGCAATCAAGGCTATACTTGATTGGATTGCATACACAGTAAGACCGAAAAATTGTGCCTAAATCAGCCCCTGACCTGATTAAATTCCAAGTGAGATCAAAAGCTCATTCCCAAGCCTGAGGCAAATCTTTAAGTTATCAGTAACTCGAGGGTCAATTGAATCAGCAATGGAAGGGGTCCCCAGAGCTCTCAGCCCTCAAAACATCACATCATCCTCCAAAAACTGAAATTATTAGAAAGTCAGAAAATAAGTTGAAAAAAGCACAAAAGAATGGCAAAATTTTAAGAGGGTACCCCAAATTCCCAGGAAACAGAGCCTACCTATAATTAGATAGGAAAAATAATCAAACAACAGAAAAAAACACCTGAATCTGAAGAATTTTTATGGAGACAAAGATTAAGGTAAGGACATGGAATGGGGACAGTGAAAGCAAAGGAAACATGCACAAAGTCCAAGAGAAAAATATGAATTGGACACAGATCCTGGAAGAGCTAAAAAAAAGACATTAAAAACCAATTAAGAGAGGAAGATGAGAGAGCCGCCAGGGTGCCCTGAGAGAACAGAAATGTGCCATGATGTGGGGTGGACTCAAGATGAGCAAAAGTTCAGAACTCTGAAAACCATTCCTTACCAATTACAAACTAAATGCTACTAGGGGACTGAAAATCAAATCTAACAACAAGACAGAGCCAAGGAAACCTCCTGCTGGACTCAATTTAAAACATACCCCCCCCAAAAAGCCTCAATTTGAGAACACTCAGGTTTAAGGGGAAGGAAGAAGGAAGGTTCCAGGACCTCTCTCCCACCTAGACTGCTGAGCCTCTAGGGGTAGCTGGATCCTCTGGGCAGACAAGGGTGCTGGTCTGGAGGGATTACATTGCAGGCAAACTATGCCAGGCTCAGAGCATGGAAAATAGGTGGTGGGGAAGCAGTTGGAGAAGAAGCTCAGAGTGGGCAGCCTAGTTGCAGCAGATGAGACACTTCATATTGCACGCCCCCTCTTCCCAAGGTTTTGGCATCAGGTGACATCCAAATCTACAAGTTCAACCTAGCTGGATTTAATCTCATCAAAGCCACTAGAGGGCAGGGAAGTTGTAGCTCCAACACCTCTTCCCCACAGACTCCTCTGAGAGATTCGCTAACTAAGCTCCAAAGGGGAAGGTTAACAAAAAAAAAGCCCCAAACCACAGATCCAAAACATAATGACAGGACCAAAAGTGCAGGCAACAACGGGAAGAAAAGAAAAGGCAAATATGAGCAAACAGAAAAAGAAAATAAGAAATGACAATTGACAGCTTCTATCCAGGCAATGAACAAAGAGCAAATGTAACAAAGAAGAATGAAGGAATACCAAGGAAAAACACAGAAACTCAATTGAATTGAATGCAGGCTTTGGAATGAGTCAAAACACAATTAAGAAAAGCTGAAGATAAGGGGGGAAAACATACAAAGAAAGATAAGTCATCTAGAAACAGAGGTACTTGAACTAAAACAAGAAAATAGTGTCTTGAAAGCCAAAATTAATCAGCTTGAAAATGAGGTAAAGGAGATGAAAGATCAGAAGGAGAAGGATGACAAAAAATCCAGGGATGAAATCCCGTCTTAGGAACCAGAATACAACAATTAGAAGCAAGTGACTTCACAGGGCAGCAGGAAACTATAAAACAAAATCAAAAGAATGAAAAAAATTGAGGAAAATATGAAACACCTCTTTCCCAAAACTGAAGATTTAGAAAATCATTCCAGGAGAGATAACTTAATAACCCTTGGTCTACCAGAAGACCATGACAAAAGAAAAAGCCTGGACATCATACCACAGGAAATTATCCAAGAAAACTGCCCCAATATTCTAGAACAAGAGGGAAAAAGTGGAGATTGAAAGAGTCCACAGATAACCTCCTGTACTTAATCCCCAACTGAAAATACACAGGAACTCTATAGCCAAATTCAAGAACTATCAGACCATGGAAAAATATTACAAGCTGCCAAGAAGAAGTAATTCAGATACCATGGAACCACTGCTAGGATACCACAGGATCTGGCTGAATCTATACTGAAGGACCAAAAGGCATGGAATATGATATTCCAGAAAGCAAGGGAACTAGGTCTACAACCAAGAATCAACTACCTAGCAAAACTGATTATATTCTTACAAGGGAAAGTATGGTCATTTAACAAAATAGAAGAATTCAAAAAATTTATAAAGAAAAGGCCAGATCTGATTCAAAAATATGATGCCAAAAAACAGAACTCAAGAGAATCATCAAAAGGTAATTAAGAAAGGGGGTGGGGGGAAGAAAAAAAAACAAGCCTTTTTTTAAGAGACCAAATAAGTCAAAATGATATGTATGCCTATAAGAAAAGAAGACATTGGTAACTCTTAAAAATTGGTTTTATTACCCGGGTAGCTAGAAGAATTATACTTAGAGGGAACAATGACAAACTGTATAGGATGAAATGCTAAGACATAAATATGTATATAGATATATGTATGCATATATATATATATATACAACTAGAGCTTAAAAAGAGGTTAATACTAAGAGAAATGGGAAAAGAAACAAAATGGGGTAAATTTACATACACTGGAAGGGTAAAGAAGTTGGAGATAGGAAATACTCCATTCTTACATGCATTAAAATTGACTCAAAGAGGGAACAACAATAAAATATATTGGGGCAAAGAATTGATTTGTGCCCTATAGGGAAGTAGAAGGGTAACAAATGGACTGGTGGGAAGAGAAGCAATACAAGGGAGGGAGAAGGTAGAAGGGTTGTTTAAAAAGACTGTAAAAAGAATTAAAGGGGAATAAGAAGGGAGGGGGTAGAAAAGGAAGTAAAATAAGGATGGGAATTAGGGGGACTGATTAAAAACAAAATATTGTTGTAGAAGGAAATAGTGAAAGAAGAAAAGACAGGACTAGGAATGGAAACCAAAATGTTGGGAAATAAAAAACTGGTAATCATAACTCTGAATGTGACTGGAATGAACTCACCCATAAAATGGAAGCAAATACCCGAGTGGATTAGAAACCAAAACCCTACCATATGCTGTCTACAAGAAACACACATGTTGTAGGTAGACAGACATAGGGTAAAAGTAAGAGGATGGAGCCAAATCTATTAGGCATCAACTGATATAAAGAAGGCAGGAGTCACAATCATGATATCTGACAAAGCCAAAGTAAAAATAGATACAGTCAAGAGAGATTCGGACAGTAATCCGGACAGTAATAAACCAAAAAAGAAAAGTTCAGAGGTAAAATCCTATCAAATAACTAGCAGATTATTATATAGCACTCCCTAGGAAGAAAATCAGAGACAATTGAACTTAAGATATTAGTAAAAAGTTAGAAACATGAAAACAGAGGGAGGCATTGCAGGCTTTAAAAGAAAGGAGATGGATAAAAGTGTTCATATTGGAGTGAAATAAAATTGTAAGATTTGTTTCTCTTTTGTAAAGTTTAATTAGGAAATAAGGTCCATTACAAAACATCTGGGTTAGTAGTGTTCATCAATTTTTTCTATTGTCACAATGAATGATAAATAATAAAATAGTTGAAAAAGTAAGGAAGGAATACTTTATTATCTGTTGGCAATCAATCTATCAAGTAATAAGCATTTATTAGTGATCTGAACAACTTGGAGGGATCTAAGAGAAAAAACACTATCTACATTCGGAGGAAAAACTGTGGGAGCAGAAACACAGAAGAAAAACAATTGCTTGAATGAATGGGTTGAGGGGATGTGGTTGGGGATGTAGACTCTAAATGAACATCCTAATGCAAACACCAAAAGCATGGAAATAGGTTTTGATCAAGGACACATATAATATCCAGTGAAATTGCCCATCAGCTACAGGAATGGTGAGGGGAGGAGAGGGAAGTAAATAATATGATTCTTGAAACCAAGGAATAGTGTTCTAAATTGACTAAATAAATTAATTTAAATTTATAAAAAAGCAATAAGCATTTATTAAAGTTAATTGTATCTACTACCTACTAGTTATGGGTACTTTGAGGACAAGGAAAGATAAAAGACTATCCCTTCTCTCCAATTGCTAAAGTCTAATAGCAGTAATTCTGGGGGTAAGAAACCCATTATCTACCAAACTAGGACATTTCATTTTTGTACAATTCCTTAATTATTCAAAAATTCTTCCTTAAATTTCACAAAAATCTATTTCCCATAGCTTTTTCTAATACCACCATAGGCCAAGTAGAATACACATAATGCTCATTCCAGATAACACTAGTTTAAATATCCAAAGGTCACAATCACATCTTCATTATGTACTGTCTTTCCTAAGTCAAACACTTTCATTTACATCAACTAATCCTTATGTAGCATGGTTTCCAAGTCCCTTACTATTCTCCTTGTACTCTAGAATTCTCTTTTTTTTGTAGTTTTCCCCCTAAAATGTGGGGCACAGACTTGAGCATAATTCCCAGATGTGAAATGACTAAAGGAATTCAAGAGGAGTATCACTTCTCTCATTCTGTGTAATATGTTTCTGTTAACACAATGTAAAAATGTATCAGCATTTATTAAGCTGATATTTAATAGTGTTGTCTCATGTTGAAATTTTGCCTCACTAAAAACCTAAGGTCTTTTTCATATAAATGCTTCAATATGATATATTTGAGCTAATATTAAATTGGTATTTAAGTTCATAATAAAAATAAAGTTCCAAGAAAAAATACTAGTGAATAAAATATTAAAATTCAAATATAGCATTTTATATTCATTATTACCTCATTTCAATCTATTCGATGTAGGCTAGCCTCTGACATCTTGTTTTGTGTAGTAAAAACAATAATGAAAATAATATATATTTATCTAGTATTTACTATGCACTAGGAACCATGCTAAGTACTTAATAATTATTATGTCATATGATCCTCACAACAATACTGGAAGGGGATTGCTGTTATTTTCCTTTTTTTACATATGAGAAAACTCGGGAAAATAGAAGTTAAGTGACTTGTCTATGGTCACACAACTAGTAATTTGAACTCAGTTCTTCCCAATTCTAGACCCAATATTCTATGCACTTTACCACTTATTTGCCCCTACCTAGAATTATATTTATATAATATGCACATTATATTCTAGAATTATATGTATATAATTAGTATATTACTAAACTGTCTTGGATTTTTGATAGACATAACACTAGTGACTTTTTCATATTTGAAAATGCTGAACAACATAGAACTAAGCATGAGACATTACATTATGCCAAAATAAACTTATATTTAGTTTTCATAAATCAATTAATATACATTTTTCATTCAACAAATTCTGTCTCTACTTAGCTAAACTACCATTTAGTTCATATGTCTGAACCATGTCAATAGAGATATGATGATAAACTTCATCAAATGCTTTGTGAATATGAATATTTTATGTTTATGACATAGTCATTTCTCACTATATTGTAGTTCACTTATTGCTGCTTCACTGTACCACAGGTTTTTAAAATATATATACATGCATATATATACATATATAATATCATATTTCAGGGTTTTTGCTATATTGCAGGATTTTACAGATGAATACCATACTGTACACAATGTAAATGCAGTACACCACTATTTCTTACTCAAGTTTGCCAATCTGAGATTGTACAGGACACACTTTTGGCTACTGAAATGAAAAGCAACCAACCACAGTCCTATGTTCTGTATCCTGGGCACTGATTGGCTCAGGGACTATAGCATTGGACTGTTTGTTCTCCTGCTACTTCAGGGATTTTCACCTATCATGGGGGTCTCTTGAATGTAATTCTCACTATAGGTGAGAGATCTCTGTATTCCTTTGACTGAGTTACAGTGGATAGAGTACAAGACTTAGAGTCAAAACCTGAGTTCAAATTTGACCTCAAACATTTATTTGCTGTCTGCTTCTAGGTAAGTCACTTAATCACCTTCAGCCTCAGTTTACTAATATATAAAATTAGGACAATAATAACTCAGGTTTTTGTGAGGATCAAATTAGATTTGTAAAATGTTTTTTTATTGTGCCTGCCACACAGTGCCAGATAAAAGCTTATTCTCCTCTTTTCCCTGATTTGTCCTTATAAAATTATGTGTGTGTGTGTGTGTGTGTGTGTGTGTGTGTGTGTAACAAAAACATTGATGTTAAAAAGTAATTAAGGTAAAGCTGGCATGAATTCTGACTATAAAGTAAGAACCCTTTCCCTTTCTAGGGATTCACTATCCAGTAGACTAGTGTTAACTGTCTTGGAATTTTTCCAGAAGGTAAAACCAAGATGACTAGTGTTAAATTTAGAACTTTATTTTTTAATTGTAAACATAAAATATAATTAGTAAGCATTCCAAAATACAAAAAGAGAATTGTATATAAATATAGATACTCTGTTTTGTTGTTGTTCAGTGATATCTTACTCTTTCTAACCCTAATTGAGGTTTTCTTGGAAAAAAATACTAGAATTTTTTGCCATTTATTTCTGTAGCTCATTTTACAGACGAGGAAACTCAAGGAAATAGGTAAGTAACTTGATCAGGTTCACTCAGTTAGTAAGTGTTTGAGGTTATATTTTTTTAAAAAATATATTTTATTTCATCGTTTCCAAGTATTATTCGTTAAAGACATAGATCATTTTCTTTTCCTCCCCCCCAACCCCAATAGCCGACGCGCAAGTCCACTGGGCATTAGATGTTTTCTTGATTTGAACCCATTGCTTTGTTGATAGTATTTGCATTAGAGTGTTCATTTAGAGTCTATCCTCTGTCATGTCCCCTCAACCTCTGTATTCAGGCAGTTGCTTTTCCTCGGTGTTTCCACTCCATTGTTTATCCTTTGCTTATGAATGGTATTTTTTTCTCCTGGATCCCTGCAAATTGTTCAGGGACATTACACCACCATTTATGGAGAAGTCCATTACGTTCGATTATACCACAGTGTATCAGTCTCTGTGTACAATGTTCTCCTGGTTCTGCTCCTCTCGCTCTGCATCACTTCCTGGAGGTTGTTCCAGTCTCCATGGAACTCCTCCACTTTATTATTCCTATTAGCACAATAGTATTCCATCACCAACATATACCACAGTTTGTTCAGCCATTGCCCAATTGATGGGCATCCCCTCGTTTTCCAGTTTTTGGCCACCACAAAGAGCGCAGCTATGAATATTTTTGTACAAGTCTTTTTGTCCATTATCTCTTTGGGGTACAGACCCAGCAGTGCTATGGCTGGATCAAAGGGTAGACATTCTTTTGTCATCCTTTGGACATAGTTCCAAATTGCCCTCCAGAATGGTTGGATGAGTTCACAACTCCACCAGCAATGAATTAATGTCCCTACATTGCCACATCCCCTCCAGCATTCATTACTTTCCTTTGCTGTCATGTTAGCCAATCTGCTAGGTGTGAGGTGATACCTCAGAGTTGTTTTGATTTGCATCTCTCTGATTATAAGAGATTTAGAGCACTTCTTCATGTGCTTGTTAATAGTTTTGATTTCTTTATCTGAGAACTGCCTATCCATGTCCCTTGCCCATTTATCAATTGGAGAATGGCTTGATTTTTTGTACAATTGATTTAGCTCTTTATAAATATGAGTAATTAAACCTTTGTCAGAGGTTTCTATGAAGATTTTTTCCCAATTTGTTGTTTCCCTTCTGATTTTAGCTTTTTAGTTTGATGTACTCAAAATTATTTATTTTACATTTTGTGATTCTCTCTATATTTTGCTTGGTTTTAAAGCCTTTCCCCTCCCAAAGGTCTGACATGTATACTATTCTGTGTTTACCCAATTTACTTATGGTTTCCTTCTTTATGTTTTAGTCACTCACCCATTTTGAATTTATCTTGGTGTAGGGTGTGAGGTGTTGATCTATTCCTAGTCCCTCCCACACTGTCTTCCAATTTTCCCAACAATTTTTATCGAATAGTGGATTTTTGTCCCAAAAGCTGGGATCTTTGGGT
This sequence comes from Monodelphis domestica, assembly GCF_027887165.1. NCBI lineage: Eukaryota > Metazoa > Chordata > Mammalia > Didelphimorphia > Didelphidae > Monodelphis > Monodelphis domestica. The sequence continues at coordinate 390,421,852 of NC_077228.1, forward strand.
TTATCGTATACTGTCTTGCTGAGGTCGCTTTCCCCCAGTCTATTCCACTGATCCTCCTTTCTGTTTCTTAGCCAGTACCAAATTGTTTTGATGACTGCTGCTTTGTAATATAGTTTTAGGTCAGGGACTGCAAGGCCCCCATCATATGTGATTTTTTTCATTATTTCCCTGGATATCCTTGATCTTTTGTTCTTCCAGATGAACTTTGTTATGGTTTTTTCTAAATCAGTGAAGAAGTATTTTGGTAGTTCAATGGGTATGGCACTAAATAGATACATAAGTTTGGGTAGGATGGTCATTTTTATTATATTGACTCGTCCTATCCATGAGCAGTTAAGTTTTTTTCCAATTGCTCAAGTCTAGTTTTAGTTGTGTGGAGAGTGTTTTCTAGTTGTATTCCTATAGTTCCTGTATTTATCTCAGGAGATAGATTCCTAAGTATTTTATTTTGTCTAAGGTGATTTTGAATGGGATTTCTCTTTCTAGTTCTTGCTGCTGAGCTGTGTTGGAGATATATAGAAAAGCTGATGATTTATGTGGGTTTATTTTGTATCCTGCAACTTTGCTAAAGTTGTTGATTATTTCAATTAGCTTTTTGGTTGAATCTCTAGGATTCTTTAAGTAGACCATCATGTCATCTGCAAAGAGTGATAACTTGGTCTCCTCCTTGCCTATTTTGATGCCTTCAATTCCTTTATCTTCTCTAATTGCTACTGCTAGTGTTTCTAGTACAATGTCAAATAGTAGAGGTGATAATGGGCATCCTTGTTTCACTCCTGATCTTATTGGGAATGCTTCTAGTTTAGCCCCATTGCAGATGATATTAGCTGATGGTTTTAGATATATACTGTTTATTATTTTTAGGAATGACCCTTCTATTCTTATGCTTTCTAGTTTTTTTTTTAATAGGAATGGGTGTTGTATTTTATTAAAGGCTTTTTCTGCATCTATTGAGATAATCATGTGGTTCTTGTTTTCTTGTTGGTTTGCTTGTTGATGTGGTCAATTATGTGGATGGTTTTCCTAATATTGAACCAGCCCTGCATCCCTGGTATGAATCCTACTTGATCATGGTGAATGATCCTTCTGATCACTTGCTGGAGTCTTTTTGCTAGTATCCTATTTAAGATTTTTGCATCTATATTCATTAGGGAGATTGGCCTATAGTTTTCTTTCTCTGTTTTTGACCTGCCTGGTTTTGGAATCAGTACCATGTTTGTGTCGTAAAAGGAGTTTGGTAGAACTCCCTCTTTGCTTATTATGTCAAATAGTTTGTATAGTATTGGGATTAACTGTTCTCTGAATGTTTGATAGAATTCACTGGTGAATCCATCAGGCCCTGGGGATTTTTTCTTAGGAAGTTCTTTGATGGCCTGTTGGATTTCATTTTCTGATATGGGATTATTTAAGAATTCTATTTCCTCTTCTGTTAGTCTAGGCAGTTTGTGTTTTTGTATATATTCATCCATTTCTCCTAAATTGGTGTATTTATTGCCATATAATTGGGCAAAGTAATTTCTAATGACTGCCTTAATTTCCTCTTCATCGGAGGTGCTGTCCCCCTTTTCATCTTTAATGCTGTTAATTTGCTTTTCTTCCTTCCTTTTTTTAATTAGATTGACCAGTACTTTGTCTATTTTGTTTGTTTTTTCAAAGTACCAGCTTCTTGTCTTATTTATTAAATCAATAGTTCTATCACTTTCGATTTTATTAATTTCTCCCTTAATTTTTAGGATTTCTAGTTTGGTTTTCTGCTGGGGGTTTTTAATTTGATCGCTTTCAAGTTTTTTCATTTGCATTTCCAATTGATTGATCTCTGCTCTCCCTTGTTTGTTAATATAAGCATTCAGGGATATGAATTTACCTCTGATTACCGCTTTGGCTGGATCCCAAAAGGTTTGAAATGATGTTTTGCCATTGTCATTTTCCTCAATGAAATTATTAATTGTTTCTATGATTTCTTCTTTAACTAAACGGTTTTGGAGTATCATATTGTTTAATTTCCAATTGGTTTTAGATTTGGTTTTCCATGTACCATTACTAATCATTATTTTTATTGCCTTGTGATCTAAGAAGGCTGCATTCATTATTTCTTGAGGTTACATTTTAATTGCTTTGCTAAAATAATTTCTTATGCATTTTCTTATATTTTGTTATAAATAAAAATTATTCGGGACATTTATTACTAGATTTATAAGCATTTACTAGTAAAGCTAAAGAAAGATAGAAGCCTTTCCAACTTTGGGTGAAAATTCAATCTTCTTTGCAGCAGACCTCCAAGCAGAGGTTTGTCAGAGATCTCTAGAGACAATAACAAAAAAAGCAAACTCAGACAGTAGTTCCTTCAGAGACTAGTCCACAGAAAGAGAGCAAGTGTCTCATTCTCAGTTCTGGTTTTTCAAAAATTCCACACTCCTCCCAGTAGATGTCATACTTGAACCAGGATGCTGACACTGATGCGGGGGGTTCGGGGGGGGGGGTATGACTCTGCGACTCCTATGTCCCACGACTAGGGTGTGTGTGGGATCAAAGCTGGGATGGAGGTATTTTACTTTTCACAATCTCTCCCTCTGATTCTTTGGGGAACTAGCATGTAAAGTTTCCTCACTATTGGTTCTCCAGGACATTACCATGTCTGTCTTCCCAATGAATCATTTCACATATGGAGTCTATACATTCAGGATTTTCTCACTAAGGGATAGAAAAGCACAAAATATATTAGACATTTCCTGGAGGGGTTACAATAATTTGGAGAAATAAAAGAAAATGAAGGAGAGAAAAAATGACTGATAGGCTCACTGACAAAGAGCTATTTAGGGGACATTTTCCTTTGGCATAAGTGTTTACAATCAGTTCAGTTAACTTTATCCAAAGGTTCATTCTGAATTTCATGAGTAGTGTTTGATTATGTAAGCATCCTTATAGCATCTTCTCCCAAAGATTTGCTTTTCAGGTTCAGGGTACTGGAAATTATCTTTTCCTAAAATTGCTTTTAAAAGATCTTAGGGAGATGACTTGAAGTGTATATTGAGCCAATCTTTCAACCTTAGCAGAAATATTTTAACAGAATTTATTACTGCTATCATTCCAAAATTGGGCAGAGAAACCCTCGGTACTGCTGATGAGAATATTACTGAATTAAAACTTGACTTCATGGTTTTTTAATATTACCAAGTACCTAGGTTCCTAGCCATGGACATATCTACTTGGCCCATAAGATGATCATGCACCAACACTGGTGGGGTTATATAGGAGAAACCAGAAGAATCATACCATCCTTGGGGACGGACAGAATGAGCTAAAGAAATACAGTCATAGAATTGTCCAGGGGCCACCAAGCCCCATGGGAAATCTGCTTTCAGCTGGGATGATGCAGTAACAGTTGTAAAAGACATGAATTTATGTGTCTCATCTTTTGTATTTTCTAGCCTTGCCTTAACACAAATAAATGTGGTAGAGAATGGAATAGTGAAAATGCACTTCACATTTTCACCCATGTACCTACTACTCAATGAACCCTTACTTCTCTTCAAACACATGTCAAAGGTAGGCACATGATCAATCAGAGGTAGTATAGCTTCCAAATATCTGAAAATCAATTTAGAAGACCTGTTAAAATCAACTGACATTTTCAACTACAAATTTCTCAAATACCAATGGTACAGGTTGTGACCAGTTTGAGGGAGTCCACTTATCATTATTTATGTAACATATAACAAAAAGCAAAAGGGACAAAGGATTATTGGTAATATATGACCTTCTTGTGGTACAAGTTATAGCAAAGTCCTCTTAGTATAGAACAGAATTATTGCCCATGACAAAATAGAGCTCTGGTGGATTTGGAGGCAATGTCTCTAAGGGCCAGTGGTCTTGTCTTGGAAAAGAATATATTATACTTAACTATGGTCTTTTATGATAGCATTATCCATAGTCTAGTCATGGGAAGAGGGTACAAATGCAGACTATGTAACAAATTATAGCTAATATCCAAAACATACTAACTGAAAGTAATATTTCATAACAGAACACCCTAGTTTATATTAATTTATTAACTTAAAAAACAAACAAACAAGGAATAAAATGTAATGTGTGTGACAGGATACCTACTCAGTGTCAGTAAATGGTACCATTTTACAGAGAATATTGAATCCAAGAGTCTTTTTCAACAATTTTCATAGCAGTTGGAGGAGTTAGCAATAGTAGGAAAGGTCTTTTCCAAGCAGGCTATGTTCTTCCAGGGCTCTGAAAATTATTTACAGACACCTCATCTCCTGAATGTAAATCATGGATTGAGAAGTCCAGAGGTCCATCCTGTACCCCTGTTCCAGATTCATAGAGTTCATGTAATTTGACTTGCAGATACTGTTTATAAGCAATAGAAGTGTTCCATCCCCTGGCCACTAATAATGATATGTATGCAGGAGAAAAATGCTTTACCTGCATGGGGATATTCAAATGGTGATACGTGTAGATCTCCCTTAAGTCTACTAGGCAAGTAAAACAGAATTAAGGGTAGAACAAAGGCCACTTTAAATGAATCTCAGTGAACAACTTGCCAATCATGTTTTTTAAGTTCTCTATTCATGTGTTCAACTTGGCCTGAGCTCTGGGGATGACAAAGTGTGTAAATTTTGGGAGTAATCCCCAAACAGGAATAAACCTAAAATAAAACAGTCAGTAAAATGGTTTCCCCTCTCTGAGTCAATGTGTGTAGATGGGCCAAAGCAAGGAACAATCTCCCCCAAAAGCACCTTAGCAACAAAAGCTGCTACTTTAGCCTGAGCACTGGGGAAAGCTTCTATCCATTTAGTCAGTTGGTTCATTATAATGAGGCAAACTTTATAATTCCTGACCTTAGACATAGTAATAAAATCAACTTGCAAATGTTGAAAAGGTGTATAAAACAGGGGACATCCACAAAAAAACCTTGGTATGGAAAACATTTTGATGCCTAGTAAGTGGGAAAGGCTACACATACTCTGAAGGCTATGTTGGTTACACCTGAAACTATCAAGACTTTTTTTTAATAAAGTCCATGATCCCCTGAGTACCAAAGTGGCCACTACAGTGATCAGATGAGTATATCTGATCACAGAAGCTTCTAGGGAACAGGGGTTTCCATTCTGAAGACACCCATACCTCATCAATCTTTTTTGTTTTAAACTTTTGCTTCCATTTCTCCATTTTCTGTTCATTATAAAAGAGAGAAAAACTTTGTCCATTATTTGGTGTCAGAGTTAAAATCAACTCGGGTCCTTCTAAGGCATGAACTTGGTATCTGCTCAATGATTCCCTCTAGAGACAAGGTTGCCATCACCTGTATGGGGAGAACAATGAACCACAACCAGAGTTGTAGGTAGTTGGAGACCAGAGAACAAATATTTAATGATCTCTCCATTTGTAATACGTTTACCAGCAGAAGTTAGAAATCCTCTCTACTATCAAAACTTTCCTCCAGAATGACAAATACCACAAGTATACCTAGAATCTGTGAAAATTGTTGCTTTCTTTCCTTTAGCTAGTATACAGCCATTTTTGAGAGGCAGTAGTTCTGCACTCTGAGCACTAATATTTGAGGGTAGAGAAGCTGACCAGACAGATAATGTCAAATCCTGTTACCACAGCAGCTCTAGTGTAAGGTATGCTGTCCCACATAAAAGAAGAACCATCAGTGAATAATATTAAATCTGGGTTTATAACACTGATTCCTAATTATGTCATGGTTCCCCTGATAATGACAAATTTGGAAGCAACATGGCAGGATTGAGGACTGTACAGCATTTTAGGGTCATATTTTCATTCTCTAACAAAGTTATCTTATATGTAGCAAGTCTTTGATCTGTAAATGTCTGTGTTCTTTGTAGTAACAATAATGCTTCCACCTCATGGGGTCACAATATTGTTAACTGACTCACTAATATTAAATCAGATGATTTAATTACAAGCAATGCTATGGCCATAAACTCTCTAAGACAGGGTAGTGCTCTGGCAGCCACTAGCCCAAGTTGTGCTAAATAATAAGCAAGTAGGTGCAGTGCAAGACCCAAAGTTTGAGTTGAGACTCCTGAAGCTACCCCACCTCTGTTCATAATAAAAAATAAATGTTTTTTTTTTATAATCTAGAATTCCTAGAGTTTGTTTTAGACAGACAGAATGGCTTGTTTGTCATTCTAAATGAGCTGACAGGTGTTCTGAATCTAATGGAAGTGGTTCAGGGAGTAACGTTTTTGTCAGAGCTATAAGGGATTTAGTAATTTTCCCAGAAGGAGGAATCCATTGCCTACAGAACCCTGTTGCCCCCAAGATTGATCTCAGATGCTTCTTAGTAGATGGAGCCAACAGTTGCTGAATAACCTCAATGCACTTGGGGAAAATGGAGTGGACTCTAGCAATCAAAACAAAACCTAAATATTCCACCTTTGGAGACACCACTAAACCTTTGCCTAAGAAACATTGTGGCCTCTCCTATGTAGTTCACAGAGAAGATGCATACTATCTCCCTGACATATATTGGAATTTAGTGCTGCTAAAAGGAAATCACTACAGCTCCTCTGAAAAATGATAATTGCTAAAGCCTGCTTTAAAATTTTTGAAAACAAAGTTAGACTGTCTATAATTCCCTAAGGTAACTTCATCCATGTCCATGGGAACCTTTCCAGGTGAAAGCAAATATATTTCTGGAATCTTCAAGGATAGGGATGGAAAAAAATGCAGAGTGCAAATCTACCACAGTAAAATATATGGCTGTACTGAAGACTGATGAGAATATTATAGCTGAATATTATAGCTGACTGAGGAGAATATTATTGGAGATAAGATGATGTGGTTTGATTACATGATTATTTATTACTCCTAGATCTTGTACAAATACATTAGGAGGTTTTTCATCTGGGCCTGGCTAGAGCATTTTTGTATGGGGAGAATAGATGAATAATATTCAGATTTTAAAAATTATTAGAGAAATTCCTTCCACTGCAACCTTTGATAAAGGATACTATGGAATGGAAAGATGTGGGCCACCTTTTATTTTAATCTGAACAGTAACAGCTGACTTAAGTAGACCTACATCCAAAGAAGATGTAGCCATCTCGGAGACTCAGGAATATCTATGAGAATTTCAAAGGCATTCACCTCTTGACTATCAGGAAGCAGTATTAGAACCAAGGATAGAGAGCCCTCAGCCAGCTGGAGGGACAAAGAACCGTCTTGGGAGCTTGATATAGGGGCCATTAGTTTTCATAATAGATCTCTCCCTAACAGATTTTAAGGAAAATCAGGCATTAAAAAGAATTAATGTTCCACTGATAGTGGGCCCATTGATACCATGTAAGGAGAAAGTTTATGGATATTTTGAGGCTTCCCTGACACACCTACCACATTTAGATAACCAATAGAATTACATTCAAAATCAGGTTTACTAAGTAAAACTGATCTAAAAGTCCCATTGTCTAAAAGACAATCATTATAAGTTTCCCCAATCTTAAGGGTCACATGAGGCTCCATGTTAGGGAAAGGGGAGCAGACTGGAATAACTGTTATTAAAACATCAGAGAAGGGAAGAAGTAGGCCTCACCTCCAGACTCCAAGGCATCTTCCACTCCCTCACACCATCATAAAGAGCTCTAGAAGTTTCCCCCACACTGTATATAAGTTTCCTGATGGGTGCTATGGTTTGAGTTATTATTTACCCCAGTAAAATTACTAACCCTGTTGGAAGGTCTATTATTATTATTTGTCCAGCTTCTATTTCTTTTTTCCTGATTCTTTTTCCTACAGTTCACAGCCACATAGCCTTGCTTGCCACAGAAATAGAATTATATTGCTCCTTTTTTTTCACTACTGTCTTTGCCAGGTTTTTCAGAGGGGTCATGATTTTTTTCAATTGTATCTGTTAAAATAGGAGCTAACATGACTGACTCATTTTCCTTGCCCTGTCTTTTCTTAATCAAATCCTCCTCTTCATCTCTTTTCCATTCCTCCCTCTTATAGCCTTCCAAAACATATATTGCTGTTCTCTTCAACTGTTCTATGTCCATACTAGACCAGTCTAGACAGTTCTTCTGAAAATACTCTAATTTGGTAGTGGGGGAAGAGGGAATTACGAAATGTTTTCTTATAATCAAGAGTCTGTCAGTTTTGAGGAATTAAGAGTAGGATATTTAGCTCCTAATTCTACAATACTATAAAAAAATCAAGTCGGTCATTCGTTTGCCATTTTCTGGTCTTGAGAAGCAAGATTTCCCACCCCCTAATAAAACTTCTCTGGCTTTACATAATTGTATACAGTCCTCAGCTATATTTAGGTCCTATTTTGGGTCTTTTAAAGGCATTTTTCCTGCATTCTTATCCTGAGAATTATTAGTGACTGCAAGGATGGCCTGTCTATATCCTTTGGTTAACAAAACATACTGAAATCCATTACATCAATCCATTTTGTGTTATATGTCCTAAAATATTTTCAAACCACTTATGTATAAGCAACAATTCAAAATCAAAGGAAAGAGTCCTGTCAATCCATATATTCATATCACTGTAGTTGAATGGAACATGAATTCTTATTGTTAAATTTGTTCTAAGATCATGCATGGGAACTTCCCTCAAAAGAAACATGCCTTATACTCACTACCAAGTCTGAAGTTGGAATAGAAGACACATAGAGTGAGGGGGTGAGAAAAAGAGAGGAGAGGAGGAGGAGAAACAGAAGAAGGGTGAGGAGAGACCCCAGGGGGAGTAAAGACAGGGGCAGAAGGAAGGGGTCTGTTGGGGGAAAAGGAGAGATACCATGTTGAGAGTTAGATCACCTTTAGAAGGACATAAAGCATGGTTTTTGTCATAATATAGAACCAGAAGGTGAAAGAGGTTCAACAGAAAGTTTTGTGGAGTAAGGTGTGTTGGATGACCTAGATTGGTAGAAGGTTCAAAAAAAATAAGCCCAAACAAACCAGTAAAACTGTCCCTGGGATTATCTGTTCCTATAGCCATCTCTAACTATAGTCAAGTTATAGTCAAGTGAACCACATCTAGGCCATGACAAAACCTGTTTTGACCAAGATTTAAAGAAATAAATTGTTTCATTTCTCATCATCCATGACCTCAGAACATTCTTATCATCCCTAAAATAAAAATGTTATAAAATGGGCTTTCTTTTGATATTCATTTAGGAATTATCTTCGGAGTCATGAGAGTATTTCCCTTAGTCTAAACTTCTTACTGAAGGATCTATAGGTCACACTTTAAAAATTAACTTTAAATTTGTTCCTAATGAGACCCCATTTTTAAAATCTACCTTAAATTTCCTCCTCAAGCCACCACATGATTTACATGAACTACCTAATAACTAATTTAAAGCAAAAATGCAACTAAAAAGGCAATTCATCATTTCTTCACTCAAATAATGCTGATTCCTCAGTATGTGGAGCTGAACTTTCAACTGTCTAACCCACATAGGCTAATGATCCAATTTTCAAAAATACAAGATTGAGATCCCACTGATCTTTAGCTGGCTACAGTTTGTCTCCCAAACCCAGAACTCTAGAAATATATATATATATATATATATATATATGTGTGTGTGTGTGTGTGTGTGTGTGTGTGTGTGTGTGTGTATTTCTATATATATGTATATAGATTTTTTTCTATTTTTTTCTAAATTTTCTAAAAGTAAATTTTACTTTTGTGAAAAACTCAGAGGAAGAGGAAAAGAAAGAAAGAGTAGGAAAGAGGAAGTTCATCATCATCCCTTCATGGTCACCAACTTTTTATAAATAAAAATTAGTCTGGAGGCTTATAAATAAATTTATAAGCATTTATTAGTAAAGATAAAGAAATAAACCTTTCCAACTTTAGGTAAAAATGCAATTCTCCAATGCAGCAGACCTCCAAGAAGAGACTTGTCAGAATTCTCTAGAGAAGATAACAAAGAAAGCAAGCTCAGAGGCAGTAGTTCTTCAGAGATTGGTCCATAGAAAGAGAGAGAGAGCACTCTTCTTCTCAGCTCTGGCTTTTCAAAAAGTCTGTACTCCTTTCACTCCCATATCATACTAAGATGACTTTCAAAAGTCATGTGATGCCCATGCCTGAATGGCTGGGGGCTGTACCTGATGCCTGGAGGCAAGTGACTCTGAGACTCCTATGTCCCACCAATAGGGTGTGAGGGATCAAAGCTGAGATGGAAGTATTTTACTTCACACAATATAAAGAATCCTTTTTCTTAGTCATGTAAATACATATGTAAGTAAACAAAATATCAGTATCACTTTATATGTGTCACCTGTCCTTTTTGTTTTCTTCTGTGAATTTTTAAAAAGTCATCTTTTTGCATGTTTATTAATCACTATCCAATAATCACTGCCTTTCCTCAATCTTGGAAGACATATCCTCCCTATAATGAATAGGTTTTATTCAACAAAATTTAACAGACTGCCCATGTTTGATAATACATATTTCATTCTAAATCTCTAATCTTCTACCCATCTTCTAAGAAATAGGAAGTCTATCACCAGTCTTTTAGAGTTATTATTATTCATTTTTTTCTTCATGTGATCTTTTGAATTTATGTTGTTTCCCCCTTATCATTATTGTTGTTGTTATTATATAGATTTCTCCAAGTTCTTTTCATATCATTATGCATCAATTCATTTGTTATTTTCTATGGTTTCTACTTACATTCATATACCACACAGGGATTTTCCAATAGATTGAAATACAGCAATTTGTTTTGCAAGTTTGTTGTTACAACAAAAAGTGTTGCAATAAATACTCTTGTCCATATGGGTCTGTGGTGCCTGGAATTTTAAAAATTAAATCATATGAAGCCATTTCCCCAAGAATAACATCATTTTTAATAGGGGCATGAGAACTACTAACAAAAGAATTGTCCTTTATGTTTGGTTCTTATTCAAAATATTCTCCTTAAGCCCTGACCCTGTCTTTTTTGGAGAGGTGTATTTTCTTTCTTATGGCCCTGATAATTCATCTTTTGGACCTTCCCTGGTAGTCCCAATTGGTGGATATTTTAAAAGAGACCTTATAGTCTCAGACTTAGAGATCTCAATTCCTCCTCCATTGCTACATCTCAGTGAAGCAGGTTAAATGTGTGAAAGTTAACTTGATCAACATGCTTTCAAATGCCTTAGGGAGAATATTCTTGTTTACAGACAAAGAAAGTCCTTCATCCTTTCAAAGCCTTAAAAGATAAAATGTCCCAGCCTAGTTAGATGCTTGGAGACCTCAAAGTAAATGACTAGTTTTAGAAAATGGATTGTTTTAACCTGAACTTCAAAACTTGCAGTTTAAGAAAATGATTTAACATAGAAATATTGCTAATAAATAATGCCATTCCTCAGATCCTTTTCTTCTGTCCTTGACTTTCTTATAATAGAGAATTTGGTAGTACAGAAAATAGCTTGTTGTACTTGAAGACAGGAATACCCAAATTCGAAAACTGCTTGACCTCTAAGAAGAGAATTAAAGATCTATCAGTACTGTATCTTGTCTCCACAATAGTTTTATACTAGAATAAGATGTCACTATAAAATTAAGAAAAAGCACAGGCTTCAGTTGAACAAGTGAGTTTGTTTCACAAAATATATTTTTGCTGTTCAGTAATTTTCAATCGTCTCTGACTCTTTGTGACCCCATTTGTTGTTTTTGTCGTTTTTGGCAAAGTTACCAAAGTGAGATCACCCTTGGGGTATCTAGGTGATCAGTGGATAGAGTGTCATGCCTGGACACAGGATGTCCTGGGTTCAAATTTGTAATCAGCTATCTTATCCTGAAAGTCACTTAAACCCAAGTGTCTAGTCCTTAACACTTTTCTGCCTCAGAAGTGATAATTCCAATCTGGTCCAAAGGCACCTTCTACCAACCATAAAATAAAAATGCCTCAAAACAAATTTTGGAGCAAGAGAACCAATAGAAGACAGAGCAAAGTAGGATTTTGCCAAAGAAAACAAAGAAGGGCACCATGAAGGACCCATCCACTGGGATAAGAGTTGAAAACAGTGGAATCAGCTGTTTGAAAACCAGCTTGGTACAAATGCATATTACAGAACTTTAGGGGTGACCCGGTCCAAGCACACTTGAAGGAAACATGAGCATAAGGAACAAGGTTGGCCATAGCAACACCAGGGGAAACTGGCAGATGAGAAGTAAAACCTAACTAAATTACACTGCATGTGACTCTCAGAGAAATTCAGATACAATATTCTTTCCAGTCCAGATGTGGGGCTGAGCTTCAGCACATAGTCAAGATTATGAAAAAGGATGAATGAATTTGACTTGTTTTCATAATCACATTAATAGTTTACCTTAATGTAATTCATTCACACAATCCTAGGCTATCTCTATTAAACGAAGTCCTGATGTCCTACATTTGTAAAATGATTGACTAGACTATGGTATAGTTTATTCTAGGAGAGAATTCTCTCTGTGCAATGCTATTTAAATGGTCCACGAAACAATTCAATCTCTGGCTTTCAATGAATGTTATTTGTACCATGCTCTGACCCTCTGAATTGGAAGTTCAAAGTTGTTGAGGCTAGTAAATGGCTTGAAAGTTAACTTATATTGTCAAGACCCACAATCATCTTAAGAACTACCTTACTTGAGATTTTTAACATTCTTATGCATTGTTTTACTTGAGATTTGAAATGGAATTAAGTATATTCTTACTTGGGATTCATGACAGATTTCATTGTTATGATATTTGTTGAAACTCACAACAGACAAAGTATTATTTTCATCTTTTTTTGAAACTCAAAAAAATCTTAAGTCTCATCTTACTTGACATATTATGGAAGATGTTGGAAAAATGCAAATTACTGTTGTTATTTATTATTAATCATTCTCTGTGGAAACTAGCTCCAATCCCTGCAGGCTCTGCCCCTGGACTATGCTGACTTGGGGATGCTAATGAATAATAAATACAATGCACTTCTTCAGCAAGTAAGTGAATGGCCTCAACTACCTGCAAAGAAAATTCATTGAGACTACAAATATGTATAGTGAAACTTCCTCTACTTTTAAAATATTTACTTCAGTATAAAGTTAAAACAAAATATTTGTTCCCATTTTTTCTTGCTGGATTATGGTATTTTTTTCCTTCATGTCTATCATTTTTCATTCTATTAATGTGATGCTATTTTTGACTGACAGCTTGTTCATATTTAATTTTGCCTATGTGAAAGAAAAACAATTCACTGTCCATAGTATAGTCTCTTTCAATAAAAGAAAGCTATTTATCAACCTTTATTTTAAATTTTAAAAATAAAATATGAAATGACTTCTGGTTTATGGGATCAGAATGCTTATGATCCTTATTTTATGCAGATGCTGAATTTTTTATTAAGAAAGAGTTACATTTTTTTCAAGAGAATTTTAAACAGAGGGGATCATGTATCCTTGGTGAATGAAAAAGTTAACTCTAACAAGATCACAGTACTGAGTGAATCATTGACTGTTCAGAACAAACACAGAAAACATTATTGAAAGCTTTTAAGTAAGTGTTATTTCAAATTCAGTTAAAGAAAAGGACAGTGTGAGGGGTAAGATTTGACTAATGGTCCTAACTGATATTAATATAATGATTTATTTGGCAAGGATTTTATATCATTTTTTAAAAAATTCAACCTTGTCAATATCCCTATGATAGATGATATTATCCTTATTTTCCTGATGAGAAAAAATGAAATTCAGAGAGGTTGCATAACTTACTCAAGATCATATGAGTTAGTATCAGGGATAGAATTTAAACTGAGTTTTCTTTTGTCCAAACCCAATATAATTTCTGAAACACTGCCCCTCAAAGAGTGCATCTGAAAGTTTGCCAGGAGGGAGCAACATTAGAAATCCTGTGATCATTAGCTATCATACTTAGGATGTCTAATCTCCAATAGAGGATCATTATTGCATTCAACTGACTCTGAATGTTGGTTTAATTTCAACTAAAAATGTCAAAATTCAGTCAGGCAAAAGAGAGGTAAGTCTAGTGAGAGAATGATCTGAATCTGCTAATGATTCCTAAAATATTTAAAAATTCTGGTGAGATACATAACAAAATAATCTGCAGTCACAAATGGTAAAAGGTTTTATCTATCCTAACCATCAGTAGGGAGAGTAAAAATGACAAAATATACATAACATTCTTCATTTTAATTTCAGATCACATACCAGTGAACCATTTAACTCAACCCAGTGAGTGAAGCACTCAGGGAAAAGGGGAAAGAGATAGGAAAATATAAGGTTGCTCTCAATTTATCTGCAGGGGAAGTGTAGAATATCTGAAGGGATAGATGAAAATTACAACTGGCCAAAATGGCATCTGCTAGTGATGAAGACAGAGTTTAGACAGTGAGTAGTATGCAAAGAGGAGAAAAAAAGCAATTAGAATGAAAAATAGCAACCATTCAAATATCAGGCTTAAAGAGAAAGCAAAACAAACAATCTTCTTGAGCAATACCTACCATTTAATATCCTTCTTCAGGCTTGTGTTTATTTATAATTTTAGTGGATTTATTTTGAAAATTTTATTTAATTAGTCAATTTAGAACACTATTCCTTGGTTAAAAGAATCATATTCTTTCCCTCCCTTTTTCCCGCCCTTCCCATAGCTGACACACAATTTCATTGGGTTTTACATGTGTCCTTGATCAGAGCGTATTTCCATGTTGTTGATGTTTGCACTAGGATGTTCATTTAGAGTCTACATCCCCAATCATATCCCCTTGACCCATGTAATCAAATAGTTGTTTTTCTTCTGTGTTTTTACTCCCACACATCTTCCTCTGAATGTGGATATTGTTCTTTCTCATAGTCCTTCAGAATTGTCCTCATCATTGCATTGCTACTAACAGGGAAGTCTATTGCATTAGATTCTACCACATTGTATCAGTCTCTGTGCATAATATTCTCCTGGTTCTGCTCCTTTTATTCTGCATCAATTCCTGAAGGTCATGAAAGTCTGCATGGAATTCCTCCAGATTTTTATTCCTTTGGGCAAAAATAGCCTTCCAATACCAACATATACACATAAAGGATAATTTTAGCATTGTGACCTAAACCATATTAATTATTGTCCACCATGGATATCCCAAATAACAAAAAAAAGTTACCCAAGTCAGTCTGGAAATTTATGGTGATTTAATTAAGATAGTGGAAAGAAATTTAAGAAGAAGAGAGAAGGAAAAGGGTGTAGGATTTCTCCTGCCTGGCTTGTGCTGGGCAGAAAGATTAGAGGCCCTAGAAGGTAAGGTTTTGGAGAGAAAAAGAGGGATAAATCAGTTTGAACTCCAAGAGGACTCACCCAAGATGCCTGAACCCGAATTAGCTCAAGGGTAAACTCACTGCCAAATCCCAGAAAAATAGCTGCTACCTCGCCAAGATGTCGGAATGCTTAGCATGTTGCCAGTCAGAGACACCTCTCCAGGAAAAGAGGCCAAAGAGAGCAAGTGACTTCCCCTATATAGACAGTTTTACATCACTTTTCTGCATCTCATCTGTACCAAAGTTAGCTTAGCTTGACTTAGGGCAGCCCAGGGCTCTGTATTCTGTTTCTGCAAATATCTGTTGAAGGCCATTTTCGCAAATACTTAATCCTTAAGTATGGTGCAGACATTCCTGACCTTGTTAAACTAAGTAGGGTGGAGAAATGTAGAGTTCCCAAGACTTGATTCTGTTAAACCAAGTATCTCCATTGTTACTAATCAGGAGATAGCTAAATCAGATCTTCTAAAGTATGGTCTGAGTAGGATGGAGTAGTTTTAAAATTCAGATACCACAATTTGTTCAGCCATTCCCCAATTGAAGAGCATCCCCTCATTTTCCAATTTCTTGCCACCCCAAAGAGTGCAATTATGTAAAAATGGAGATTTGAACCCCAGACTTCAAACCCCAGAAGTCCTTGGCCACTTCCCAGAATGGTCTGTAATCTCACTGAGATCCTCACCTGGGCGAGATCAAAATTTTTATTTAACTGGCTGTAAAAGCCTACTGAGGGCTCTTCCTACTTCCTCTTCTGAGCACACACGGCTCTCTACCTAGCAGACAAGATGTGAGTGGTTGTGCATGGGCTCTCTGGGCCTGGACACATGCTTTCTTATTTGTATTTTCTTTATTTCTTAATCTTAAATAAACTTCTAAAAATATAATACTTCTAGCAGAGCAAAACTAATTTTTACCTGCCACAGTTTGGCGATTTTAATCTTAACAGTTATGAATATTCTTGTACAAGTCTTTTTCCTTATTATATCTTTGGGGTATAAACCCAGAAGTGCTATGGCTGGATCAAAGGGCAGGCAGTCTTTTAGTGCCCTTTGGGCATAGCTCCAGGTTGACCTCCAGAATAGTTGGATCAATTCACAACTCCACCAGCAATGCATCAATATCCCAACTTTGCCACATCCCCTCCATCATTCAATACTTTCCTTTGCTGTCATGTTAGCCAATCTGCTAGGTGTGAGATGATACCTAAGAGCTGTTTTGATTTCAATCTCTCTGATTATAAGAGATTTAGAACACTTTTTCATGTGCTTATTAATAGTTTTGATTTCTTTGGTTGAAAACTGTCTGTTCATGTCCCTTGCCCATTTATCAATTGGAGAATGGCTTGATTTTTTGTACAATTGATTTAGCTTTTTATAAATTTGAGTATTTAGACCTTTTTCAGAGGCTTTTGTTCTGAAAAATTTTCCCAATTTGTTGTTGTCCTTGTAATTTTGGTTGCATTGGTTTTGTTTGTACAAAAACTTTTTTAATTTGATGTAATCAAAATTATTTATTTTACATTTTGTGAATTTTTCTAACTCCTGCTAGGTCTTAAAATCTTTCCTTTCCCAAAGATCTGACATGTATACTATTCTGTGTTCACCTAAGTTACTTTTAATTCCCTTCTTTATATTCAGTCCATTCACCCATTAGTGGAGTTTTTATTTCTTGTTTACTTATAGGTTAGTGTTTATAATTTCTGGTCTCTGCAACAATATAGGTCTTTTTCCAGACTGTTTTCAAGAAAACTGCAGGATTCCTCAAATGCTTCTCTAGGCCTTCCTGGAGGTATTTCATAACTAAATATAAATTGCTATAAATAGACTGTGCTTTTTTTCAACTAAATGTGATTCTGAATCCAATTCATTACCCTTCCATGCCCAAATTAAACTCTTATCTATACCCTGTAATCATAATTTTGTCCCCAAATACAAAACAACTGCTTTAGAGAGAGTAATGAATCTACATCACTTGATCAATGTTCAATCATTTATAAGAGTAGCAACAAAAGTTATGTCTGAATAGTCACAAAGGAACCTGGATATCTTTTCATGAATAAACCAAGATAATATATTGAAAAATATAGTGGGAAAGGGACCCAGGCCATACTCAATAGCCTCAAACCCTTCTTATTGTTCATATGATCCTATTAGTAATGGGACTTGCATTTATGGTGCTCAGGAAATTAACAAACTAGGATGTTGTCCAACTGCCACATCAGAAAATTCAGTTTAGTTTAGCCCAAACTAGGGTAACTAAATTTCAGGTACCCATAACATGGTTATGACATAAATGTTTTACTCTCTACTAATATACTACTATTATCCCTCTTTTCCATTCTCTAGTAGCTACTAAATCATGTATATGTTATTGTGTCAGTCTGTCAGGTACCCATAACATGCTTATGACATAAATGTTTTACTCTCTACTAATATACTACTATTATCCCTCTTTTCCATTCTCTAGTAGCTACTAAATCATGTATATGTTATTGTGTCAGTCTGTCTAAGTTCTGTGTATAGTACAGTGCCACAATGAGAAGTTTAATAAACATTCATTAGGATGAGGATGGCACTGATCATGTGATTTCATTGACTTTGAGGGCTCTCCTATGCACATTCAAGTCAGCACCTTACCTACAACTTGTCATCTAAAACACTAAGAATTTGTTGCCCAAGACCACATAGCCAGTTTGTGTCAGAGTTGGATCTTGAACTCAAGTCATCTAGACTTTAATATCAGCTCCAGGTCCACTATGCCACAACTGTATCTAAATATGCATCTTTTAAATGATATGAATTAAATTATCAATGACTGATCTCACTTGTCAGAGGAATATTGTAAAGGAATAGATTTAGAGGTTCCTTAAATTTTAGGGGCTCCAGATTTTTATCTTCTACCTTCTTATTTTACAAATGAGGACTATAAGGACCAAAATATGATATGATATGATATGGCTAGGGTGTCACAGCCAATAAATATGAGGCAAAATTTTGACTCACATATTATTAACACCACACATCTCAGTTTTTCCACATGCCCTCCAACATTTATCAATTTCCTTTTTTATTATATTAGCCAATCTAATAGGTATGAAATAGTCTCATCATTGTCTTCAATCACATTTCTCTAATTAATAGCAAATTAATTTACTTTTATACATAAAACTCAAAATGAGTTGGACACTGAGGACCAAGAAATAGCTTTTTCCCTGAGAAATATTATAGTATAATAGATGTAAACTGAGACACTTATACACTCTTAATGTAGCTCTAAACTATTATCACCATTTCCTCCATGAATTTTTCTCTAGTTTAAGCAAAGTCTTCTTTCACAACATGAATAATATGGAAATATTTTCTATATGTTAACATAATCTATATTCTTTTGCCTGCTGCCTTAAGAAGGGTGAAAAGGGTAAGAGGGTAAAGAGAACATGGGTCATACCAAATGTCAGAAAACAATTGTAAAAAATCATATTGATAGTAATAAAAAAAATAATTTTCTTAGGGCTAAATGTCTACCAGAAATTGTTCACATAGCATCTGCTTTGGAGACTTTCTCCAAAACCCCACTCTCAATGGCAGTTTGGAGTCCTTTAGGATGGCTGCTATTTCTCCATGCAAGTGTCTAGGGAACTCTAAGAACACTGAGAAAAAAATTTAAGGTTCTTTTCATACTGTGACTCACAAAACTCTACAGTTGTGCTTTCCCATTTATTTTCCGTTGACATTAGTGGTCTTTATTCTTTCAAAGATAATTAACTTGCTCTTTTGAACTTAGTTTAATGCTTTTATTTTATTGAGCAAGAATTTTTCTTATCTGGTTAGGATATCATGGTTAAAATATGTTAGTTAAGTGGGATGATTAACTGATTCAATACAATTACTATGAATACACTTATACCCGAAAAGAAAAATAAATGGGAAATGTTCTAAATAAAAATGTTTCTAAACCATTTTTATATTAGATCTTTCTCCCATTTTGATAAAAGAGAAATGAAATTCTTCACACATAAAAAAATTGCCATGTCAATGAATGCACTAGCAAAGAGATGATTCTTTTTATCTATTTCTTCTTTCTCTCAAGATTGTATATTCTAATGGAGTTAGCCATAAATTTCACACTATTGAAATATAAATCAACATATTAGGCAAACATATATTAGGTTGTTATATTTTTGGAACTAAATGCATATGGACCTCTAGCTTTCTAAGTATATTTATTTCTTTTTTCTTTTTCTTAACATTATTTTATTTGGTAATTTTCACACATTATATATTGGAAACAAAGATAATTTAATTCCCCCCCCCCACTATCCCTACCATAGCTAATGCACGATTCCACTGGGTATCACATGTATCCTTGATTCAAACCCATTTCCATGTTGTTGGTATTTGCATTAGGATGTTCATTTAGAGTCTTTCCTCAGTTATGTTCCCTCAACCCCTGTAGTCAAGCAGTTGCTTTTCCTTGGTGTTTTTACTCCCACAATTTGTCCTCAGCTTGTAGCTAGTGTTTTTTTTTCTTCTAGATCCCTACAGAACATTCAAGGATGTTGCATTGACACTAATGGAGAAGTTCATTACGTTCGATTGTACCACAGCATTTCAGTCTCTGTGTACAATGTTTTTATGGTTCTGCTCCTTTCGCTCTGCATCACTTCCTGGAGGTTGTTCAGATCTCCATGGAATTCCTCCACTTTATTATTCCTTTTAGCACAATAGTATTCCATCAACAACATATACCACAATTTCTTCAGCCATTCCCCAATTGAAGGCCACCCCCACATTTTCCAATTTTTGGCCACTACAAATATTGCAGCTATTGCAGCTGAATATTCTTGTACAAGTCTTTTTCCTTATTATCTCTTTGGGGTACAAACACAGCAGTGCTATGGCTGGATCAAAGGGCAGGCAGTCTTTTATCACCCTTTGGGCATAGTTCCAAATTGCCCTCCAGAATGGTTGGATCAATTCACAACTCCACCAGCAATGAATTAATGTCCCTACTTTGCCACATCCCCTCCAGCATTCATTACTCACTCTCCTGTCATGTTAGCCAATCTTCTAGGTGTGAGGTGATACCTCAGAGTTGCTTTGATTTGCATCTCTCTGATTATGAGAGGTTTAGAGTACTTTTTCATGTGCTTATTAATAGTTTTAATTTTTTTGGCGGAAAACTGCCTGTTCATGTCCCTTGCCCATTCATCAATTGGAGAATGGCTTGATTTTTTGGTACAATTGATTTAGCACTTTATAAATTTGAGTAATTGGACCTATGTCAGAGGTTTTTGTTATGAAGATTGTTTCCCAATTTGTTGCTTCCCTTCTCATTTTTGTTACATTGCTTTTATTTGAACAAAAGCTTTTTAATTTGATGTAATCAAAATTGTTTATTTTACATATTTGACTCTTTCTATATCTTGCTTGATTTTAAGGACTTTCCCTTTCCATAGGTCTAACATGTATACTATTCTGTGTTCACCTAATTTACTTATACTTTCCTTCTTTATGTTCAAGTCATTCATCCATTCTCATTTTATCTTGGTGTAGGGTGTGAGGTGTTGATCCAAACCTAATCTCTCCCACACTGTCTTCCAGTTTTCACAGCAGTTTTTGTGAAATAGTGGGTTTTTGTCCCAGAAGCTTGGTTCTTTGGGTTTGTCATATACTGTCTTACTGGGGTCTATAACCCCAAGTCTAATCCACTGATCCTCCTTTCTGTCTATTAGCCAGCACCAAATTGTTTTGATGACCACTGCTTTATAATAGAATTTGAGATCTGGGACTGCAAGGCCATCATCCTTTGTATTTTTTTTTCATTATTTCCCTAGAAATCCTTGATCTTCTATTCTTCCATAAGAACTTTGTTATATTTTTTTTCTAAATCAGCAAAAAATAATTGGAAGTTCAATGGATATAGCACTAAATAGATAAATAAGTTTGGGTAGGATGGTCATTTTTATTATATTGGCTCGTCCTACCCATGAGCAGTTAAGGTTTTTTCCAATTGCTCAAGTCTAGTTTTAGTTGTGTGGAGAGTGTTTTCTAGTTGTGTTCCTATAGTTCCTGTATTTATCTCAGGAGATAGATTCCTAAGTATTTTATTTTGTCTGAGGTGATTTTGAATGTGATTTCTCTTTCTAGTTCTTGCTGCTGAGCAGTGTTGGAAATATATAGAAATGCTAATGACTTATGTGGGTTTATTTTGTATCCTGCAACTTTGCTAAAGTTGTTGATTATTTCAATTAGCTTTTTGGTTGAATCTCTAGAATTCTTTAAGTAGACCATCATATCATCCACAAAGAGTGATACATTGGTCTCCTCTTAGCCTATTTTAATGCCTTTGATTTCTTTGTCTTCTCTAGTTGCTAGTGCTAGTGTTTCTAGTACAATGTTAAATAATAGAGGTGATAATGGGCATCCTTGTTTCACTCCTGATCTCATTGGGAATATATCTAGTTTATCCCCATTGCAGATGATGTTTGCTGATGGTTTTAGATATATATTGTCTAATATTTTTAGAAACTATCCTTCTATTCCTATGTTTTCTAGTGTTTTTAATAGGAATGAGTGTTTTATTTTATCAAAGGCTTTTTCTGCATCTATTGAGATAATCATGTGATTTTTATTGGTTTGCTTGTTGATATAGAACCAGGTCTTGGAACTTACAATCTCCACCCTACTCAGTCTAACAGGATTTAGGAAGGGCTGCAGCATATATCAAGATTTAATTATTTGAGAATATAACCTACAACAGACATGTGCAAAGGAAACAGACCTCTGGGCGGTCCTGGGTTAAGCGAGAGCCACCATTGGCACAGGGGAGACATCAACAGTGATTGGTAGATGTGAGAACTGAGGGGAGGGGACTTAGATGGTGCCCTTAAAGATAGCGGGGTCTGAGGAGAGGGGTTGCTGAGGAGGTTTTGCTCTGAGAGGTTTTGCTCTAAAGGAGTCTGAGAGGAGAGAGTTCCTGGAGGGAGAGCTCCTGGAGAGATCTGAGAGGAGGGCTGGCTCTGAAGGAGGACTGAGGAGGTTGCTCTGTGGGAGGACCAGGAGAGAAGGCTGGCTCTGAAGGAGGAGAATTCTCTGGAAACATTTCTTGAAAGGAGGCTCTCTTGAAGGTGGAGCCTGAGGTTGGCATGAGAAGCCTTACCTAGAGAGATCTTGGGTGAGTGATAAAACCAACTGACTGATTTATTCATTCTTATTCCTTTCTTACTTTCTCTCTTTTTCTATTGATTAATCAGTGTATTATAAATTTAAATTTCTCTATAATACCCAGTTGGCTTGGGCATATTCATAAATTGGGAATATATACCCTGGTGACCATCTTATATTTATATAAAACCAAGACACAGTAGAAAACATATTTCAGCGGTCATAATTGATATATATATTTCCCTTGCTCCCAAACATTTTAATTATCACACATACTTGATCATAGTGAATGACCCTCCTGATCACTTGCTGAAATATTTTTGCTAGTATTCTATTTAAGATTTTTTCATCTATATTCATTAGGGAGATTGGTCTATAGTTTTCTTTCTCTGTTTATCACCTGCCTGGCATTGGAATCTGTATCATGTTTGTGTCATTAAAGGAATTTGGTGGAACTCCCTCTTTACTTATTATTTCAAATAGTTTGTAGCTGTTCTTTGAATGTTTGATAGAATTCACTTGTAAATCCATCAGGCCCTGGGGAATTTTTCTTAGGGAGTTCTTTGATGGCCTATTGGATTTCTTTTTCTGATATGGGATTATTTAAGAATTATATTTCTTTTTCTGTTAGTCTAGGCAATTTACATTTTTGTAAATATTCATCCATATTGCCTCATTTAGTATATTTATTGCCATATAGTTGGGCAAAGTAGTTTTTAATGATTGCCTTAATTTCCTCTTCATTGGAGGTGAGTTCCCACTTTTCATCTTTGATGCTGTTAATTTGCTTTTCTTCTTTCCTTTTTTTAATTAGATTGACCAATACTTTGTCTATTTTGTTTGTTTTCTCGAAGTACGAGTTTCTAGTCTTATTTATTAGTTCAATAGTTCTATCACTTTCTAGTTTGGTTTTCTTCTGGGGGTTTTTAATTTGTTCACTTTCAAGTGTTTTTTTTTTTTAATTTGCATTTCCAATTCATTGATCTCTGCCCTCCCTAGTTTGTTAATATGTGCACTCAGGGATATGAATTTTCCTGAGTACTGCTTTGGCTGCATCCTATAAGGTTTGAAAGGATGTCTCACCATTTTCATTTTCCTCAATGAAATTATTAATTGTTTCTATGATTTGTTCTCTAACCAATTTTGGAGTATCATATTATTTAATTTCCAATTAATTTTTTATTTGGCTTTCCATGTACCCTTAATGATTATCATTTTTATTGCCTTATGATCTGAGAAGGCTGCATTCATTATTTCTGATTTTCTGCATTTGTATGCCATGTTTATGTCACCTAGTGTATGGCCAGTATTTGTGAATGTGCCATGTCGTGTTGAGAAGAAGTTGTATTCCTTTTTGTCCCTATTTATTTTTCTCCATATATTTATCAACTTTAATTTTTCTAAGATTTCATTCACTTCTTCTGCCTCTTTCTTATTTATTTTTTGATTTGATTTATCTAAATTTGATAGTGGTTGGTTCAGATCTCCCACTAATATGGTTTTACTGTCTATTTCCTCCTTCAATTCTCCTAGTTTCTCCATTAGAAATTTGGATGTTATACTATTTGGTACATACATGTTGACTAGTGATATTTCCTCATTGTCTATACTCCCTTTTAGCAGAATTTATTTGCCTTCCGTATCTATTTTAATCAGGTCTATTTTTGCTTTGGCTTTGTCAGATATCATGATTGCTACTCCTGCCTTCTTTCTGTCAGTTGAGGCCTAATAGGTCCATCTTACACCAACCTTTAATTCTGACCTTGTGAGTTTCTACCCTACTCATGTTTGTTTCCTGAAGACAACATATGGTAGGGTTTAGGATTCTAATCCACTCTGCTATTCATTTATGTTTTATGGGTGAGTTCATCCCATTCACGCTCAATGATATGATTGTCATTTGTGAGTTCCCCAGCATTTTGATATACTCCCGTAATTCTGACCTTTCTTCTTTAGCTATAACCTTTTAAGCCAGTGATTTACTTTAAATCACTCCCCCTAGTCCTTTTCCTTGATATGTTTCCCTCTCTATCCCCTCCCTTTTGATCCCTCCCCTTCCCCCTCTTCTTCCCTCCATTTTTGTGTTCCCTCCCTCCTTCCCCCCCTTGGTTTTCCCTTCTCCCTTACCCTGTTGGATAAGATAGAATTCAAGATCCCAATGGATCTAGATGCTCTTCCCTCTCAGAGTTGATTTCACTGAGAATAAGGTTTAAGTAAAACCTCTCTTCCTCTCCTTCTTATAGAATTTTCCCCTCCCCTTCCCATGGGTTTCTTTGTGTGAGAAAGATTATTCTATTTAGTTTTTTCCCCTATTTCTTAGAGTATATCTTAGTACTATCAATGATTCCCCCCCCCATTTTTTTCTTCCCCCCCTTTCTCCATATTGTCTTGATGTCCCAAACTTTCCCTAAGCATGATTCTTCTAACTACTCTAATGATGCATAAAATTTTTGAGAGTTACTCATTATATTTTCCCCAAATATTAATATATATATAATTTGATATAAATGTAGTCCTTATAGAAGAGACTTTGAATAAAAGAAAAAGACCACATTTTTTTCCTTTTCCCTTTCTTTCATATTTCCCTTTTCATGTTTCTCTTGCTCTTTGTGTTTGGATGTCAAACTTTTCAAAGAGCTCTGGTCTTTTCTTTACAAATACTTGGAAATCTTGTATTTTGTTGAATGCCCATACTTTCCCTTGGAAGTATATAGTCAGTTTTGATGGATAGCTGATTCTTGGTTGCAGACCCAGCTCTCTTGCCTTTCTGAATATCATGTTCCAGGCCTTTCGGTCATTCAGAGTGGAAATTGCTAGATCCTGTGTGACCCTGATTGGCAATACTTTATATCAAAATTGTCTTTTTCAGGCTTCTTGTAAATTTTTTTCTTTTGCTTGGAAGCTTTGGAATTTGGCAATTACATTCCTGGGAGTTGTCTTTTGGGGATTTAGTATAGAAGGTGTTCTGTGAACTCTTTCAATGCCTGTATTGCCCCCTTGTTCTAGAATCTCTGGGCAGTTTTCTTTGATGATATCTTGTATTGTGATGTCAAGATTAATATTTATTTCTGGCTATTCTGGCAGACCAATGATTCTCAGATTGTCTCTCCTTCCTCTATTTTCCAGGTATGTCACCTTGTCAGTGAGATACTTTATGTTATCTTCTAATTCCTTAGTCTTTTGACTTTGCTTTATTAATTCTTGCTCTGTTGCAAGATCATTGTCTTCCACTTGCCTGATTCTGACATTTTAAGACTGGTTTTCCTTTTCAGTTTGGTCTGACCTGTTTTTTGAGGCTTTGAGCTGTTTTTGCATTTGTATATTTTGGTCCCTCAGATTGCTGAGTTCCTTTTGCATTATTTCCCTTTTTTTCTGCCAGAAAGCTTCCACTTTTTTGATAATTTCCAATTCCATTTCTTTTGGAAGGTTTTGGAGCATTTTTTTGTGTTTCCTTTTCTATTTTCTCTGTATTTTTTGTTTTCATGCTATAAAATGTGTCCAAAGTCACCCCCTTCTTCTTGCTTTTCTTGGTGTTGGGAGGCTGAGCACTGTTTGCCATCAATATGGTTTTTTTTCTCTCCTTTCCAGTCAGAAATCTGAGTGAGGAGTGCTGGTTCTCAGTGTATGGGTCTTATGATCTGAGGCTTTAGCCCCAAGCAAATTCTCCATTCTCTGCAGCTCTACTGTCTTCCTGGGAAATCCCAGGGTCTGCCCTCCAGTGCCTGCCAGCTTTTCGGGTGTTATTGCTCTCAGGTGTGGGTCTTTGATGTTTTTACTTACTCCAAAGACCTGTGGGTGCCATTTGTTTACTTCAGGGGATCCCTTCGCTCACTCGTTGATTGTAGCGTGCTAGTTCTGGAAGCCTGTGATCTGAGTTCTCCTTGCCTGCCTGCTGGGGTTTGGGGTTTTACTACTCCCAGGGGTGTGTCCTTGGTGGTCTTACTCAGGTCCCCAGACCTGGGGCTGCCCATTGTTCAGTCCTGGGGTGCCCCTTCCTCACTTGTTGATTCTGGCCAGTGCCAACTTAAACTCTGGCTCTGTCGGCATGGTTGGTGGGGGAAGGATGGGTCAGCTTTTCGGTCCCTTATATTGTGGAAATGCCGGAGTCCCACCTGCCTTCTGCTGCATCTTAGTTTGGGGTCTCTCTGTTCTTATGAGGATGATTGTTTTTGTTTTGGGGGGGTCTTTTGAGGTCATCTATGTCATTGAGTCTGAGGAGGGGAAGCCAGCTGTGTCTACTCTGCAGCCATGCTTACCTGGAAGTCCAGTATCTTTATTTCTCTCTGTGTGCCTTTCCTTGTAATATGGGAAGCCTTTTATTTGGGGGGGAGGAGTACAAAGAGAGTAAGCATGTTGTATAACTTGAGTTAAAGGTCAAGATAGCAGTGATAATGCATTGCCTGCAGCAGAGAACAGACTGTGACCTCCATGCAAAGTAGATTTGCAAAGCTATATCCTGCTTAGAGGTTTAACAATAAATCCAACTTCAGTTGTCAGGTGCCTGTCAAAAGAAATAGATTTTTGGATTTAAGAAAAAATTCTTAAATATATGAACTAAAAGGAACATGGATGTTCTATGAAGAAGACATCACAGAAAAAGCAACATTCAAGCACACAAGAGATAACATAGTATACTGACATGAATGGATTTGGAATTATGGTAAACATGGTTGGCATGCCAATGACTGGTCCACAGGGCATCACTTTATATCTCTGAACTTAATTTTCCAGAGGATAATAATACTTTCATTTCCTGCTTCATTAGTGTATGATGTAAATATTTAGGGGACCTCAAACTCAGTTCCTCTTGGCAACCTTTTGACATACTAGTTACAGAGTCACACAACCCCTGTTGTCCAGGTAGGTATCTTCTGGCATGAGGATTCCAAAACCATTGGTCAATGGAAGGGTCTTGGGGGAGGAGTTTAGGTTTGAAAAGTCAGCCACAGGAAGCTAAGTTGGTCTCTTTTTTTGGACTAATCTCTCACAATTCTGTCTCTGGGCTCTTATCTCATCTGGCCATTTCTGACAAGTCACAGCTCTTTGGACTGGCTACAATGGGATATTTGATTTTTTCTGAAGTTAGGCTATTTCTCTCTTTCTCTTTACTAATAAATGCTTAAAAATCTACTAATAAGCCTCCAGATTCATTTTTATTTATAACATTAGGATGGTGCTAGCAAAATGTGTCATAAATCTCAAAATACTATCATTTATTATTATAGATTTCAGTATCATCTACATAATGATTTGACTCATTTAATTGAATAAAACTGTTCATCACAACCACAAAAAATTAAATGTCCAAAATTATGTGGGCATTTTTAATCTATGAGCTATTTTTCTTTTAATTTTAAATTGCTCCAAGTAGAAGTAACCTCCAGTTGTGTAAAGATAGCAAAACAAAACAAATGCTGGTGTCACCAAAACACCAACCTTAAACCCAAATATGTTTTTTTTTTATTTTTCCCCAACTTATTTTTACTCTAAGCCTGTCATTTTTCAACCCCGGATTTTTAAGTTTGCATCTTGCTTGACAAGTTGTTAGTGCTCTGCAAATGTTAAACAAGAAAAGAAACCAGAAGGTAGACATAAAAGTAACATATGCTTGGTCACTTTCTCTCTAGCAGTTAAACTTAAGGATAAAAATAAAGAAATAATTTTTTTAAATGCTGTCAAATCAGCACATCCTTTATAGGTCATGGCTAAAGAAAGTGATTAAATTAAATTCCCCGGAGAACACACTATTTTGTAAAACAAATGATGTTATAAATATGATAAAATATTCAGAGAAAACATTTTAGAGGGCTTCATATTATATAATGACACAGTACACGTGATTAAAAAGAGTATTCTACCTTAGAGATTTGATTTTGTATATGTCAATACAGAAACACATATAAGGGTCCACTAGAACCAGCCCTGACCAGCTTTTGGGAATTAATCATTATTTTTCATCCACAAATGTTACGCATCCAGACATCATTTTTTGTTTTGTTTTGACTAGACTTAAGAAAATGATAGGGAAAACATTAATAATTCAAATTAAATGAAAATATTTTATTTGTACATTTTCCCTCAGAGAGTTGGCTGTTATATGTTTGCCAGAACACTCCTTAATACCTGTTATATACTCTTTATAACCTTTTCACTTCATAGCATCAGAGGATGCTAAATTTAGAATTGAAAAAACAATCTTAGAGTTTCTCTAATCTATACCATGATTTTACAGTTGAGAACATTGAGATCGAGATCCAGGTAGAATAAATTGCTTGTCCAAAGTCACAATTAATAAATGGCAGAGATGGCAAGATTCATCAAATCAAATCAAAACCCTGATTCTCTGATATCAGTTCCAGTGCCCTTTTATCAAACGAATCCAAACACATTTAAGCTCATTTACAAGGGGATGTGATAAAGTCAATGAATCAGATCCTCCTTAGTGTCTACAATTCATTCTGCATTAGTAAAATTCATTGTAGGGATGATTAATTTAATGGACTTCTCTTTCATATCCAAGAAACTAAAGAAAGAGGCAGTAAAGGAATTAGTATGGTTTTTATATATGCTCTGTATTATGAGATTTAGAAATTTGATGAGTCTCTCTGGCACTGTCATTAACAAATAAAAGTTCTAGTATTTTAAGTTTCTTAAAGGCAGGGACAATATTGCTGTTCCTCTTTCTATCAACAGAACTTTTTCAAATCTAAATTTATCACCCTCTCATTCCTGTTTGTCATTTCTTATGGAAAAAAGTGTACCATTATAAACATATACCACAACTTGTTCAGCCATTCCCCAGATAATGCTCATACCTTCAGTTCCCAGTTCTGTCACAACAAAAAGAGCTGCTATTAATATTTTTGTATAGGTGGGTTGTTTTCTTCTATATATAATCTCTTTGGGATACAGAGCTACTAGTGGTATTGCTGAATCAATATGAACAGACTCATGTGCCCTTTGGTTATGATTCCAGATTGCTCTCCAAAATGGTTGTATCAGTTCACTGCTCCACCAGTATCCCAATATTTCCACACTCTCTCCAGTATTTATCAATTTCCTTTTATGTTATATTAAGCTGGGGTTATGGGTGTGAGATGTTATCTGAGTTGGTTTAATTTGCATTTATCTAATCAATAATGATTTAGAGAATTTTTCATAAGATTAATGATAGTATTCATTTCTTCATCTGAGAATTAACTGTTCATATCCTTTGACCATTTGTCAATTAGGAAAAACTTCATATTCTAATAAATTTGATTCAGTTCTCTAAATATTTAAGAAATGAAGTCTTTTTTCAGAGAGATTGACTATAAAGATTTTTTCCCTAGTTTTTTGTTGTCTTTTAATCATGGTCATATTGCTTTTATTTGTGCAGAAACTTAAATTTTATGTAGTTGGTTATCTATTTTAAATCTTTTAATGTTCTCTGTATTGTTTTGAATCTAAATTCTTCCCTTGTTCATATGTCTGACATATAAAATGTTTTGTGCTTTCCTAATTTGTTTATGGTATCACTTCTTATTTCTAGATTATGTATCCATTTTGACTTTACTTTGGTAAATGGTAAAGGTATTGGTCTATGCCTAATTTCTGCCATTCTGTTTTCCAGTTTTCCTAGCAGTTTTTGCCAAAAAGTGATTTCATCTTCTAGAATTTTGGATCTTTGTGTTTATCAAGTACTACGTTACTATGGTCATTATCACTATGTCTTGCATGCTCTATTCTATTAGTCTTCCAAGCTATTTCTAAGCCAGTGAAAAATTGCTTTGAAGGTACCAATTTTATTAAATATAATTTTAGATAGTTGCTCCACTACATTCTCATTATAGGAACTATCAAAACAATTTAAATATTAGGATTGTTTTAAACATAATGAATTATTTCTTTAATTCTAAAAAATCCCTCAAATATTCCCCAGATTTATGTGAGTAAATCAGGTCGTCATTCAATAACGGTGTGACCTTGGTCAATGTACTTATAACAGGACCTCAGGTTTCTCATTTATAAAAATAATGGAGGTTATTCTCTATCTACATTTCTGTGATTCTGTGATTAGGTTCATTTTTTAAATAAATTTTATTTTTTCAAATTACATTTCAATACAATTTCTTAATATTTGTTTTCTGATATTTTGTAATTCATGTTCTTTATTGCCCTCCCTTCCCTACCCCAATATCAGTTTAATTTAAAACACTTTCTATTATCTATAGAGAGAACTATTTGTTTTCATGTATCACACCTGAACTTCTTACAAACTCAACGGATGCATTTAACATTAAATAAGACAAGAGAGTAAGGACTATATCTTTATTTATATAAAAGACTTCCAGAGTAAGTGACTATGTTATCAAGAACCTAGAATGAAACTAATAAAGATTTACAAGGAGCACATAGAGGTTAAGTGACTTGCTGAGGATCATATAACTACTCCATAAAGTGAGTAAGACAGGACTAGCTTTTTTCTGGTTTCAAGATGGGCACTGTGGCCACTATGATAAACTACTTCAATGTAAAGCTTAATTTTTAATGGGAAAACATTGAGCAATAAATAATTAGCATAGGGCACTAAAAGACTGATCCAGCCATAGCATTGTTGGGCTTGTACCCCAAAGAGATAATAAAGAAAAAGACTTGTTCAAGAATATTCATAGGTGCGCTCTTTGTGGTAGCAAAAAAAATGGAAAATGAGGTGATGCCCTTCAGTTGGGGAATGGCTGAACAAATTGTGGTATATGTTGGTGATAGAATACTATTGTGCTCAAAAGAATAGTGAGCTGGAGGAATTCCATATGAACTGGAATGACCTCCAGTAACTGATGCAGAGTGAGAGGAGCAGAACTAGTTGATCATTGTACACAGAGACTGATACAATGTGGTAGAATCGAATGTAATAGACTGTCTCCATTAGTGGCAATGCAGTGATCCTGAACAAGTTTGAGAAATCTACAAGAAAGAACACTATCCACATTCAGAGGAAAAACTGTGGAAGTAGAAACACAGAAGAAACACAACTGCTTGATAACATGGGTCGAGGGGATATGATTGCAGATGTAGATTCTAAATGAACCTCCTCATGCAAACATCAACAACATGGAAATAGGTTCTGATCAAGGACACATGTAATACCCAGTGAAATTGCACGTTGGCTATGGAAAGGGTAGGGGGAGGGAAGGGAGGGAAAGAATATGATTCTTGTAACCAAGAAATAATGTTCTAAATTGACTAAAAAAATGAAAATTAAAAAATAATAAATAAATAAATAACATACTGAAAACTATACATAAAAAACTCGAGCTCTTCCTGGTGATCATGGTTGCAATCTAGAGGCCACATGCTTCCTCTCCCCGGCACCGAATGAAATAGACTACATGAAAGGAGCATAAAAATCACCTTTGGTGGAACAGGACTCCCCAGTACCCCACAGAGGCGAAAGTACGTGGGGTTTGAACATTTACACACTATAATAAGAAGGAGGAAAAGCTTACACAGAAATGTGAACTGAGCCACCCTTCCCCCCCCCCACCTCCCCTACCAAACCAGAGTGAGCAACCTGAGTGCTCACCAGGACAGCGAGTGAGTGGGGAACATCTCTGTCGGGGGGGGGGGGAATTCCAGGGTCCTTGGAATCTGGGGACTGCCAGGAAAAAACCTCTCAGGGCAGTTTCACGGGATAACCCGGCGCTGAGCACGGGGGTCCGCGGAGCTGTACTTGGGGTGGTTGCACTGAACATCTGGGCAGAGCTAAACACCTGGGCAGTTTGGCTGTGATCAGGGCCCCAAAGCTCTAAGAAACCTCAGAGGCTGGGAAGAACTAGTCTGAGGCAACCTAAATTCAGAGAAAACCCGCCCATATCACCTAGACCCCAGACAAAAAAGGAAAGGGGAATAAAACCACCAAAGGGATGGCTCACATGGCCCAAATTCAAGCCTCCAGGAAGAAAGGGAAAAAGGTGACTATTGAAAACTTTTATGTTGGAAGTACCCAAGGACAAGAAGAGAATGAGGAGGAAATCCAAAAAAAAATCAGAACATGCCTCCCAAAATGGAAACTATCAACAAGCTCTGGAAGATCTCAAACTGGAACCTATCGAAAAGATGGAAACCTGGAAAGAAAAATAGGAGAAAGAGATCAGCAGTCTAATAGATAAGACTACTCAATTGGAAAAAGAGCTCGAAGCATCCAATAGAAGGGCAGACAAAGCTGAAAAGCAAAACCAGTCCCTAACGACCAGAATTAAACAACTCGAAGAAAATGAGATCATAAAACAGCAAGAATCAATAAAGCAAACCCAAAAAATTAATGAATTAGAAGAAAACATAAAATATCTCACTGAGAAGGTCACAGATC
Source organism: Monodelphis domestica (assembly GCF_027887165.1). Lineage (NCBI taxonomy): Eukaryota > Metazoa > Chordata > Mammalia > Didelphimorphia > Didelphidae > Monodelphis > Monodelphis domestica. The sequence continues at coordinate 390,454,630 of NC_077228.1, forward strand.
TGGAAAACAGAGGGAGAAGAGAAAACCTCTGAATTATCGGTCTCCCAGAATAACCAGAGATAAACAATAAACTCAATATTATTCTACAGGAGATTATAAAAGAAAATTTCCCCCACGTTCTGGAGCAAGGGGGCAAAATAGAAATAGAAAGGGTTCATAGAACACCCTCTATACTAAATCCCCAAAAGATAACCCCTAGGAATGTAATTCCCAAATTCAAGGGCTTCCAAGAAAAGGAGAAAATCCTACAAGAAGCCAAGAAGAGGAGCTTCAGATATAAGGGGGCTCCCATAAGGTTCACAAACAACATATCGGCTAACACACTAAGAGACCACAAAGCATGGAACACGATATTTAGAAAGGCAAGAGAGCTGGGTCTCCAACCAAGAATCAACTACCCAGCAGAACTGACTATATACTTCCAGGGGAAAGTATGGGCATTCAACAAAATAGAAGATTTCCAAGCATTTGCTAAGAAAAGACCAGAACTTATTGGAAAATTTGATATTCAAGCACAGAAAGCAAGAGAAACATGAAAAGGGAAATATGAAAGAAAGGGAAAAGGAGATAAATCTTATCTTTTTCTTTAAGTCAAACTCTCTTCTATAAGAACTACATTTACATCAAATTATATATATTAATATGTGGGGAAAATGTTTTGTGTAACTCTCAAAAATTGTATCATCATAAGAGTAGTTAGAAGAAACATGCATAGGGAAAGATTAGGGCATCAAGAAGATTTGGGGAAAGTGGGAGCAAAGAAAGGAAAAGGGAGGGGGGGAACCATCGATAATACTAAGATTTACTTCAAGAAATAGGGGGGGGGACTTAATAGAATAATCTTTTCCATATAAAGATACACATGGGAAGGGGAGGGGAAGAATTCTCATATGAGAAGGAGAGGAAGAGAGCATGAAGTGGAATTACTTAAACCTTACTCTCAGTGAAATCAAATCTGAGAGGGAAGAACATCTAGATCCAATGGGATCCTGAATTCTATCTTATCCATTAGGGCAAGAAAGAAACGAAGGGGAGGGGGGGATGAACTATAAAAAGGGAGGGAAGGAGAGGGGGGAGGGGAAGGGAGCATAAAAAGGGAGGGGCTAGAAAGGGAAGCATCTCAAGGGAGGGGACTAGGGGGACTGACCTAAAGTAAAACACTGGTTCAAAAGGAGATAGCTAAAGAAGAAAGGTCAGAACTAGGGGAAGATATCAAAATGCCAGCAAATCCACAAATGACAATCATAACTTTGAACATGAATGGGATGAACTCACCCATAAAACGTAGACAAATAGCAGTTTATAATAGAACCCAAAACCCTACCATTTGTTGTCTTCAAGAAACACATATGAAGCGGGTTGACTCTCACAAGGTTAGAATTAAAGGTTGGAGTAAGACCTTCTGGGCCTCAACTGATAGAAAGAAGGCAGGAGTGATAATCATGATATCTGACAAAGTCAAAGCAAAAATAGACCTGATCAAAAGGGATAGGAAAGGTAAATATATTCTGCTAAAAGGGAGTATAGACAATGAGGAAATATCACTAATCAACATGTATGCACCAAATGGTTTAGCATCCAAATTTTTAATAGAGAAACTAGGAGAATTGAAGGAAGAAATACACAGTAAAACCATATTAGTGGGAGACTTGAACCAACCACTATCAAATTTAGATAAATCAAACCAAAAAATAAACAAGAAAGAAGTAAAAGAGGTGAATGAAATCTTAGAAAAATTAGAGTTAATAGACATATGGAGAAAACTAAATAGGGACAAAAAAAATACACCTTCTTTTCAGCACCACATGGCACATTCACAAAAATAAATAATACACTAGGTCACAGAAACATGGCATACAAATGCAGAAAAGCAGAAATAATAACTGCAGCCTTTTCAGATCACAAGGCAATAAAAATATTGATCAGTAAGGGTACATGGAGAGCCAAATCAAAAATTAATTGGAAATTAAATAATATGATACTCCAAAATCAGATAGTTAGTGAAGAAATCATAGAAACAATTAATAATTTCTTTGAAGAAAATGACAACGGTGAGACATCCTTTCAAACCTTATGAGATGCAGCCAAGGCAGTACTTAGAGGAAAATTCATATCCCTGAGTGCATATATTAACAAATTAGGGAGGACAGAGATCAAGGAATTGGACATACAAATCAAAAAACTTGAGAACAAACAAATTAAAAACCCCCAGAAGAAAACCAAACTAGAGATCCTAAAAATTAAGGGAGAAATTAATAAAATCGAAAGTGAAAGAACTATTGAGCTAATAAACAAGACTAGAAGCTGGTACTTTGAAAAAACAGACAAAATAGACAAAATACTGGTTAATCTAATTAAAAAAAGGAAAGAAGAAAGGCAAATTAACAGCATCAAGGATGAAAAGGGGATTTCACCTCCAATGAAGAGGAAATTAAGGCAATCATTAAAAACTACTTTGCCCAACAATATAGCAATAAATATACCAATCTAGGTGATATGGATGAATATTTACAGAAATATAAATTGCCTAGACTAACAGAAGAAGTAATAGATTTCTTAAATAATCCCATATCAGAAAAAGAAATCCAACAGGCCATCAAAGAACTTCCTAAGAAAAAATCCCCAGGGCCAGACGGATTCACCAGTGAATTCTATCAAACATTCAAAGAACAGCTAACTCCAATACTATACAAACTATTTGACATAATAAGCAAAGAGAGAGTTCTACCAAACTCCTTTTACGACACAAACATGGTACTGATTCCAAAACCAGGCAGGTCAAAAACAGAGAAAGAAAAATATAGACCAATCTCCCTAATGAATATAGATGCAAAAATCTTAAATAGGATACTAGCAAAAAGACTCCAGGAAGTGATCAGAAGGATCATCCACCATGATCAAGTAGGATTTATACCAGGGATGCAGGGCTGGTTCAGTATTAGGAAAACCATCCACATAATTGACCACATCAACAAGCAAACCAACAAGAACCACATGATTATCTCAATAGATGCAGAAAAAGCCTTTGATAAAATATAACACCCATTCCTACTAAAAACACTAGAAAGCATAGTAATAGAACGGTCATTCCTAAAAATAATAAACAGTATATATCTAAAACCATCAGCTAATATCATCTGCAATGGGGATAAACTAAATCCATTCCCATGAAGATCAGGAGTGAAACAAGGATGCCCATTATCACCTCTATTATTTGACATTGTATTAGAAACACTAGCAGTAGCAATTAGAGAAGAAAAAGAAATTGAAGGCATCAAAATAGGCAAGGAGGAGACCAACTTATCGTTCTTTGCAGATGACATGATGGTCTACTTAAAGAATACTAGAGATTCAACCAAAAAGCTAATCGAAATAATCAACAACTTTAGCAAAGTTGCAGGATACAAAATAAACCCACATAAGTCATCAGCATTTCTATATAATTCCAACACAGCTCAGCAGCAAAAACTAGAAAGGGAAATCCCATTCAATATAACCTTAGACAAAATAAAATACTTAGGAATCTATTTCCTGAGACAAACACAGGATCTATATGGACACAACTACAAAACACTTTTCACACAACTAAAACTAGACTTGAACAATTGGAAGAACATTAACTGCTCATGGGTAGGATGAGCCAATATAATAAAAATGACCATCCTACCCAAACTCATCTATCTATTTAGTGCCATACCCATGGAACTTCCTAAAAATTTTTTACTGATTTAGAAAAAAACATAACAAAGTTCATTTGGAAGAACAAAAGATCAAGAATATCCGGGGAAATAATGAAAAAAAATACAAAGGAAGGGGGTCTTGCAGTCCCCGATCTCAGACTATATTATAAAGCAGTGGTCATCAAAACAATTTGGTACTGGCTAAGAGACAGAAAGGAGGATCAGTGGAATAGACTGGGGGCAAGCTACCTCAAAAAGACAGTATATGACAAACCCAAAGAACCAAGCTTCTGGGACAAAAATCCACTATTTCACAAAAACTGCTGGGAAAATTGGAGGACAGTGTGGGAAAGATTAGGTTTAGATCAACACCTCACACCCTACACCAAGATAAATTCAAAATGGGTGAATGACTTGAACATAAAGAAGGAAACTATAAGAAAATCAGGCAAACACAGAATAGTATACATGTCAGACCTTTGGGAAGGGAAAGACTTCAAAACCAAGCAAGAATTAGAAAGAGTTACAAAATGTAAAATAAATTATCTAGAATACATCAAATTAAAAAGTTTTTGTACAAACAAAACCAATGTAACCAAAATCAGAAGGGTAGCAACAAATTGGGAAACAATCTTCATAAAAACCTCTGACAAAGGTTTAATTACTCAAATTTACAAAGAACTAAATCAATTTTACAAAAAATCAAGCCGTTCTCCAATTGACAAATGGGCAAGGGACATGAACAGGCAGTTCTCAGCCAAAGAAATCAAAACTATTAATAAGCACATGAAAAAAGTGCTCTATGTCTCTTATAATCAGAGATGCAAATCAAAACTCTGAGGTATCACCTCACACCTAGCAGATTGGCTAACATGACAGCTATGGAAAGTAGTGAATGCTGGAGGGGATGTGGCAAAGTCGGGACACTAATTCATTGCTGGTGGAGTTGTGAATTGATCCAGCCATTCTGGAGGGCAATTTGGAACTATGCCCAAAGGGTGATAAAAGACTGTCTGCCCTTTGATCCAGCCATAGCACTGCTGGGTTTGTACCCCAAAGAGATAATAAGGAAATAGACTTGTACAAGAATATTCATAGCTGCACTCTTTGTGGTGGCCAAAAGTTGGAAAACGAGGGGATGCCCATCAATTGGAGAATGGCTGAACAAATTGTGGTATTTGTTGGTGATGGAATACTATTGTGCTAAAAGGAATAATAAAGTGGAGGAATTCCATGGAGACTAGAACAACCTCCAGGAAGTGATACAGAGCAAAAGGAGCAGAACCAGGAAACATTGTACACAGAGACTGATACATTGTGGTACAATCGAAGGTGATGGACTTCTCCATTAGTGGCAATGCAATGTCCCTGAACAATCTGCAGGGATCTAAAAATACTATCCACAAGCAGAGGATAAACTGTGGGAGTAAAAACACCAATGAAAAGCAACTGCTTGACTACAGGGTTTGAGGGGATATGACTGAGGAGAGACTCTAAATGAACACTCTAATGCAAATACCAACAACAGGGAAAGGGGTTTGAGTCAAGAACACATATGATAACCAGTGGAATCGTGTGTCAGCTATGGGAGAGGGAAAGGGAGGGGGGAGGAAAAGAAAATATTCTTTGTTTCCAGTGAATAGTGTTTGGAAATGACCAAATAAAATAATGTTTAAAATTTAAAAAATAAATAAATAAATAATTACTTCATCCTTCAGAAGGGGAGTAAGGAATGAAGGGAAGGAATATTTAGATCTGATTCTGACCAAAGAGGATGAATTTAGTGCTGCAAAAGTAATAATAGAACCCTTGAAATGTAGGAACCACCATATTTTAGAATGTGTATAAAGGAATTCTGTGCATACTCTAATGTCTTGCATTTGGTAAGAGTGAACTTTAAAGAGTTTAGTGAAAGCATAGACTGAACCCCATAGAATGAAATTCTTTAGGGAAAGATTCCCAAGAAGGATAAAGTATTCTCGAAAATGAAATTCTGAAGCCATAAAGAGATGATATTCCAAAGAGAAAAAGAAGAGAAAGTTGTCTGAAGAAATAGATGTGTACCCTCAGAGAACTTGATTTTAAAAGACCTGTCAGGAAGTGTCTTTGTTTCTTGAGAATAGAGTAGTTGTTTACTAGATGACCAACATCTCCATTAGTAAAAGATTAGGAACATTTACATAATTAATGTTCCACTTTAGTCAGAGGATCTTTGTTGTAGCATTCCTATTCTGTCAGCCTGTATCATTTATATTTAGTGGTCCCTCACAACTCTGATTAAAGATATTTATAAGCTTTCAAAAAAAACCCTTTGGTTAGAAAAATAAACCATCTTCCTAATTTCTCTAAGCTATATGAAATGAGAATGAACTTGATATATAGAGCAAGAGAATTTCTTCATTCACTTTTTTGTATATTATTAGAGCAAACTATTTTGAGTGACCACAAATCTCATTTATGATCCTCAGAAATGGTCTAAGGCTTGATGCACTGAATTGGTAGCAGAATTAAATAGTTTGGAAAAATCACAATAAGTTTCATTTCAGAAACTTTGAATTGTTTTCAATAGAATCAAACCTTTCTCTGAGACAAAAACTCATCTTTTTAAAAAAGCCATCATTTTTCCAAAATGTAAATCATAGAATACTACAGACTTCAAGGAATCAGAATTATAAATCACCCAAAGGACAATGAAGAGACACTTGGAGAGGGTAAATAGGTTGCAGTGTATTTTTTTTTCATTTATATGCATGAAATAGCATAAGAAAAGCATCAAAGTGGGATATGATCAGTAAAGGAGGTGTCCCAGTCATCAAAGGTTAAAAAATGGATAGAAATCCATCTACTTCTGTGCTGCTCACATGAAAAGCCAGAGCAAAGAATTTATGTGACAGTATGAAAAAGGCTGGCCATTTGCCATTCCCCAATTAATAAATGGTCAAAAGACATGATGGGCAGTTTTCATATGAAAAAATCAAAACTATCAATAAGCACTTTAAAAAATGTTCTAAATTCCTCCTGATTGGAGAAATGAAAATAAAAACAACTCTGAGGTACCACCTTATACATAGCCAATTGGCCAATATGACAGCAGAGGAAAGTGATGAATGTTGGATGAGATATGGCAAAATTGGGACACTAATACACTGAAGGTGGAGTTGTGCATTAATCCAAGCATTCTGGAGGACAAATTGGGATTATGTTCAAATTGTTTTAAAAGAATGCTTATGCTTTGATCCAGTCATACCACTACTTGGTTTGTACTCAAAAGAAATAATAAGGAAAAATACTCAAAGAAAAACATTTATAGCTGTGCTCTTTGTAGTGAAAAAAAAATTAGAAAATGAGGGGATGCTCTTCATTTGGGGAATGGCTGAACAAATTGTGGTATTTGATGGTGATAAAATACTATTGTGCTAAAAGGAATAATGAACTGGAGGAATTCCATATGAACTGGAAAGATCTCCAGGAATTGATGCAGAGCAATAGGAGCAGAACCAGGAAAACATTTTACACAGAGACTGTTACACTGTGGCACAATCGAATGTAATGGACTTCTCCATTAGTGGCAATGCAGTGATTCAGGACAATTCTGAGGGACTTATGAGAAAGAATGTTATCCACATGCAGAGAAAACTGTGGGAACAGAAAAGCAAAAGACAAACATATGATCAATCACTTGGTTTGATGGGGATATGATTGGGGTTTGGTTTTAAAATATCACTTTATTAAAAATATGAATATAAATAGAAATGAGTTTTGAACAATGATATACTAATAACCCAGTGAAATTGCTTGTCATTTCCAGGAAGAGGGAGGAAAGAAGGGTGGGAAAAATATCAAGAATCATGTAACCATGGAAAAACATTCTAAATTTAAAAAAAAAAAGCTTGCACAAATTAATATGACATGGAGGAAGCTCAATCTGTTCCATGAGAAGGAAAACTCACATTAGTGTTGTAGGGGAGAGATTTACTATAAAATGTCCATAATGTACTTACAACCAGTGGTAATTAGAAGATTTTTAAAGCATAGTCATATGAAAACAAATTTCTCCAAATGACTATTAAGTAGAAAAGTACATATTAAAACAACTCTGAGGTATCACTTCAAACCTATCAGATTGTCTAATATGTCCTAAAAAGAAGGAAAATGATGTATACTGGATAGAATGTGGAAAAATAGGTATACTAATGCACTATTGATGGAACTGTGACCTGATATAACCATTCTGGAGAGCAATTTACAACTACTTGAGGAATGATCAAACAAGTTGTGGTATATAGTTTTAGTGGAATACTGTTGTGTCATGAAAATGATGAATAAGATTTTTAAAAGTCCTGGAAAGATATATGAAGAGTTGCAAAATAAAGCGAGCAGAACCAAGCGAATGTTGTACATAGTAATAGCAATAAAGTACTATGATCAATTACAAATGATTTAAATATGATGGGAATTGCAAGAATCTAGGATAAGCAAAAGGGATGCATGACAAAAAAGGCTATCCAACTCCACGGAAGGAACTGACAGAGCCTGAATGCAGTTGGAAGAATATGATTTTTCACTTTATTTCTTCCATGAGTTTGTCCTCTTATATAATAATATGTGCCTTTTTTTCACAAGATGAACATGGAAATGTGTATTGTATAATAATGAATGTACAATCTGGATTGCCAAATGTGAGAAAACAAATGTTAATTTTTTTTTCTACAGGTAATTGGAAAACTATAATAAAACATTAGTGGGAGAAAAAAAGAAGTCATAACAATTGAACAGTGATCCTCTGATAATAAGCATTGGGTGAGACAGAAAACAGGACAATATATACTCTCCAAAAGTGTTTACTGCTCTTATGGAAGAGTTGTAGTGAAAAATCCAGGTTAAGGGGGAAAATATCACTTTTTTTTGGTGAAATTCTCTTGTTTATGGAAGATACTATTTTGATACCATTAAACCATAAGACATTGAGAAGCCTCCTATAAGAAACTTGTAAACATTCAAAGGAATTTGACTTGCCCATTAACACAGAACAGACTCAATAAACAATTTGTTTCCCAAATTTTGAATGCATCTAAATGAATATACTAGACAACTTGTCCACAATATGTACATATGTATATATATATGTATGTTTGTATTATTGTATTGTATATATATATTGGGGAGGAGGCAGTTACAGAGATGCACAGTAAGCTGAATCCAGAGTCTAAAAGAAGGAATAAAACAGGCTGGATTGATTTGGTAAATTATAGACCACTTTTCCTGACCCAAAGCTTTTTATAATATCAAAGGTCTCCATTTTCAATATAAACATTTTACTGATATTGTTGTAAGGCTACAAGACCTAAAATAGTATTGTCTCTATAAAGTACTAAAGATGAAGATCACACTAAGGGAACTGGAAAGGCTTACTGTGAGTATGAACAGGCTACACAATAAGACAAGCAAGGAACTTGAAAAAGAGCATGAGTAAAATATTCCCTCAAAATATTTTGTGAAAGAAAAAAGATGGAGACAGTGAGGTATGATAAAATTATGCCCAGAGTTCAACATTCAGTATCTTCATGATGTAGGGAGTAAAAGAAAAAGGCTCTGCAAAATGTTTAGTATATACTCTGCAGTAAACTTTGGGAAGGACAACTGGAGAATCACCAAATTGTAAAGGCATGAATAAGACACAGTCTGCCCTATTGGGGAGAATTGAATCAGTGTGATTACAAAGTAAATGAAATAATTGAATACAGTGTGGGATTAGTCAGAATCTCTTCCTTTTAGGCATTTAGGTTATAATGCTCTCATATTCTGTCATTCTAGTTAAATGATCAAATTTTATGTAGGGATTAGCATGTCTTTCAGTGTCACTCTATCATCCTTTTTTTTTTTCTTTGTAAGAATTATATTAATATTTCTATCCAGATATATATTTTATAAAAGTTTGTTAGAAAGGGTAGACAATCATAGTTTTAAATTTTATCATTCCTTTAAGTAACCTGACCACAAGTTGCCTAGCCTGCCAGTCCCTTCCTCTTTCTCCCTTACCTGCCTGCTCTGTTCCTGTGTTTGTTCAAAAACCAAAAGCCAAAAAGCTTTCACTTTTCATTGACTTACAGTACGTACACAGATTCAAAACCTGGCATAACTGTGTTAGGTGAGGAATGTTGATGGACAGGTCAGGTCAAGCTACTCAGGAGGGGGAGGGAATGAACTTGCTTGACACACCTTAATACTTAATCAGTCCAGAGGGCAGCTTGATGGCTCAGTGAATTGAGTTCCAGGCCTAGAGATGGGAGGTTCTAGGTTCAAATATGGCCTCAGACACTTTCTAGCTATGTGACCCTGGGCAAGTCACTTAACCCCCTGTTGCCTCGTTCTTACCATTCTGCCTAGGAACCAAAACCCAGTATTGATTCTAAGACAGGAGACAAGGGTTCAAAAAAATTTTAGTTCATATATATTGTTTCTTCATCATATCTCTTTAATGATATATTTCATGATTCTTTTTATATTTGGCATTGTGCACTGTGATATTTTCCTTACCTCCTTTATATCTATTTTCATTATAGGTTATACCAGTGACATATTCTTTTATGTCTTTCTTCAAATTATTCCACTCCCCTCATCTCTGCTTTGCCCTGGGATAGAGATAGCTTTTTAGGATATAAGAAATTTGTCAAGGTAGTACAAGTAATATTTGACAAAGAATCATATTAACCTATTGAAATATCCCATAAGAAGTATTTAGTGAAAAGAAAAATTATGGATTGAAGAGAGAACTGTGAAGACATGGAGCCTGGATGACAAAGGAAAGAACTTTAAAAGAGATTCAAAAAATTAGGAACCAGTGGAAGAAATAATTTCTGTTGGCCTCAATTAAATAAATGAAGTGGGGATATTAAACCATTTTCATATTAAGCTAAAAAATCATCTACAACAACCCAGAAAAATGATCTAATTGATTTTTGAAATAACCAGATTGATTTCCAATCAATAGAGTTACACATTTTCTGACATATGTTAAAAAAAATATATCCTTTTCTCCCTGAACATGCTCTCAATGCTTTAATTCTGTTTATAACAACTTGTCTCTGTGAATGAGGAGACTTTGTACTATTCTCTAATGAAATGCAAAATTAAAAAAAAAACAGATTAGAAACTGAATATAATATGTAGGCGCATCTTTATGAGAATAAAACTGGTGACTCATTAGAAAGAGAATCAAAAGTCTGACTAATTTGACTTTATCCTAATGGATATTTGAAAATTTTATAATACAAGCATGCTATTTATGGAATAGTGTTTATTTTTACACATTATGCAGTAAAATTCTAATTTATTGTCTTTCATATTTAGTAGGAAGTAAGTGAAGGGTTAAGGACAGCTAAGGGAATAAAAGAAGTTGGAAGCTACTTGGGTAACCAAAAGTTATCTTTTTTCTTCAGATCTATTAAAATGTCACATGCTTCTGGAAACCTTTTCTGAGTATTCTCACCCTTCCTCTTCATTCCTTTTCTTTATATTTCTTTAAGCACTTATTTTGTGGGCATTATTTGTTACTTAAATTTAAAAAAGACATATAATGGTTACTATTTTGTCATTCATGCTATTTTGTTTCCCCCACTAAATTATAAATTTCATGGGTATAGGGGCTGTATGTGAGGTTTCCTATAACTTCTCCATAGCACTTTTCACAGTGCTGAACATATAATATGCATTCAGTTAATACATTATGATTGATAATGACATCTTATTTCTATACATTCTTTGTTTTTCTTGATGAGAACATTTTAATGACTTAGTATGAGTTCTGTTCTATCACTAATTAGCTGCATTATATTGGGCAACTTAACTAACATCTTTTGGCCTTATTCTTTTAAAAAAATGTACTGCATGTACTTCAAGGTCCTTTCCAGTTCTAATGCCTGGGGGAGAAAAAAAAAGAGATGAGGTGAGTGAAAAAAGGAAAAAGATATTAATTTGTTTGGGATTTTACATCATATACATATGCACATGTATACATATATACTTAAACTTACATATATGTATATATACATATATATGTAATAAGCTAGATGGCTCAGATAAATTGATAGAGAACTGGGTCTGCAGTCAGGAAGAGTTCAAATCCAGCCTCAAACACCTACTAGCTATATAACCTTGGGAAAATCATTTAACCACCTTAATTCACTGGAGAAAGAAGTGACAAATCACTCCAGTATCTTGCCTAGAAAATCCCATCAAAAGTATAGTAGGTATAGATCATAAAGCATTGAACATAACTGAATAACTATATACATATATGTATTATATGTATATAAATAATGAATGAAAAGGAAAGAGAAAAAAGGAAGGCACTTCAGCACACTAAACAACATATCAATCAAATCTAACAGAATATTGTATATTCTGCTCTCATAGTCCCATAACTTCATAAAGAAGACAGAAAAGTACACTTTCTCAATTCTTTTTTGGAAACAAACTTAGTCCTTAGAATTGCAAAGCATTCAATTAGTTAATTTTTGCTGTTAATTCCAATCATGTTGTAGGTATTTTGTGTATTGTTTTCCACTTGATGTTTACCTTTCTTTATGTACATTCATATAAGCCTTCCTGTGTTTCCCTATAGTGTTTATATTTGTTGTTTTTTATAATGCAATGATATTTTCTTGCATTCTTCTTATCTACATACATACATATGTATGCATATGTTCTAAATAACTATCCTGAAGTGCTGGGCAAATTTACAGTTCAATAAACAAAGTATATTAGTGCCTCTTTTTCCACAACCCCTCCACTGATGATAATGCCCTACTTTATCAATTTGGTAAAGTGGTGAAATTTCAGAATATTTTGGTTTATATTTCTTTTATTATTAGTCATTTGGAATTTTGTCATGTTATGTAATAGTTTTTCATTCTTTTAAGGACTGCTTGTTCATATCCTCTGAACATTTTTCCAGTAAATATGGCTCTTAGCATTATATATTTCTTCTGGCTTCTTATCAATATTGGATATCAGACTCTAATCAGAGATTTATGATCCAAAGTTTCTTTTCCTAATTGAGAGTTTCCATAACTATAAAAATTTTGTTCATTGAAGTACTTTTTGATTTGATGAAATCAAAATGATGTATTTTTTTTATTTTTGTGATTTTTCATTTAGATATGGACTCTGTCCATACTTGTGAAAGACACAAGACCTAATTCTCCTGTAATTTTTTTGTAATGCATTTATTAGGTACCTACTGTGTGTCTGACAGTATTCAAGTTGTATATCCATTTTGAAGTAATTCTTGTATATACCAATCTAAATCCAATTTCAAACAGGTTTCTAGTTTTCCCAGCAGGTCTTGTCAATCACTGAGCTCTTAAGCAAATATTAATTGAATCCTGGGTTATTGAGTCTAATTATTTCTAATTGTTTCTTATTTTTAAAATTTTTGTTACATTAAAATATCCAGATAACTCCTTTCCTTTCTCCCCCTCCATCTATTAGAGAAGGTGTCATTTGACAAAAAGACAGAGGTGTATATATAAAACTGTGTCTTGCTTATTTCTACGTATCAGTTCTTTCTCTGGAGGTGCCTAAAAATAAATCATTCTTCAAATAACATTTTTGTCACTCTTTATAATGCTCTTTTGCTTCTGTTCATTTCACTCTTCATAATTTCACGTAAGTCTTTCTATGTTTTTCCAAAATTGACCTGTTTGCTATTTCTTATAGTGAAGTAGTATTCCATCACAAATTTATGTCACAACATTTTTAGCAATTCCCCAGTTGGTAAACATCCCTTCAATTTCCACTTCTTTGCCACCACAAAGAGAGCTACTCTAAATATTTTAGAATATATAGATTATTTACTTTTTTTACTGATAACCTTAGGCTACAAACCTAAAGTAGTATTGATGTATCACAAAGCATCTACAGATTTGAAACTCTGAGCATTATTCCAGAATGTTCTCCCTAACCAGTGTTAGATCAGTTCATAGTTCCACTATCAGTGTCCTCATTTTCCCAAATTCCTTACAATAGTTGTCATTTGCCTCTTTATCATTTTAGCCAATCTTATATGTGTGAGATATCTCATAATTATTTTTATTTGCATTTATCTAATTAATAGTAATTTTGAGACTTTTCATATCATTATATATAGGTTTGATTTCTTCATCAGGAATCTGTTTATCTTTTGACCATTTATCAATTGGGGAGTGGTTCATATTCTTATATATCTTGCATTTTTCTCTGAATATTTTAGATATGAGACCTCCATCTAGAAATTATTTCTAAATAGTTCTAACTTACTGCTTTCTTGCTCCTCTTGAAGACAGCATGGCATTCTAGAATAGAAAACTGCCTTCTGAGCCAAGAAGACCTAAGAGTCAAGTGTGGTTTTTGACACATAGTGGTTGTGTGGCCCATTTACTTAAATTTCTAGTGTTCTAGATAACTCTTTAAGACAGTGAGTTTCAAAGCAGTTACCCATATTCACTGGTAGAGGAGGTTTCCTCATGCAGTTACTTAAACCAGTGAAATCATAGGTACAGTTATCACCCTTTCTGATTTTATGTTATTTAGCCTTCTAATTAATCTATTTTTCAGTGTTTAACTGTACCCAATAGTTTTGATGATTACTACTTAAAAGTAAACATCAAAATCTATAAATATACTTCATTCTTCAATATTCAAACTTCCACACATATTTGCCTTGATATTCAAGAACTTTCATTCCTTAAATTTTCTTTTTATTTTATCTTGCTCTAAAAACTGTCCTCTTATTTATTTGATGAGTATAGTAGAAAATATACAAATTAACTTAAATAGTCTTGTTATTTTTACTATATTGATGGACTTAGTTGTGGGTACTGCATATCCCTCTAATTTTTAAGTCATCTCTTCTTTAGAGAGTATAAAAATGATAAATATTACAAGTGTTGAATCTGCCTTGATATATTAGTTCTCAGTTATTTTATACATTTTATTATTTTAATCAGACTTCTCATTTTATTACCTTTAGGATTTTACAATTAGTATATAGAAATACTTTTATCTTATTTTGTATGTTGTTACTTTAGTGAAGCTATTGTCTCAATTTTGTGCTTATTTATAGGATTTTCTAATCAAATACATTCAAAAAGTTAATCACAGTGAATCTGTTTTTTGACATATCACTCTAATCTTCTTCATAGGCCCTTATTGAAATTGACATTCATTAATGATATATAACTATAGTATTTTTCTTATATTTTCCCCATGTTTTAGGAATTAAGATCATATTTGTTTCATAAGAACAATTTGAAAGAATGCTATCTTCCTCAAGTTCTGAGCCAAATTTGTATTCTATAGTTAAATAGTCTTTTTTAAAAGCCTTCTTATATTAACTCTTCTTTTCAGCTCTTTTCATTTTAATATATCCCATATATTGTTCACACCTCAACTTAACTGAATCAGGACTTTGATTTTTTTTTTCCTTCAATGCCTTCATAGACTTTCTTCTCCCTATAGAATGAAGTACAAATTACTTCCCATGATGTTGAAGTTCAAGGGAAAGGTCCTACGTATACCATAATGGTCAAGGTCGTGCACAATTTAAGCCAAATTACTTATTGTCTTCATATTGGCATAGAAAGAAAAAGCAAAATAAGGATAAAGTAGATCTGCTTTCTAAAGTTGTTATCATCTTTTTATTGACTTTCATAACTACTTCATTTCCAATAATCAAAAACAGCATCTCAGGTGCATGACAGAGCACTTTGTGCTATCAAAAAAATGACAAACAGGAAGAACAGAAAGAAAACTAGACATGTGCATAGTAATACAAAGCAAAGAAAGTATGAACATAATAACTTATCTATGACCTTTGATAAAATAGAAACACATATGTTGTAAATGGAAGAAACTTTTTGATTACTTTCCTACTAAGCATAATTGTTTTTTGAGATGGACATTACTTAGTTCTCTTTAGTTCTTATTATGTAATTTAGGTTTAATTATAAAATTCAAATATTCAACATGAGAATTCATATTCGTATTCAATTCAATTCAAATTCAAAAGAATTCATATTCAATATAAGAACATGAAAACATAGATAAGCTAGGATTTTCAAATGAATGAATGAATGAATAGGAAAAGATAGATTGCTCAAACATATTTGTGCAATATTATTCAAATTGAAAGTTTTGATAATCCATTGTCTGCCAATTTGTCTATTTCTTTTTTTGTTTCTATCTCTCACACACACATATGTGATATCACTACCCAGAAGAATATTAGCTTAATCAAATTAGAGAAATGAGGTAAACACTAGTGAAATTCCTAATGAAATTCCTAATGTATTAACTGTGGAGATGACACTAAATATTCCCTAATTGAAAACATCCAGTGTTCTTAAATTCATATAACCAAAGGGGTCCTAATTGATGCTGCATTTTAAAAAATATAAATGGATATGTATGTATGTATATATATATAATGAATATAAAATTTACAAATGAATGACCTGAAGTGAGCTAATAGGCTACATAAAAAGGTTTTAAATAGATCTTAATTGTCTCAAATTGAGGTAAGAAAACTGTAGCCCTTGAGCCCAAACAAGTCTTCCACCTGTATTTAAAATACCTATGAACTAATAATGATTCTTACATCTTAAAATAAAGTTTAATTGTACTTTAAAAATAGAAAGACCATTTTTGCCCCTCAGTATCATCTAGAACAATGGACCAAAATTAATAAAATGAAATTTAATAAGGATAAGGATGTCTTACACTTTGATTAAAAAACACAATAATCCACAACTGTCTGAAGTAAAGGATGGAGTAGAGAAAACAGATAACAATTAATTTGAAAAAGGTCTGGCAATGTTAGTGTACTACATGGACAAAAGCACCACAAAACAAAGACCTTACCAATCTTAGCCTGTATTTAGAATAGCATAGAATCTAGAATAAAGGACCCAATAGTTCTCTGGTACCCTGACCTTGTCAGACTATATCAGGAATATTTTATTCAGTGATTGGCACTCTCTTTAATACATTACTTTGACAGTTATAAAACCAAAGGTCTTAGCATACCAAAGTATTTTTAGCAATACGTTTGTACTTCAAAGAATTGGAAACAAAGTATATGATTATCATTTGGAAAATGGTCTGACAAATTGTGGTACCCGGGTGTAATGGAATATTAATGTGTTATACATAATGATCAATTTAATGAATACAGCTAAAATATTAGAATATTAATATTAATAAATGTAAAGTCAAGTAATCAGAATCAGTAAAATTATATTTACATGACTACAACAATGTAAAAGGAATGAATAAAAATTAAAACTAAATGTTGTAAACTTATAATGACAAACTTTTCCCCAAATTAAAAAAATAAAACATTAGAAGGTACCACCCTCATTCTACTACATTTCTTTGTAGAGGTGGGAAACTGTAGATGTGGAACACTGGATGTAATGTCTAAATGTTTTTAATATTTTGCTTAATTTTGTTGAACTATTTTTTAAACCCTTACTTTCTATCTTAGAATCAATATTGTGTATTGGTTACAAGGATGCAGAGAGGTAAGGGCTAGGCAATGGGAGTTAAGTGACTTACCCAGAGTCACACAGCTGGAAAGTGTCTGAGGTCATATTTGAACCTAGGACCTCCCATCTCTGGGCATGGCTTTCAATCCATTTAGCTACCCAGCTGCCTTCTGTTGAACTCTTTCTTTAGTCTTATTTTTTATTTTGAGTCAGAAGGGATGAATCTGCTGGAGGAGGAAGAGAAAGAGGCATTTTAAATTGGAAATTTAGGTCATGTAAAGAAATCATTAAATATAATAATGTTCTAAAACAACTTCCATTGACAAGCTCTAATTAATTCATAGAAGGATTGTGGGGGTAGAGGAGTGGAATTATATACCATAGGAAGATTGGTTAGAAAGATATATGTTTTGTGGAGATAAAAGAAAATTTAGAATAGCTTTAATACCTAACATCAGGCATTTAAAGGGCTCTTATGAGAAAATGGGAACCAACTTTTTCTTCTTAATTCTGGAAGGCAGAATAATGAAAAGTGAATAAGGATTGAAGAAAAACATCTTTGGAACTGTCCAAAAGAGCAAATGATCTTCACTGAGAGAATCTGAATGTTCACTTACTCATTTCATTATAGAAAAGATTCATCTTCAGGTGTACTTTGTACTAGATGACTCCTTAGGTCTCTTCCAAATCCAAAATTCTGTAAAGTTAATGAAAACAAGGCAGAAAAAATAAAGTAATAAAATTATTGAATCATATGTAGTCCTTACTTATTCTCCTGTTATCAGTAAAACTAAACTATTTTATCTGTACATTGTTGAGAAGCTTAACTAAAATCTAAGTATATAGAAGACATTTTCTCCTTTCTGCCATCCTATATGTAGTACAGGTAAATCATTTTCCAGAACTAAATGGTAAAAAATCATGAGCTTTAGAAACCAAAAGAAGATAAAGAAAAAATTTTAAATTCATCTTTTGCTGAGATAAGACATCTAAAGAAATATGATCTTATCATCTCTGATTTTTTAAACTCTGGTAATCTTCATTAAAATAGGGCATTTTATCTCTTAGTAAACAATGAACTGGTTTATAATAAAATTATGCACTTCTGGTGAGAACTGTAACTATAAAACAATAATCAAAATATTTATTGAGCACTCTTATTATTGAGCACTAAATAATCACAGTATTATGATGTTAGGAACACAAAGTACTATAAAGCAGAAGAACTCTATAGAAGAAAAATTTTGTGGGGTGACGCAACCAAGAAAAAATAGAAAACTTTGAAGAATAAAATTCCAAGAGCACAAAGTAAAAGAGTTCCAACAATGAGAACTAATGGGAGTTTTCTAAAGAAACCAAAGCAAATTTCCAGAGAATTCAACACTAGCTTAAAATTTCATTCTGTTTTTATGTATGTACAAAAATTGGAAGCAAGTGAAGATAATGGAACATAAATAGGAAAGTGTGTCATAATCCTTTAATTATAGTGTCAGACGGGCTAAAACTCAGAATAAGCGGAGCCTGATGAGGAATGTTAAAAAGAGCAAAATGAGACATGTATTTAAGTTATATTGGGGGTGGGATGAAAGAAGCTGGGGAAGTCTAAGGACTCTGACTCCCTCTCCCTCTCCCTCTCCCTCTCCCTCCCCCTCTCCCTCTCCCTCTCTCTCTCTCTCTCTATATATATATATATAGTGTTAGTCTCTCAGTGACTGAGAATGACTATTGTTTTTGTGCAGTTTCATCTATGGTGTACCCTCATGTGGCTTTGGAGTCCAAAGGCTGAGGCGCACAGTTTGTGGCACATGGGGCATGGGACGCCAGTTGTTATGGGAGGTGCGGTTGTGGCCTGATGTCGGCATTCATGCGCAGTGGCAAGACGTTGACGTCGCTCATCTTCAAATATTGTGGCAGCGGCATGGTGAATGTGGGTTCGCCAGCTGCTTCTGTCAGAGGCAGCGAGTTCTAGTTGCTTTGGTGTAATGCCAGCCCACTTCAAGTTGGACTTTAGCTGATCCTTGAATCTTTTCTTTGGTCAGCCTTGTTTCCTGAGTCCAGCTGACAGTTCACCATAGAATACTGTCTTGGTATTCGCTGTGGATCCATGCGGATGACGTGTCCAGACCAAGGTAAATGGGTTTTGAGGACCAT
Organism: Monodelphis domestica; assembly: GCF_027887165.1. NCBI lineage: Eukaryota > Metazoa > Chordata > Mammalia > Didelphimorphia > Didelphidae > Monodelphis > Monodelphis domestica. The sequence goes on from NC_077228.1 coordinate 390,473,987, forward strand.
GACTTTGATGCTGGTGGAGTTGGCTCTGTCGAGGACTTCCTGATTGGTGATTCGGTCCTGCCATCGGATCCTCATGATTGACAGGAGGGAGAGTTGGTGGAATTGCTCCAGCTGTTTCATGTGCTTCCAGTACAGTGTCCATGAATCGCAACTGTACAGGAGCGAGCTGAGGACCACTGCGTTATACACTTTGAGCTTCGTGGCAGTACTTACACCTCTATGTTGGAGGTGTTAGAGGACTTTGGAGCGCAGTCGCCCAAGGGCCTGGCTGGCCTTTTGGATCCTGGCATTGATCTCATGGTCTAGGGACCCGCCGTTGGCGATGGTGCTGCCCAGGTACTTGAAAGTGTTGATGTTAGAAAGCTGTGTGCCGTCAATTGTATATATATATATATATATATATATATATATATATATATATATATATATATATATATCCCTTGATGGGTTATATTAAAAAACTAAGTTAATAAAGAAAAAATAAATAAGTTAATAAATAGCAATTCTTATTTTTCTTATTTTCTTTGTCAAGGAGAATGACCTCTGTGCTAGAAAAGAAAAAAACTACAGAAAATGGATTATAGAGAATAAATTCCCAAAATATTTAAGAAGATAATTAGAAAACACCTAGCTGTCCTTCATTAATTACAATCACTTCACTCAGATGAACTATATCTTTGGATCATGAAAGAACTAGCCATATCTCAGCAATATTTTTATTGTTCATCTTTTGTTTTATATTTTAATAATATTTTTCCAGATTACATGTTGATACAATTTTTAACATTTGCTTTCTGATATTTTGCAATCTAGACTTTCTTTACCTACCTTTCTTCCCCTTGCCCTTCCCCAAGAAGACAGGCAATATGATGTAAGTTGTACATATATTATCATAAAATGCACATTTCCATGTCTGTCATATTGTGAAACAAGACATGTATTGTTTACACTTGAAAAAAATTCATGGAGGAAATAAAGAAAAGGATAATATATTTCAATTTGCATTTGGAGTCATCTGTTCCTTCTATGGTGCTGGATATCCTTTGTTGTGTTTTGTTAGGAGTCTCTTATAGCTGTTCCGAATTCTTTTATTACTGATAATAGTTGTCATTCACAGCTGTTAATCATATGTTAATGTAGATACTGGATAAAGTATTCTCCTGGTTCTACTCACTTCACTTTGCATCACTTTATATGTCTTAAAAATTTTTTTTGTGATCATTTTGTTTGTCATTTCTTATGATACTGTAGTATTCTGCATATACTGCAACTTGTCCAGCCATTCTTCAACTGATGGCTATTCCTTCAGTTTCCAGTTCATTGCCACCATAAAAAGAGCTGCTATGTTTTTGTACAGATAAGTTCTTTTTTAACTCTTTTTGGGCAATAGAGCTTGTAGTGGTATTGCTAGGTCAAAGGTTATGCACATGGCCCTGAGGAAATGGTTCCAGGTTGCTCTCCAGGAAGTCTGTATCAGATCCCAGTTGCACTAACAATGTTTTAGTGTCTTGATTTTTCCATATCCCCTCCAACATTTATTATTTTCATCATTTGACATGTGAACCAGTCTAATGCATATGAGCTAGTACCTCAGACTTAGTTTAATTTTCATTTTTCTATTTAAATAAAGGAGTTGGAGTATTTTTATATGATAAAGGAAATTTTTATTTCTTCACCTGAGAATTGTCCATATCTTTTGACAATTTGTCAAATGGAAAATTCTATGTATTCTTATAAATTTGACTCAGTTCTTCATATATTTGAGAAATAAAGCTTTTGTTAAAGACACATGCTAGGAAGATTTTTTCTCCCAATTTGTTGGAAGATCAATTTCTATGCTTAATGGAGAGTGAATATAATTGACCTGGGAAATTGACTAATAAGTTTGATTCTATCCTTCATTGGGTTCAGATAAGTATAGATAGAACATGAGGTTTACAGTCAAGAAGACCCGAGTTCAAATCAAGCTTCAAGCACTTACTAGCTATAAATTGTGGGCAAGTTCCTCAAATCCTATTTGCCTTAATTTCTTCATCTGTAAAATCTGGACAATAATGGCACCCTCCTCTGAGTTCTTGTGAGAATTAAAGGACATAATAAAAACATTTATCACACTGCCTGGCACAATGTAACTGCTATATAAATGTTCATTGTCTTTGCTGTTGCTAATATTTTGAGAATGTATTTTACCTATTTTTTTTTACTTTTCAAATAGCAACAGGTCAGAGGTATATAAAAACAACATTAATTGAGAGGTCTATAAAGTTAGCTTTCCCCTAAAACTCTGTTCCTTTCTGCCTATGGGATCTTCGACCCATCATTTAGGTTCTCTATGGCATAGTTTCCTCTTCTGTCAAATAAGAGTGTTGTAGTAGATGATCTTTAAGTTCTGTTTCAGCACTAACAGTCTACTATTTTTGAAAAGTTGTGTGATTTTCCTTTTGCCACCAAGCTGCCCTCTCTGGTCCCTGTAGTATCATTACCACATCATTGCCTTGAGCACTGACATGATAACAAGATTCTCATAGCACTAGACTATAATAATTGATGTCCTAGCCATAAATTTCTCTTCTTGTCTTTCACTGAGGAATAGAATGAATGTCTTAAATGCCTTTCTTCCTGAAAGAAATGTGGGTGGTATATAAGAGTGTGCTATTGCCAACTCAAACTAACTAGGGAAAGCAGACTATTAAATTTTCAATGTGAAAATGTATGTTTTAATTTGACAAACAATACAATTCATGGCTTTATTCTTTTACTGTCTAGCTTTGAAAAAAGTTATAGTGACATGTTAATAATTCAGATTAAACTTAAATTTATGTCATTCATCCATTTTTAAGAGAGACTCACTTTTTAAACATATTCCTGCATACCCCTTATGTTATCCTACTACAGAATCATATTGTTACTGTTAAAAAGAAATGTTGAAGGTCATCTAGTCCAACTTTTGTCTCTTTTATAGATCAAGAATATAAAGACACAAATGATATAACTATGGGGAGATGAATGACTACCTAAGGTAATACAAATAGCAAGTGGCAAAGCCCTTACTTAAACTCAGATTCCCAGTCAGAGAAAAGTCCAGAGGAAGGGCTCATTTCACTGCACTATTGCTACCATTAACATAATGATCATAATTATTTCTTCTTCACATTTAGCTTCCTTTTTTCTGACTACTCATATTTTTCAGTCTCTTTATTACTTTCTGTAATTTAAAGTTGGCATCATTTTTCCCATGGCCACAGGAGGACATTCTTTTAAAAGAAACTAATCTATATATTACTCTTATTTCGCCAAGCACCTCAGAACTACCTAATCCAATTTCTCATCTTGTCTATTTCTCCAGTAGCGACCTGTAGTATGATCAGGTCAACCTGTTTATTATCCTTTTCAGACTTTTCTATTATTTTTCTCTCAGTCTATTTTTTCCATATGTTCATACTGTATCTAATTGGAATACTTGATCCCTCATACCTGGTGATTCAAGCTAGTTAAAAATGAGTACATTCAGTAGGAGTGACAGTGAATACATACATAAATAGCCCAAAAGATTGATGAATCCATAAATTGGACTTTGATAACAGATGAATTGTATCAACCATTTTTTCTGTCTTTATATTTCTACACAGGGTTGGTATATTCAGAGAGACTTGTGGTTTGCTTTTGGTAAAATTGTTTAAAAATATCTCCAGTTCTCTTTCTCTATTTCAGTATAAAAGCATATATAGACATTAGCCACCTAAAGCTACTATGAATTGATACATAATTTTGAATACATTTGATTTCTTATGCTTTGGTAATGTACACAATTTTATTCTTGCCATAACAACAAGACTAGTACTCTAGAGCATCAGTGAGCCAAGAACACATCTTTCCTTGTATCATTTTTTCATACATTTACATTCAGTAGTGACAGTGAATACAAAAATAAATAGCCAAAATGACTGATGAATCTGTAAATTGGACTTTGATAGCAAATGAATTGTACCAACTATTTTGTCTGTCTTTATATTTCTACACATATTCAGAACCCTAGCTTTTTTCTTCTCCTGTCTTTCTTACTTCCCTCTGTCCTTTTAATTGCTCTTAATCTCTTTCTACAAATAAGAGTTTAAGAAGAAGAAGAATCTCAAAATAGCCAATAAAAAGCATACTGATTCATAGTATGTATGTACATGGCATGTATATTCACAAAATATTCAAAATGTTCCAGAAGGTGTTTGGATTCTTTAAGAAAAGCTAACAGCAATAGGCCCAGGCTGACAATATATACATTGATTCACAGAGATGGAAAGGATATCAAATGTCATAAAATCAAAAGCAAAATTGCTAGAGAGCTCTAAGGACAGTCTGCTTTGCTTCATCTAATAATAAGGATGATTGTAATATCAACAATAGCTATACATCTAAGTATATGGCATTATCATGAAGGCAGTGCTAAATTTAAAGTTGAATAAAAGTTTCTGTTCACAGGAAATATTATTTTTAGGAGCATATAACTATTCGAGATTAGCTATCTTGATCAATAAATAAAAGTTCATTAAGCATCTACTATGTGCCAACTGCATTCCTGTGCTTACCTCAAGAATAGAGAAATGTGGTTTGAGCAGTTTTGCAAAATGGCAGCAGTTTTCCTTCAGAGTTAGTTTAATGATGAGGACAAGTGGCTATCACTGATGCCACACTAACCCTTGGATACATCTGCTTGTGGTCTATAAGCCCCAATCACTTTAATTTAGCCTAGATGATGGGAGTGAGGTGGAACCTAGGACTTGTTTTACTGTGATTTGCATTTCTTTTATTATGAGTTATTTGAAGCAATTTAAATGATTGTGGATAACTTCCCTTTCTTCTTTTGAGACCTGCCTTCTCTTGCATTTAAATTATTTATATATTGAGATATGGTTTTGTTTATATATTTGTGTGGAATTAATTCCCTATATATCTTGGATATCAAATTTTTATCAAAGAAATTTGCTGCAAAGGGGACTTCTTTACCTCAATTGTTTTTTCCCCTAATTTTAACTGCATTGATTTTGTTTGTATGAATTCTTTTAATCAAAGCTATTTTATTCCTATTATGCTCTTAGCACTTTTTAGCAGTGATTTAAAAAAGGAAAAAATTCATTCAAATTAGAAGGACATAAGCAGGAATAAAATAACTTTATGTGACCAAAATAATATAAGGGAAAACAACATAGAAAGACACAGGATGACCAAATCTGACTCCAAAGGATGAATGAGGGAAACATATCTACTTCTTGGCAGAAAACCAATAGACTATAGGTGAATTGAATGAAGCATATGTTGTCAGACACAGCCAATATATTGACGTATTGTGCTTGGATATACTTCTTTGTTGCAGAAGAGAATTCCATGATTTGGAGGATAATTGAGAAATTAAAAAGCTGTAAAAATAAAAGCAAAAGTAAATTATTTTTAAAATAATCCAATGATCTTTTTCTTTCAAATTTGAGACCATTTTTACTTCTCGTGTTCTATGGCACCTCTCCATTTTGTGACATTTTTGTGTGTTTAGGATAAAACATATTTTATTTATGCACCTACATAAAAGTTTTATCGATAATATTTATGTCTTAATTAATAGAAATTCTTGGCATTCAACTTCACCCCCTAACATGGAATTCTCCCTTATGTTAGAGAAAAAGAGTCAAACAAAATTCAACTACAAGCATTCACTTTCATAATGCTTGTGACGTTGGGCAGTTATAATCCTAATTTCTAACAAGAGAAAGGATAAGTGTTTGATCCTCCCTCTTATGGAACCATTATTAATCAAAATATTTAATGACATTGAAACTATCTTTTGGTATTGTTTTTGTTTACATTTCTATAACCATTGTGAATACTAATTTTGTTATTTTGATTTATAGACTTGATCACTTCATAAAAGTCTCCCTTTGAATTTGTCATGCTTATTTTTTCAGAGGATAGTAATATCATCATATATGCATATGCTATAACATTTTCAGTTATTCCCAAACTGATAGATATCCACTTTATTGTCAAGTATTAGTAATCATAAGAAATATTCTATTAATATTTTGACATATATGAGACTTTTCTATTGTTGGTTTCTATTAGTTACTTGTCTAATAATGGGACCAAGGGGCATAAACATTTCCTTAACTCTACCATAAAATCCTAACTTCAGTTTTTATCATTTGTCCACAGTGTTTAAAATAATAATTGGCAGCAGTTTGCCAATGATCACTACTAGTTCTTTCAATACACTGATGTTGTATATAATTCATTCAGACGAAGGAACTTGAACACATTAAAGAATAATTATTTGCTCTCTTGCTATCTTTTCACTAATCTTGAGTTTTAATTCAAATTTGTGTTGAATACATTTATTCTATTTTCCAATCTATAGACAGATATCCTTTGGTGAAGTAATAGGACTAAAACTACAATTGCAAATATTCCTGGTCTAGTAATATAGATATAACAATCTGTATTCTGAAATGTCCAGAAAATGAAGAATTTTTCAAGATATGAAAGCAAGTAAGACTAGAGTAATACTGTTGATCCACATTCAACAACTTATTGGAATATCCTTTAGAATGCAGTTGTGCACTTACTAAAACTCGGCAATTATAAGTTCCAATTTCTTGTCTAAGAGCAACTTAATTCCAAAGTAATATGAAAACCTTCATTGAAAATCCTTGAACCTATGGGCCATTCATTCAAAGATAAGGATCTTATTATGATTCAGAGAATTAATCCCCAGTCCATTATGTGTTCCAAAGTTAATTGTCAATATGTTATTATCTTTCCTGGAGTGAACTTGACACAAAGAAGCATATGTCAGGTAGGATGAATAAATATAATAAAATTGATAATTTTAGCTAAATTATTCTCTTCAGTTCCATACCAATCAAACTTCCCCAAAATTATTTCACAGAACTAGAAAAAATAATAAAATTCATTGGGAAGAACAAAAATCAAAGAATATCAAGGGAATTATTGAAAGAAAAAATATAAAGGAATGTAGCCTAGCTGTATTGTACTTGAAATTGGATTGTAAAATTACAATTATAAAATCATTCTGGTACTGACTGAGCAAAAGAATAGTGAACAAATGAAATAGTTTAGGCACTCAAAACACAGTAATAACCTTGTATTTGACAAGCCAAAAGGTCCTAGCTTTTGGAAAAACTCACTAATGAACAAAAACTGCAAGAAAACCTGGTGTGATAGTTAAAATTAAATTATGAGGCTGCTAGTAGCTTTAATAACTTTATTACATTAAAAAATAGGAATAGTAAAGAGAGGGAAAGGTAGGAAATAGGTAAAGAGTTGGTTAGCTAACTACTCTATTGATCACTATGATGGATTGAAGATCACCACCAACAAAGGTTTCTTCAGGTTCCAAGTTCCAGTCAGAAGAAGACACCTGAACAGTCTCCTGGTCTAACCTTATAAGCTCTTTTCTCCACCCACTAGCTCTCCCATATCACATCTCAGGAACCAACCATATTTTCCTGACACCGCCCAGGAGGGCAGTGCCTGTAGGATCAGTTTCCAGCCTCATTGGTTTCAACTTCCTTTCTCTAAGGGTTTGTCTATGTCTGCACATCTCAGTGGCAAATGACCTTCAGGTCACTGAGAGGTGATGTAAAACAAAGGGATGTTAATAGAGGGAGATATTCTCTTCCCAAAGTGGAAAACAATATGGCAGAAACTAGGCATAGAACAACATATTATGCCATATACTAAGATAAAGTCAAAATGGATACATTACTTAGAAATAAAGGGTGATCATAAACAAATTGTTAAGCATCACATAATTTCTGTCAGAACTATGATAAAGGAAGAATTTATTACCAAATAAGATGTAGAGAACATTATGAAATGTAAAATAGATGACTTTGAATACATTAAATTTAATTGGTTTACATTAACAAAACACATGAAATTAAGGCTAGAAGGGAGTTCCTTCCTTCCTTTCTCTTTCTTTCTTTCTTTCTTTCTTTCTTTCTTTTTTTCTTTCTTTCTTTCTTTCTTTCTTTCTTTCTTTCTTTCTTTCTTTCTTTCTTTCTTTCTTTCTTTCTTTCTTTCTTTCTCTCTTACTTCCTTTCTCTTTCTTTCTTTCTTTCTTTCTTTCTCCCTTCCTTTCTCTTTCTTTCTCTTTCTTTCTTTCTTTCTTTCTTTCTTTCTTTCTTTCTTTCTTTCTTTCTTTCTTTCTTTCTTTCTTTTTTCTTATCTCTTTATATGTTATGTGTCCATTTTGATGTTACCTTGGTAAAAGATGTAAGATATTTCTGATATTTAGAAATTCTCAGCAGTTATTTTCCATTATTTACTTCATTATAGTGTAATGTGTTTTTTTTTCATCCTCTTAGATTTTTCTGGGAAACCTATGATCCTTTGGTTGTCTTTATGCATTCTGTCTTCAAGATTTGTATGTTTTGCTTCCATAGTATCTTTCAGTGTTCTTGGATTTTTTTTTTTTGCTTTTTTTCTTCTAAATTGTCTCAATTCTGAGTATTTGCATTGCCAATCTATTGTTCTCTCCCTTTTTTCCATGTTTTTCTTCAATGTTTCAAGCTCTTTTAAAAATTCAAGTTTTTATATTTTGCTTATTTCTCTTATTGTGCAGAACATAAATTTTGCTCTCATAATTATCATTTCTCTTTAAAAGCATTCTGGAAGAATGTGTTGCATTTTCATGTACTCTTCAATTTTCACTGTGTCTTCTGTCTCATAAAGTATTGGAATATTTTCCTTCATTTTGTATTTTTAGTAATTGAGTCATAAAACTGCTTAATAAATCTGGAGTCCCTATTTATCTCTACCATTACTATTTTTCCTATTGAAATATTTGCTTTTGTTCAAGATTGTTGATATTTCTCTTTCCTGGAATATTTTGTGTTTTCAGTCTCCTTTCCATCTACTTTTATTTTCCTTATTGCTCACTTTTGATTCCCTCCCTCCCATTTATTGTTTACTTAAAGACTAGATCTCAAAGTTCCTCAGCATTTTCCCACACTGGTCAGTTCACAGTTCATCAGCCTAGATCTTTGCCTAAACTGACTTTTGGGTAGTCAGTACTTGCCTCCTGATAGATATGATTTCTTCTCTCAGACTTGGAAGAGTGCTATACAGGTTCATACATACTCAGTAACCCATTCTGGTGATTTATCCTTAGTTCTTTGGCCCAACAGTACTAATTCAGAGTCTGTTGACAACTGGTACTTCAAACCTTGCTTTTCTGGCAACTGTCATTCATATCTTTGCATTGTTGTTGTTTCTAGGTTGTGGGTCCTGGCAGGCTTTTGCTACTAAAGGGCTATAATTAAGCTGACTGTAAAGGGGTAAGAAAAAATACTGACCAAAATAGGTCATATGGTAAAAAAATGCAAAAAAAATCCATTTAAGTGGAGAACTTCTTAAATATAAGAATTGGTCAAATAGAAAGAAAAGGTACAGAAGTTCCCTGGAGAAAAGAACTCCTTAAAGTAGAATTGTCCAGTTGGAAAAGGAGGTTGAAAGCCTTGAAGAAAAAAATAATTCCTTAAAAAATAGAATTGGGCATAATGTTTCCATGGAACATAAGGAAAAAATAAAATGAAATTGAAAGAATTGAAAATAGACCAAAACCTGAAATTTGTTAAAGGATGACCAGGAATATAGATGAAGGATAGAAAATTTAAGAATAATGGACTACCTAAAAGCCATGATCAAAATAAAATGGACATCATATTTCAAGAAATTAAGGAGAACTGCCTTAATATCCCAGAATTAGAGGGCAAACTAGAAATTTAAAAAAATTTCCTTTTGAGAGAGAAACCACAATGAAAACTTATTAGAGCCAAATCCCAGAACTCCCAGGTCAAGGAGATAATATTGCTAATAGACAGAAAGAATTTAAATTTTGTCAAACCACAGTCAGGATAACAGTACTGTTAGTAACTTCCACAGCTTAAAGCTGGGGCCTCTATGGCAATGAAAATATGGAGATGGGTCTATGATTTTTTTTTATTTTAAATTTTTCTATTTGCATGTAAAATAATATTTACAATCTTTTTTAAAGTTTTAAGTTCCAATTTCTCTCCCTCCCTACACCACATTCTGAGAAGTCAAGTAATTGATATTGTTTATGTATGATAGTCACACAAAATATATTTGCATATTAGCTATGGGAATAACCACAGCAACCCCAGTCCTATGGGGTAGCACACTCTTGAGTGCTAGTGCTCCTACTGGTTTTTGTACTGTAGCCCAGAACCATGTATAAACAATGCACCAGAGCACCCTGTGCTAACAAAAAATAATCTATAGATATAGATAAAGATATAGATATAGATATAGGTATAGATATAGATGGTATAGATATATATGATATAGATATAGATATAGACATAGATATCTGTGGTCTGAGGCCTCCTAAACTGGCACTACTCATTTAATCATCCCCAAGACATTCTGCTGGCTTGCTGAGTCACAGTCTATGCTCTACTCTCACTCCAGTGAGATAGACCTTTCCTGCCAAGCCTCTAAGTTGTGTTGCACTGGAAAATTATTTCATGCTATCCTTTTTTTGGTTCTGCCACTCCAGAATTTATTTTGAGGCACTATTTTAAAGTACTATGCATGGGGCTTTGAGAGAACTCAGGTGAGCCCCTGCCTTTACTGTACTCTCTTAGCTTTACGTCCACAGGGGTGGATTTTGATATAAGCCTATGCAATGTCCTTGGGTCTCCTAAAGCAACCTTATTGCCAGTAGACTGGGAGGGTAAGGATGGGGTGCTAAGTGCTAAAATTGATTTTTGGTATTATTTTTTTGTATATTTTTGGTGTCATTATCCAATGGAAACATCTGAAGTTGCTGTGTCTATGGCACATAATTTCTGTAAGGGGATTTTTTTCAATGTCTTGAAGATCCAAGAAAAGATCTAATCTGTCATCTTGTTGATCATATGACCTTAAATTCAGATCAAAGGTTTTAACATAGAGCTCATAAGCTTTTAAAAATATTTTATTAATTCAATATAATAGTTTTCCTTTTTAATTATATATGCTTAATTTTATGCTTTTAAAAACATCATTCTGAGAAGTATCTACAGATTACCAAAGGAGTTCATTGCTCCCAAAAATGTTAAGTAACCTCATCTAGAAGTTGAAAAGAAGAGGATGAAGTATACTGAATTTAAAGACTTACATTTGAGAGTAGGAAAGTGATAGGAAGTGTATCTAATGAGTCCCCCACATAGATTATACTAGGTTTTCCTGAAAGGTAACAGAGCCAAATTTAATTGGCCCTGGGTTAAGTTGAGACTTAACCTGTGTCTCCATTCACACATTTTACTGATAGTGTCTTCTTGTGTTGATATGACTTCCTGGTTATCTAAGGTAAAGAGAGGAGAGAATGAAATTTAGTATACTTTAACTTTTTGCTATTGCTTAGTCAGATATCTTCATATTTCATGTTCTTTGCAAAAGTAACAAATGTATATTTCTTGAATCTTAAGCATCATTTCTAAAACTTGACTGCCCAATCAAAAAGTTAAAAAGACTACAGAGATAATTTCTCATATTACAGATATAAGATCTATAATATTATAGTAATGTTTTGAAAGTTGCATTTGCAAATTCTGTCACATACAATAATTCATACATTTCAGAAGCTGTTTTGTATTCCTATAACAACAGTTTACCAATAGCAATTACGTTCTAGTGAGAAAATGGTCTTATCCCAAAACAAATCTAAAAAGATAGAATTTTTATTCTCTGAATGTCACTGATTCTAGAAAAAAAAATCATGAAATAAGTAGTTTTCCTTTACTGACCACCTTTCTATGTTATTGCCATTCTATTTACCAATGTTTCCTCTCAGATGAACATCTGTGACCAGTCCTTTACTTAGTTTAACTCAATCTGTAACCTCTCCCAGGGTTGAACTTATACTTTAAGCCATATTTCTAACTGTAATGAAACACTTTGCTTCTAGTCAAGGGAATTTTAACGATTAAAACAGGAAGCCCCCAAAATCATTCTGGGTAAGGGGCCATAGAGTCACCTCCACATAAAACCTTCCCATTTCTTATAGTTCTTTCATTAATCTATGTCTTTGCAACATGCCACTAGTAAGGGCAATCATGAGTTGTTTTGTGTGAGAATCCAAAATACCAAAAAACATTTTCCCCAAAAAAGTTTATGTTGTTTGTAAAGTATGAGTGGTGGGGTAAATATATCTATTGAAAATACTTTAATACTTGTGATAATAAAGAAAGAGTGATGGCACGTTGGTCAAGCAGATCTGAGTTCATATGCCCAAAAGGCACTAAAAGACTGCCTGACCTTTGATCCAGTCATGCCATTGCTGAGTTTATGCCCCAAAGAAATCATAAGGAAAAAGACTTGTACAAGAATATTCATAGCTGCACTCTTTGTGGTGGCAAAAAAAAAAATTGGAAAATGAGAGGATGCCCTTCAATTGGGGAATGGCTGAACAAATTGTGGTATCTGTTGGTGATGGAATACTATTGTGCTATAAGGAATAATGGACTAGAAGAAATACATATGAACTGGAACTACCTCCAGGAAGTAATGCAGAGAGAATGGAGCAGAACCAGGAAAACTTTATACACAGAGATGGATATACTGTGACACAATTGAATGTTATGGACTTCTCTACGCAACGATCGAGGACAATTCTGAGGGACTTATGAGAAAGAACACTATCCACATCCAGAGGAAGAACTGTGGGTGCAGAAACACAGAAGAAAAACAACTTCTTGATCACATGGGTTGATGGGGATATGATTGGGGATGTAGACTCTAAATGATCACCCTAGTGCAAATATCAATAATATGGAAATAGGGCTTGATCAATGACACATGTAAAACCCAGTGGAATTGCACATCAGCTATGAGAGGGGAGTGGGGAGGAGGGGAGGGAAAGAACATGAATCAGATAACCATGGAAAAATATTGTAAATTAATTAATTAAATAAAATTTCCAAAAACAAAAAAGAAACCAAAAAATAAAGTTTGATCTCATATGTTACATTTGACACATAGCCCGTGTGCTTTTCTCTAGGCTTAAGTTTCCTTACCTTCAAAATTAATAGTCTTTGATAGTCCTAAAGCTATGATCCTATCTCCTATAATCTCACGTATATAGTTATTACTTTTGTCTATAAAGAATATCTTATCTGTGCCTGACCACTTATAAAAGTCATGTTCATATTTCCCCCAAATTGACCTCATAGGTTATGCCCTATGTGCTTAAAGACTTGATTACATTCTCTTTACATTGCATAGACACTAAGGATGCATGTTAATGTCAGTCAGTATTCCATTTTGCTATGAGATTGGTTTAACATTCTTTCCAGGTTTACATTTTTTAATAACATTTTATGACAATTCCCTTCTGTAAGATCTTGTTCATAATATATTGTAGCCTGGTCATTCACTACATGATTTTCTCCATGCCTTTTGAATAATCTTCACTTTCAGTTATTATGAAACTGGACTTCCAACCTAATTTCCATTTATTCAATTATCATCTATCATAATCATATATCATATATCAAATATCACTAATCATGGGGATCATCTGTTTTATATATATATATATATAATGGATACATACTATTGGTTGTACATCCAAATGGATGACCTGGTATGGACAATAGATGGATAGTTAGGTCAAACTCTTGATAAGTGCATATATCATTTAGAAGGCCTTGTTCTGGCATTTGATACTATCATCACAATATAGTTACCCAAATGGACATTTGATAGACCTCACCTCATATAGAGAATCTCTCTTTGACTCAGGCTTTGGGTTGGTCTTTCTCTCTGACTATGAAAATCTCTCTTTCTTGTTAATAATCAAATAATCCTCAAATAATTTACTTCTTTTATTACATCTTTCAAAAAAAAAGATGACAAAATCAAGACAAAGTCTATGAAGACATTTTGTTTGAGAACTTATAGAGAATTATTTTGCTCTGATGAATCAAATGTCTTGTTTTCCTTTAAATAGTAGATAAATTTGGTTAGTAGAATTTTGTGTTAATATGAATCTCAATCAATTGTAGGATGATAAATGTATGGGCCACTCTGGAACATCAATTATAAAACTCTGTTGTCTAATATCCTTACCAAGTACTTCATATTTGTATTTCATAAAATTTTTGACTCAATTAAAAAGTAGGTACATTAATTGGTTTTGCTCTCATTCAGTCATTCTCAGTTTGTCCTACTTTCTGTGACTTTTTTTGGTATTTTCTTGGCAAAGTTATGAAAATGGTTTACCATTTTCTTCTCCACTTATTGGATGATTAAGGCAAACAGGGTTAAATTACTTGCCTATCATCACATAGCTAATAAATATCTGAAGCTGAATTTTAACTTATGGAGATAGTTTTCCAATTCCAAGCCCAATGCTCTATCCATTGTGCCACCTAGCTGCCTTAAAATTATTCTTACTTGTGTGTTTTTCTGGAGGTGGGAGGCACAACACTTTCGACTGAAAATTTTCTCCTGTTTTATTTTTCTCATGCACTATATGCTCAGGGTTGTCTTATTATATTGACTTCAGCATTCATACTTTCAGTGTGCACTTGTTCTAGTATAGTTGGTTTTCTTTTTTTTTTTAAGTTCCATTTTCATTTCCTCTGGTCCTTCTGCAACTATGATATTAACATCCAAATTTAGTAGTTCCACTCTCCTTGAGGGTAAAAATATTTGTTATAAATCTATTGAAAATAAAATAGAACAAACCAATACATTATCCTCAAATATCCTAAGAAAATGAAAAATGTCAAAGTACATATTAATTTCCATCTTGTCCTTATTCTGTACATGCCACAGGCCTAGAATGCTTATCAAATAATAGAATCAAAATGAAATTAATCATTTAAAGTATGATTAAATCTAAATGTATCTTGGTGTGCACTTTATACATACAAGCAATGACAGAGAAAATGTTGTCATCATACTTTGTCTCATTGAGACATGCACATTCTTTCATAGGACAAATTTTAAAAACTATTAACAGTAAAAGGCAGACATTCAACATAATATAACTTGATGAATTGATATAGCTTTATCTGTGAAGCTACAGGCATATGCAATGCTATTTTTAGAGAAAGAATAAAAGGGAGAATAATAATAATTTAAACAGAAGGTTTTTAAATGGATTTTTTAAATGGGTAAATTGCCATTTTAATATCCTTTAAAAGGTTGTTCATATTTCAAATAAAAACAAGTTTAAGATATAGCAAAGCATAAACCATATTTAATTAGATTATATTTTCTTTACAAATTATAGTTAAACTCGATGAAAATATATATCACCTATTATTCAGAGGTTTCTTAAAACAAAATTTTTTCTCATAAAAATGACTACAAAGTAATCATAGATGCTATTATTTTTAGTCTGTTTTGTAATGTCGCATTAAGGATTTTTTATTTGGCTGGTTTGTGGGTTGGTTTTGTTCAGATGATATGAAATCATATAAAACTCTAGAGACTGGAAATAGTGACTACAGAGAAAAATGAAACAACCATTTGTCAATGAAGAAAGTGCTCAAAGTACTGTTTGTTGACTTTCAGTTCACATCTATAGAAAATCTTTGACATTCTCAAAGGTGAGTAAGATCTTTAAGACATGAGCATAGAATATTTTTTTTGTTTTACAAACAGGATATTTAATCTATAACAATAAGTATTTAAAATTGTTAATTTTTTATTTCTAAAGAGCTTATATGCTATAATGAATATATATAGTGAAATATAGTGACAGTATGTCTGGAAAAAAGTAAGTGCCTAATAAATGCTTGTTGATGTTAAATGATTATCAACATAGCAAAAATTGGTCAGATGTACATAGACCAATCAAAAAATTTACCAATTTTTATTATAAGGTATTAGATTTGAACAAAATGAGAGTGCTACTTTCAAGCATCCATTTAACCATAGCAATTGTGTTCAAATAATGGATATGATCTTCATAGAAGGCCTTTTACTAATTAAAACATTAAGATTCTCTATTCACATAGACATAGGCAGGTAGGTGACTGAGTAGATAAGATGTTAGGCCCGGAGGCAGGAAAAACGTAGTTCAAATCTGGCCCCAGACACTGTATATCTAGTTGTGTGACCCTGTGAAAGTCACAGTCTCTGCCTTAATCCACTGTAAAAGTAAATGGCCAATCACTCCAGTATCTTTGCCAAGAAAACCTCATGAAAAGTATCGGTGTTCCAAGAAGGTTCCAACAAATGACATTTCCATAGTGTCAACTGCATTTCATTAAAATGTTCTTAAATTTTTATTGAACAAAATGCTTTTCTTTATGCGATTATTTTTTGGTAAGTATAAAAACTGGAAACATTACTTTGAAAAGCCTTTGTAGCAACTGAAACTTTGAACAAACTGGGATGTTGCTACATGACAAGATATTATTTTGGTCAATAAAACAAGATGTGGGGAACACTACTTTCCAAACTGACAGTAAAAACATTTTCCTACCTTAAAAAATAAGGCCAATAGAGAACTCTTCAAATGTATATGTGCATGTGTTTGCATATGTATAGGGAAAAGGAGACAGTTTTTCTTGTAAGTATTAAGTGAGAATGCAATGGCACATATTTTAACATTTGAATGCTAAAGAAATTAACATGTACCACACTCAAGGATAACATGAAAACTTGTGAAGCATTCCATATTTTCATTCTCTTTTCACTCTCAGTCACTTACTGAGTCCTCTATCTGTCTCCACAACTTCTCTCTCTGTTGCCTTCTCTTTCATCTATAGATATCGCATCAACTCGGGCCCTCATCACCTCTTCCCATATTGTAGTAGCTTTCTTTTTATTTTTTTGGTCAAATATCAAATATGTATTTTTTTCTCTCCCCCAACTCTAACCTATCTTTCTACAATATTTTCACATTATTCTCAACTTTCTCTAGCCCCATTTCTACAATGCAAAGGACTTGTTCCTAGGTATGATCAACAGCACTTAGTAAGTACTTTACTATGGATGACATAATGTGCTGACCACTGAGGATAAAAGTCTTGCAGTGCATGGAATTTTAACTAATTTATAATTTAAAATTTAAAAATGATTTAATTATAATATAAGGCAATTTCCTTGAGGAAATAAAATAACTCTTTAATGAGGCCAAATGGTTCATTAGTGGAGGATGGGTCTTTGTATCCATGTATCATGTAAAGACCCTCAATGGGCTCTGACCCTCTCTCTTACAGGAAGGTGTATCCTCTTTCTGAATGAACTGACGGTTTGTCCCTTGGACCTTTTACCAATCAATCCTCATTGGTGGATATTCTGAAAGAGGAGATCGACTTAGATATCTCAATTCCTCCCTTATTACTTCATTAAAGGGAAGGTGGATTTTTACCAAATTATGTTGAAACATCCTACTTTCAAAAGCCTTAGAAAAAGAGTTTTTGATTACAGATAAGGGCTTTGAACAAAAGACAAAAGTTCCTAGGCCCAGTTCAAATGCCTTAAGATTTGTACTATTTCAGTCTGACACAGAAGACTGTTAAGGGTAAATTTAGGGTAGAGACTGAATATAAATTTAGTTGGTTGCCAGGGATTTAATTTCTTTTTTTTTTAATTTTAAAACCCTTACCTTCCGTCTTGGAGTCAATACTGTATATTGGCTCCAAGGCAGAAGAATGGTAAGGGCTAGGCAATGGGGGTCAAGTGACTTGCCCAGTGTCACACAGCTGTGAAGTGTCTGAGGTTAGATTTGAACCCAGGACCTCCCATCTCTAGGCCTGGCTCTCAATCCACTGAGCTGCCCAGCTGCACCCTAGGGATTTAATTTCTAAATCCCAATGAAGCATTCAAGTCAGAATGGAATTTTATGGTGGTTTATTTACAATTGAAGGAAGAAATTAAGAATGAGAGAGAGAGAGAAAAAGAGAATTTAAATATTTCCAGCCTGAGCTGGGCCAGCCAGGAGTTCAGAGGCCTTGGCCAAGGGGTTCTCCCCAGAAAGCCAAGGAAAAGGGGAGTCAGTCTTATCACTCACCACATGACCCCTCTGAATTGCTTCTCCAGGCTCGAGTTCTAGGGTCAACTACATCAAAGCTCCCTCCTCACAGGAAGTGATGAGAAATGTAAAGGCAGTTCTTTACATCACTTCCTGTGTCTCACATGTACCAATGGTGGCTTCAGCTTGGCTTAGGACAGCCCAGGGTCAGTTGTTTCGTTTGCCTTTAATAAATATTTTTTCTTGAAAAAATAATCTGGTTCCTGTCTGTAGAGAGTTCACATTCTGTTAGGAATTCCATCTCCTATCTTTGCACTTGCACTTTGCACTTGCACATGATGTTGCTAAATCCTAGAATGCTCCCCCCCTTGACTTCTCTCTCTCTCTCTCTCTTTCTCTCTCCCTCTCTCTCTCTCTGTCTCTGTCTTTCTGTCTCTCTCTCTTTGTCTCTGTCTGTCTGTCTGTCTCTCTCTCTCTTTCTCCTCTCTTTGTCTCTCCCTCTGTCTCTCAGTTTTTGAACTCTCTAAACTCTCTTTAAGCCTCAACCCAAATGTCATCTTCTATATGAAGTCTTTCCTCATTGTCCAAGATATTGATGCTCCCCATATCCAAACAATTTTGATTGTTTTTAAGTAGCATTAACAATAATAGCAACCATAATCATGATTATGGCCAACATTCATGAGGGTTTTAAGGTTTACAAAGTCTTTTCCTTGTATTAATCCATATGGACATATTGGTGTATATTTTTTCCCATTAGAATATGAGATCCTAGAAAATAAGGACTATTTTCTTTGTCTTTGTTATTCATTGTTCCAGCAGAACACACATTAACTAGTTCTTTTTGAGTGTTATTGGATTAAAATACTTTTTTTTCCAACAAACTCTGGCAATGTTTATTCATTTCTAAGCTAGGTGACAGGATTGTAAGAATGGTATCACCATCTATATTACTAGACTGTTATTAGATTAGAGGTTTGCTTCTAGGGACTTGGAAAAGAATTAATATCAAAATAACACTTCAACATTTAAATAAAATTCCAGGATTAACTTAATTTCCACAATCAACAACAAACTGGGATCATATTTTCATGTCATTAAGCATTCACATACAAATAAATGTTATTGTTTTTAAAGATATTTTCTGGAAATTCCCCCACAACTATCATCACTTCAAATGAAATTTTGGCTAAGCATTTAAAAACTGGCTGTCTTCTTGACTTGATTCAATTAGCTTCTTTATTCTTTTGCCCTAAGGTAGGAGACTTTCTATCCCCAGCAAGCAACATTGAATAATTGTGAATTGCAAACTAATAATTATTCAGAAATATCATTACCATGTGAAAAAGTTGTCAAAGTATTTGTCCAAAGTCTTTGTTTTGCCTGACTGTTATGTGAGTATTCTGTAGCCTGTAGCAAAACAAAACACAACAAACTCACACAGAAGGTCCTGAGTGAGGGTAGGAATGAGAGTGCTGTAGTCACACTAAAATTGAGTATTGCCCTGGGGAACATTCCTAGTGTTGTAGTCACACTAAAATTAAGTATTGCCCTGGGGAATTATAGTGAATATAAAATTCACATACACATAAAACACATTAAAAATGAACATTCCTTTTCTAAGTTTTAATTTTTTACAAAATTCTTCTTATGGCCCTTTCATTTATTATTCCTCCCCTGGCCAGGGTCCATATTTCATTTCCTGGGTGTCTGTCCATTCCTTATAGCAAAAATAAACAAAGAAATAAAAATTAAATAAATAAAGAGAGAAGGAAAAAAGAAATTCGCCAAAACAATAAACAACTTAATTTTGCAATATATGAATGCCAAAATTGTAGCCCCTTGCCTCACTAAAGAAGGGAGGAAGGAATTTTTTCTCATATTTTATAGTAATAAGTTTGGCTATTATAATTACACAGAATCCAAGAATAAGTTTTTGAAATCATGAGGATTAGGGAGAAAGCACACATGAATAATGTTTTCTATGGGGCATAAAATGAGCACTTATTGGTTAAGCAGCTATTCCTTCATATGCTAACTACATTTAAATTTCTGCATGTATTCACCCAATACATTTTGTTACCCAAAGAAATACTCTTGACTAAGTTGGCCCCAAAATGAGCCCTAGGGACACCTAGGTGGCCAAGACCAGTTCCCAAAGGATGTGTGATAAACCAGTCAGACAATAGGAAAGATAGGTTTACATTCTGTCCTTTCAGGGATAGTGAATCATGAGGCTTGTCTCCAATAGAAACAGGCCTATACTTATGTCCAAAACTCTCCCTGTTGACCCCTTCCTCCACTTTGCAAGCTGCCTATTCTCCCAAATCTTACCCTCTCTGACATAAGTATTAGCCTTCTAGTGCAACTCTAATATAAATTAAAATCCACTCACAATAGTTTGACTGCTATCAGTGGCAGATTCCACTGAGAAACCCCCATCAATGAACCCCTTTCACATCATGGCTTTGACAAGGACTTGGAAACAGTGACTAGTAAAGTAGATGCCCCATTTGATTTGGGGTGGAACATCATGCAGGATAAGCAGGCAGGGATACCTTGTGATCTGGGTGGCAGATGACATTGAAAAACTTATCAATCCATCAAGAACTTTCATTAAGTGCCTCCTATGTGCCAGGCACTAGGCTAAGCACTAGGAATACAAAAAAGGAGGGGAAAGAAGGTATCTGCTTAATGTAACTGATAATCTAAAGGGGGGAGGGGAATGACCTGAAAATAAATAGGGCAGTGCTCCTTTATACACAGCTTCACTGTCTGTGGTTTCAGTTATCAGAATTCGTCCCAAAACACTGGAAGTCTGCTTGTTGCAGTGCTCTGTCTTTAGCTGTGATCTCTTCTGCTTCTATCTCCTCCCTTTCTTTTCTCTAGGAGTTGGGGGGAGGGCAGGTGCTCAAAATGTTGAGCTGAGGGGCAAGAGCAGGGAGAGAAAGAACACATAAGAGTGTGTATGCATATGTGTATATATTACAAGGGCAATCTTTCTTTAGTTTTTTTTTCCTTTTTTTAACCCTTACCTTCTGTCTTGGAATCAATACTGTGTATTGGTTCCAAGGAGCAAGAGCAGTAAGGCTACACAATGTGGGATAAGCAACTTTCCCAGAGTTACAAAGATGGGAAGTGTCTGAGGCCACATTTGAATTTAGGACCTCTTATCTCTAGGCCTGGCTCTCACTCCCCTGAGCTACCCAGCTGCCCCCTAGAACATCATTTTTTTTATCTGATTCCTTACTTTCATTCACCCAACACCCACATAATCATTGGCTTTAAATGTTATTATAATCAAAAGCTATCAGTTCTACTTCCCCGTTTTTTATAGTGGTTAGCTTCTCTCAAGTCATACAGCATAACCCTGATATGTACATTGATCATTCTCACGTGGGCTATTACCTTAGCTTCCTGGTTTTGTCTTCCTTACTGTAATGGTGCTTCTCTAAGCTATCCTCTATTCAGCTGCCAAAATGTTACCCCTAAAGCAAAATTCTGACCATGTAACACCTCAACTCATTAGACTCTAGTATCTCCTTTGTGATTTTAAGATCAAATATCATTTCTTCTGTCTCATCCTGTATAATTATTGATGCAATAGTACTTTGCATAAAAATTACAAATAAGTATATACACATGGGGCAGAACCAAGATGGAAAAATAAAGGCAAGGATTTACCTGATCTCTCCAAAATTCCCCTCTAAGACATTAAAATAATGCCCCAAAATAAAATCTGAAGAGACAGAACCAGCAAAAGGACACAATGAAATAATTTTCCAGCCCAAGATGAATTAGAAATTGGCAGGAAAGATCTACCACTATGGAGAGAGTGTTGTACAACATAGCATGGGCCAATCCAGCTCAAGGCCACACTCAAACAAGATAGCAGCAAATCTTGGGAGCAACTTTTTGGCAGTGGTGGCTCCCAGAGATATCAGACCACACATGGTCAAGGATGTCAGACAATTGACTAGAAAGATAGTTGACGGGATTCTTTTCTGGCACTGGGTAAAGGTTCTGCTATGTTGATCAAACACAGTTCCCAGTTATAGTCCTAAGACATGAAGGAAAACTAGCACACTAGAGTGTGCCAGCCACAAGGGAATGAAGGGAAGGAAGAGGAAGAATAGAATAAAGTATCTCACAAAAAAAAAATGAGGCCAAATGAGAATTTATACTAGAGGAAAAAATGAGAGCACCTTACTTTCATTAGAATTGGTTAAAAGAAGGAATAACATACAAACTTAGCTGGGTATTGAAATCTGTCTCACCTGACAGGCAAGTAAGAGGGAAAGAGACTAGGGTGAGAGATGGAGGGATGGAGAGGTTGATCAAAGGATGGGCAAATTAGGGGAGGTTGTGGTCAGAAGCAAAACTTTTTTGAGGAGGGACAAGGTGAAAGGAGAAATCAAGAAGGATAAATAGGTAAATGTGGTATGGAAGAAAATAAAAAGTTAGTAATTGTATCTATGAACTCTAATGATGTATAATTTCTATAAAATCCAAGATTTAAAAATTTTTGATGGAATTTTCAGAAAAAGAAACTTGCTAACTCCTTGAATCAAGAAAGTGAACTGTTTGAAGAAAGAGACATAAAGAAACCTATACTGCATCAGAAGATCTAGAATAAACTGTGGGTTGTAATTGAATGAACTGAAGGGGTTGAACATATAATTTATTCTAAATGTAAACTCTTATGCCAAAGAGGACTTCCCCCTAATTGGCTTTTTGTCAATGTACCTACCAATCATTGGTTTTATACTCTCTCTCTCTCTCTCTCTCTCTCTCTCTCTCTCTCTCTCTCTCTCTCTCTCTCTCTCTCTCTCTCTCTCTCTCTCTCTCTCTCTCTCTCTCTTATTTCTATCTTATCTCCAACTATTGTAATTTCCTCTTAGAAAGTACAATATTGTATGCACTTTTAGTTAGAAGATCTTTAAAGGTATAAGCTGGTTATGTTAAATGATTCATTGGGGAGACTAGTCTCCCAAAGAATCACAGAGAGATGTAAAAGGGAATTCTTTATTCTCTTTGTCTATTTTGAATTAATCAATCAAGAAGCCTCTACTCAACACTTTGTTAGCTATCAAGTAAGAGAATTCACAAGTCATTTACTTAGAGAGCTCCACCCTTTTAACTCAATCAATCAGAAACTTGTGAATCCTTTTATAAAGTAAATGTTTGTGACAGAGTCCACATATCAAGTCTGGGAATAAAGAGTGGCCATAGTAATTATGTTTTAAAAATAAGGTCAGATTTCTGCAAGACTAGAGTAGTAGAGGCATTTTGGAATAAGAAACAAAGCAACATTCAATTTGACCAACATTCAAGTGTCTTCTACATATAAGGCACTGTCCTAGGGGAGCAAATATGAAAAAATTGTAGTCTAGGAAAGTAATATATTTACTTGTGGTTTTGGAGTCAGCATAGCAGAGTGGATTGAGAGGCAGTTTAGGATTCAAGGAAACCTGGGTATATGTATTCCCTCTAATACTATACTGTCAACAAGTATCATCTGATCTTTCCAGATCCCCAGAAGGCACTCTAAGACTATAAATTTCAGATTAGTGGTTGATCTACATTGATAATTTTCTCACCAAGATTGTCCTCTAACAATGTAATTACTAGTTCAAAATTCTTTAAATGTTAATTAAACTTCATTAGCTTTGTAGTCTATCTCTACCAACTCAGAATATACTCAAAGTTGATAACCACTAACTTTAAGCTTTTCAAAGTTGTCCGAGAAGCTGATTGATTTATCCACACTATCATAGTTAATATATTAGAGATTTTTGAATTGTAGTTTTGGTGACTATCAGTTTGATTCTCTACTATATCATTCTTTCTCTCATGATAAGTGCATAGAAGTACTCAAATAGAATTGTCTTAGAAGGTAATAGAATAAAAGAACTACTTCTAGCTAGGGAAGGACTCTCAAAATAGACTCTATGGAGGAAGTAGACCCCGAGTCTTCAGATTAGTATGGTAGAGCTGGCTCATATGAGCTCCAAGAGCCAATTGTTAAATTTCTGGCATGAGCATTTATACCTCAGAAACTAGCAAACCCTATAATTCAGAACTTGATATATAGCTTTGGTGATGTCCCTAACTTCAGAAATTCTTGGCATATATGTTAATAACATAAATTAAATGTAAAAAAAATGAGTCTTATATAAATAATCTCCCCTCAGGGAGCTGATTGTTAAATATATACCAAAGTCCCCTTGTCCTTAAAGGACAATAACTTTCAAGTGGTGAAGTAGTAATCCATTTTAAGCATGAGAGACAATGTTTTCAAATGCATGAACGAGAGAGAAGAGAGAAGGTTAAGTAATATCAATAAAAGGTTAAGAAATAAATTATTGGATTTGACTATAACAAAGAGTACACAGTGGGGAAGGCCATTAAATAAGGCTGAAATCAGAGAGTAGAATTGACTACTAGAAGTTAGTGTTTGATTTTTATTCAATAGTCGGTTGGAACTCACAAGAAATTTTTGAGCAGGAGAGCAATGTAATTAAATCTAAATGTGAGGGGGGAAATAAGAAATTAGTTTTTTCATACTTTCAATAAACATTTGCCATATTTGGAAATTATTATGATATTTTAAGGAAAGCCCTTATAAGTTAATAAAATGAATATCCAGAATACTATAACTATAAATAAAACTATAATAGAAAATAGGGCATGATGAGTAGACAAGCAGGAGAAATACAAAGTTACATGTAGGCAAGGAGGAAGGGAAACCTTCTTGGAAGAAGTAATAGTTGAGTTGAATAATAAACTATGATTAAAAATTAAACAATACAGGTGGAGTTGGAGATAAATAATCTAGGCATAGGAAAGGTAGTAAGGAAAGTTATAGAACAAAGAAAATATAGAATAAAGGATCACAGATTTAAAAGAAGACCCCAGGGATGATTTAGCCCAATATCTCATTTTAAAGATGAGTAAACTGGGGGCAGCTGGGTAGCTCAGTGGATTGAAAGCCAGACCTAGACTCAGGAGGTCCTAGGTTCAAAATTGACCTCAAATACTTCCCAGCTGTGTGACCTTGGGCAAATCACTTAACACCCATTGCCTAGCCCTTACCACTCTTCTGCCTTGGAACTGATACACTATTGAATTCCAAGACAGAAGGTAAGGGTTTTTAAAATAAAAAATAAAATAAATATGAGGAAACTGAGTCCCAGGAATTAGATATCTTGGGAATACATTAAATAAATAGACTGGAATATAGAGTAGAGAAGAAATTATTATGAAATAAGGAAATTAAGATGTTGTGGAGGGTCTTGAATGTTAAGTTAAGGAATTTATACTTTGTTAAGTAAATAGAAGCTAATGTGTATTAGGTAAGTATAGCATGGCAACTCTGGATCCTTATCTGAGATTTATTCTAAAGCAACAAATGGGATATATGCTATTGTAGTGCAAAATGGGGACCAGTAACCTAATGAGTCAAAGGAGATGTACATATAATTTCTCCTTTGATTATATGATCACCATTTTTCTAGAACGATAATGTCATTATCCTAGTAACATTGGCTCAAGGCTCTACAACATAGGATAGAGGTGATTCCTCATGAAAGGTAGAAAGTAAAATGCAAAAAAGTCCTGAGGAATAATAAGATCACAAATTTGGGTAGAGTTCCAAGAAAACTAGGAAGTCATTAAAAGCTATGAAGAAGAGGTTGATTTTGTGTTCACTAAAGGATGGAGAAAAGAAGATGATGTCATTCATGACATTTGAGGTATACTTCAAATGATTCAACATATTTAATAAACATGCCTGTGATATGCCAAGGACTTTTAAAGCCTTTCACAGAAAAAGATTTCTTAATGTTTTGTAGAATAATATGATTTCCTACAAGTTAATGTTTTGCTCATGAACCATTTTTCCTAAATACTTGTAGGGATAAAATGAATAGATATGAGGAACAAAGGCTTAAGGATACAAATCAAGAAACTGTAAGCATATAAAAAATATTTTAAGTTGAAATACATCAAAAATTTCTCCCAAAAAATCTTGATTCAAACAAAGGAAAATCCTTACAATTTTTATAAGGGCAAAGGAATATTTAAATGTCCAAGGATAGGAGGGTCATTATTGTCAGTTATTTAGGACTTTGATCCTGCTCTAAAAAACTATCTGGATGAATAAAACCTTAGAGAAGCAAATTTACTGGTGAGTCAGTAACTGAGGCTTACTAACTTGTATGGGGAAATTGATTACAAGTCTCAGTTTAATTTCTCTGGCCTTGAAAGCAGACATTCTAGGGTTCTGATATTTTGATCCTCTTGGTCCCTCCACTCTCAGTCTTGTGTCCCACTCTCACCCTAGCCAACTCTTGAGTCTTATTTTTCTTGTTCAAAGAGGCAGAACAGAATAGGTTTTAAATTCACATTTAGTTAAAATAAAAGTGTAAGGTATTTTTCAAAAAGCTAATGTTGGGATTTCTATATGTAGCTCATTACAAACAGAAGGAATTTGACTCATTTTGGCAAAGTAGATGCAACCTACAGAACTTGAATATGACAAAAAAAAAACTGATGAATAATCTGGAAATTTGGAGACAGATTAGTTCTATTAATCGTCAACCTCAGTGCTTCCTTGTATGGAAGTGACAGCTTTCTTTTATTGAAATCATATATTTAAAGCAAGAAGAGATTTTGTAGCTTACCAAATTCAATATCATTATTTTACAGATAAGGAAACTGAGGTATAGAGAGGTTAATTCACTTTCCAGGATCACAAATATACTGTCTTAGTGTCTTAGAGAAGGTCTGATTCAGGTCTTTCTGACTTGAAGCACTCACTTCTCTATTCCACATTGCTTCCTAGAGGTCCTATCAAACTGGGAAGTCTAAGAATGCTATTTTTATTTCTGTCATCTAAAGACCTCCCTAACTTAATTTGAAAATACTCATCAATAGCAAATTGGTCACCAGGTCTTGGGATCTTTTTATTTAAAGATATATCTTATAAACTGTATAGATGAAAATATGGAGGAGTTGTTTGGTAGATTTCACTGGGACCCAAGATAATGAAACTGGGAATCTGAAGGAGAAAGAGGAAGAAGGGGAAGGAGGCAAAATCAAATAAAGTTAACACTAATTCCAATAATGCCCCTTTACAGTTAAAGAAACAAACATTAAATAATTATAATAGATTCCTATTGGATAAAAATCAAACTATTTTACTCCAGAATTGTTTAGATCTTGCGTAAAGCTGTAACATATATTTTATTTTGAATTTCTGATGTTCTCTCAACCTAATTTGTATACTTCCACATAGTTTGAGAAGATGATTTCTTAGTTGCAATGAAAATAAACCTATATACCTTTGGACAATTTTTTTCCCTCAGTTAGTAACACCATGGTTGTAATATTTTAATAGGTAAGTAGGAAGCTGCCTGTACTCCTGAGGCTTTCTATAAATGAAAGTTGCTTTGTTATTTGAAGAAACAGCCCTTAGTTTTAAACAATTGCTCTGTTATTACTTGATGATCTCCCTAGAGAGCAGTTACTTCCAAATGACTAAATTCAGAGCTCAAATTAAAGTTTAATGTGGCTATAAACTATTAACATAACACAATATGGAAAGCCTTGCCTCCTCATTTATCCACAACTCCCACGGGATACCTGCGCCCTAAAATAAACAGAAGTAGATTATGAATGAGGCCCACCATTAGATCCATCATGCCCTTGGGAAACCTGGAAAGAATGATACATTTTGCTAACATTGGGCTGTTTTCAAAGAAGTTACTTCTTTTTTGTGGACCCTGTGGCACTGGGAGATTGTCAGCCTTCTCAATTAAAAAAAAAATCACAGAGAAATTGTCTAATCTGATTTATACTGGAAGATCTAAGTACACTAAATGATAAGGCCAGAGGGAGGCCTAGAAAATGGGACAAGCTTATCCTAGTTGGAAGTCCTACTACTGACTATATGACCCCAGGCAAGTTGACTAACCTACACTCTAGATCATTTTAAGAATATCAAGTTTCAGAAAAGGTGCTGACTTGCATAAATAGAAGGAATTTACCCATTTGCAATGGGTTCCCCATTTATAAATCAGTCTTCAAGTTTACACAAGCAGATTCACTGCAAGAAAAATGAAAGAAAACTGAACCTGTGATTTAAATGACCATTTCTCTCATCTTCCAATATAAAGTACCCCAAAAATTCCAGTGCCCTTTTCGTGCTTTAATAGTGCAGCATAAAAATGCACTAAGCCTTTTGGGTTACCCTGTATGTGTACTAATTTCACCAATCTGGTTCTGGGGTGGGTTTTTGACCTGGAGAGGGTGAATTTACCTTCATCCTTTTTTTTTCTGATTTTTAATTTTGTTACCACCAGGAAGTGGTAGTGCATATATTCATGTGGTTTGAGTGATCTGAAGAAGAGGTCAGTTTTGCGATTTTTTAGCTAGGAGAAAACTTAAGAGTTCATATGGGCCAAATTCCTCATTTCACAGATGAAAAAATTGTGGCTCCTTATATTTGAAGCAACTTGCCAGGTGTCTCAAAGCTTATTATAGTGAATTTTCAATCCTATCCAATAACAGATATTTTCTGAAAGTAGTTTAAAAAGAAATGTGAAGAGGTAGACCAGTCCCTCCTCAAAATAGGGAGTTTCCTAAGTAATCCAATTTAGTGTGAAGAGGTTCCTCACTCAACCTGATGGATTTATAGAGCCCAGGCCATCATTTAATGACTAGCTGTCTGAGAGTGAGCCACACTGCAGATGAAACTTTAAGAACCAAAATGCAGCTCTGAGGAGAGTCTAGAATAAATGCTTATTATATGGAAGAGAGTTCTATTTGAAGGAAGAGCCCAGCTGCAAGAATTCATTTTTCTCTTTAATATCTTCCAGAGGAAACCAATTTGGGGGAGATAGGGTATTCCTGGTGGCCTATCCTTGCCCCACCACTGGCATATCTTCTCAGCAAAAGCTGATAGTAAGAGGAATCAAAGTCCAGTTGTGAAACTGTCACCAAGAGAAGTCATGAGTTCAGAACCTGGAACTAGGATCTTCCTTCAGAAATGACAGGTCAGAGAGTGGATATCCCTGCTAGTCTTAAGATATGAGCTCCAGTTCCTTTCAAAAGTGCAAAGCAATATCTTAGGTGAGGGTGTCAGCTAATTCAAGGGTCCCACTGTAACAGAATCTGGCAGGTACACAAGGAACAATGCAAATACATTAGAAGAAAATATCAGGGAATGTGAATTGTACTGGCCGTTTATCTCTTGTTGGTATGCCTTTCTACCTGTAAACTCTGTCTATTCTTTCCATTGACACTAGATCTATTTTTGGGAAAGGATGGCTTGATTTATTCCCGAAAAGCAGCTATGTTGCCACTATTTTTACAGTGAATTTCAGTAAGAGCCTTTGCTTTGAGTTAATTGTGTCTGCTTAATGACCAAGGACAAGTTAAATACATAGGTCAACGGTGATGAACTTTTCATTTTCTAATTTCCAGAAACTTGTTAGAAAGCATTAACTAATATTAGAGATGACAACAGAGAGAGAGAGAGAGAGAGAGATTTTAAGAAGAAAATTTGAAATGATACAATGCAAAGAGTACTTGTTTTGCAATCAGAGGATATGAGTTCATATCCCACCTTTGCTAAGCATTATCTTTTTGACTTTAAGTATAACTTTCTGGATCTTGGATTCCTCACCTACAATATGAAGGAGCTGGACTAGATGAACTTTCATGCCCCTTTCAATTCTAAATCTATGCTGCTGTGATTAGCTATTTCTTAATTCTACCTTTCTTTTCAATTGCAGTCATCTCCCTATAGCCAAATACTGCATACTCCTCTTTATCCTAAAATAAGGACATTTTCTTTTTTTTTTACAATGATTTATTACAGTTATTTTTTGTTTTATTTCATTTTCAATGAAACAAACTTTCTCTCACCATGTATCTGTGGCAATTTCTCTATCTGAATGGACCTGGCATGCCCTCTATCACATCCAAATTTAGATATTGCCAGAGCATGTCAGAGACTTTATGTTGAAAAAGGCAAACTGTCTTTTTGGCCAAATGGTTAATTCTTTGACACAGAACTCGGACATTCTACTGCTCTAACCATATACTCTCTCTGCACCTTTATTTTCATGTTCCCCTTTCACATGTTCATTTTTCTCCCCTAGCCAACTGTTAAACCTTATCCATCACATATATAGAGAGGTACCATGTTATCATAGAATGGTTCTGGGACTTGGATTTCAAGGGATGAGCAAGTAATTCTACCACATCTAGGACTTGTTTTTAATCTTTAAAGTAAAGGGATGTGGTTATATGGCTTCTAAGAGTCCTATTTCTGTCTTCTTTATATATTTAATATTTTTTTATATTGGTCATTGTTATAAGAGCAAAGTTATACATAACCAAAACCCCAAAATAAAACCAAACATACACTGATGTGAGATACAACTCCAACAGTTCTTTCTTTGGAGGTAGATAGCATTCTTTGCCATAAATTTCTCAGTATTGTTCCAGATCATTGCATTGCTGAGAGTAGCAAAGTTTTCACAGATCATCATCATCTAACATTGCTGTTATTGTGTATAATATTCTCCCAGTTCTGCTTATTTCTCTCTGTATCAGTTCCCACAGGTCTTTTCAACTTTTTCTGAAATCATCTTGCTTATAATTTCTTTTAACATTATAGTATTCCTTTATCAACATGGGCTACAATTTGTTCAGCCATTTCCCAATGGGTGGACATCCCCTAAATCTAATTCTTTGCCACCCCCCAAAAAAGAGTAGCTATAAATATTTTTCTACAAGTAAGTTCTTTCCCTTTTTTATTATCTCTTTGGGATACAGACCCATAGTGACATTATCAAATCAAAGGGTATGCACAATTTTATATCCTTTTGGGTATAATTCCAAATTGTACCCCAGAATGATTATATCAGTTCACAACTCCACCAACAATTAGTGTCCCAATTTTGCCACATCCCCACCAACATGTATCACTTTCATTTACTGCTATAATGATTAATCTAATAAGTTTGAGGTGATACTTCGTTGTTTTAATTTGCATTTCTCTAATCAAGAGCCATTTAGAACATTTTTCATATGATTATTGATGGCTTTAATTTCTTCCACTGAAAATTGCTTGTTCATATACTTTGACCATTTGTCATTTGGGAAATGGATTATATTCTTAAAAACTTTATGTAGTTTATGAGAAATTAGACCTTTATCAGAGATATTTGTTATAAATTTTTCCCAGTTTGTTTCCCTCCTAATCTTTGTTAGATTAGTTTTGTTTGTACAAAAGCTTTTTAATTTAATATAATCAAATTCTTCATTTTACATTTCTGTAAATGTCATATTAAAAAACACAAAACACAAAAAGAAAAAACTTTAAATAAAAGTTTATTAGGGGTTTTTACATATATATATATTTTTTTCCTCTATGTCTTGTTGGGTCATAAATTCTTTCCTTAGCCAAAGATCTGCCAGGTAAAGTATTCTGTGTTCACCTAACTTAGTTATGGTATCATTCATTTTATCTAAATCACATATCCATTTGATCTTTTATTGGTATAGGGTGTGAGATATTGATCTATACCCAGCTTCTGCCATACTGTTTTCCAATTTTCCCAGCAGTTTTGGTTAAAAAAGAAAAGAGTTCTTATTCCAAAAGCTGGGATCTTTGGGTTTATCATATACTAGGTTGCTAATTTTATTTACTTCTGAATGTTATCTAATCTACTCCACAGATCCATCATTCTATTCCTTAGCCAGTACTAGATTGTTTTGATGATTACTGCTTTATAGTAGAAATTGAGAACTGGTACTGTTAGACCTCCTTCCTTCACAATTTTTTTCATTACTTCCCTTGATATTCTTGACCTTTTGTTCTTCCAGATGAATTTTGTTATTGTTTTTTTTCTATTTCTATCTTTTTTTTGTCTTCTGTGCTTTCTACAGGACCAATCTGATTTGTATTATGGAAGAATACAGGATCACAAATCTGAATCTAGGAAAGACATCAGAGGTGAATTAGACCAACAATCTCATTTTATAAAGGAAGAAACTGGGGCTCAGTTAAATTAAGTAACTTGCCCCAAATCATACATCGATAATTGGTGTCATAGGTGAAATTTGAACACAGGTTGTTTGACTCTACAACCAATGTTCTTTCAGATTAAAAGGCTACTCACAAATGACATTAAATTATATCATTATGTTATAACAATAAATTATATTAAATTATGTACATTGACTTCTGGATCCAAAGCCTCTGAGCTTTGCTATTTAACTGTTCTTGAAACAATGATGGGTTTTTTTCAAGTAACTTTCAAATTGAACTACATAGGTAGTTCAGAGGACTGTGTTTTAAACCTATGCATTCCGCATATGGAGAAGCCAATCCAGGGTCTTAATTCAACAACTGTTTATTAAAAACTTGATTTGGTCAGGCAACTCTCTGAGACTATAAATTGCAGAACAATTTATATTAGAGATTCCTCACCAGGGAGTTCTCTATAATAACGAAAGAAATCCTGAGCAATCAGAGGTTTGAGGGTTGGGGATAAGGAAATGGGGATGTAGTTCCAGGGTCTGTGCTAAGCACTGGGGATCAAAAGGAAAAAAAAAAACCAACAATCTTTGCCCTCAAATATATTGCATTCTGTTGGGGAATAATCTTGGAAAGTTATATGTACAAAGATGTGAGTGAATAATGAGATACATGAATAGTAAAGACAAAGTAATGGGGCTTTAGCAATCAGGGGATTAGAAAAGGCATCACGGGGGTGGTAACCCATGAGCTGAGTCTTGAAGTATGGCTTCTGATTGGTAAAGGTAAGGAGAGAGCGTATTCTAGGCATGGGGGAAGAACTTGTTCAAAGGCAGGGAAGCATCCTTTAGGCTTGACACTGGTTTAAGCAGCTTTTCATACACTTTCTATCTAGATACCTTTGGTCATCTTGCTAGGTTTTTTTTTCCTCAAGAATTTATCACAACTGCTTATTTTCCAAAGTAGATTATTGTTCCATATACAGATTCTACTCTTTACATACCTATTCTGCATAAGCATCAACAAATGAATTTGGGCTGCCAGTTGGTCAATGGCAAGATTTCAGGCCCTTCTATTTGTGTAGGGTTTGTAGTTGGGATGCGTATTTAAGTTTTTTTAAAAGGTGCAAAAGATAAATATCTATGAATTGCTGAAGACTGAGCAAAATGTAAAGTTGCTAAGGGTTACTTTATTTGTGACAAAATGTCACTTTCTTACATGAGGTCTATCCAATTTCAACATGTCTGAAGACATAAGCCACAAGATGGCGGTGTGTTCACACACCCTAGGAAAAAAATCTATTATTTTACTAAATTTATTCTGTTAATGCAATTCAAAAGACAATGAATACTTAGGAACCAGATAAACTTTACCATTTTTTGACTTGATTTTTCCTTTATACAAGTACATTTTATGTGTCTATAATTCTGCATATGTCATTCAGCTTTCAATTGCTTGCAAAAACATGAAGACACTATAATATAAAATATATGAACCCTATAAAATATATGAACCCTTTTAAAAATCATAGATTTTTTTAATGGAATGGACTCTTTGGGTTATCTACTTTAATCTCAAATTTCCAAATTACTAGGCTGAGAGCAATAAAAGCGCAACTCACTGTTTACTTTGGCCTTGTGACTATTTCTGACCCTCAATTTCTTCATCTTTGAATTAAGAAATTTAGAATTAATGATCTATAGGATTTTTTTGTTGTTATTGATAGCATATACCATAAGCCAGCATTATGTGACTCCTGTAAGATTACACAAAAAGTAAGTGCAAGTATTGGGACTAGAATTTTCTTCTCCTGTCCCCCTCCAGTTTAGTCTCTCCTAGAAATATTTCCTAGACCCTATCTGACCCAATGGGCCACTCAGTCTGTAGTCCAGAGAGCAGGCTACTAGTCTAGATAGCTATGTAAACCTTGAACAAGTCAATTCACTTTTTTGAGTTTCACTTTTTTTCATTTATAGAATGAGGATGTTGAAACAGGTCTTTAAGTCCCTTCCACTTTTAACCTACAATTCTCTCCACCACAGCCAAACTGCCTTTTCTTTCCGTAGTAGTATTTCTCAGTTCAATTAAATTAAAAAAAAAAAAAACAATGATCAGGTCCAACACACTATGCTGGGCATTGGAGAAACAAAGGCAAAAGAGGAAAATAGCCCCAGTCCCTAAGGAATTATTAGGAGGCTAGCAATGGGACAGTGGGGATATATTATACAGATAAAGACCACTGGCTCTAGATTCAGGAGACCTGAGTTCAAATCTCATTTGTGCCATACTTAGTTACTATGTGACCAGAAGGAGATCACTTAACCTCTCTGAGTCCCACTTTCTTCTTTTGTAAAACAAGATAATTCCTGAGGTACTTTTTAGTTCTGAATCTCTAAAATCAAGGAAGAAAGAATATTAGAGTTATTGTGTAATTTCTTCTCCTTCCCTACACATACATACACACACACACACACACACACACACACACACACACACACGTTTTCTGGCTAAGTTACCTATGGTTGCTATTCAAGCTTTTATACTAATTTGAGCCTAAAGATACCTATCTTTAAATCTTACTCAGTGTACACGTTCCCACTTGACACATGTCCCACTTTCTTCTCTGCTGTCAAGGTTATCCATGCTCAAAGGAAAAGATAAATATTTTTAAGTTTCAGGAAATCCTCAAACTTCACTGTTTTTTGCTGGTAAGAAAAAAAAAACTAACCTTAAACCCTTCCATTTCAATTTTCAAGTTTTTTGTTCATTTCTTTGTTTTTTATCTTTCCTTTCTGTAGTCTTATATGAAATTAAAAGTGAAAACAGAAAAGGATAGAAAAGGTAGTTCATAAGAGGGAATAGAAAAAAGAGACCTAAAAATACCTATACACTTTGATCAAGCATGGAATAATTGAAAAGTTAAACAAATACCTCTAAAATGAATGATATGAAATGTTTTAAAATCATGAAAGAAATATAGTCACTTTAACAGTTTATCAAGGAATCATATATTTAGAACTAACATAAATTTTAGAGGTCATGTAGAATGAATTCTCATTTTTTCCTTTTTTTAATACATGAGGGAATGACTTGTCCAAACTCACATAGATAGTAATTGTCAGAATTTATATTTGTGATCAATTGATATTTAATAAGGAGGTCAAAGATCCAACAAGAAATATTGTATGTAGATCCTTAGATATGGAAGCAGGATGACTTAATTTGAATGCTGTCTTAGCTATTTACTAGCTCTATCACCCTGGGTAAGTCCCTTCCCCTCCTTTTGCATCAAATTTCTCATCTGCACAATGATTAATAGCTTAGAAGGTGCCTTCAAGAATTATATGTATGATTCTATAGATCTTTGTCAATGAAACATGAAAGATTCTGAGTGTTTGCTCATGGATAATTTCTTTAATATGTTGTTTTCTTTCTCTAGGGTTTTGTGTGTGTGTGTGTGTGTGTGTGTGTGTGTGTGTGTGTGTGTGTGTTTAATCTCTCCTTTCAAATACCCCTGAAGGAGAAATATTCCCATCTTTATATATCTAGGGACTAACAGCCTTACAAGTTGAACTACTCAAACTCATAAAGTCATTTGCTCAGAACAAGTTCTTGACATATTTTCAGATTCCCCAGTAGTTTTCTTTTATAGATATATTGACCTCTACTATGAGACCTATTTGTCTCTCAACAAACACTTGCTCTCACCTTCTTTTCTCCCCTTGGTTCTCTTCTCAAGCACTTTCTTGCTGAAGAAAGCTCTAATCAAGAAAAGTGTACTCTTCAGAGCACACAGGTGAAGGACAGGGTGGGGGCTAAGGGAGTATTACTTGCAGTGGAGTGGGAAGAAGAAGGAAAATCTTTGAAAATAAAACAACTTCAAATGTATCAGTTCTAATACCAGCAAGATATCACATACACACACACACACACACACACACACATATATATATATATATATATATTTTTTTTTTTTGGAACCAAGGTTTGCTTTTGCATTATTTTTTTCCTCTTTGCTTTATTACATTGTCTTGAAATAAATTTCCTAAAATCATTGAAAAACATTTTTTTTTAAATTAGTGGCAGCCTTATATAGTGGATGAAGGGAACCTCAGAGCAGGAAGCCTCAGGTTCAAGTGCTGTCTCTTACATATTCTGTGTATGACCATGGGCAAGCTTCCAAAGCTCAGTGCCCCCAGGCAACTATAAAATGACAAAGGAGCCACTGTTCAGTATCAAAAAAGTTTCCATACTGTTACCTATAAAAACCCAGATCAATGATGATTTTTTTCCCAAGAGTTGGTATCTGAGTTCTGTAAACATACAACTTCTGATCTTTGAGGAATATATGAAATGTCTTTCCTGTCTCTTTCTCTTTCCCTCTCTCTATATCTCTCTCTTTCCAAATATTATTTCTACTTTTCTACCTTAGAGAGTAAATTCTTTCCTTCTCTCCAGTTTTATATATTTCTATATATATCTATATGTATATAGATATATATCTATAAAATGTATAAGATTTTTGAGCAGTTAAGTGGTAGAACACTGGGCCTAAAGTCAGGAATACGTTCAAAATAAGTTCAAATCTAACCTCAGGCATTTATTAGCTATATGACTCTGGGAAAGTCATTTAACCCTGTTTTCCTCTGAGTTCATCATCTGTAAAATGAGCTGGAGAAGGAAATGATAAACCACTTTCTTTGCTAGTAAAATCACAAATGGGGTCATGAAGGGTTGACACGACTCCACAAAAAGGCTGTTATTTCTTTTGTTTCCTCACACTTTTAACTCTCTCCATCTCCACTTACTAATTGAGCTAGGGTTAAAATTACACTAACATATACTGCTTTAAGTTGGTGTTTGTGCTTTGGTTTACTAACCCTCATTCTCCAGTTTGAGTAGGAGGAAATTGAATCATGAAAGTCTAAATCCTTGAGAAAATAGTCCAACTAAATTATTAATACCAGAAAGAGTGGAGGTTGGAAATGTCTTTGCAAGAGAAGACCTGTGTAGGTGTTAATGGTCATTTATGCCTAAAGTAACATTACACTGTGTAAATCCTGTGAAACAGTAAGTAGATTCTAAAGCCATACCAACCTTCTGTTGGGGGTTAAGTTGGGTGTCCAAAATCCAGCAGGATGACCTCATCTTTTAGCTTTTCTTCACAGGGTCCTCAGCCTTACTTTAGGGAACCATTAAAACAAATGATATTTATGTTCAAAAGGGGAAAATGACTTCAACTTGGCAAACTAAATTTTAGTGCATGTTTTTAAGTTCTGAATGGGAACATGCTTCTCCCAAGAACTGAGGGGGTGATATAGGAATGTGCACTTTAGATTGAGAATTTGCATCTCCTGGTTCAGGAATCACATCTGTTTAATGTGCTTTGTATAGTACCTTGTGTAGGTGTTTGATAAATACCATCTGATGAATTTGCATAATATCTCTTCAGTGAAAATTGCCTCAAATAACATCATTATGAATCAGGTATATGCAGTTAAATGAATATGACTGATATATTTAAGGGAACAAGAAAGAAATGTTGGCTAACATATGTCAGGCTTAAAACACTGTTATTGATTTTAGATGCATTTTCATCAACACAGTCATTCATTCAACTAGTCAGCCAGCCATCAAATAATTACTAAGTGCCTACTCTGTGTTGTGGGCAATTAGGTAGAGCATTGGCTAGAGCACTAGACCAGGAGTCAGGAAAACTCATTTTCTTGACTTCAAATCTTGCCTCACTGTGTGACTCTGGGTAAGTCATTTCACTCTGTTTGCCTTAGTTTCCTCACATGTAAAATTAGCAAGTGAAGGAAATGACAAACCACTCTAGTATCTTTACCAAGAAGAGTCCCAAAAGATGTCACAGAAAGTTGGATATGAATGAAACTACTCAGCAACAGCATTGTGGAAAGTCAGAAGCAGCAAAGAGTAGAGAATAAAGAGCTGGCCTTGAAACCAGGGAGCTCTAATCTCATGTTTTCCCTTTGACCCTGGACAAATCGCTTAACCTCTCCCAGGGTTTTAAGGAACTTTCTAAAATGATAAGTTGCAGAAGAAATATTATCTTACACTGGTAGAAGAAGCTCTTCATTAGTGTTCTCTACAATGAGATCCCAAGTCCAGTTCCTATCCCTCTGAGTAAGTTAGCTCAGTGCTCAGTACCAGGCAGATAAAAGTCAAACTATCTTCACTCTCAAGTATCTTACAGTCCCCCTGGAAATTCAGTACAATATATACACAGATGAGTAAATAAAAATATAAACAAAGTAATTTTGCTACACAGAGAAAGCACTATAGCTGGCGGTAGCCCCTGAGCTGAGCTTTAAAGGAACCTAGAGAATTCAAAGGGTAGATGCTAGGAGGGAGCACATTCTAGGCATGTAGGAGATAGCCTTTGCAAAGTCATAGACTTCCTGAAGGTCTTCAGATGCTACCCTGCTTCTGATGTGATGCTATTGTTTTTTCCTTGTCATATCACATTGCATTACCCAGTCTACTACCTTGGTCCCCATTGCTTGAGAGCAAGGCATGTTATACTTTTTTCCCCCAATAAGGTTTTTCAGTATCCTTAAGGGGGTTAGAATAAGTTGTATCTGATAGTGGCTTAAGGCCTCCACTCTTTATCCCCTTAATTGAGGGATCCCTTTTACCTCAGTTACATTTAAACCCTTAAAATTCAGTGGCTTTTACAAAATATTTACTTCATGTTACAACAAGAACAAACAAACATTCTTCTCCCAACTGCTGGGGTAGGGGGGCATAGTCCTTCCCCTTTTGCAACCTCAGTCATTGAGGAAGGTAAGTGTATTAGATTCATAGTTTGGCTCAATTTTTATGGGATATGATTCCACCAAGTTCTAAGTCAAGACAAAAACAACAACAAAAAGAACAGCCATGAAATGCAAATTAGTATTTTGACCTTCTCAGGATTTTCCTGGTAAGTTGGCAACAACATCTGGTCAATGTTCTTGCCAACGTCATCTATGACTGGAGCTCCTCAGTCTGGGGACTCCTTTGAATCATCAGCACCATCATCATCATCATCATCATCATCATCATCATCATCATCATCATCATCATCATCATCATAACAAGAATAGTAATAGTGTTTACTCTGCTCCTGATACTATTCTAAACACTTTATAATTATTACCTTATTTGATTTTCATAATAGCCCTGGAAAGAAGTAGAGGCTATTATATCCTCATTTTACAGATGAGGAAGCTGAAGCAGAGTTTAAATTATTTGCCCAGTGTCATACTAGTAAGCCTCTAAGGCTAGACTTGAACTTAGGCTGTCTTGTCTCCAGGGCTAGTATTCTATACCCTCTATCACCAAATTGCTACAGCAGTCTAAGCCAGAACTTAAAAGGATATATAACAGTGCAAAAATCCAAGCCTGCTTCTTAAGAACACAAGACCTATAGGGCTGAAGAAAGATGGAATTTTTCCTTCTTCACATTCCACTTAGTGGTATTTATTCTATGGATGAACAAGAGCTTCATCTTCTGGACAGAGAGAGAGAGAGAAAGAGAGAGAGACAGACAGACAGACAGACAGAGTCAGAGAGAAGAAGAAGAAGAAGAAGAAGAAGAAGAAGAAGAAGAAGAAGAAGAAGAAGAAGAAGAAGAAGAAGAAGAAGAAGAAGAAGAAGAAGAAGAAGAAGAAGAAGAAGAAGAAGAAGAAGAAGAAGAAGAAGAAGAAGAAGAAGGAAAAGATGAAGAAGAAGAAAAGAAGAAGAAGAAGAAGAAGAAGAAGAAGAAGAAAAAGAAGAAGAAGAAGAAGAAAAAGAAGAAGAAGAAGAAGAATGAGGAGGAGGAGGAGGAGGACAAAAGACAGAGACAGAAACAGACTGAGAGGTAGAGAGAATGTCAGAGTCATCTATGTTAAATGGGGATACCATCAGTCAGGAGCAAGCCTCCATCGTAGGTGATTTGGGCATATATAAAACATTATTAAAACAAACTTGATACCAAGACTTAACACCTTTGGCATCTCCTTCTGGGATGCCCTAAAATACACTATGATTAACATTCCTTGATGACAGACAGTAACAACACAAATGACAAATGCCTCTAATGTTCTTTTTAGCTTTTATGTCCTGTGATGTTAAACCATAGAAGAGAGTCTCTACTCTTTCTTAGCTCTGACCCCTTTCTCTAGAAATGCTAAGAGAAAGATTGCCAAGGAAGTCTTTATTCAGGCAGAAAAGATTTGAGGGTTCTATGGAAGATAAATGGTTTATGTAATGTGTTAGAGACACATTGGATTTGGGTGAGAAAAAGAAAGAAAATACCAAAACTCTTTTCAGGTAATCTTTAGCCACATATCCAGTCGGAAATGTTCTTGGAAGCCTCATAAGATTATTCTTTTCAGGAGTAAGAAATTAGGGTTGTACCAGGAGAACATTGTACACAAGAGACAAACACACTGTGGTATCATCGAACGTAATGGACTTCTCCATTAGTGGTGGTGTAATGTCCCTGCACAATCTGCAGGGATCAAGGAGAAAAAAACACTATCCAAAAGCAGAGGACAAACTGAGGGAATAGAAACACCAAGGAAAAGCAACTGCCTGACTACAATGGCTGAGGGGACATGACAGAGGAAAGACTCGGAGCGAACACTCTGATGCAAATACTAACAACATGGCAATGGGTTCAAGTCAAGAACACATATGATACCAGTGGAATCACACGTCGGCCACGGGGGGGGGTGGGAGGGAGGAAAAGAAAATGATCTTTGTCTTTAATGAAAAATGCATGGAAATGATCAAATAAAATACTATAAAAAAAATAAAAAAATAAAAAAAAAGAAATTAGGGTTGTGGATTTTAAAATTGTATCATATGTAAAGAAATTTATTCATATGCTTCTTTTTCCATTACATGGTTTTTCTGCTTTAAGTTACATAGGTTTTTTTTTTCAAAATAGGAATAAAAAATTGTCAGAAAAGTTTTCTACTTCCTGACTTAATCAAATGAGATAATAATTGTAATGCCCTTAGCACAGTATCTACCACATAGTAAGTGCTATAAAAATGTTAGCTACTGTTATTAGCTATTAATATTAATTAAAGCTCATTTTATGTGTGGGAAAGACAGGATTGCCAAGGGGATGGGATGCTTGTTCTTAAGAGTATGTTAGAGTCTTATATCGAGCATTTACTAATTGCATGACCTTGGTCAAGAGACTTAACCTCTCTCTGCCTCAGTAAAATCCCCAGAGTTAACTACAAAGTTAGAGTGATTGCTAAATCGTGAATCCTTTAGCTAATGGGGATTCATTCTCTTTCCAAAACATAGAACACTTGTAGAAAATGACAGGAGTTACCCAGATATGCTGGGGAAGAGTGATACTCTATCAGGTTGCCCTGAGTTTTAGCAAAAGAATCTGTGAATTTACACCATAAGTTTAGATGTAGAACAAGATTCCACAAATCTGTCCTACAAGAAATGATCCATCTATTTTAATTTTAAATTTTGTTGTTATTTCAGTTGTGTCTGACTCTTTGTGACTCCATTTAGGAATTTCTTGGCAAAGATACTGGAGTGATTTGCCATTTACTTCTCAGCTCATTCTACAGAAGAGAAACTGAGGCAAACAGGGTTAAGTGTCTTGTCCATGAACACACAGGTCATAAGTATCTGAGGCCAGATTTGAACCCAGGAATATGACTCTTCCTCACTACAGGTCTGCCAGCATTCTAATTGTCCTAATTTTACAATTAGATTAAAATGAAAGAAAAATACTTCATTTTCACATAAGGCTTGATTGACTGAGAACACCATAACCAAAGAATCCAGTGGCCAATTTTTAAATAATGAATCAGGACTCCAGAAAGTCTGTAGTGAAACTAAGCAGATGAATTAATGAATATCCATCTATATCTTTATGACTATCATCTATATCTCTACTTTATATTAATGTCCAAATCTATATTTACATCTATGACTCTGTCATCTGTCCCTATACCTCTAGCAGTAGATATGAATCTAACTACAGATGTATGTAGTTCTAGTGATACCTAGTGATGCCTTCAAGAGTAGATAATTGCATGTTTCCTTGGGATTTCAACAAGAGTAATGCTTTGTCAGAGTTTTTATACTACATCCCATTTCTTCATCTGGGCAGGAATTGCGATTTAATCAGTATGAATCCCCTGTACTGAGGCCAACTTCAATCTATCTATGAATGAGGAAAGTAAGCCAAAGAGGATGCCTAAGACAGCCAGTAAGTAACTTGAACAGGACAATATGATTAGTAAGCACAATGTGGAATTTTATTCCAGCCCTTCTTGATTCTTCTATCATGCTACATTGTCTCTAATTGGAAAATGTTGTTACTCAGCTCTAGGTATATATAGTTGGTAAATGTTTAACTGGCTTTCTGAGAAAAAATATACGTTCCACAGTTTTAATCTTAATATGCCTTATTAACATTGCCTCCATCACTTTTTTCAAGTCTAAAAATCAACAACCAATAACAACAATAAATCAAGCCCTGATATGTAGTGTCTGCCAACTTTCAAGCCATAGATGCCCACACTGAAAATTTAGCAATCAGCTCCTGGGCCAGTTATAACTGGTTCCAGCACATCTCTGCTTTAAATCCACTGTTCAGGTAAGTTTGGAAAATTAACTGAGAATATCATAATAATCTTTCTTTTTTTAAAAACCCTTACTTTCAGTCTTAGAATCAAGTATTGATTGGGTATTGGTTCTAAGGCAGAAGAGTAGTAAGGGCTAGGCAATGGGGGTTAAGTGACATGCCCAGGATCACACAGCAAGGAACTGTCTGACATCATATTCGAACCCAAGGCCTCCCATGCCTGCATCTGGCTCTCAATCCACTGAGCCACTCATTTGCCCCCCATATGCACCTTTCTTGCTAATTAAGGATTGCCAATTCAACTAGAGCAAGAAAAATTTAGTTGAAACTAAATTTGGAAGAAGGAGAAAGCAAGAAAAATATCTCTTCTTTTCTTATCTTTTCTCATTTTATTTTTCCTCTTCTTTCCTTCCTTTTCTTCTCTTTCATCCTAGATCTTTTGGCTAGAAGGCTGCCTCCCCCTCAATTGCACCATCCTGCCTCTAATTTAAGCTAATTGCCCTTTCAAAGTAAGTGCAGTTTGACTCATTTTCTAAGAGCCAAGACAGTTATGTCACTCTATCAGGATTTTAGGAGTGCCTTGAGATGTTTGGGGGTGTCTCCTTTCTAATCTATCCAGGTCAAGTTCTCATGTGCTAGTGACTAATTGTACTTAACATTATTTTTACAAGGCTTTTTTTATTTCAAGGATCTAACAGGCATGAATAAAAGTATAAACATCCTCTTCCAGCACATCAGAGGTACACTGTCACCCTATTTTATCTGTCCCATCTTGATCACTGAGGAGAGTGGATTCACTCTTAGCTTAGATAGCTTTTACCTAATATTGACTTTACATCCAGATGTGACATGACTGCCAGATGAGTTCTTGCCTCAGGTACTTCATAACTGAGTACTGAAGATCACTGCTAAAAGTCATTCCTTGGAGAATTGTTGCTGAGCTGTCTGTAAAACTTGAATGCTAGGATATTGTTTTTTCCATTTGAATAAGTTTATTTAGTCAATTTAGAACATTATTCCTTGGTTACAATAATCACATTATTTCCCTCCCTCCCCTCCACCCACTCTTCCTGCAGCCAACATGCAATTTCATTGGATACTACTTGTTTCCTTGATCAGAACCTATTTCCATGTTGTTGTTTGCACTAGGATGTTCATTTAGAGTCTACATCCCCAAACATATACCTTTGACCCATGTATTCAAGCAGTTGTTTTTCTTCAGTGTTTTTACTCCCACAGTGTTTCCTCTGGATGCAGATAGTGTTTTTTCTCATAGGCTCCTCCAAGTTGTTCAGGATCACTGCATTGCCACTAATAGAGAAGTCCATTACATTGGATTGTACCACAGTGTATCACTCTGTGTACAATGTTTTCCTGGTTCTTCTCCTCTCACTCTGGATCAGCTCCTAGAGGTTGTTCCAGTCTTCATGGAATTCCTCCACTTTATTATTCCTTTGAGCACAATAGTATTCCATCACCAACAGATACCTAAGTTACACCATAGTAAAAGTAGTCCAATTAATCACAAGCAAGAGAGCAAAGAAAAGAGCAGCTAGTAAGGTGGAGATCAGAGAAAAGTGTTCTGTTTTGCATATGCGTCCATATCCATACATATAGACTAAGAATTCTGCAGCACCATTCACATAGGGAATAAAGGGAAGGAGCAAATGACAACAAGGATCCTGACATCTGACCTAGTGCAACAGATTGTTTGACTTACCTACCATTCACGTCCCCTCTTATGAAGATGTTGGTTGTTATTTAATAGTATAATAATATTGACAATCCATTCATATAATGCTCTAAGTTTAAGAGCTTTTCTTTTGCAGCTGTTCTGAGAAGTACATATATTATTAACCTCATTGGAAAATATAAGGAAAATGAGGCACAGAGGGGTTAAGTGACTTGTTCAAGTTTATATAACT
The DNA here is from genome assembly GCF_027887165.1 of Monodelphis domestica. Lineage (NCBI taxonomy): Eukaryota > Metazoa > Chordata > Mammalia > Didelphimorphia > Didelphidae > Monodelphis > Monodelphis domestica. The sequence continues at coordinate 390,518,587 of NC_077228.1, forward strand.
AGTAGATGGCAAAACATTGGTTTATATGTAGGCGTTGGTCTTCCAATTTCCTAGGTAATGTTCTATACACAGCGTTTTTGTCATTTTATTCAAGTCTTGTTTTGAAAAAAATTTTTTTTTCCTCTAGACATCAGTATATTTTACTCCAAGGTCAGTACTTTTAAGCCATGGATTTTCTTCTTAGTTCTTACTTTGCTCACGTCTATTTGTTTTTTTAGGGAAAAAATGAAGGGTTTGAATTAAATTTCTTTTAGGGCTTGGATCTTCTATTCAAATCACAGTCTGATCTATCTAGGTATGGTCCAACTACTTGGGTATCAAAAGCAAGAGGTAATTTTCAGCATATGCACCTAATGGAACTGCAAAATGTTTTTGGAATTCATTTTCCTCTGTCATTCTGTCAACTAGAAAATCTGTATGCAGGTTTCTATGTGTGGGTGCAGGGATTGAAGAAGGGAAGGAGAGTAGGCTTCTATTCACTGGGGGAAGGAAAACATCTCCCTCTTTTAAGACTGATTAGAAATTGTTAGATATAATCTTTTCTTTGTAGCCCTGGCTGGCCTTGTTCTTTTGGCATTGTCTTATGTTCTTGTTGCTCTGCCCACGTTCTGGAGGGTTATAGATATCTCTGTGTGAAGGGGGAGGAATGGTGTTTTTTCCATTCACTTGTAAATCAGAATGCACAGTCTCAACTGCATCACATGGAGCAGGCACCTGCAGAATGCTCCCTGCAGAAGACAGTGAATTAGGCACTGTGATTATTTTATTCTGACATTCCCTGGGTGTCTCTCCTTTGGGTAAGGGAGCAGGCGAAGACAGCAATGGAACAATACTTCCACTGGGAGACCCTGACAGGGCATATAGTGCCATTTTCAAAGCTGCTTCCAAGCAAGGAATTCTAAGGTTATAAACAATGACTTGATGCTATCACTATGCCCAGAAAGAAAATAATTATTCAGTTAAACAACAGTAATATACACTTGTCTGAGTTAGCTACCATGCTAGATTCTTGCATAATTTTTTTTTCTAAGAGGCAATAAAGAAATGCAATCTGTCATGAAACACACATGCACACACTTTGCCAACAGTGTGCTTTCTTTATGGTCTACTGATATTATGCCCTAATTTTGTCCTCATAATACAAGGACTATTGTGTTAATGGGGTGATTCTGGAGGTTTAATGGGAAAGGGGAAAAATCTCAGAAAATTGTAGCCTTGAGTTAAATCTTCATAAGCAATTGGCCCCCCATTGCTTCTTTTTCCAGTAGTTATGTTTATTGGACATGTAAGTGATAAACATCCTATATAACTCTGCTCACGTCGTGCCCTTATTTTATTACAATAACACTGTATGTTCCTAGAAATAACAATAGGCTTTTACAGCAGAGGTTAGAGAGGCTTGTTAGGTTTTGAAATTATAATATGAAATGCTGATTTCAGTAGGACCCAGGAGTCAGTAGTTTTAGTCCTGCCTGGTCTATTTTCCTACGAGATAAAGGATGAAAAAAAAATGAAGCTACAAATAAACAAGAATTTATTAAATTCTTGCTATTCTCCAGGCACTGGACAAGACACTGAGGACAAAGACAACTGTCTGTTTACTTCTGTATACTTTCATAAACAATGAGTTTGGGAATAATGATACTGAAAACTGAGGTTACATGTAATAGGAGTGACACATTCTGGGATGTATGCTTTTAGAGTCAAGTCAAAATTGAGAGCTATTTTAAATAAATGAATTCATTTATTTAAGATTGATTACTTTCCCTTTCCCCAACTTAAAGTCTTTACTAATCTGGCCTATGGCAGCTCTGGTTCCTATAAGCAATGCCTGAGGAGTTCACCATCATGTCACAGATGTGGCTTACAAAATAGGGCTTACTCTTCTGACTTTGGAAATGATAATATAGCCAAGAAAAGTTCCAAGTACTCTGAAACCAAGAACCTCACAGGTTTAGATATATTCTAAACCACTTTGAAAGAAAGAAGATACATAAAATGATCCAAGTAGATTAGAAATTGAGTATGAATGATGTGACTTTGAATGCTGCATATTTTATAAATCATATTCTATTCAAGAGGCATTCCCTACAGGTTACTGTATGATTCAGAGTCTAAAAGCTCTAATGTACATTTGATCAATTTCATTTTGTCACTAGGGAAAAAGCTGTCAAACTACCATTAAACTAAGTTTCTCTTTACTCTAAAGTACAAAAAGCAACACTTCAAATAATTTAAAAATCAGGCAAAGTGAGCTTCTCAACCTATCATAACTGGAAAATGGTGTAAAGGAACTATTCTCTAGGAAAGGTAATTGCAAAGGGGCAGATAAACAAATGCAATTGATTCTTCTGCCTTTTGAAAAGAAGGGAGAACTGTCTTTACTTAGGAAGACTGAAAAATGCAATTTTCTTAAGTTTCATTATTAAGAAATTCAACAGAAAAATCAGTCAGTGATGCAAATTTTCCATTTTACTAATATTTTAAATTAGGCCCTTAATGAAAAGAAATTCATAATTATCTGGAAAGAAGGCACAAATATTTAAATTTAGTGTTCATGAAAACTTCAGTGAGTAAGAGAAAAAGAACACACATTAATGTTTTCTGACAGGAAATGTTGATATGGCCAAGAAAAGTTCCAAGTACTCTGAAACCAACAACCTCACAGGTTTAGTGGTATTCTAAACCACTTTGAGAGAAAGAAGACATAAAATAAGTCCAGTTACATAGGTGTTTAATCTAAAATATAGAAAATATTTTTTTCTTTTTTATTTCTAAAAACATTTTGGAAAATCAAGGAAACATGCTAAACCATTCCGGCTTATTTGGAACTCAGAATTTTCCAAAATTTTTCTTTACCAACTCTAAGTTTTTACTCTTTCAGGAAGTGATAGGCTATACATATTCACCCAGGCTGGTTGGGCTGGCTTTTTTTTTTTTTAATAAATGAAGAATATAAGTGCTTGGAGAAGACAGTAACCATTCCTGAAGTTGATTAAACAAAAACAAATAAAAACTATCATAGTCTAAGACTTTGAGTTCAAATAAAAATAATGCCTTCTCCATCTTTCAAAATAGGATGTAAGTGTGGTATAATGGAGTTACTCAAATGTAATGGTCTCCCTTATGAGGAAATATATTTCTTGTCATTTTTCATCTCCATTAATTTGTACAAGTCACATTGTATGATGGTAATATGTTTTCTTATCATATCCACATTTCAGAATCCACATTTCTCCAAGGCTTAGTTCAGTTGTCACTTTTTTGTCTGGGAAGATTTCTCTGTTTCCATCTAGTTGTTAATGCTCTCTCCTCTTCTCATCAAATGACTTTATATTTATTGATCTATGAACACGTGTTGGTAAACAAAAAGAGGCACTGTATTTTCTCTTGTTTGATCTAAGCAATCTCATTTTAATCTAAATGGGTAGTCATATCTAACCACTCTGTTTTGCCTTCATTTGATTTAGATCTTGGTCAATGATTGCCACAAAACAAATAACTTTTGACTTACATTATATCCCCAAATCCAAAAACAGAAAAACAGATTAGAAAGACTAGTATTGAGGCAATGTGTTGTGTTTCTGCAAGGGACACAGTCTGTCTAATCTGTAATTATTCCAATTGGGCATAATTGATGTGCAAAATTATGGAAAGATTAAATCTTGTTCCTTAATATGGTCCTTTGCTGCCAACCAATGAGCCTTCTATAGTGGAAGCAAATAATTTAAAAATCCTAATCCCACTTCAGTTAATTCTATCTCTTAATATTCTGTATATGACATTAAAAGAGTTACTATTACACCCCTTCCCATATGAAAATCTTTGAATGGCAAATGAAAAAAAATGCATAAGAAAAGGGCATTGTAGGGAAGTTAGAAGGAATTTTAAAGATTATCTGTTATTTAATATTCTATCCATACCAGAGGAAGGGTATGTCTATCTTGAAATATTTGAGGGACCATCATATGGAAGAAGGATTACACTTGTTCTATTTGACTCCAAAGGACAGCTCTAGGAGGTATAGTAGAAATTATAGAGCTGAATATAGGCTTACTAAAAGGGAGGACAAAACTAGATTATGCCAAATTATAACAAATTACTTTGGGAGTCAGTAGATTTTCCCTTAGTGGAAAAAATAGTCTGTTAAACAAAGACAAGATAATCACTTGTCAGGAACATTGTAGATAAATTTCTGTTCTATTATGGGTCCATTTAGATGGCCTCTGAGATTCTGGTTCTGTGATTCTAATCTATTCAGTCCCTTCTATTTTCTTAAATGCACGAAATTGACATTCAATTCAATTCAACAAGTATTTATTGAATATCTTAGTGAGGTGGCACTATGGATTAAATTCAACTCTAGTCTCAGATAATTATAACATATGAGCCCTTTAATCACCTAGTTACTCTCTGCCTTAGTTTCCTCATTTGTAAAGAGTGAATAATAATAGCACAGACCTCTCATACTTGTTCTGAATAAATTGAATAAATTGATATTTGTAAATTACCATGCAAACATTAAAATGTTATGCTATATAAATGGTAACTGTTTTTATTATTATTACATTATAGATAAACCATGATTCTAGATCATAGAAATATAAATACAAAAGTTCTCAGAGTCAATATACCACTGGGAAGAGATTGGGAGAGGAAAGGAAGAAAACAACATGTAATAGAGATAAAAATTTAAATAAACATACATCAAAGTAAGCACTTTCTTTAGGGAAGAAAGAATACAAGTAATTGACAAAATTAGGAAGTTCTCAAAGAGGAGGTTTCTTTGGAGATGAGCCCAGATTGTTGGAGCAGGGAGCTAGGAATTTTAAGAGTTAGAATTCTAAGATGAGGAAAGAGTATATTCTAAGTATGAAGGATAATTAGAAGATTATAGGATTTGGAGATAGAAGAAACTTTAAAGGTTATCTAGACCAATTCCTCAGTTTTACAGATGAAGAAATTACAATCCACTGAAATTAAATAACATATGCAACATCACACAGGTAGCAAATGGAAAGACTTTGATTTGAACCTGAGCCTTTCAATACCAAATCCAATGAGCTCTTTCCATTTTACCTTGTTGCTGAAATATCATACATAATAGCCAATAGATATGTTTTGTTACATTGTAGATTACAAAAAGGTTGGAATGATTTTTTAAAGTCTACAATGATAGACCAAAATCAGATTCTGAAAAGGTCTTAAATGTTGAAAAGGAGTTTGTATTGTATTCTAGTGACAATAGGAAGTCACTGAACCTCCCAGTACAGCACAGTGACAGGATCAGACCTGTGCTTTAGTAAGATCAAATTGACAACTATGAAAAGTATGAATTAAATAGAAAGTGACTAAAGATTAGGAGGCCAAAGTGGATGTTACTGTAATAGTCCAGGTGAGAGGTTCTGGAGTTCTGAACCGGAACTTTGCAGGTGAATAGAGAACAGTCCATGGATTTAGTACATGTAGAGGTAGAATGAACAAGAATTGGCAACTGATTAGATGTGAAGGGTTATGGGATGCTTCATAAATATACATAGCATCTTTGAAAGAAGATCTTGCTGACATTCTCTTTTCCTTTGTCTTTCATGGGTTGAAAGTTAGTCTTGGGTAAAACTTTTACTTGTCTTTAGCTTTTTCTCACTTCTCTTTCTGTACTCCCCTCCCACCTATTAGTGCCTTCTCCCAGTTCCCAGATGCTTAGATATTAAACTACCCGCTAGGCACTCAGTATAGACTCACTCTGCCTCTCCAAAATGTCATAGGCTCCTAAATTACCTTCCTCTTTCCCAGTCACAATCCTCATTCCTTCAGAGCAATGGATCTCTGGTACTAGAAAGAGGGTAATTCAATAGAATGAAGTGCAATTTGTAAATAATGACTTTTTAATTAATTCTTTTAGAGGATTATGCATTTTCTTTGTGCTTTGCTTATCTTTCTAGTTATCCTCTTTTTCCCCCTTATTACCTTGTCTATCTGTTGATTTCTACTGCTCCTGGGCTAGAGGGAGCACTGTTCCAAGCATGCAGTGTAACCTTTTCTGGTGCTTGGGATTGGTCCAGTTCTCTTTGGTCCCTCAGTGTGCACTTCCTGTGGTTGGGCTTGCCAGCCACTTGTGGAGACTCTCACAGAAGTTTTTTCTAGCTGGATTCTGTTGACCCTGCTTTTGGTTTCCCTATTATTTCCTGCTTTGGGCTGTCCCTTTCTCTTACCTCCTTCTTTATCTCAGGCCACTTAGGAGTGAATAAGGCTAGCCTTGAGCTCCTTTCCCTTCCTCCCCCTGACTTCTGGCAGTGGGGAGGGTTGCTCTTGACTCAAAGGTTCCTTTTCTCAGGCCTCTAAAGCACTGGACTGCTTCTCCTCTGCTATTTTGTTGTCTCAGGCAGTGAGTAGGCAGTGAGTTGCCTGGCAGTGAGTAGGACTGCACAACTTTACACTCTGCAAACTACCCGGCCTCCCATACAGCACTCATTGGGCTACTCATCCTTCACATCTTTGGGAACTAGTCCCTCCTGTTTTCCATTATTTTGAAGTACTTTATTTTCTACTTATGTGTGTTTAGAGGGTTTTTGCAAACTTAGGGTTTGCTACTCTGCCATGTTACCTCCCAGCATGCATCTCCAGTAGTATGCATTTTAAATCCAGGATAATTGTTATGATAAATGGATCTTTAATTGATTCAGCTTCAGGAAGTTTCACCTAGTAAGGTGTAAAAAAAGGTAAGAGGGTGGGGTCAGCTAATAGGTAGGGTTCACTTTCCCTAACCTTCTTAGGCTCACATCTCCCAATCCCCTTAAGTATTATCACCTTCCCACATTTCTCCATTTTACTTCTCTATTTCCAAACCCACAGATGCACCTTAAATGATTTCATAATGACTCTTATAACCATGGGAGTCACTGGAAAGTATTCATGCTCACTTAAGTAAGATAGGGACTATTGGATTTGGTTACTGAACTAATCTTTTACTTTTATCTCTTGGGAAGCAGGTACCATCTTTTATCTGATTGCTAAAGAAGAAAAATAATGAGATCTCTTTACCTACTCAGCCAATTTCCAAAACAATTAAATTTTCTTGTGTTTTGAGGAGCAGTCAAACACAGAGGGAAAGTACAGAAATACCAAATAGCCCTTCAGAATAATGGCAATCAAACAATCATCAGGTATTGACTAAGTGCTTATTTTAGACTAGGCCCTATGCTAGGTTCCAGAAATACAAAACACACACAAAAAAAGGGGGGGGGGAGCACTATGTCCTCAGTATATTAAAAAAATTCAAATAAATGCAAGTTATGTGGCAGAGAGGGGGAGTGACAACTACATAAAAATGTAACAAAGGTTAGGAGAAACAGAAAGGTTTGTATTATTCTAGAAAAGGAAAGAGTGCTCTGGAATCAGGATTCTGCCTCTCATGCCACAACAAGAAAATCATTCAGCCTCTCTAAACCTCAATTTCTTCATCTATAAAATGAAGAAGTTGGACCAAATCATCTTGGAGGCTACTTCTAAATCTAGATCTATAATCCTATGATTGTTTTCAAAAGCTGTCATTAGCTTCCAGAGCTTAGTAATTAACGTACAGTTTTTGAAGTAGGTGCATGTCTATCTGCCATAATATTCTAGTCTGATTCTTCTCTAGAAGTTCTGTTTGAATTATTATTTTTTTATCTCTCTCCTTGTCTTTCTGTCTTTGTTTCTCTGTATCTGTGCATCTCTCTCTCTCTGTCTCTGCCTCTCTCCATTTGTTTTTCTCTTTCTGTCTTCCCCTTCCTATCTATTTCTCTCAGTCTTTCTGTATCCTGTATCTGTCTCTTTCTGGCCTTTTTTTTTGTCTTACTCTCCCTCTTTGTCTCCTTTTCTTTTTTTTTTTAATCTTTCAATTATCCTTTTTCAAAGTATTGTGCCAACTACTCCATGACAACAAGGATCTTAAATAATGCAAAGCAGAGCTTATGAAAACACAACCTGCCATTAGCACTTGCCATCTTGAAATCCTTTTTCTCTTCCCCTTGACTTTCTGCTTCCCTGGGTTATTAGTTAGAGATAACAATGAGCTCTGGCTCCCAGAGGTCACATCCTTTGTCCACTTCCTAATGCTGTACAGTATGTGCTTTCCTTCTATGTCTGTTCAAAGGAATACCAATAAAAACAATCCCATCATTACTTACAGTGGAATTGTTCTCTTTGTTTTGCTATCTTTGTCTATCTTTGGCCCAGACCAATAATAAAGGACATTTTTATCTATTGTTGATACTAATTCCCCTCAACAGAGAAGGTTAAAGGGTGGGGAAAAGAAATAAGAATGTCTTTTCTGAAATAAAAACTAAAGTTAGATTTTTTCCCTTAATTGGGAGGAAATTAAACAAAAAAAAGAGGCATTTCTGGTGTAGTACCCCATCTAGTGCCTTCTTTCCAATTTGCACTCACACTAGCAAGCTGGAAAAAATAGATAAACTATCAGTATCAATATTCTAGTAATAACCTCATGAGGTTGGGTTCCTAAGCTGGTGCTCATCAACCCCAAAAAGAATGATTCACCTGAATAATTAGCCAGTAGACTTCAAATTGTTTTGACAAAGATATTTACTCAACAGATATAAAAAGAACAAATGTAAAAAATACAATGCCTCCCAAATTAGGGGTGTACTCTCACACATACTAAAGTCCTGGGGGTAAGTGATTCAAATTTAAAGCACAAAACTATTGAGACCATTTTAGGGTAGGGGGAAGGATGAGAATGAGAGAAAGAGCATGGGGAATGTAAGAAAATGGCTATTTTAAATTGTACAAATAAGTAATCTGGGCATTTTTTTAATTAAAAAACAAAAACAAAGGAAGTGATATGTATGTGAGTAACACATATGTTCAATGATCTAATCTCATTAGCTGGTTACTGTAAGGCCTTTTCTCCCTTCATAAAGTCTTGGAATATCCTTTATGTGCCTTATATGTAATTCCCTTCTGGTTCTCAGAGGTCAATGTCTTTCTAGATTCCATAACCTGTATTCCTCTCCATCCTTTTGGATAAAAGTGGTTTCTCTTGGTGTGTGGTTTGTCCTTAATGTATTTCTCTGCTCCTTATATAGATACGGCATCAACAACTGCTATGCTTGGATACACTATTACTAAACAGATAGGAATTTTAAAAACTCATTTAACATTCAGAAGATTGACATTTGTTCAATGGAGAAAGGAGGGGAAGGAAAGATGAAGAGGGGGCAGAGGGAGAATTATTATGTGTTAGGATTACTTTATTTCTATATTCAACCACTACTCAAAGAACTGTCTGATCTATGTTTTGATGTGAGATACAAATGTGTATCTAATTTCTTTCAGCCAGTCATAAGATAATTCTTGAATTACATCATCATCACCTATATGCAAGAATCAGAAGACTTTATTACTGTTAAATTAATACCTTTCAGTTTAGCCACCAAGTATGTGTATATTCATGGATTTAGCAATATGATAGCCCAGGGGATATAGTTCAGGACTAGAATCAGGAAGATATGAGTTCAAATGTGACCTCAGACTTCTGTTAGCTATGTAATCCTGGGTAGGTCACTTAACTTTGTTCACTTAAATTTCCTCATCTGAAAAATCATCTGGAAAAGAAAATGGCAAACTACTCCAGTATATTTGCCAAGAAAAAACAAAAAGGGTCACAAAGAGGTGGACACAACTGAAAAACAATTTAACAACATTTATATCTTTATAATTTATATACTGTACTAGTACTGTACTGTTATGCATATTGTGAAATACAAAAAGACCTTAAAATGATGAGATAAAGATGGAATATTTTAAATTAGGTTAATAAGTGAATCATCAGAGTTTGACAAGTAGAGAAGTAAAAATAATCTAAATTTTTTAAGGTTTTTTTCCCTCTTTGAAAGAGGAGAGGGGAAAGGAGAGACTTGAAGTAGAGAGATCATTTAAGAAACTAGGTGATGGATTCTGAGGGCTTGAACTAGAGTGACAATTGAGGGAGGGAATGTCAGAGATGATGCTAGATTTGTGAATCTTGGTGTTTGTGAGGATGGTAGTGCCCTTGACAATGATAAGTATATTTGAAATAGGGGTAATTTGGGGTTGAAAGATGATGTAATGGAATCTTCAATGTCTTGCAAAACTTTCATTCCTGATCATCATCCTCTGTAACTCATTCTCTCCTATTCAAAGTTAAAAAAAATAAAAGGAAAGGCAAGAAGTTCTTATTCATCAGTCACTGAGCTAGAATACAGAGCTATTCCTGTGAGAAACAACCCGAAAGTCATGAAGTAATCTGGAGAGCAGAGGAAGGTTAAGCTAGAGGAAGAAGATATGGGAATTTTCTCAGTAATAACTATGGATACTGGAGCAGTACAAGGGCCCTGAATTTAGCTCAAAAAGGAGGAGTCTGGTAATTTGTGAGAGAGTTGGAGAGTGCTGGGATTAAAAGTCAATTGAATCTGATAATGCCCATATAATTTGAGTGAACTTTGAGTTTCAATGTAGATCCCCAAAAAAGTGAACTCTTCCTTATGAAACCCTTATATTGCCAGAGGGAAGAGGCCAATGAGCATCATCATGTTTCTGATAACAACACTAGTAACAGCCCTGGAAACAGTTAGATGGTGCAATGGATTACATATTGGGCCTGAGGTCAGGAATACTCATCTTCCTGAGTTCAAATCTGGTCTCAGACACTTCCTACTCATGTGACCTTGGGAGCAGAGAATCTGAACCTGGCATGTAGGCTGAAAGTTGGAAGTTGGTACTGATTTGCCCTGGTGTGAACATGTATTGTTGATATTCTAACTGCTTGCCATGGAGAATAAGGGCTTACAACCATTACTTAGGCCTTACATGTGCTGATTGACACAAGAGAATCTATATTTCTCAGGCTTCTTCCTTTAGTTGACTGGGGAGGATACTAAGCCCCATAATCATATATGATGGGAGGTAGGATGAATGGTTTATGAAGAACCACCTGGAATCAGGCAATGATCCCTCAGAGGGAGCAGTCTTAACTTAAATAAGGCTAAATCAGAGAGGGCCCTTGTGGCAGCATCCCTATGGCAGTATCTCTCTTTATCTCTGTAGCAAGTGTCCCATAATAGCAGCTCTCTCTAGTCTCAAACCAGAGCATCCAGTCACTGCAGCAACAAGTAATAGTGTCACACAGACTAACAATTTCTATTTCACTTCACTGGAGAGAATAAGCATATGTAGTGAAGTCCCAATTCTTTAAATAATCATTGGACTAATTCTAATTATATATGGACCGTAGAGATAGAAAACACCATATTAAAACTAGGGAGATAAGTAATTTTCAGAAAATATCCCAACTCAAGGGGTTTTAATGCAATCTTCATGGACAAAGCAAGTGAAGTAATGAAAACTAAAGGTGGGAAGTGGGTGCAGTTAGTGGATAGCATGAAAAGTTTTCTGAAGTAGTTTTGAAGCAAGATTGGTAGGTTGGGTGGTTCATGTACTTTTTACTTGAAGACCATCACTATGTCAGGGTCAATGTACAGTGTGTCCGACCTTGACTTATTAGAACAAGTTAGTACAAATACCCTAAATGATCATTTGAGATGAAGATGTCTCTAAATTTGTGGATCTCACATTTCTTTTGAACTAGTATAATTCTGCTATGCTCCTACTTTGATGTGAGCATTATCGTGCTAGACAGTCCTCTCTGCTAGTGTCTCCCATATCTCACCATAAAAATTAAGATTGGTAGCTATTCGGTGATGAAGACAAAGAGGCATTGTTAGCACAGTCAGACAGATTCTTTAAAAAAAAAAATAAATCCTTACCTTCCATCTTTGAATCAGTACTGTGTAGTAGTCCCAAGGCAGATGATCAGCAAGGGCTAAGCACTGGAGATTAAGTGACTCCTTCAAGGTCAAACACCTAGGGAGTGTCTGAGGCCAAATTTGAACCTAAGACTTCCAATCTTTAAACCTGGCTCTCAATCCACTGAGCCACCTTGCTAGCTCCTACCAGACAGATTCTGAGGACACTCTGAGGTGAAACTGTCTACTTTGGAAACAGCGCCAAGCTGACTATAAAAGCTAAGCATTGGAACTGCCAACTGTGACAGGCAATGCAAACAATAACTATAACCTGTGTGATAGCATTTGCTTGACCGTCCTTAGAATTTTACAACCACCCTGGAGCATACAAAAAACAACCCTGTGATCAGCATCCAACACAAAGGAGCAGAAACTGAGACACATCATCTAGACAAATGAAAATGCCACTTGTCTGAAAGAATAACATGCGCTTTTATTCTTCTCCCATTCCTGGTTTTCTAGCAACAACAAAATAATTGATAGTACCTGGTGTCCAAAGAAAGGCAGCTTGGCCCAATTGGGGGATATCATGGAAATAGTAACTGTTACCTCTGTTCAACCACAAACAAAAGGCATTCATCTTCATGGAAGGCTGGCATTTGCCAAATGCAGAAAGACAATCTGGTCTAGGAAAGGCTTTTGTTTCTCAAGTTTACACAGATGCCAATGCCATGGAAAGCTGTAAGAGAGAGAAAAATGTCTTTCATATTCATATCATTTCCATTTTAAGATACAAAGTATTCACATCTGTGTCTCAATTTAGCTTTAAAATATCCTTGAAAGGTAGGCAGAGCAGGTGCCTTTATCTCTATTTTATAAAAGATAATAAACCAAAGGTTAAAGAAGTTTAAGTGATTTGTCTAAGGTTGCACAGCAAGTGTGTTGAAAATCAAAGACTAGAACAAGATCCCCTGACTCCAAGGATTATTCTCTTCCTATCCATCCATTCAAGTGATTTTTTAGTTACTACTTGGCAAAGGAACTGTGCCAAATAATTGTGGTTGTCTATCTATCTATCTATCTATCTATCTATCTATCTATCTATCTATCTACTCTCCTGTCTTTTCATCCTTCTTCATATTTTACAAAAATGAAATGAGATCATCTGACATGATCCCTCTTTACGCCTTCTTCATCTCATATCACTCATTTACTTTTAGCCTTCTATTTTCTTCTTTATCCCTGTCTCACATGATAAGGTGCTCTTACTCTTTATAATGGGGAATGTCATCTCTACTTGATGAAGAGATCCCTTACTTTGGTCTTCCCAAACATTTTGCCCACTGTCATATCAATTATTTAACTTATTTTATCCCTCCTAATGATTCGTTCTCTACAAATATGTTCATGTCTCCCTCAGCCAAAAAAAAATTAGAGATAACTAACATTTTGTGACTGTGAAAAATATAATATAAAATATAGCATTTGAAATGAATTGAATTTTTTCAATTATTAAACTCTTTCCTTCCACCTTAGAATCAATTCTAAGTAGTGTGCAAGGCAGAAGAGTGATAAGGGCTAGACAAGTGGGGTTAAATGGCTTGTCTGAGAGCTACATGTTGGGATTAAGATAGCAGCGTAAAGAATGATCTGCTCCCCTGATCCCTCCACAAAACAGAAAAAAAAATATAAATTGCCCCAAAGGAAAGTTGGAGGAACGTATCTCATTGGAGTAAGAAGGAAGAGTAGCCCAGATTGAATAGAACTGATACTTGGAGCAGCCCAATACACTGAGACTCCATCAGAGATAGTGAAACTATAGAGCTGGAATGAGCCTAGCCCAAGCCATTCTATACAAATATAGAAGGCAGAGAAAGCAGGAAACCTAAAAATTATAACATGACAGCAGAACCCTGATACTACAAAGGAGCAGAGATGGGCATCAGCTAAACAGCAGGAAACTACATACTTCCACATGGTAGCAGAGTTCCTGAGATAGTAGAACCCAGAGCAGGAAACTTGCTTAGCGCAAGCCACTTGGCAGGGTCAGGGAAGTAGTATAGTAATGGCCATCCCATCCCATGAAGCAACAGGGGAACTAGAAACACAGGGTGATGACTAACACCTGGATGAATCATCTGCAAATCTCAAGGCAGCAGGGGCACCTCCTCAACAGATACACCATGAGAAGCAAAGGAATCTAGGTTTATCCTAAGTACCAAAGAAGAATACTCTTCAGGCTTGGAGCAGTATGCCTTCTACCCCAGAAACAGAGAAAACCCTCAGGAAATAGATAAGGGGAGAAAAGCAACTAGAAAAATGAGCAAAATATTAAAAAAAAACCAGCAACCTTGCCTTTAGAAAGTTACTTTATGATAGGGAATAACACACTATGAACTCAGAAGAGGACAACAGCATTAAAAGAAAATATGTGAAGCTTCATGGAAAACGTCAAAGAATGTCAACCCCCAAAAGAACCCAGAAGAATTTGAAAAAAAAAAAGTTTAAAAACCAAATAATAAAAGAATTGAAAGAAAAATTCCACAGCTGGGAAAATGTCACTGAACAAATCAACTCCCTAAAATATATAATAGGTCAAATGGAAAGGGAAGTATAGGAGGCACTCAGGGCAGATCAAGTCCCCTAAGGACAGTAGACATGAGATTGCTGACAAGGTCCCAGTCTCTCACACAAAGGCACTGCTGCTCTCAGCCAAATGTCATTATTTAAACCCTGAGCCTCCTCCTCACTCTGAAGAGCAAAGAAGAGCTTGTAACATCATGACTGAAAGTACTAAACCTGCCTTTCCCTAGGAACAGATTAGCAATTGTTGTTTCTCAACTTGCTTATGTATGTAATAGTAAGCCTGGTAATGCTCATGTGTGAAGTCATCTTCATAATCATCATCCTATGGAAAAGTAACACCCCCCAAGAATGTTGTAATGCTTAATATTTTACTCTCTGTAAAAGATCACAGCCCCCAGTCATGGTACTGTAATTCTTCCACTCAGTCTTTATCAGGCATGCTTGCCCCAATCTTTCCTATCCTTCTTATCTCATTCTCTCTCTAGCCTCTAGGCTGACCCTCACTCTTCATGGCTACAACAACCCTCAGATTCACTCACTGATCACCAGACTCCTACACATGACCATGAGAGGAAAGCACAAAAATACCCTGAAGAAAACAACTTCCTAAGCAATAGAATGAAACATATAGATGTGGAAGCAAAAAGAAAGAGCAATGAAAAAAAACAACAACACAGAAGTCTTTAAAGAATAGGATTGGACAAATGGAACAAAAATGCAAAAACTCAAGGAAGAAAACAACTTCCTAAAAATGAGAATTGTACAAAAAGAAGCTAATGAAAACACCAGATGAGGAAACAGGACAATTATTTCAAAAAGAAAGAAAAAAATCTAAAATTCCTCATTGGAAAAAAAACCACCTTGGAAAGTAGAGCCAGGAGAGATCATCCAACAGAATACCTGAAAGTTATGATAAAAAAGAGTTTGGAAGCCATATTATAAGAAATCATCAGAGAAAACTTTCCTGATATTCTCAACCAAGAAGGAAAAAAAAAAGACATTGAGAGAATCTTCCAATTACCTCCTGAAAGATATCCAAAAAGTAAAATACCCAGGACTGCATAGTCATATTTTAGAACACCAAGGCCAAGGAAAAAAAAAAACACTATAATCAGTCAAAAGGAAACAATAAAAATATCACAGGGTCACAGTCAGGATTACACAGGACCTAGATGTTTTGACATTAAAGGACCAGAAATCATATAATATGATGTTCCAAAAGGCAAAAGATCTAGGAAAATAATTTAGAATTATGTACTCAACAAAACTGAGTATAATTTGACATTTACTGAAGTAGAAGAATTTCAGACTTTCCTGACTAAAAAACAGAGCTGATAAAAAAAATGATGATCAAATTTGAGACTCAAGAGAACCATGAAAATATAAAGTGAGCTGTGCTATTTTTGGTGGCAAAAATTTGGAAAATGAGGGGATGTCCTTCAAATGGGGAATGGCTGAACAAATTGTGGTATATGTTGGTGATGGAATACTATTGTGCTCAAAGGAATAATAAAGTGGAGGAACTCCATGGTAACTGGAACAACCTCCAGGAATTGATGAAGAGTGAGAGGATCATAACCAGGAAAACATTGTACACAGAGATTGATACACTATGGTACAATCGAATGTAATGGACTTCTCCATTAGTGGCAAAGCAGTGATCCTGAACAACTTGGAGGAATGTATGAGAAAAACCACTATCCACATTCAGAGGAAACACTGTGGGAGTAAAAACACTGAAGAAAAACAACTGCTTGATTACATGGGTTGATAGGGATATGGTTGGGGATGTAGACTCTAAATGAACATCCTAGTGCAAACAACAACATGGAAATAGGTTCTGATCAAGGACACAAGTAATACCCAATGAAATTGGTGTCAGCTATGGGAAGGATGGGTGGAGGGGAGGGAGGGAAATAATGTGAGTATTGTAACCAAAAAAAAGAAGAAAAAAATTAAAAAGAAAAAAAAGAAAATGTAACATGTAAACTTAGGAGTTTTGATAAGTTGAACTGGGTATATTCATACTTTTGAAAGTAATAATTGAAAAAATTAAGATATCTATGATACTTAAGAAAGGAAAGGCAGGGAGTCAGATGGCAGCTTAGAGGCAGTGAAAGGTCAGACCTCTGAAAACTCTCCCTTACCAATTACAAACTAAATGCTCCCAGGGGACTGAAAATCAAACCTAACAACAAAACAGATCCAAGGAACCCTCCTGCTAGACTCAACTTAAACGGTATGCCCCAAAAACCAGAATTCAAGAACACTCTGGTTTAAGGGCAAGGAAGAAGAATGGTCCTGGGACCCAGATCCCACCTAGAGCACTTTAGTGGAACCTCTGGGTGGGCAAAAGCACTGGTCTGGACGCAGTACCTTGAGGGCAAAGCTGTGCCAGGCTCAGAGTGTCCAACACAGGCAGTGAGGAAGCAGTTAGAAAAGAAAAACAGAGCAAAGAGTAGTCAGCCTAGTTGCAGCATCAGAGACACTCCTTATTGCCACCCTCCTTCCTGAAGTTTTGGTCTCAGGGCACATCTAGCAACCCAGCTGGACTTAATCCCATAAAAACTTTCAGAGGTCAGGGAAGCTCAAGGTCTAAAACCCCTCCCCCACAAAGTACACTAAGAGATTTACTGACAAAGCTCCAAGGGTGAAGGCTGAAAGAAAAGCCCAAAATCCAGAAAAAAATGAGAGAAACAAGAGCTCAGGCAACTGTAGGGAGTAAAGAAAAGGGTAAATATGATCAAACAACAGAAAAAGAAAAAAGAAATTACAATCAATAGCTTCTATACAGACAATGAACATAGAGCAAATAGAATAGAGAAGGATGAGGGAAAACAAAAAAAAAAGGCAGAAACCCCAGTGAAATGCATATAGGCTATTGAAGAACTCAAAAATATAATTCAAACCACAATCAAGAAAGTCTAAAGGCAACTGTGAAAAGAACTTACAAACTAAGATAAGTCATCTGGAAACAGAGATTCTTGAACTAAAATAAGAAAATAGTGCCTTGAAAGCCAAAATCAACCAGCTTTAAAATAAGGCAAAGGAGATGAAAGATGAAGGAAAGAAAATGAAAGATGAAGCAAAGAAGATGGAAGATGACCTCCAAAGAAAATCAGACTAGAAGGAGAAGGATGGCCAAAAAGGCAGGAATGAAATCTAGTCTTTAAGAACCAGAATACAACTAGAAACAAGTGATTCACAAGGCAGAAGAACACTATATAACAAAATCAAAAGAATGAAAAAAATTGCGGAAAATATGAAGCACCTCATTCACAAAATCAAAGATTTAGAAAATCATTCCAGGAGAGACAATTTAAGAATCATTGGTCTACCAGAAGACCATGACAAAAGAAAAATCCTGGACATCATACTACAGGAAATTATCCAAGAAAACTGCCCTGATCTTCTAGAACAAGAGGGAAAAGTGGAGATTTAAAGAATCCACAGATCACCTCCTGTACATAATCTCCAACTGACTCCAACAGGAATGTTATAGTCAAATTCAAGAACTATCAGACCAAGGAAAAAACATTACAAGCTTCCAAGAAGAAGTCATTAAGCTACCATAGAACCACAATGAGGATAACACAAGATCTGGCTGCATCTACACTGAAGGACCAAAAGGCATGGAATACGATATTCCAGAAAGCAAGGGAACTAGAAGTTCTACAACCAAGAATCAATTACCCAGCAAAAGTGACTATATTCTTACAAGGAAAAGTATGGTCATTTAAGAAAATAGAAGAATTCCAAGCATTTGTAAAGAAAAGACCAGACCTAAATAGAAAATTTGATGCCCAGGCACAGAACTCAAGAGAATCATCAAAGGGTAATTAAGAAAGAGGGAAAAAAGAAAAACAAAACCAAAAAACCCAAACTTTTTTTGAGACCCAATAAGTTAAAATATGTATCCCTATAAGAAAATAAGTCATTGGTAACTCTTAAAAAAATGTTATTCTCACCAGGGTATCTAGAAGATTACACTTAGAGGGAACAGTGACCAACTATATAGAATGAAATCCGAAGACATAAATATGTATATAGATATATGTATGCATAAATGCATATACAGGTGTGTGCATATATACATATGTAACTAGAGCTAAAAAAGAGATTAATATTAAAAGAAATGGGAAAAGAAACAAAAGGGGGTAAATTTATGTCACAAAGAACCACATGGCAGGAGGGGATAGAACATCAATACACAGGAAGTGTAAAGAGGATGGAGATAGGAAATACCTAACTCTTACATGCATTGAAATTGACTCAAAGGGGGAAGAACAATCAAATACATTGGGGCAGAGAATTGATTTGTGCCCTATAGGGAAGTAGAAGGGTAACAAATGGACTACTGGGGAGGGAAGCAGTACAAGGGAGGGAGAGGGTGGCATGTAGTATTAAAAGACTGTAAAGAAAATAAGAGGGGAATAAGAAGGGAGGGGGATAGAAAGGGAAGTAAAATGAGGGTGGGAATTGGGGGACTGATTAAAAACAAAACATTGGTATAGAAGGAAATAGTGAAAGAAGAAAAGGCAGGACTAGGAGTGGAAATCAAAATGCTGGGAAATACACAGCTAGTAATCATAACTCTGAATGTGAATGGAATTAATTCACCCATAAAACACAAGCGAATAGCAGAGTGGATTAGAAACAAAAACCCTACCATATGCTGTCTACAAGAAATACACATGAGGAAGGTAGACACGCACAGGGTAAAAGTAAGAGGATGGAGCCAAATCTATTGGGCATCAACTGATAAAAAGAAAGCAGGAGTCACAATCATGATATCTGACAAAGTAAAAGCCAAAGTAAAAATAGATCTAGTTAAAAGAGATAGGAAGGTAATTACATCCTGATGAAAGGTAGTATAGACAATGAGGAAATATCAGTACTCACATGTACGCACCAAATGGCATAGCATCCAAATTTCTAAAGGAGAAACTAGTGGAGCACAAGGATGAAATAGATAGAAAAAACTATACTAGTGGGAGACCTGAACTTTCCTCTATCAGAGCTAGATAAATCAAAACAAAAAATAAATGAGAAAGAGATAAGAGAAGTGAATGAAATCTTACATAAATTAGATTTAGTAGATATGTGGAGAAAAGTGAATAGGGACAAAAAGGAATATACCTTCCTTTCAACATCACAAAGTACATTATATCCATGGAAATTATGAAAACAAATGAAAAGGAAGAAGGCCTTGCAGTCCCAGATCTCAAACTATACTATAAAGCAGTGGTCAAGAAATCAATTTGGTACTGGCTAAGAGACAGAAAGGAGGATCAGTGGAATAGACTAGGTAAGTGACCCTAGCAAGACAGTCTATGATAAGCTTAAAGATCCCAGCTTTTGGGACCAAAACCCACTATTTGATAAAAACTGCTGGAAAAATTGGAAGACAGTATGGGAGAGATTAGGTTTGGATCAACATCTCACACCCTACACCAAGATAAACTCAGAATGGGTGAATGATTTTAATATAAAAAAGGAAACTATAAGTAAATTAGTTGAACACAGAATAATATACATGTCAGATCTTAGGGAAAGTAAACACTTTAAAAACCAAGCAAGAGCTAGAAATAATCACAAAATGTAAAACCAATAATTTTGATTACATCAAATTAAAAAGATTTTGTACAAACAAAACCAATGCAACCAAAATAAGAAGGGAATCAAAAAATTGGGAAACAATCTTCATAACAAAAACCTCTGACAAAGGTCTAATTACTCAAATTTATAAAGAAATAAACCATCTGTACAAAAAATCAAGCCATTCTCCAATTCATAAATGGGCAAGGGATATGAACAGGCAATTTTCAGTTAAATAAATCAAAACTATTAATAAGCAAAAGAAAAAGTGTTCTAAGTCTCTTATAATCAGAGAGATGCAAATAAAAACAACTCTAAGATACCACATCACACCTAGAAGATTGGCTAACATGGCAGCAAAGCAAAGTAATGAATGCTGGAGGAGATGTGGCAAGGTCGGGACATTAATACATTGCTTGTGGAGTTGTGAATTAATCCAACCATTCTGGAGAGCAATTTGGAACTGTGTCCAAAGGGCACTAAAAGACTGTCTTCCCTTTGATCCAGCCATAGCACTTCTGGGTTTGTACCCCAATGAGATAATAAGGAAAAAGACTTGTACAAGAATATTCATAGCTGCACTCTTTGTGGTGGCAAGAAATTGGAAAATGTGGTGAAATGGCCGAACAAATTGTGGTATATGTTGGTGATGGAATACTATTGTGCTCAGAGGAATAATAATGTGGATGTATTCCATGGGAACTAGAATGACCTTCAGGAATTGATGGAAAGCGAAAGGAGCAGAACTAGGAGAAAATTGTACACAGAGACTGATATACTGTGGTACAATCGAAGGTAATGGACTTCTCCATTAGTGGCATGCAGTGATCCTGAACAAGAATATAAATGCAAGGTACTTAAAATATGAAAGATACCAATGTTTCCAAAATACTTAAGAACTTTATCAGTGTTAGAGATATGGAAAAAGAGTATATATAGAAGGAAGGAAGCTAAATAAAATAGGCTGATATCCAAAAATAAAAAATAAAAAAACATTTACCCAGATTCACACTGGAAGTATCCGAGGTCAAATTTTATCCTTAGACCTTCCATCTCTAAGCCTTGCTCTGTATCTATTGGTTCACCTAACTATCCCTTGAATTGAGTTTTGAAGGAAATAAAAGACTAAGACTCAGAGGTAAGAAAGAAATACATTCCACACATGGGAGACAAACAATGCCAAAATAGAAACTTGGAACACAGTATCTTGCCTGAGGAATAGAAAAAATGCCAGTTGAAGTGGAACATAGAGCATGAGAAAGGGAATAATACATGAAAAAGAAGCAAAGGTAGATTGGGTCTAGATTGCAAAGGCCTTTAAATGATGGATAGATAGATGATTTTCTATTTGACTTGAGAGGCCCTATTGAGTAAGGAACCATTAGAGTATATTAAATGCTAGAGATACCACTAAATTCTAGACTATGTTTTAAAGACTATAATCACAATGGAGGTTGAGAAATGAGCAGTAGTCCTCTGAAATAGAGTAGTCAGGGAAATCTTCATTGAGGAAATTGATTTGATCTGGTCCTTTAGAGAAATATATTATTTGGATATATGGAGATGATGAAGAAGGGAAGACACTTGGCAGTGAAGAGAAATGCATGATCAAAGGCATAGAGCCAGGAATGAACTTACTGTGTAAAGGTGATAGTGTGAAATAATATCAGATGGGTAAAATGGCTTCAGACTATAACAACCCTGGAAACCTTAGTACAGAGGTTAATACATTATTTGGGAATACTAGTAAGGAATCAATAGAATCACTCTGGAGTTTAGGAGGCAACAACGCCTTCTCCAAAAGACTTGCAATTAATAGAATTCTGTAACAAATAACACAGAATACAGTAGTTGTTGATTTAAAGGTCTCCTATGATGTTTCTGATTGAGAAATCAAGAAAACAATAGATACCTAATTTCCTTTCTCTCAGAACTAGGAAGTTTTGATATGAAGAGCCAAGATCTTTCAGAAATTATGCCTTTAACTAAAAATTATAGTTTACAAACATCTTAAGTAACCATATCTTATCTTGCACAGGAACCACTTAAACTGATGACAATATGCAAGGAAAAGGTAGAACTATAATTATAATTAAGGATAATGAAATATAACCTGACATTTTGTCCATAAAAATCTTGATCAGGAGAGAACAGATTTTTTTACTTGTTTTCCACACTGTTAGGGAGGGGAAAAAATGAGACTACATTTATTGAAATGAATACAGAAAAAAAAGATTTTTGAAAGACAATGAGAATTTCTAGGAGACTATACACTAAATTCCATGAGACTAGAGATCTCCAAATATGTTGAGAGCAAAGGATCATTCTATCTTATAAATACTTTGAGTAATAGAAAATTAGATCTTCGTTAAATTGATCTTCACAATCCAATTCACTAAGAATTTATTAGGGAGCAGTTGGATGGCTCAGTGAATTGGGTGCCAGGCCTAGAGACAGAAGTTCTTAGTTTCAAATCTAACCTCAAAATTCCTAATTATATAGCCTTAGGCAACTCATATAACCTTATTGCCTAATTATTATTTCTTTTCTGCCTTGGTCCCAGTACATAGTATTGATTCTAAGATAGAAGGTAAGGGCATTTTTACTAAAGAATGTATTAAGCAACTGTATTGTGACAGGCACTAGGCAAAGTCCTGGGTGTATAAACTCTTGAAATGTTTACATTCAATAGAATGTAAATAGCGTGAAATAAAGAGGTAATTCTGCCATGTGTAAAGGTTTGAAGGAAAGAGAGACAGAGATAGACTGAAATGAATATTCTCCAGGATATGTATTAGAAAGAAATATCCAATTGGATAGAAAATATCAAAATCATATCTAAATTCTAAAATCTAAATAAAGGGGCTCGGGAGAGGCTGTCATCTTAACTGTAAGTCTGAAGAATTACTGCTGCCTGCCATTGCCACTGCCTCCTCTCCCTAGCCCAGTTCATAGTCCAGGTGTTGGCATCTTTTGTAGTAGTCAGGGTCGGGGGGAGGGTGAGATTGACTGTGAAATCACAACTTCAGATTATTTTCATCTCAACAAAACTTAGAGAAAATAAAAAATAACTGGTTTGAACCAAGTCCTTATGTGGAAGTCTCTGTAGAAGGACAATCAAAGAAGATAAGAAAAATGTAGCAATACCAGTACTCCTAAGTGGAAACAACCTCTTATTTCCCTTACTGTAATTGCTATACTCAACAGCAAATTAAATTTTTGTGTATGGAGTAACCAGATATTAAAATCTGATGCTTTACTGGTAAGTGCTGCGGTAGCTCTTTAATGACCATTAAAGTCAAATAATATGAAACTTGATAAAGTGATTGTGGAATTAAAACTTGTTGGTGACAAAGAGCCAACAGATTTCACAAAAGGTTTGCCATCTTGTCTTGATGGACTAGAAGTAGGTTCTGAGATTCTAAGGAATGGATATTCCACATGTTCAGAGCATAGTTCATAGAGAGAGGATGCCAGAACTAGGAATGATACCAGATAACATATAAATGGACCTGAAAATGCTGAGAAATCAGTATGCAGTGGAATAGGAAGTTCAATGTCAATAATTCTCCATCATTCACAAAGAGGTTTTAAACCATCTAGGCCTCCAAGATCTATTCAGCTACTTCCTCTAACTCCTCATAAACCAAAATCCATCAATGGTTCTCCATCTGCACCTTCTGAAATTCCTGTGTCTAGTACAGAATCATCACTGTCAATAAGTATGGATGTAATTTCCTGAAGGAGCAACAGTTCCTACCACTATTGCATTGTAAAGTCCACACCTTCATCTTCTAGACAAGTACAGCCAGTAAATTCTACTTATCAGCATCTCCATGAAGTTAGTCAAGGTCATCTTCCACATGGAGAGGAGCATTGTAAGGTAAAACCACTTTCAAAAATCTTTGACAAGGCATTTAACTGAATTGTCACTCTGAAGATATGTAAGGACAAAAATAGGAGGATAGCAAATATAAGGTAAATGGAAAAGATCAACAAAGGTTTATAAAACAAACATTTTACCATTAAGGACTGTAAAGGAATCATTCATATTTTAACATAACAGATTTGCTTATAAGGGAGGAAAATGGGATTAGAAAGAACAAATTCAAAAAAAGGAGTTAGATTGAACCACATGTAGAGGAGATCTATATTAGAAGTAACAAACCTTTGTTAAAGGATAGGTTCTCAACCTATCCAAAAGAGGGAAGATACATAAGAGTATCATAAAAAAATCATAAAAAATCATTAAAATATCATAAAAAATCTCAAACTTCTATAATAATGAAAAAAGAAAAGACAAGAACATCACTACTTTTTGCACTTACTTTCTCATGTTTCAGACTCATTTGTATATGAATTAAGGGTATTCTTGGTGAGGATATTAGTGAGAAATAAGTAGTCTTTTGCAAGTGATATTCAACAATTGTAAAGATTAAAATTTAGGGAAAATGAGGCAGGTAGAAATTATTTTCTCTCTGCAAGGAGTATTATATTTTTAGAGGATTATTGAAGATTAAGGATTAATGAATATACAAGTAAGAAAAGCACATGCTAGGTGGGCCAGGAGGCCCACCCAACGTTCACTCACATCATGAGACACGTCTGTTTGCCAGTGAAGCCAGGAAGAGACCCCGCCGTGGGCAGAGACCTGTTAGATTTAAAATAGTTTTGAGCGTTAAATAGTTGTAGATAAGAGAGTGGGAGGCATAAACTGTGATAATTAAAATGTTTGGGAGCAAGGGAAATATATAACAATTATGACCGCTGAAATATGTTTTCTACTGTGTCTTGGTTTTATATAAATATAAGATGGTCGCCAGGGAATATATTCCCAATTTATGAATATGCCCAAGCCAACTGGGTTTTATAGAGAAATTTAATTTATAATACACTGATTAATCAATAGAAAAAGAGAGAAAGGAAGAAAGGAATAAGAATGAAGGGTCTCAAGCCAATAAGGCCTAGACCTCAGTCCTAAGAGATAAATCAGTCAGTTGATTTTATCACTCACCCAAGATCTCTCCAGGTAAGGCTTCTCATGCCAACCTCAGGCTCCACCTTCAAGAGAGCCTTCTTTCAAGAAATGTTTCCAGAGAATTCTCCTCCTGACTCCTCCTGAGTTTTCCTGCCACAGCTTCCTTCAAGACCTCTCCAGGAGCTCTTCCTCCAGGACCTCCCTCCTCTCAGACCTCCTTCCAGAGCATCTCCCTTCAGACCTCCTTCAGAGCCAGCCTCCTCAGTCCTCCTTCAGAGCAACCTCCTCAGTCCTCCTTCAGAGTAACCTCTCTCCTCTTTCAGACCTCACTATCTTTAAGGAAACCATCTAAGTTCCATCCCCTCAGTTCTCACATCTACTGTCGATGTCTCCCCTGTGCCAATGGTGGCTCTAGCTTAACCCAGGACTGCCCAGAGGCCTGCCCCTTTGCACATGTCTGTTGAAGGTTATATTCGCAAATAATTAAACCTTGATCTTTGCTGCAGCCCTTCCTAAATCCTGTTACTCTGAGTAGGGTGGAGATTGTAGTTTCCAAGACCTGGTTCTGTCATTCCAAGTATCTCTATTGTATCAATTCTAAAATCAATCATGACTCAAAGAACTTCCTGTTCTATGCTTAAGCATAGGTCAAAGCCCTTCCCATTGTTTAGCAAAAGGTTTCTGTCCTAAAGTAGTCTTAAGTAGGGAGGAGAAGGATCCTCCCATGCCAAGGAGTTTCACATTCCAATAGAGTTCTTACTATCAGTAGGAAATTTTTTTAAGTATGAAATTTCCCAATGGGGAAATTTCCAACATTCATAAGTCTAAGAAATTTTAAGGTTTACAATCCCCCCTGATGATCATGGGAGACCAGTCTCCCCATTGATCAAACAACATAATCAATTTTGTAATTCTGAATTCAATTCTAACTATTATAAACCTTAAAATTTGAAATAATAGTATGTATGTTAGAAACTACGGAGTGTCTCTTTATAACATGATTATTCACTGCCCTTAGATCCTGTACGAATCTATAGAGGTGCTTGCCATCGGGCCCTCTTTTTGGTTTTTTAATTGGCAGGATGGGCGTGTTGTATTCAGATTTGCAAGGGATTATTATTCCCTGTTCTATTAATGAGTTAATAACTGGTGTAATACTCTCAATTGCCTCCTTTGAGATGGGATACTGAGGGATAGAAGGAGGTGGGCTAGATTTAGTTTTTATCTGCACAGGAACAGCCGATTTAAGTAAGCCTACATCAGAAGAAGATATGGCCCAAAGAGACTCCGGTACATATTTAGGTATTTCAAAAGTGGAAGGCTCTTTTGCCTCCTGGTTTTCCGAGAGAAGTACAGGGAGTAAATTTAAAGATTCCTCTGGTACTTCCAATGATAAAGAACCATCTGGTGAACAAGTTATTGTGGCTCTGAGTTTGCATAGAAGATCTCTCCCCAACAAATTTAAAGGGGAGTCAGGCATCAAAAGAAAGGAATGTTGTACCTCTAGGGGTCCTAGAGACACCATTCTAGGGGAAAGTTTATCAACTCTTTGGGGTATTCCTGATACTCCCATTACACTTTGTGAATCAACGTAATAACAATTTAAATCTGGTACATTCTTCAATACAGACCTGGTAGCTCCAGTGTCTAATAGGCAATCATAATAAGTGTTACCCACCTTCAAGGCAACATGGGGTTCATTAGTATGGGTAGGGCAGTGGATAAGGACAACAGGTAGTAGGACATCAGGGTCCGGAAAATCAAAGGTTGTATCCTCTGATTCCTGTGCCCCAGCCCCCCCCCCCGATACCTTCATTGTGTTTGGGATATTCCTTGTGCACCCCCCTGAAAAGCGCCCCCCTGAAGGGCACCCCCCTGAGGGGCATTTGCACCTCGAGTATTTTTTGGACGAGCACCATTTCTCATATATTTTTGTTGAGTATTATCATTTTCTTCATTTGGAGCATTGTCATTATTTTCCCAATTCCTATTTCTATAATTCTGGTTTCCAAAGTTCTTATTTCTATATTCATTATAGTTATTTCCATAGTCATTATTATAATTTCTAGAATCTCTAGAATTTTGGTTTCTATGACCATTATCATCATTATAGTTGTTCTGGTTTCTATGACCATTATCATCATTTCTATAGTTATTATTTCTAAAGCTATTATTAAACTGTGTATTCCTTCCAAATATCTTAAGAAAGGTTCTATATTCCATCATTTTGTGGCCCTTCTTCTCACAGAAGTGGCAAGTTACTGATTTATTTGTGAATTCCCGTAAAGGGGCTATAGTCTCTCCCTTATTTTTCAATTGTCTCTTTAACATTTCAATTTCTTCCTTTAAATCTTCCACTGATGTATCATCTATCTCAGGTCTTTTTACATGACCTTTATAAACATAGGTTGCTACTCTCCTTAGTTCATCTAGGTCCACAGAGTCCCAATTAGGGAAAATTAACCCCTTTGTTACCAGCCGGTTTTTGATCCTGAAGAAACTGGGTCTGCTACCAGCAGCCTGGGTGATGAGCCAGCTGGGGTCATGTGCATGGGTCTAGCAGGCAGGCAGCAGGGCCAGCGGATGGGTGCAGGCAGGAACACAGGCAGGAGAGGCCAGGAACAGGAGCCAGAGCTGGAGCGGGCAGCCGGGGTGGGCAGGGCTGGGACCGGGACCAGGACCAGGTGGGAGGCAAACAGGTCTGAAGCGGATGTCTGCATTCTCCTTTCAGTTAAAAGACTTATTTTTTGGCTAATTATTCTAATTGGAACTAAGTATATAAAGAATGATTCATGGTTTCCCATTCCTTCCAGTTGAAAACTATAATATCACCAATGGGAGTTCATTTAATAAAAAAATATATTAAATACCTACTGCTTAGCAATGGGTATATAATAAATAAAAAAGAAAGATAATCTCTGCCCTCAAGGAGTTCACACTGTAATGGGGGGAAGCAAAAACAAAAGAAGGGAGGAAAGTGGGGACAAAGGGGAACAACCAGGGGAGACCCAGAATGAGGGTATCTTGTTCTGTGGAGTTTGTCAGGCAAAACAGCAGTTTACAGAATGAAGTGAGCAGATCTCTAGTTTCTGCTCTCCCTATAAAGGAAGACATTAGGAAAAGTAGTTTACCCTTCAGCAAGCTAGTCAGGATAGGGAAGAGACTGAGGAAGACAATATCAGTCTAAGCTTGAATTTGATGCATGATGATGTAATTAGAGGTGATGAGTTTTACCTAGGAAGGACATTATGTTCCTTAGGCACTCGTCAGTTTTCACCAAGACAATTAGAGTGACCTCTAAATTGGTCTCCTAACCTCAAGCTTTGATCAACTCTATTCCATGCTCCAGCTAGTCATTTTCCTTAGAGATATGATGAAACTCTAGCATTACCTAGGATAAAAAATGAACTCCTTTGCTTGTTTTTTAAAGCCTTTCACAACCTGACCCCAATTTATCTTTTCAAAATCATT
This sequence comes from Monodelphis domestica, assembly GCF_027887165.1. NCBI lineage: Eukaryota > Metazoa > Chordata > Mammalia > Didelphimorphia > Didelphidae > Monodelphis > Monodelphis domestica. The sequence continues at coordinate 390,547,003 of NC_077228.1, forward strand.
ATACTTTATTCTCTTTCCCATGCTATATGCTGCAGCTTACTGAATTTCTTGCTTACAAATGATATTCCATCTTCCATCTCCATGCTGTCCCTCCCACAAGTACCTCACATTTGCTTTTTCCTTATATATACCAGTAGTATCCCACATTTCCTTTAATATGCAGCTATACTACCACTTCCTACAGGAAACATTTTCTGATTTCCTCAAATGTTAATATACTCCTTTCTTAACTACCTTGTATTTAATTAATTCATATGTATTCTCATATATACATAGAACTACTTCATATATCCCCTGACAGAATGCAAAATACTGAGCCTTTTTGACTGTATACTTTGTGCCTAACTATAAGTAACTCTGTTAATGGGCACTTAATAAAAACCTATTATTCCTAGACTGATTGAAATATCAATATATGGAAGCCATGTGATTGCCAATGTAGTTGTTTATGACATAGCTTCTCATGCTAATAATTCTAAAAGAAGAACATAAATACTATATCTATAGTAATCAATGCTAATTCAATGATTAATCAAACAAAATACACTGAAAGGTAAAATAACAGGATTGCGTATAGGATGAGATGAACCTTGGTGGTATACCCCAGTGGTCTAGCAGCCCTGTAGTCATGCTGATACTCCTGAGAATCTAGATTCTTCCCATCTCTGAGGAGCCATTTCCTGCAATTACTGCCAATACTCTTGGGTTCTTTCTGTTTTCCAATCACTTGGATTCTCAAAAGTTCCTTCCTATGAACTTCTTCCAGTCTCTCTCATTGCATTTCCTCACTTACCTCCAGTGCTATTTCTGATTAGAGGAACTGTTACTTTGAGGATCAAATAGGTGGTCTGGTTCACTTTTTCCAAATCTAGAAAATCTTATTCTTGTCAAAAGACCTTCAGCTATTTCAGGGGCAAAAAATTAAACTTACACTTACCTTTCCCTTGGTTACCTTTTGATTCTTCTAATCCTGTTATTATTATTTTTCTGTGTGGCTAGTTTGTAATTAAGTGTCCTTGAGACTTTGGTTGCTATGAGAGGAAAATTTACAAATTCTAAATCTTAAAATATCTGTTTCAGGCCATCCATCTTTTAACTCCACTAGTGACCCTTCTTGATAAAATGTAGGACTAGGAAAGCAGAGTGCAGTTAGAAATATGATGATTTAGATAAAATAAAAAAGCTATACTTTCAGAAAAATGATTTTACTAAAAGAAAATCTTTGTAATCTTTATGTTTTTAATTTAGTTGCTAATTTAGAAATTATATTTAATTTCTTATGTTTAAAAAAGAAAAAATCATTTTATTAAATATATAAAATAAATATTTGCTTTAAATAAAGAAAAATTCCCTAAGTATACAACTTTAATGAAAAGTATTCAAAGGCCTAATTTGCAAAAACCTTTATAGACATACACAGTAGGATATAAAAATGAAATCCTTAGGGTGCCCATTTACCCTGCCCACCAGACTCACCTTCCCCATACTTAGTAAGTAGTAAATGCAAGATACCAAATAAACATGTGCCAGAACTCAGCCATGGTACTCTCTACACTGTCTCCTATCTGGACTGACTGAAATTGCTACTGCTACCACCTGAAAGATGAAAAACATTGCTTCTGCCCAGCCTCAAGAGAGGAAAGTAAGGTAATTGTACATATGGTTGGAAGATGAGGCACCAACAAGATATCTAAATAGAAATAGTGTTCAGAAGAAAGAAAAGAAGAAACTTCATTGTCATTGGTCCTATTCCTGAAGTCTTCTTCCCTGAGCTGAGATCAAGCTGGAGATTCTCCACAATTCAAGAAAAGCAAAGATTTCCAACATTAAGAATCAGGGAAAGCAAAATGATGCTTGCCCGAGAAGTGGAAGGATAAAAGGGTTAAATAGTGAAGAGGAAAGGTGAGAATAGGTTAAATGGAAATGTAAGAAAAAAAAACAGCTGAAGACAAAAAGTCTCAAAAATACATATTAGCCTATGTCCCAGGTAGATACAGATGAGTCAGACTCACAAACACAAAAGGAAAAATAGGAATACAACACTCAAAATAAAAGACAAGAACACATTGAACAAGTATTAAACTATGAAACAAAATTGAGCAAAAACTGACAATGAATAAGAGAATTCTCTAGATTCCTTAGAGATCATAGAAAAACACCAAAGGATACAAATGATTTTTTAAAAATATAAAACTTAAAAATGGATATGGAGTGAAAAGGTAAAAAATCAGAGCCTTGAAATATAGGAACAGAATACGCAACTTAGAGTGCAATATGAAAAGTCTCCTCCAAGTAGGAGAGGATCTGAAAACAAATGATTAAGAATTCAAAAATAAATAAGTGGAAGAAAAGGAGCAAATTATAGTGACTGGAATGAATAAATTATTTTAAATAAAGATAAGGTTATAAAGACAAATTAAGAAACATAAAATGTTAACTGAATATTCTACTGGTGAAATATAAGAAAATTGCTCAGAAACTTTTTTTAAACAAATGATAAATAATGAGTAGATAATATTATGATTGTCAGAGGTAGAGTCCACATTCCAGGGCAAGAGCAGCAAAATGAAAAAAAAAATGTTAAGGAATTTAAAGGGATAAATAGAAGGCTGGTATCCTCTTAAAAAGAGAAATAATGGAAAAATGCCATATTTCAGGGAGAGGTTCCTTTTCTAATCACTTCTGCTAACGATTCTAGTACACTATTAAATAATAGAGGTTATAGAAGCATCATTGCTTCACTCCTGGTCTTATTGGGAAAGCATCTAATTTATCCTCCAAGAAATGATTGGTTGATACATATACAATGGCACAATAAAATATTTAGAAGGTAGGGAGGAAAGGAAAGTGAGAATCAGAGATGGATATATTTATGGGTTTTTTGCATTTATTTTTTTGCATTTATTTTTAAACCTCATAATCATTTGCATTTATTTTTAAACCTCATAATCATCCATAAAATTTTCATTTTACCATGCTTCATTATCTCATTTTTTTTCATTTCATATACCTTATAAGCCTAGGAGAATAACCAAACTCCATTTGTCTAGGAAAAACAAACACAGAGGAATGCAAAATAGGTCATATAGTCTTTCATTTTAGAAGAACAGAGTCTATGAAATGCTCTTGTTGAGAAGATCATGACACATAGCTGTACACATAGCTTATCATATGATCCCTCACTATATATTTCTTGTACAGGTGCTACAGATGGGGTTATGGAAGAGAAGCTTATAATTAAGTCATTAAAAAGAAATCAGACTAGTTATCATTTGAGAAATTAGGAAATGTTTTCTAACATCCCTAAATACTTGGTGTGATAAAAATTCCTTTCTTTAATAACAATATTCCCTCAGTGATGCAGTGATCTCTTGGCTATAAATCATATAATAGCATAATCTGAAAAGAATTAGATTAACAAATAATTCAAAGAGCATGAAAATGATGGTGAATAAACTGTAACCTATGACGATATATTACTAATATCAAAGAACTTGTCTTTAAAGACATATGCAACTGGAAAATGAGATGGATCGATGTTATAAGAATAATAGGCAATAGATTGATAGGCTTAGAAGTTATATTGATACCCACTTCACTGAGAGAACAAGAAGAGGTCTAAGTTGGATTTTTTTTTTTTTTGGTGTTGTGAAGATTGGATTTAGCTATCTCCTGATTGTAACAATGAAGATACTTAGCTCTTCCTTTATTGGGAAGATTGAATTGTAATCCACAATCTATTTTATATTTTTATCCCCAAAAGGTGGTAACTCAGTATTTGAAGTAGATCTACCCATTTTAACTATAAAAAGGTATTAGCTAACTACAAAAGGTATAACTAACCACAAAAAGGTGTGAACACCAATTTCATGCATTGAATGGGAGGTCTGTGACCCATGTGTGAATGAATGGGCAGTCCTGGAGAGGAGCATCTGCTGTGGTTGGTAGATGTGAAATTTAGAGGAGGTGACACAAGAGAAAAAGATCTTTAAATAGAGGACCACAAGAGAGATAGAGAGAGATTCGAGTGAGATTGAAGAACTCTCACTTGGAGGAGAGACTGGAAGACAGACACTCAGACTTGGCTGTGGAACTGGACCCCTGGAGAAGCTCATGCAGGAGACCTCAGATTGCTTTCTATTTATATGGTCACTGTTGCTGAATGAAAGGCTGACTTAGTGACCCTGCTTTTCTAAAATTGTGAACCTCCAAGAAAGGTCCATGGTCTTGAGACTCTTTTCCCTGATTAAGGATTTAGAATTTCAAGCTGGCTAAGAGGAAGCCAAGTTTTCCCTCTCTCTCTTACTTCCTTAATATCTTCCCTCTATTAAATAAACTATCATAAATTTATATTTTACTTTAATAATTCATTTGGGGATTTAGAAATTAAATCCCTGGTGACCACAAATTAAATATTCAAGTCCAACCACACAATTAAGTTTAACAGTGTTTTTATTGGAAAACTTAGACATGAATAACACAGATAGGATGAGACCCAGGATGGAATGGGCACATGGGTGGAAGCAGGATCCCCATAGATAAAAACCATTTTGTAACAAGTACTTTGTCTTTATCTTTCTTTTGTACTTTCTACAATCTGTCTTGTATCATCTTTTTTTGTTCATGTTTTGTCTCCCTCTATTATTTTGCAACTTCCTTGGCAGCAAGGACTATGTTTTGTTTTTTATCTTCTTATCCCTAATCTCTAGAACAGTATCTTGAACATAGAAGGTAATATATATTTTAATAGGATTGAATTTAACTGAATTTATTGAAGGGTGACTTACAAATCTCCATTTAACCCAAAATGTGCTTGAAGTATAACATTATACTAAGTGGAATAGAAACTTTTATACAGGAAACTGATTCTGGTGGCATCTTAAGCACATTTTCAATGCTGAGCCATGATAGGAAGGAAAGAAAGTAGGAAAAAAGCATTTATTAAGTGTCTACTCTGTTCCAGGCATTGTTCTAACCCTTTTACAAATATTATCTCATTTTATTTTCTTAAAAATCCTGGGAGTAGGTGCTAATAATTGTTCCCCAGTTTACAGTTAAGGAAACCAAGGCAAATTGAAGTCCAGTAATTTGTCCAGCATCACATAGCTATTAAATTCCTGAGGCCAGATTTGAATTCCAATCTTCCTGCCACCAGCCCTAGTGCTCTATCCACTTGACTACCTGGCTGCCAGATAGTGGTATTGGACTGTGTCTTCCCACTGCCATTTTCCAAGTATAGGACTATGGATTCTATGATCAAGCTACTAATAATGGCCATAGCTTTCAAGATCCAAGATAAGTTGTTTATCAGAGAAGAATGGGAAATACCACTACAGATTTGTTTCATAAGGTAATGAAGTAATAAGGGGGAGGGAACCCTTTATGTCCTAAAATATTTATAGAAGCTTTCTTTGTGGTGGCAAAGAACTGGAAATTGAGGGGAGGCCCAAGAATGACTAATGAAGTTGTGGCATATGATTGTGATGGAATAATGAGTCAGAAGAAATAATGGACAAGTTAATTTAAAAAACATGGAAAGACCTGCGTGAAATTATGAAGAGTGAAATGAGCAGAACCAAGAGAACATTATATACAGCAATAGAAATATTGTTGGAAGAATAACTTGCAGATGTCTATCTCTAGAGAAACAATGGATAAATAGAAGCAAACAAGGCAGTTTTATATATACATATATCTTTTTCTCAAATGATATTTTCTCTAGTGCAGAAAGGGGATGTAGGGAGATACCTGGGAACTTTAATGTAACAAAAATTTTTATTTTTTTTAAAAACCCTTACCTTCCATCTTGGAATCAATACTATGTATTGGTTCCAAGGCAGAAGAGTGGTAAGGGCTAGGCAATGGGGGTCAAGTGACTTGCCCAGGGTCACACAGCTCAGAAGTATATGAAGCCAGACTTGAACCTAGGACCTCCCAGCTCTAGGTCTGGCTCTTAATCCACTGAGCCACTCAGCTGCCCCCCAAAAATGTAATTTTAAAAAGAAAGACGAAAAGGGAAATAGAGAAAGGAGGACTCCAGGGAATCATAGGAAGAAGAAAAAGAGGGCAGGTCCTTACAAGTTCTGAGTTATTGAAGAATAATTTAGATAAACTTGTAGGGCAAAATTCATTATTATTTATGATGTCAAATCCATCTCATAATTTTAAAGTAACACCTTACAGGTAGTTAGATTTGATGAATGACAAATTTATTTTGTGTGGTCTGATTAAAAATATAATTTGGAAATAAATTAGAAAGTAGCTTTAGTTTTATCTTGGAAATATTTTGATTCATTCAAGTCAGTATTATGCTTGAGGTTAAGTATTTTATATATTTGGTAACCTATTCACTAAATATATTCTCAGTGAATACAAACGAATGAAGTAATAAAACAGAAAATACACTTTCTATTGACTTTGATAGACTTTTTTCTTTCTATTTTGTACAAAAATCAACATTTATCTTTTAGGAATTTGGGAACTAATGTGCTGATAAATGTTTTTGACTTTGATTCTCATTACCTTTCATCTTATGCTGGTACTATATTGAACTCCAGAGTACACTATCTTAATACAATTAAGAAGCATTTGAAAAGAAATACTGGGAAAATTAAAGTCCTTAAATACCCAACCCTAAACTAAATGACAAGCATATACTACAAGAGTCTTTCTAAATCATTTTTCTGACTTACACTTTTTTTTCTAGCTTAGTTCTCTACAGAATAATGTAAATTAGGAAACTAAAGTAGGGATCTAAGCAAAACAAAAACAATCCTCTGAGAAGACTTTCTCATATTGGCAGCTGTGATAACTTTGCATAGTGATATGTGCAGGGTGAAGATACCTTCTATGAAAAAAAGATGTAAATTGGTTCAATAATTGTATAAAACAATTTTAGAGCTGTATCTTATGTCATCAAATTATGACTGACCCTTTGACCCACTGATACCAGCACACTTTTCCTATCTCTTCCATTGATCAAAGGTAAAAAGAAAGGTCCTATATGTGAAAAGAATATTTGTAAAAGAAGGTTTTGTTATAACAAATAACTAGGAACAAATTAGATTATTATCAATTTGAAAATGAATAAATACATTTTGATAACTTAATAGAGTTATTACAGTATAAGAAAGGGGAAAAGCCAATGGATATAGAGAAACCTCAAAAAACATATATTAACTCATGTGTAAATGATTTATTACAACAAAGGGGCCAATTCATATTTCTATAATCTTAAAGGAATACAACTTTAAAAGTAAAACCCCTTTATCAAAACAATGCCGTTCTATCATCTTTTGAGTGCTTTCTTCCTTTCTGAGAGATTCTCTATCGTCTAGTTAATGTTTTTATTTACATGGAATCTCATTAGAATGAACTCCTTGGAACCTGGGATTGTTTTTGCTTTTCTTTGTATCCCCACACTTCACAAAGTACTCAACATACAGGAGTTATATAAATGAATGTTTGTTGATTGGCAATGGCCAATTAACATTTCAGAAGCATGATGAAAAACAACATGCTTCCATTGTAAGGAAAAGAAATTTCTTTTCAACCACTAGGTTCCAATGTATTCCTTTTTAATATCTAAAAAAATTTTATTATTGTATTCACTTTAAGTCTTTGGTCATCTGTGACACCTAAAGGTATATAGTGGAAAGAGGGGGAAAAGAGTTTATCTTGAATCACCATATAAATTAACTCAGTTATTAAAAGAAGAAAAACTCTTAGGTGAACACAAGAAAAATAAATTTCCCCCAAGCACATATTCCATGTTAAGTCAACTAAAACTAATAGAAAAGTGTGAAAAGCTGCTTTCATCCCCATATATACATACAAGCACACCCATATACAGTAACACACACACAAATACCTATCCTTATAAGCATTAAAAATGGGAACTATTATGCACCATTAATATGTATATTATCATTATTCCCAAAAGAAAGTAAACATATTGAAGACAGAAATTATATTATTTTCACCTTTGTGTCTCCAGAACTTAGCACTAAAAATGGAACACATTAGGTACTATTTTGTTTGATTAAGTCTTGAGTTTAGGAAATATTTACAACATTTACAAAAGGTCAAAAATGGAATGGTATCCCTTGAGAGGTGTTTGGTTCCCTCTAACTGAAGGCTTTAAGAAAGAGGCTGGATGAACATTGATGGGCATATTATATAGGAGATTCTTCTTCAGATGCACAATGAATTGGGACTTCATATTTCCTGTCTAACTTTGAATTATGTTAAATAGAAAATTCTGGTATTTTAGATAATTCATTAACTACAGAAATATAATTTGCTTAATTTTTGAGGCAAAAAAGGGATTCCCCTAAAACCTTAATATCTTAATATTTATTGTAAGAGGACTTTTTGTGATTGATTGCTATTTTCTATCAACTGAGAAAATTGAAGGCCTGGTATATAAGAAAAACAATGCCCCCCTACACCTGACTTCCATCATTAAGTTAGGTTCAGTGCTTCATGTGAAGTCTAATTGTTCAACAAAGCTAGCTCTAAGATTAATCCTAAAATGGGAATGGGGGTTGAGGTGAGAGAAAAAATTACATCTATCTGCTGGTCCATTTCAAAGTGTTTGATCAGAAAGTTAGGGCAATGCATAAAGGAAATTCATATTTTTAAGAAGAATAATTTCAAGAAGTACCGAAAATTCTTAATGATATTAGCTTTAGGAATATAGTCAATTTTTGTAATAGAAATTTAAACTTAATTTATTAAATGCTGTTTCTTGGTTCTCGAAAGAAAATGCTTCACAACCCAATTTAAGGCAGTTGTCATGCTCAATAATCATTTTTAATTTTTTTTTTACCTTAAATGTATTCTTACTTAAGACAGTTTTCAGAAATGTGATTTTTCATTTGGAATTTTTGATTTTCATATAAAACTGTATCCCTCTCTCAGGTAAATTCACTATGAAAGATAATGTCCCTTTAGTATATATATATATATATATTTTTTTTTTAATTTTGAAAAGTTACCTAGCCCATAGTTTGCCATTGATTGTTAGAAAAGTAGAAAGTATTGCTAAAATGTGCTTGAAATAGTATTCAAATGGTTATAAAAATGGAGTTTGAATGGCAGAAGGATTGAAAGAGTTTGAATCATTACAAAGTTATGTGGCCTGTATGCCTCTCTCCTTCTAGTAAGAATGTAAGGTGGAGAGAAGCAGAAATTAGATGTGACATTGCTTTGTATACTGAATTATGTGTTGGAACACCTAGGTTCAAATCCAGATACTATCATTCCCCTCTCTAGGGGAACTGATTCAACGAACTTTAGAATTCAAAACTGCAACAGAAATATGCTGATAAGTGAGTAAACGCAAATTTAGATAATACATTATATCAAATTAACCAGAGACAATGCTTAATGTCACATCCAGATGCCCATTAGCAAAATAGTACCTCATCAGTTATATGGCCATTTGCCTTAAATCTGAGTAAATATCCCCTATTCTTCTAATATTTATCCTTGCAAGATTTCACATTTTTATCTGGGAATCATTATTAAGCCAATACGACTATTACTTGTGGTAAGGGTATGCCAATCAATTGCTTCATGGCTCCATTTACAATCCTTGTGACTCCCAAGACCAAAACTTCTCTAACAACCTGTCTTCAAAATGTATTGTCTAACTCTAATGTTCATAGTCAAAGAGGAACAAAGGCTTCACAATGTTGGGAACAGGATGCAATGTGTCTGATCAGTCCAATATGAGTATAGGAAGCCCTTTCACAGTTGGGGCAAAAATAGTCCATTCAAACATTCATAATGGGAATGTTTCTAAATTTTTAACGCTCATGTCTCTTTTGGGCTATTGCTTTGCTTATGGAGTACAGGACTTTCTTTGTTATGGACATGTCATCCTAGGAGAACTTGTGCCATCATCTCCCATGTCTCACATTGATACTAAAGTTATTCAGAGAGACCTTGAGAGTGTCTTTGTCCTGCTTCTTCTGAACTTTGTGTGAGCACTTGTCTTTTGTGAGTTCTCTGTAAAAGACTTTCATATAAAATGCATTTGGCATTCTGGGTATGTGGCCAGCACATCAAAGTTGTGCTCTCTGCAATAGAGTTTGAATGCTTAGCAATTCAGTTCTAGAAAGGACTCCAATGTCTAGTAATACATCGCCAACTAATTTTCAGAATCGTCCTAAGGTAATTTAAATGGAAGAAGTTCAACTTCCTGTCAAGACATTGGTAGATGGTTCAGGTTTCATAGGTATACAACAATGAAGTCAGCACAATGATTCTATAACCCTTCAGTCTGGTAGACAGCCTATTGCCTTTTTTACCCACAATTTCTTTCAGGGCTTCCAAAATGCTGAGTTAAATCTAGCAAATGTGAGCATCAACCTCAACATCTATTTAGACATACCAGTAAAGTATATTGCCAAGTTAAAGAAACATCCACACAATTCAAAATGTCTCCATTTACTCTAACCAGTGGTTCCACCTATGGATGATATAGTGCTGGCTGGAGAATAACCATTGTTTTCCTGATGTTGTTGTCAGGCCAAAATTATCTCAAGTGGCAGAGAATCAATACATATCCGTTGCATCTTGGCCTCAGAGGTAGCATTGAGTGAATAATCTTCTTTGAACCAAGTCAAGTACCAACTCTCCTTCCACCTTAGTCTTGGCTTATAACCTTGTCAAGTTTTAAATAGTTTACCATCAGTGCAGAAGATGCCAATTCAATTAACACCTACTCACAGATATGATTTAAATTTCAAACGAGATAACACATTTTAAGAGTACTACAGACCTTAAAATGCTATACAAATGTTAGCTATTATTAGAATGTAAGCTACCTGAGGATAAGTAGTCTTACATTTTTATTTTTATTTCAGCACTTCAGACAGTGCATGGAAGAAAGGAACTTAATTAGGACTGAATTATTAATTTCCCTTGGCTGTTACTTCTCATCTCTGGGTCTTAAATTTGGTTCCTCTTCAAATGAGGAGATTTTATCTCAGTGATCTTGTGGTCCTAACTTTAAATTCTATGAGTCTATTATTTTATCCTTTAGCTAACAACAAAAATATTAATTCAAGAAATGACATTAAAGATATTAAGCTAGCACAGCTGATATAGAAGGAAACATCTCAGGTCTACTGGGTTTATTCACAAACTGCATGGGAAAATATAAGTAACCTTTTATCAAGATAATTCTTGGAAACCCACAGAGACAATGCTGATACTTTCCCTTGTGATGAAGATATATTCCATGAGTCAAATGGCAGGGAATCCTATAGTTGCATGAAATGATAAGGACTTTTTGGTTTCCTTTCTTGTTTCTCTTATGTAGAATGAAACGGATGATTCTACTCAAGAAAGCAATCCAAAAAAACAACAACCATAAGACATTTTACTAGCCCAGGATCTGTGCTTTACAAAAGAGCACTTGGCTAAGACATGAAGCTATTTCAGTTAATCACCAACTCTGGGACAGAAGCTCCTCCAAGCATGTTGTAAATATCTGCTGTAGTGAACTGTTTCCTAGCTTTATGGTGAAAATGTCCATGTTGATACCTAATGAAGCTATGGCCAGTATTTATGGCCTCATAAAGCTAAACTAACTATGTGCTCATGGTGTTGCTGATTGAGACTTGCCTTATGCAGTTTATAGTAGTACTAATTCTGCTCAGGACCCACACACTGGTGGGCAGGATGGTGTTGTAAACTCACTCATTAATTGAACAGATAAAACTGATTTCTGATATATGGAATGGAGCCCAATTTTAATTATTCACTGGCTCCAAGGCTCAAGCTGCTGTCATTTCTGTGTGGGGTTTGTTCTATTGCTGATACTATCTTATTCATATTATAGGTTTTGAATGGTGAGCAAGAGTTTTGGCCCACTAGTTTTTATTGAAGTGATTCATAAAATGAAGAAAAATGTTTGGTTAATGGGATGGTAATTGACTAATTATGAAATAATTTATTTTTTTCACTGACCAACTTGCAGGAGGTGCTATATAATCAAATAAAGAAAAATGGTTCTGTGATGTTTACACATATGGTAGCCAAATCATTGCTTTTATAATCTCTGAATTATCCAACACTAAATATGCACATGCCTTATGTACTTACTTATCTTTTTTTTCCCCATACTAAAGTCAAACTGGACTTCTTATTATTCAAATATTCTTTCATTCCTCCTATTTACAGTTGTTTTCCTTCATTTTTATCCTCTTGTTGTGATATCTATCCTTTCTGGTGAAAACCAAATGTGGCTTCTTCCATGAAGGTTTCTCTGATTTTCCCTGCCATAAAACCAGTTTATTATTTTTTTCCCATAACCTACTCCTTCTTCCACCATCACTATTTTAGTAATGGCACTACAATTTTCTCCAGATTCAGATGAAAATCTTTGTGTTATCTTTGAGCACCTTCCTCTGTCTCACCTCATAACTATAACTAGCTATTAAGTTCTCTTGAGCTATACAATACCTGTGTAACTCTGAACAAGTCACTTGTCTTTTCCATAACTTAGTCTTTTCACTTGGAAAAGTAGAGAGATGGCCTCCAGCCTCCCTTCTGGTTCTAAATTTATGATCCTATATTCTTTTTTCCCACACTCAGAACCCCAGTACAGGTCTTTTTATATTAAAATATTTTAACCAATCTTTATGTATTCATTCACTTCTCTGATGCATCTTTCTTTTAAATTCTTTTTAATATTTAATTTTCCCAATTATATGTAATAAAAGTTTTAATGAGTATTTCTGAAATCATAAGATCCAAATTTTCTCCCCTTCTCCCTCATTTCCTCTCCCTTCCTGAGATGAGAAGCAATTTAATCTGGATTTTACACATATGATGATGTAAAACATTTCACTATTGGTTATGTTGCAAGAGAAATTTATTGAAGACAAAAACTCAAAAATAGACATAAATAAAATAAAGTGAAAAATAGTAAACTTTGATCTGCATTCAGATGCCATCCATTCCTTCTCTGAATTTGGATAGCATTCTTTGTCAGAAGTTCTTAAGAATTTTCTCATTATGTTGCACCTCTGCTCAAAAACCTTCAGTGATTCTCTATTTTATATTGAGAGAATTTCAGCATCCTTTGACTGGGATTAAAATCTCTCTAAAGTATAGTACCACTTGGCTTTTATTGCCTTATCTCATACTACTCTATTTGATATAGTCCATTCAACACTTCCAATATTTTCCTTGAATTTTCCTATGTGTGTGACTTTTTGATGTTATTCTTTATGTTTGGAATATTCTTCCCCTATCAGTATCTCTATCAATTGAATTAATTTTAAAGACAACCAGCCCTACAAATACTTCCATGGAACCATCATTAATAATCTTTTTCTTTTCATACATTAAAAATAATTTCATTTTTATCACTTATGAAATTTGAATCATTCTGTGTTATGGTTATTATCATTATTACTGTCATTATCATCCAGTCAATCTATCTTCTCTCTGCTCCTCACAAGTTCATCTCCCATTTTCTATACCTTTGTATTGACTGGCCCTCATGAATAGAATGGACTCCTTCTTTACCTCTGCCATAGGCTCTCTTCTTTTAAGATGCAGATCAAGTATCACATTTATCATGATATCTTTTCTGATTCCCTAGTGCATTTTCCCAAACTATTTTATATTTAACTGTTTTGTGTATGCTTATTTTGTGCTTTTTCTATGTTTTACATATAATTATTATCTTCTCTATTAGAACTTAAGCTACTTGAAAATATGAATTACTTTATTCTTTGTCTTTTTATCCCTACTATATAATATGATGCCTGGTAGAATTTGGGTACTTAATAATTGCTTGTTGATTGATATTACTTATACTGATTTAAGTAATATGATAATTGATTAATTCTATAATTTTGTTCTGTTTCCAGTAACTAATTTATAGTATTTGTTTTTATACAACTACAGGAGACAACAACTATGATATAAAGTTTTCTAACTATAAAAAACAGATCATTAAGCATATCTATCAATTACATTTACAGAGCTCTGTACATTCATTATCTCATTTGATCTTCACAACAGCTGAATAAGTTAAGTATTCCAGGATAACTTTACATTTGATGAAACAAAAATCTTATATATTTATTTCCTAGTTATTACAACATTAATTAGAGTAATAATAGTTAAAAGAATTGTAGAGGATTGAAAAGGGACAGGGGATAAGGAAGGTTTTGTAACAGGGAATGGAAGAGTTGAAGGGACAGAGGGAATATGGCTGCTAGTGAGGTAAAAGGAGAGAGATGCCCCCTGCCAAGAAGCTATCTTTGAAACATGGGGTTCCTGAGAAATGGGCCACCTATTATGCTATTATGCCTGAGGGGATGACTTCTCTATTGATTGATGTTAAAGATACCCCAGAGCAGAAAATCCAGGATCCCCCTTAGGGACAAGCCTCCCCCCAGACCAAGATCACCCTAAGGTTGTGTGAAATTTAGATTCACTCCACCCTGCTTAGTCTTTAGAAATTTAGCAACCAGGAATGTATACACCCCCGCTTAAGGATTAAGTGTGGGGGAGAATGGTCTATGGCCCATGTGTGCTAGCAAGTGACAAAGCAGGAATGGCTGACTGACCCCCTGGGCTGTCCAGGGCAAAATTTGAGCCACCATTGGTACATGTGAGACACAGGAAGTGATATAAAGAACTGCCTTTATATTTCGCATGACTTCCTGTGAGAGGGACTTTGGTTGTGGAAGTTGGCTTGGAGAGCTCAGACTGCTTCCTTTAGGTGACCACGTGGTGAATGTTAAGGTTGACTCCCTTTTCCCTTGGCCTTTTCTGAAGATACCAGCCTCCAAGGTGGCCCCTCATCTTGAAATAGGCCTTGTGGCTGGAAGATGAGTTAGATTTAATCTTCTAGGAAGGCCCCTTGGCTGAGGCCCCTGAACTCCCCCTGGCCCAGACCAGGCCAGAGCAGATTTTCCCTTTCTCTCTTTCTCCCTCATTCTTAATTTCTTCCTTCTATTGTAAATAAACCAACATAAAATTCCATTATTACTTGAGTATTTCATTGGTATTTAGAATTTAAATCCCTGGCAACTATTAAAATATATATTCAGTCTCAACCCTAAAATTTACCCTTAACAGTTGAATGGCTGCTCTTGGGTTCAGCTCCCTCTATGTCCCCCTGAAATGATAGTCTTCTTATCTGACTGTGGGTTATTTAAATAAAGATGAATTTTAATAATAAGTTGGATTGGGAGGTATAAGAGTAGAGGGTATAAGGATTTTCCTGTACTTTTCCCTAGATGGGGTTTAAGTCTCTCTCAGCTTTTGAGCTGAAACCAGATCTCACAGGCTAGTGGAAGGTTTATTTTATTCCTGTCTATGCTCTATCTATGCTAGCTTTCTTAAGTTCAAAGTCTCTAGCAAGAGACAGCAAGAGGAAGAAAAGGTTCTGACCATCAGAGCTGGATGGGTCTGTCTCTTACAACTGACACTCCTAAAGACCAACCTTACAGTTAAAATGGCTCCCCTTAAATACTTTTGTTCAATGACATGCTCACAGGAATCCAGGTGGAGACCACAGTTGGAAAAATATCCAGGAATAGAGGTCCTTCTATCCCAAGTCAGGGAGAGAAAGCTCCTTCTAGTCCAAGGGCAAGGAAAGAGAGCTTCAAGACCAACTGTCATTCTCCAATTTCCCCTGCCCCCTTCAACTGTCATTCTTGTCAATATCTTCTCTCTACCATTCCAACTGCTGTCTGTTCCACCTGAGTGGCAGAAAGACCAAAATTAGCTTCAGTTTTCCTTTCCACAGAGTCAGAGAAGAAATCTGAACTTGGGTATCTCCTGACTTGACTATTGTCTAGCAATCTTGCTTGTAAACTACATCTTACACCATTAATAAATTTTAAGTTTCATTAAAGCACAGAACAAGAAAGGCAGCACAGCATGATTGATAGAGCACCTCACTGGGATACACAAAGACCTGTGTTTAAATCTCATCTCAGGTATTTTCTAGTTATTTAACCCAGTTAATTAACGTCTTTGTATCTTAGCTTATTCCTCCATTGTGTCTATGATTTTATAATCCAAATATATTCCATATAGCATCTAGCATAATGCTTTACACTCACTAGATGATTTAGAAATGTCATGTAGGAATGTGTGGAAATAGAACCACTAATGCACAGTTGGTGGAATTGTGATCTGTTCAATCATTCTGAAGAGCAATTTGAAACTTTCCAAAGGGCTCTAAAATTGTGCACATCATTTGATATAGCAATACTACTACAAAAGCTGTATCACAAAGAGATAAATAAAAGGAGAAATAACCTATTTGTAATAAAATATTTATTGCAGATTTTTTGTGGTGATAAAGAATTAGAGATTGAGGGGTTTCCCTTCAATTGGGGAAATGACTATTGTGGTGTGTATGTTATTGTAAGAGAATGCTATTTTGCTCTAAGAAATGACAAGCAGAATCTTTGGGGGAAAACCTGGAAAGACTTACATGAACTGATGAAAAATCAATTGAGCAGAACCAGACTATTGTGCATAGTAAATATCTATGTTTTTGGATGATCTGTGAATGACCAATTAGACTCAGCAATACAGTGATTCAAAAACAATACTAGTGATTCATAATGAAAAGAATACCATCCATTTAAAGAGAAAAAAACTGATGAAATCAGAATGCAGACTAAAATGTATTTTCCTTCCTTCCTTCCTTTCTTTCTTTCTTCCTTCCTTTTCTTTCTTTCTTCTTTTCTTTCTTTTTCTTTCTTCCTTCCTTCCATCTTTCCTTCCTTCCTTCCTTCTTGTTGTTCTTCTTTTTGAGACCATTCCCACAAAATGACTAGAATGGAAAGATGTTTTACATGTTTTCAAAGGGTAGGTGGGAATAAGGAAGAGAATTTGAAGCTCCAAATTAAAAATACAGTTGGGGAAAAATAAAATATTATTAAAAATAAATAGCTTTTGTGTTTACTAAATCTCCCTCTCCCTGCCCTCTAACTATAAGTAATCTTTTCCTTACCTGAACTCCTACACAATGGCACTCTACATCTTATGAAATAAGATAGTCACTTGAATATGCTATTTTCCCTATAGATGTTAAGTCCTTTGAAAGTAAGTATTGTGTATTTAGCTTTGTAATCCTCCCAGTATAATGCCTTTCCATGTATGATGCCTTATAAATAGTCTTATTAAAACATTTAAGAATGAATGAATGAATGGATGAACAGTGATTTATAATTCACTTAATAATTTGCAAAGCATTTTGGTAAACATGTAATAGAACAATATGTTAGTACCTTCTCTCAAGGACCTCACATTATAATGGAAAAGATAACATTCTAATGAGTTCATAACTCATAACATTTGTGAACTCACATTCTAATGTAGGAGATAACATGCATATAGTACAAGGACAGTCCTTGTATAAGTCAGAGATATAAAATGCCTATTTGGTTCTTAGGAAGCTATGGTAAAATAGGTGACAATATAACTTTTTAAAAGTTATTTTCATTATAAAAGCATGTCTCTTTCTGATGTTGAAACACTAACAGTATCAAGAATTTTGACATCAAATAGGCAACATCTTCACAACCTGAAAAGGCATTTACTGGGTACAAACCTACAAATAGTTTCTTGTGATAATAATTGCAGGAAACTGGGCTGGAAGCAGGACTGATGATCTAGGGGTGAGGTAGACTCAGAGATTAATGAAGTTTTAATGATAACCTAGCCGTTTGGTTGTACTTGTTCACTGGTTGGTATTTGTGGTGGTGAGGATGGTGGGCCTCTTCTCCACAGGGATTGTTTCTCTTATTAATAACAAATAACACATTGGGGGAAGAGTTGTGATCTTGAGGATTCTGCTATTTCCAAAGCTCTTGGACTTTGGTTCCTGGAATATGAAGGGAAGTGATGGATAGGATAATATCAATCATTTTATTCACTTGACACATGCCACATAAGTAGAAAAGAAGGCAGTTTAAGAATGCATTAGTCAAAAAAGCCCTACTGAAAAGTAACTTTATTTGTATAAAATCTTTAGGATGAAAGATATGTTAGAGATTATTTGTTTCAATTCCCTTGTTTCTGGGCAGGATAGTTGCTATGAAATGTATATTTCATAAACTGCAG
Source organism: Monodelphis domestica (assembly GCF_027887165.1). NCBI lineage: Eukaryota > Metazoa > Chordata > Mammalia > Didelphimorphia > Didelphidae > Monodelphis > Monodelphis domestica. Next base: position 390,565,123 of record NC_077228.1, read on the forward strand.
AAGGTATTAAGGATTGGGCAATCCATTATAACTGCCTGCCTGAGTACTCACAAATCCTTTGAATTCAGTAGTTCTTCCTCATAGCTTACTTATATTCCTGCTATTTAATGTACTTACACAATCTTTTTAAAACAATAAAGTTCATTTTGAACAATAGTAACTATAAATTTTAAGTAATTGAATTTTATGACTGAGAATTTCCTTCAACTGAAGCTACTCAGTGATTCTTAAAAACTATCAAGTCTCTATGTGGAGTGAAATGAACATTTTAAGTACAAAGCACTGTTGATTTACAAATCTGCAAATTTTTCTTGTTACTAAATATGGTGGCCTAGTTTACAGGAAAAAAAAAAACAGAAACTGTTTATAAGATGTCAAATTAACAGGTCTAAAATAAGCCTTTGAAATGACATTAATAACAGCTGTGCCCATTAAAAAAAATTTTCCATAGAAACTGTCATGGAAGTTAGAGAAATGTTTCACACTCTAATGAGGGCCATGGATCAAGCACTATGTAAAGTAGTTTCTTTTTCTTTTTGAAGCTAAAGCCATATGTGTGTATGAAGCTGATGGGAGAAAAATACACAGGGAGTATGAGTGACTATTGCTTTTAATACAACTGAGAGATTATTTGCATTGGGTTTGTGCCAAACCTATTCCCATTTTAGATTTCAGTTTGTATAATTATTATCTGAAGGAAAGTCAGAAAAAATATTTTCAAACTGTCACCTAAATTGGGAATTTTGAGTTTGTTGGGAAAACTTATCTTAGTGGTAACCTAAATGTCAATTTCGTGATTGAGGGCTTCATTTCTTAGAATGTCTTTTTCAAACAGTGAAACTATCTAATAAAAGCAGCACCACTCATGTAGAGGTCATTCTATATTTTTTCTCACCTATAGACAAAGGCCTGCTGAAAATAAAGCTAATGACTTACCACTGAAAATAAAGGTAAATGAGATGTCTGGATTTGTCATTTTAGGTGAATTGGCATACAATAGGGCCCCTTCTCATTGGAGAATATGTTCCAAAACCTAAAACAGATAGCTGAAGCTGAAGTTATAAGTTAATCCTTACTGGCTAAGATAGATAGATAGACAGGCAGACAGGCAGATGGACGGATGGATGGTGGACAGATTAGATAGATAGATAGATAGATAGATAGATAGATAGATAGATAGATAGATAGATAGATAGATAGCTATTTAGATATGTGTGTGTGCTTTTCTGTGTCTCTGTATGCATATGTATTCTCTCTCTTCCTCCATCCCCACCTTTGTGTGTGTGTGTGTGTGTGTGTGTGTGTATATATATCTGCTCCTGCCATTGTGCTGAAAGAGTTCTGCAGTCTCCCATTTCCCCACAAAAAAAGTTAAAGTGGAAAAGGTTAAAATGAAAGCAAAAGATATGGGCTACCAAGAACATGCTCTTCGTGGATAACTGAAACCACAGAAAATGAAATGGCAGAAACAGGAGGTATAATGTAAAAGTTCAATGAAGCAATTTAAAAGTCAGTGAAGCCTACTGGTTACTTATATGAAATGAATGATTGGCTGATATTTTTATCATGAAGGAATAAACTGTAGATTCTCTTAAGACAGGCACATGGCTTTCAGTTTATTTAAAACAAATTGCCTACTTTAATTTTATTTCTAATTCTAGAGACTCCCAGGACTACTTAGAATATCAGAAACTTCACCTTAAGCATATATTTTAATGAATCAGGAAAAAACCAGAAGATACAATTCATAAGAACTTTCAAAAATATCTTACTGCCCCAAATCACAAATATAGTATGTTCTTGTGAATCTTTCCTATAGATTATAAGGTTTTTGAGGGAAGGGGCTGTTTTCAATTTCTTCATGTGATTGTTTCCATTAATGTATTTTTGCATGGCATCTAGTAACTGCAAAACAAATGCTTATTGATTCAAAATTAATTAAATTGTTGTGCATTTCTTCCCTCTTAAAATTGCTATGGTCCTCATTTAACACAGTTGAACCTCATCACAAGTCAAAAATGATTAGCTGGGTACATAATCTTTGCTCTTACAGTCAAACGTAAGACTCTGGAATATAGGTACATTATATTGAATTGCTACATGTTTCTATTGCCTCTTTCCTTGAAGGAGCTTAAAATGCTTTAAAAACTACAACTTAACAGGGTTCCACCAAGCTTCTCAGAGGTAGGTGGAAAGAGGTATGTTAAAGGTAAAAATCATCATCATAGTTCACTTATTCCATTAATTATAAAGTCATGAAAAAGAGTTGTGTCATCTTAGATGCCATATTGTCATGGTTAAAATAACATATGACATTCACACTTATAAATGTTATCTCCAGGAATATTCTTTTTATTAGCCTAATATCAATTTACTAATGCTTCATTACTTAAATGATTCCATAAAGCACAATAATAATAATAAATCAGAAGGCCACAACCTAATGAAGCAAGCATTTCAAAGCCTTACAATTTAATCTTAGAAGAATGAATAATTTCCTAGGATTTGGGCAATATTCTATATTGATATACTATTAGTGAATGTGTAGATCAGATATCTACTCTTCAGGTTTACATGTTTTTGTTTTATTGATTCAAATATATATATACACACATACTTTTGGATCATTCAACAAACTGATAGCCACACCAAGCCATTCACCAAAAAAGTAATTACTATGACATTGAATGACACAGTTGAGTCATTGTTTCAAAAGCTAAGTCACATATTGGTCCTGGAAGTCTGAAAGATCCCAGGCTAAGAAGGATTATTTTGAGGACTCTCTGGGTTTTGAAATCTTTCAGCATACTTTGATACATAGACATGGAAACAGGTGACTGGGGGAGAAAGGAATATTGTACAAAAAAGAAAAAAAAACACTTATCCAAGTTGAAATTTGTGAGCTCCCAGGATATTCAAGAATCTAATAAGAAATCAATGTACCCCTACTTTATCTTCTGAACAAAAGACCCTGAATTTTTTCCTTCTGACTCTGTAATATATAGCTCCAGTGTTGAAGTTGAAAATTGAAATTGATGCTATAATACAGCAGTTCTCAACCTCTCAATTTTTAGCAATGAGAATATATAATGAATATCAGGTATTTACATTCTGAATCATAACTGTAGAGTTTTGAAGTAGCCACCAAAATAATTTTTTGGTTTGGGGTCACCGCAACATGAGGAACTGTATTGCGAGATCACGGCATTAGAAAGGTTGAGAACCACTGCTATAATATAAAGCCCCAGTGTTGAAGCTGAAAAATTGAAAATGATGTTACAAACAAATGAGAGAAATGAGGGAGAATTTGCCTTTTGAATCTATGGATAAGGGGGAAGTTTTCACCAACCAACAAAGGCTAGAAGAAAAAACAGAAGGTATGATGGACAATTCTGACAATACAAAATCACATAAAAATCTTGGCAATAAGTTTTAAATGTAAATGATGTCTCCTTTTATGTCCAAGTCATGTTGCCATTTGGAGCTTATCTTATTATACAGTGGAAATAGAAAGGAAAAAACAAACTAAGAACTAAAAAGGAAGGAATGAAGGATGGATGAAAGGGAAAGAGAGAATGAAGGAAAGAAAAAGAGTTGAAGTGAAAAAGGAAGGAAGGAAGGAAGAAAGGAAGGAAGGAAGGAAGGAAGGAAGGAAGGAAGGAAGGAAGGAAGGAAGGAAGGAAGGAAGGAAGGAAGGAAGGAAGGAAGGGAGGGAGGGAGGGAGGGAGGGAGTACTTGTATCATATTTGTGATCTTTGCATCTCAAAAGTAATTTTGTTATGTTTTTTTCTATTTCTAAAAATAATACTTAATCATTTATGTGGTGTATCTTCCATTTGTTACTTAAGAAGCAAAAGATCTTTCATTCTTATTAGGTAGATGTCCTCAATTATTGTGCTGTTTAAGCACAATCTGTGTGGTTACTTGGTCTTTGGGGAATCTTAAGACTTCCAAAAATGTTATTCTTTTATCAGAGCAACATTAAGAGTGAGTGTAGGATATAAAATTCAGTGTATTTAGATTCAGAGGAACATGGATTTAAACCTTGATTGCTACTCATTGCCTGTATAGATCCTTCTTCTTTAAAGTTAACATACCAGATGCTTTCTAATGATCTCTTCCAACTAAGTCATATGATCCTTTGAGTTCACCACAAAAAGTTATCTTCAAATAGACAATTTTTTGCATCTACTGTCCCCAGGATTTAGTTAACAAACTTCTCATGTATATTTGCCTCAGCAAAAGAAAGTTGTCCTATAATAATGCAAATCATTCAAAAACAAATCATTCAAAATCACCTAACCCCAATAATTTCTAGTAAGTAGGATGCCCTCATCAATAATCTTTCATTCTGATATTCCCATCACTAACTTCATTTTAATCATAGTTATATAAGTTAACCTAGTTTTAAGGTACTGTATAATTTCACCATTGGACATATTTATGATATCCCTTTCAGAATTGTAATTTCCCTTTGTCATAATAAAATAATGTTATGTTTACTTCACTGAGGAAATGATACAAGAATGTTCCATATTTATTGCTTTTCAGCTGTCTTCAAGTTATATTCCAAAAAAGTAGTTTTAATTTTCAAATAGACCAAAGTCCCACAGTTGTCAGAATTATCTAAGAGCTTCCTGGGCAGAAAATCCACATTGTGACAATGCCAAACCAATGTCATCTAGTTTTCATTTCATCTAACTTTTTAAAAATTAAATCTGATGTTTAAAGAAAAATCAACTTATTTGAAGTAGTCACCTTAGAAAGTTATGTACTTATTTCAGTGATGATACCCTTGAATTAAATTATGTTTCAAATGTCAATATTCTCTTAAAGACCTAGTTGGGAGCCATCTAAAAATATCTTTGACTATATGATCAGTATTGGATTTTTTAGTGAAACAAGTGTTAATGGGTCTCATCCAGTTTACAAGGTGGGTGCTAAATTATTTTGTCTGTTTCTAGAAATTTAATTCATTTTAGAAAAAAATAATTATTGTTTAAAGGAAAGTATCATAGGCTTGAGACTCTATAAACATTCCAAGGGAGGAATTTCAAAAGTATGTTGTGCAGTGAAAGCATTATTAAAATAAATGCCTATGAAAAGATTACCCATTTCAACAATTCTACAAGTTAAATGTCATTTTAAAGATAGAAAAAGGCAGCTCAGAGAAGTTTAATTCCCTGTCCATATCCACATAGTGAGTGATTCTTGAAGGCAAGGTTCAAACCCAAGTCTTTCTGATCCTTAAATCTAAAATGCTATTCATTGTGCCAGCTATCAGCAAAGATAGGCCTTGAACTTGAGTCTTACAATGCTCAATTTAGAATTAATAAACCTGATTGTTGAGCTTGCTAAGAGTTATATTATGTTTATCCCCATGAAGTCATGAGAAACTAACCTAATTTTTACTTTTAACAAACTACTAGAATGGAAGATAAGAATCACCGTGGCTCAATTTAGTCAGGTCATTTCCCAATCTCTCAACTTTCTTATGAAAACAGAGATGTGAGCAAGATAATCATACAAATATTTAGATTTTCAGGATGAAGTCAATGGCAATACTTACAGAGAAATGAATCAATATCATTCACATCTATTTTTAATTAAGTGTCCTGGGCATCTATTCTTGTCCTTCTTCTATTTGACATCTTTTATCAATGGCTTTGATGAATGTATATATGATTTCCTTATCCTAATCTTCATTCTAATTTGTGACAACAGGATATTGGAAGGGATAACTAATTGATGATTGTTCTAAAAAGGTCTTGGCAGGCCAGAAAAGTAGAACAAATCTAATAAGACTGACTCTAATAGGAATAAATACAGACTCCTATATTTGAGTTTTAAAAAATTAAAAACTACAAGATGAAGTTTATATGGTTAGATAATATTAAATATTAATTGTAAAAAGAAATCTTGATGTCTTAATTTAGTTCATTATAAGTTGAGTGCCATGATTACCTTTAAAAGTAATATTTTGGAGGACATTAATAAAAACAGTATCAAGAAAGAGGGAAATAGTAGCCTTACTAGATTATGTCTTCATTAGAATATATCTGAAATACTATACTTAGTTCTGAGTACCATGATTTAGTAAAGACATTTATAGATTAGAATAGGATCTAAAGGAAGTGACCTAGGATAGTAAAGAGAAGAAAAACTATGTCACCCAAGAACTCTTTAGAGGAAGTAATAACTTTAACTTGGATAGGAGAAGACTTGAGAGGGGGCACAGGAGAAGTAGAATGTGATAGCTCTCTCTAAATATTTGAAAGGCTATTCTACAAAGAATAGATTATATTTATCTTGATCAGGTTAGAACTAAGAGTAATGTATGGAATTTATAGCGAGGCAGGCTTTGATTCAATATGAAGATAATCTTCATGATAATTAGACTTGTATAAGAAAGTAAAGTGTGATCTCTAGAAATATTGAATTCCTCCTCACTGGAGGTCAAGGAGAAGCTTGACTATATTGTTTCTGGCATTATGTAAAAGCTTCCTTTTTAGGTAGGGTTTGGAAAAGATGACCAGAGTTCTCTGGGCCTTGAGAGTGTGCAATACAGTCATTCTATCTTTATTTCTTTTTGTTTTTCTCAGCTTCTTTGTTCCTGAATATTCTTTTTTTTATTTTTTTAATTCATTCTCCTCATCCAATCCCCCCTCCCATAGCCAATACACAATTCCCCTGGGTTTTACATGTGTCATTGATCAAGACCTATTTCCATATTATTGATATTTGCACTAGGGTGATCATTTAGAGTCTATATCCCCAATCATATCCCCATCCACCCATGTGATCAAGCAGTTGTTTTTCTCCTATGTCTGAATACTCTTAATCTTCTCTTTTTGCCAATTGCTCTCTTAAGTTTCTTAATATTTACCCCCACTGTTTTCATACATTCCCTACTAATCTACACTCTCTAGTACCTGCTATTGCAGAAAATGATGTGAATCTAGCTCTTTAAAGTCTGACTTTGCCATTTCCGTCAAAAATTTCTCCAGATATATAGGGATTATTTACACCATCTGAGCACTTTTTATCATCTTGAAAAAACAACATTACCCCCCCCCATCTGGTATGTTTTAAATGTCTTGCTTTTCTACAAGAAATGTGTGAAGCTTTCAAATTCCTGTACTAATTTCCTCCAGACTTTAATAAATTAATTTAGAGTGTTATCACAGATAATAGGATTATAGGGTCAAAGAAAAATAGATTTAAATATGAAAATGATCAAAGTGATTGTCCCAACACCTTCATTTTAGAGAAGATAAAAATGAGGTCCAAAGATATTTGACTATTCAGATTAGAATTAAGTTAAATTCATTCACAAGTTCACTCACATACGAATCAAGAAAGGTATGATTGTTTTACTGTATATGTCAAATTTCTATACAACTTTGTACCTAAATCTGGTTGATTTTATCAGTTCATATTTCATTATTGGTATTAGAAGTAGTAGTAGTCATAGGAACAAAAGCAGCAGCAGCAACAGTAGTAGTACTACTAGTAGGATATAATATAAATCAATTACATTTAAAACACAAAATTGAAATATTATGATTTGGACAAACATTGTATTAGTCCAGAAGTTAGAAAAAGCACTTTAGATAAGAAATAGTACTGACTTTAAAGTCAAAAGAGAACTGGCTTAAATCCTGCCTGTCACAGTGACCTGAGAGGACTCAGTACTTGTACATCATACCTCATAGACTTGTTCTTACTAAAGTATTTTATGAGCCATAAAGCACCACATGTGTTTTATTATTGTATTAATAATAAAAATCACAAGCTCAGTACTTCAGCAGTTCATTTGCAATGGTATTATATATTTTGATCAAGAACAACATGGATCCAAGTTAATAATTTTTGATAATTGTTTCTAGACCAAGTACTTGACTATGTAGGTCATGTTCTGCTTACTTTAAATATTATGCTCTTTTCTAAAATAAAATTATAACCCAACCTACTCCCATCTCTGTTCAAACACATGTTTTTGTTGCATTTAGAAAATAAAACATGTCCTAATTTTTAATTATTTTCTCTCTCATCTTTCTTTTGGATTAAAAACAGTTACAAATTTGATTTTTATCTCTCCTACTTCACATTCATGATTAGAAACTGATTCACTCAGATCTCTTTTAATCTTTAAAAAATCTGTTATGGGACTCAAAAGCCACTCACACATTTATAGTTTTCTTTCTATATTAATAAACAAGAAGAACTCCAAAACCAACCCTCATACATCTCTTTAGAAAATTTCTATTCTGAAGGGAACACAACTTTCTTCAGTCTAATGCTAATCATACAATATATCATTTATCTTTACTTTATGCTTTATCTTACTTTGTGCTTTATCTATTTTTATGTGAAGACATTCAAGCCTTCCTTCAAGTTCCTTTACCTTCTACTTTTTATTTCTTTCTGCCACTTTCACTAATCTCTGCTTTTGTTCTTTTCCTATATCCTCCTTCTCTTCCTCACCACAACAATATTGCTTTTTCTTGTAGGTCAACTGATTTTCTTTGTCCTATCTCTTCCATATTGTTTCTAGATCTTCTACTTTTCTTTCTTTCTTTCCTTTATAGATATCAGACAAAATTATTTCTTCTGATTCACACCTCTTTCCCCACAAACTCTTTTGGTTTTATAGTTTTAAAATTCTAATATGAAAGAGCTAAATACCTAATTCTAGAACTCATGCAACACTCTAATATATATATATATATATATATATATATATATATATATATATATATATATATATATGCTTCAAATTCAGCTTTAATTTCAGCCTAACATTCACTGCTATAAACACTGTGACTGAAAATAGGAAATATTTGCTACATGGTCTGAACACTTAGCAGAATAAATAAAAGCTATTGTTAGGTAAAAACTGTGAGTTCTAGAGGAAAGAACACTGATCCTAGGGTCAGATGGTTTGGTTTCGAATCTTGCTTCTGACTCTCATCACATATGTGGCCCTGAGGTAAGTCATTATTTACCATGGGTCTTATTTTCCTCATCTATAAAGGACAGGGTTGAACTAAACTCTGAGATTCCTTCACTTCTAGATATGAGACCTTTGATGCTATTAAAATTTTATTTTGCTTAATTCTGAATATTTTTAGGTTATAAAGGATAACGTTTTAGCACTTGCCATTCTCAATTTGATACTAAAACAATAATCTGCTGCTTGAGGATTATAAGTTTTTGGAGAAAAACTTTTAATATAAATATACCCTGGGTGTATCTGAACTCAATTTTTGAAATATGATCTAGAAATTAAGTCTGCTAGTATATTCAGACTTTGATTTAATAAACATGAGATTTTAAAGGTGTTATTTTCATCACCAGAGGGAGCCCATATGGTATTGCTCAAATGGCAAAAATATGTTGAGAAATAATAGGAAAACTAATTTTGTAACAAGAAATAAAGAAGTTTTATAGTTAACAATGAGTCAAATCTCTTGGGCATACTACAAGTCATAGTATATTTTAACAAAATCAAATTTTATTTACTAACTGTCCATTAAATTGGTCAAATCAGTGAGAACCTATATTCTTTCTGGAAATAAGAAGCCACAAAGTGGGTCCTTCAAAAATATATATTTGTCTTTCATAACTTATAGAAAAAAGAATGTACTTATCTCACCATCTTTACTTTGTGAGCACAATGACAAGTTTCTAGAATATGATAAGAAGTAAATAGCATGAGGTAGCATATATAAATAATGTCTTTGGGGTCAGAAGATAAAAAAAGAAATTAATGTCATATGAACATGAATGAAAGAGTACTACTTTCTCTTCTCTAAAAAAAATATCAAGAAGTCACAATGATCTTATTGCTGTGCTGTCTACAATGGTATTCCATTGTTCAGAAACAAAGCATGTTCCATATATTACAAGTTTTCCATTGTAATCAAGTTACATATATAATGGGTATTCTATGCAGGGTGAAATTTGAGACATTCTTGATGATTCAGGGTTTATAAAATAAGACCTTTGAACAAATATGACAGGAATGATTACTATAAAGGTTACTGAAAAGAAGGGGGTTAATGGAAAGTTAGCAGATTTCAAAAATAAGATTGATTATTTTGAAGGGGAGGAAAACAGAACAAATTATTTCACTGGGCCAGGAAACTCATGATAAGACCACTCCTCCCAGAAGAAAAGACTAACACTTACTGTGCATTTATAGTCTGAGAGGGTTGTTTAGAAAAGGATAAGCAATTTGCAAGGAATCACATAATCAAGAGAACTCAGGGGCAGAACTAGAATCCTGGTTTCCCTGACTCTGAGGTTAACTCCCTATCCATTGTACCATATTGCTTCCCATGATAGATTATATTTCAAAATTTGGCTATCTCTTTAATACTATCCTGAGATCAAAACATGATAAAAACAGATTTAAAGAAAAAGATTTGTAATTTTTAGATTAGACTTATGAAAGAATTTATTAGCAGTAAGAGCAATTCTAAATAGGAATGTCATTGAAAGTTAATACAACCTACTTGTCTGGAGAAATGTTTAAAAATTTAGATTGATTTCTAAATTCTTGTTTATTTCTCAAAGGTGTGCTATGTGAAAATAGCATGGTACACAACTATAAAACAAGTTTCACACAAAGGTAGATCTAAACTATTAGAAAATTGTTCATGGGTAGGCAGAGCCAATATAATAAAAATGACAATTACTAAGTTAAGTTAATTTATTTCCTCAATGTGATACATGTCAAACTATCTGAAAATTATCTCACAGAACTAGAAAAAATGAGAACAAAATAATCTGGAACAACACAAAACTTGGAATATCAAGTTAATTTATGAAAAATATATGAAGGAAAGTGGCTTAGGTGAACCATATCCCAAACTATATTACAAAGTGTCAACCATCAAAATAATCTGGTATAAGAAATATAACAGAGGACTAAGAATAGAGTAGGTACTCACCATGCAATGACAATTGGCCATAGCAACCTAGTGCTTGACCCAAAGATCTAAGCTTATGCAAGAAGATCTTTCTATTTGATAAAAGCTGCTAGTAAAGCTGAAAAACAATATGGCAGAACTTAGACATAAATACCTTATGTCATATGCAAAGGTAAAGTCACAATGGATACATAATTTAGAAATGAAAGGTGATACCATAAAAAAAATTAGGGGAGCACAAAGCCATTTACCTTTTCAGACTTATAAATAAGGAAAGAAGTTAGGTCAAAGCAGTAAAAAGAGCATCATGAAATTTAAAATAAATAAATTTTACTACATTAAATTTTAAAAAAGTTTCTTCCCAAACAAAACAAACTGGGAAAAATCTTTATAGCAGTCTCTAACAAAGGTCTCATTTCTCAAATAAATATAGAAATGAAACAAATCATATGAATACAGAGCATGTCCCAAATTACAAATGGTCGGAGGATATGAACGGGCAAATATCAGTTGAATACATTAAAATTATCTTTTAAATATGGAAAAATGCACCAACTGGACATGACAAAAATGGAAAATGATAAATTCTAGATAAATGTGGAAAAAAATCAAGACCCTAATACACTGCTAGGGGAACTGTAAAATGATACAACCATTTTGGAAAGTAATATGGAACCATACCCAAAGGGCCATAAAACTATATACACCCTTCATCCCAGCAATACTATTATTAGGTCTGTATCTCAAAGACATTAAAAATTGGGGGTGGGGGGAACCTAACTGTAAAAAAAATAATTATAGCAGCTCTTTTTGCGGTGGCAAAAAACTGGGAACTGAATGAATGCTCATCTATTAGAGAAAGATTGAACAAGTTGTGCAACATGATTGTAATGAGATACTATTGTGCTATATGAAATGACAAACAAGATGGTCTCAAAAAACATAGAGAAACTTACATGAAGTGGTGTGAAGTGAGCAGAACTGGGAAAATGCTGTACAGAGTAACGATAGCATATGATGGTCAACTGAGAATGATGTAACTATTGTTACTGAGACAAGGATCCAGGATAACCCAAAGAGACTCATGACAAAAAAAAGGATATCTACTGCCATACAAGAGATAGATGGAGTCTGAAAGCAAGTTGAAACATGGCCATTCTTTACTGCATGATTGTTTTCTCCAGTTGAAGGATAATGTCTTCCCAACAAGACAAAAAGGGAAATATGTATTATAGATGATATATGAAGTCTATATCATATCATCTGCCTTCTTGGAGAAAGGTCAGGGGTAGGAGGAAGAGAATATGGATAGCAAAATATTAGAAAATATATATTAATAAATATAATCTGGAAATCTGTTAAAATAAAGGAAAGAGAGTAATAATGCATATCATGATTATACTTTTTTTAAAACACCTGCAAAATCAAGAGGAAAAATATCAAAGTAAAATAATTCCAAAGAGAACTCAAAAGCAAATAATGTTTATATTAGCATACACATACATATATAAACATATAATTCACACATTTAAACAAATTGTAACTAATGTGAATGTTGTGGTTTTGTACTTTTTTGCTTTGTTTATTTAAATGTTTTGCTATTGTTGATGGTTACTAAGTATGTAATAAAATGAATAAACAGAATGATACTAAACATTTGAATGTAATAAAATTTTATATAATAAAATATTTGTTTTACATTTTTTTAAAAATAGCATGTTATAGTGAATAATACACAGGACTTTCAGTCAGGAATCAAATCCTGCCTCAGACACTTAGTAGCTATGAGTCCCTGCACAAGTGACAACTCCCTGAACCTCTATTTCTTCATAAAATGCTTTGCAATCCTTCAAGATCTAGACAAATGTCATCTAGTAATCAGCATAGCACTTAAAGGTATATTTTTGAATATTTGTTTTATTTTTGTTACATTTGATTTCAAGTGGTTTTCCTCCATCCCTCCCAATCTCTACCAGAGAAAACCAACATTATATATAATAGCTATAGAGTACATAGTTCCATATACCAGTTCTTTTTCTGGTAGTGGATAGTATCTTCTTTCATAGGTCCTTGAAGTTTATTTATAGATTCACATAAGTCAGATCACTTTAAGTTTTGTGAAACCTTTATACACATTATATCTTCTGAATCTCACACTCTCACAAAAGAATCTCACAAAAGAAATTGTTATTTGTATAAGATCATACAGATAGTAAGTAAATTTGAACTCAGTCTGACTGACTCCAAGTCCACTATTTTCCCCCACATGCTGCCAATTTAGCTATTGTTTTACAGGAACTATACTGATGTTACATCATTCAACTATGAGTCAGGACAATTCACCAACTGTGTAAAAGACTATTGTACAGGTATGATCAATGACTAATATCTAATTACTAAGGATCTTCCCTACAGTTATACCTGTTTCTTTTGCTAGCATCTGGCAATCTTGGAGATGTTATCTAGATGTTGTAAAGATAATTTTAGTGTTTAAATAATTGGTCACCAGGGTGACCCATAGTCAGCTGGGAATTATGGAGATTTTAATTAATATAGAGAGAAGGAATTAAGGAAAAAGAGAGAGAGAGAGAAAGAGAGAGAGAGAAGAGAGAGAGAGAGAGAGAGAGAGAGAGAGAGAGAGAGAGAGAGAGAGAGAGAGAGAGAGAGAGAGAATTAATTTAAACTGCTCTGGTTTCAGGCTGAGTCTAAAGGAAAGGGAGTCAGTCTTATCACTCACCACAAGACTGTGTCCATGGAAGCTCCAGACCTCCACTGATCTCAATCTCCTAAACTGAGTTCTGAATCCAATTCCACACCGAACTGAATTTTAGCCTCCTTTTTAAAGAGAATTTTCTCTTATGTCACCTCCTCTAAATTGTTACATCTACCAATCACAAGAGATGCTTTTTCCAGGACTGCCTATTCTTTAGTTCTCACCTTCTCTGGTTAGATTTTATCTTCTGAGGTACTTCACACTTCTTTGTTAAGCTTAACTTTTGTGAGTTACTTGACCTTTTTGTGACTAATTTAATCTTTATAGCTACTTAACACCTGTTTGTATTAGATCTAAAAATAGATACCTTAAAGTTCTAGCTTCACTATAAGGTATGAGTTAAGTGCCTTCATTGTTCAATCAGGAGTTTACAACTTTATCTTCCCCTAAAGTATGTCTATGTACAGGTGGAGTAATGTAAAGTTCCTAAGACATTCCTGATTCTTGTTAGAGCAAGTATCTCCATTGTTACAATAAGGAAATAGCTAAATCAAATCTTCTAAAGTACAGTCTGAGTAGTTTTTAAGATTCCCAATCCCCCCTGATGATCATTAGGAGACTAGTCTCCTCATTGATCATTCAACATAATCATCTTGTAGTCCTAAAGCACTTCGAACTACAGATGTATACAATACTCAATTTTCTAAGAAAAAATTACAGTAGTTAGGGATGAATAGAAAAGAAAGAAAGTAAAACCAATGTTTTGCTAGGCATATTGACAGAAAATTAAATTAGTCCCCTTTGGCATAAAAGTGTACATTTACAAATAAATGTTCAAACTTCAGTTCAATCAACCACACCCAAAGTTCATTCAGGATCTTTTAAAGTACAGTCTGAGAATTTTTAATATTCACACTGTAGGCTTTTGAACAGACAACTGTAAATGCAAAGTTTCATTAGGATACTCTATTGCTAACTGAAATCATACCCTTAACAGACTCTTTTGATGAAAACTCATGGCAATTTCCTCAAGTTTTAAATGTTATTCCCAACTTGTACTTACTTTTTTGATTGTTTCTCATAGAAAGACAGTTCAAGATTTTAAATTGAGAACAGTACCTCAGTTTTCCCACTGAGTTTGGTATTCTATAAAAGGGAAAATAAATTTCTGTGTTCTTTTTCAAACTTCCTTTTGAAGCCAATATTATGACTTCGATATATTAGAAACTCTCTCCTATGTTGTTGGTTCATGTAGTCCCCAGTGCTGGAGGCATTTTATGACTCTTTGAGATTAAGATATTTCAAACCTCAGTGACTATATGCTCCCACTGGGATTTTGGAAGCAGACTTTACAGTCTCCACACACAATGTAATTTTTAAAATAAAATTCCATAAATTAAGGCTCTCATAAACCTTTGGAAATCCTGCTGTTCCAAACAGCTGCTTGGTTGCAATTGCTCATCATACTAGGCAAGGCTTATGGGAAAAGAGCACTTTAAAACCTAGTCTGCCCTTAATTAGCATGAAGGACTGGTGAAGAGACTTCAATTTGACACTAAGCTTATGTCAATTAAAATTTTTCAGACGAGATCAATAAGCAAACTCCATTTCAAAGATACTGATCTGTAGCACACAGTGTATCACTGAGGAGGGAAAAATACCAGTTGAAATGAAATGCTAAATAACATATGGTGATAACCAAGCATACTCAAATTGTATCTGAGAGGACTGGAAGGGAAAAAGTCCTACAATGTGCAATGAGAATACCTGAGTTCAAGTTCTACCCATGTTTCATTACTATCTTTGTGGCTTTTGATAAGTTTGGAGCCTTAGTTTCCATTAATGCAAAAGGAGATTACTGTAGTAGATCAGGGGTTTTCTTTTATGTTGTGTATCCTTTGACAGTCTGGTAAAGCCCATGTTCTTTTCAAAATTATATTTTTAAATGAATAAAACAAAATATATAGGAATACAAAGGAAATAAGTATATTGGAATATAATTATCTTATGTAATAATTCCATTAGATTTACAAACTCTTTGAGGGCAGGAACTGTCACTTGCTTCCTTTTACATCCTCAACACTTAACACAGTGCCTGGCACATACAGGTGCTTAATAAATGTTTATAGATTGATATGAAATATATGTGTATGGGTGTATACATACAAATATTTACAGAGGTAGCTCAGTAGATAGGGCACTGAGTTTGGAGTAAGGAATATCCAAGTTAAAAATCAGCCTCAGATGCTTACTGTGTAACCCTGGGCAAGTTACTTTATCTCTGTCTTAATCTACTTGAAAAGGAAAATGGCAAACCACTCTCATATTTGCCAAGAAAAATATGGGTCATGAACATGACTGAATGAAAGAAAAATAACTATATATATATATATATATATATGTGTGTGTATATATATATATATATATATGTTTGTATACTAGGAGTTGGAAGGATACTTAGAGATCATTTAACAAGGATTCTTGACCTACAATTCATGAATTTGTATGTGCATGATGGGAGTTTTTGCAAGCATGTACAGCTAGGAATGCTCAGTATATGATCTCTTAAGTACCTTTCCAACTTTAAATTATCTGTGAGCTTGACAACCAAACTGAAACTAAGTTTCTGGACTCCAAATTCAGTGTAAAATCAGTTCAAATGTTTACCATTTTGATTCTCATTTTTCAAGGTATTTAAGTCTTCAGATAAAAACTCAAAGGATTCTGTGGCCTTCCTATTTCTCTCTTAATATAAAACCTCACACACTTCAGAACATGTCCCTGATCCTGTGTACCTTCAAAACCGCTTCTAGGCAGTCAGGTTGTGTCCAGACTGACTTTATTTAAAGATGTTTACTAAAAGCAGTTTTAGATTTTGGCTGTAATATTGGTATTTTGACTTTTCATGTAAAGCCATAATTTTTGATAAAGTAAAATGACTCTGACTTTCCCAGGGTTGAGGTGGGGGGAAAATGATAGCCTGTTCTAAAGCTATTTAATGTCATCCTTATTGTCCCTCTGTGGCTTAATTAAAGGCAAGAAATTATCTCCTAAGCACAAGAGTAAATTGAATACAATGACCTTGTGTTACCACATGGGAAAGAAAGTGAACCATGTGAGAAGACATACCAGAGGATTCTAATCAGTCTATAAGCTGACCTTGGAACTCAAAGTAAAAGGGTACAAGGAATATAGGAAGATGCACCATAGTAGTCTCTTACTACAGAGTGTATTATGTAAGTTCTGGGAATAAAATTATTTGAACTATAAATGTTATGATATGGGAGATAATGCTTTTGTAGACACTTTGGCCATTGGAGGTATCTAATAAGTTAAAGAAATATCTTAAACATAACTGAAGGCAAACCAAATGTTTTGTTTTACATGTCCTCAGCCTAGTAGAGTACAAATGCTAGCTATGGAGTAAAAGGACCTTGGTTCAAATTCCATCTCTGACACTCACTATCTTGTGACACTAAGAAAGTTATTTAACTTCATGGGTCTCAGTTTTCTCAACTGTTAAACGAAATATGTGTTTTAGATGTCATTTGAAGTCTCCTCCAGTTTTCTATCTACAATTCTGTTATAGTAAGAAAATTTAAACAAATTAAAACAAACATGATGCAGGTATTGCATAGCTGGACTGTCTTCTGGGATTTCTAGGAAATTTCCATGGAAATATCTTAGAAGAAGCAGGGTTGAACAGGGTCACTGTAGCCTTTGGATAAGTGGGATCTAGATATATTAATGAAAAATGAAGTCATGATGAGCCCTTTAAAGATATTTGTAATATAAATCTGTAAAAAAAAAAGCATATGCAAACGTCAGTGTCATACTACACCCATTCTCCTAATCTACTCCAATGCCTCAAGACTCCTTTCTGGTCATCCTTCAGGGTCTTTGGTTGACATGAGATATCCTTCCAGTTTCATATTTTCTTGGATCTTGCTTATGCCAATGAATACATTAAATGAACCATGCTTTCAAAATATTTGTTTCATTAGGAGGCAAGACATATATGTAACAGTCTACATGTTTTGTGCATATAAATACCATATATCTATTCTTTAATGATTTCAATGAACTTCAGTTTTAATACTGATTATTTTATTTTGAGAGTTTGAAGTCATGTTCAACTTGTCATTTAGTAAAGAATGCTGTTTTTTCATGGGCTTTATTTGTGTTTGTGTTCACTTTAATCCAGAAGAAAACAGAAAAAAATTATTTGATATTTTTGTTTTCCTTTTAAGTAGAAAATATCATTGCTTTTTATTATACCAATAATCTATAAGTTCAAATCAAATCTTATTTCTCTGCTGCCCAGATCTTACCACATGATTAAGATGCTTGTAAATAATTTACAAGCCTTTAGGAATAATCAACATTCTTTTAGCATTACCTGAAATTTAATAAACTTGATTGACTAAGGAACTTAGATGTTAAGTAGCACTTAGCAGAAATATTCAGCTAATAGCTCCTACTATACCTACTGAAACTTGAGCACAGTATTAAGTGTTCAATTTCATAAATAATCAAATATTTCTACTTGTCTCTCTATCATCTTAATGGTTTAAGTTGTATGTCATTCAATCATTCAATAAACACTTATTAAGTCTCCATTGTGTTAAATACTGGAGAATGCAAGGAAAGTTAAAATACAGTCTTTGACTTCATAGCACATAGTATAATAGAGAAGGCAACATTCAAATAACTATATACAAAAGGTGGTCATACAGAATAACATGAATAAAAGCAACAGAGAGAAGGTACTAACATTTAGAAGGATCTTGACAAGCTTCTTATAAAAAGTGGAATTTTAGTTGAGACTTAAAGGATTCAATGAAAATAGGAGGTAGATGGGGGGTAATATAGTTTAAAGGCATTGAACACAAATAGTGAAAATGCCTGAATCTGGAGATGGAGTGACTTAAGTGAGGAACAGTAAAGGAGGCTAGTGTCTCTGGATCACAGATATGTGTTGCCCATCTAAGTCATGTATGTCTGCATGGGTCAATCTAGCTATGTCTCACATGGAAGCTTCTCTCTCTCTCTCTCTTTATATATATATATATATATATATATATATGTTAATATATATATATATATATATATATATATATATTTGTGTGTGTGCATGTGTGTATTTATATCTCCGCCAACCTTTTCCAAGGAAGACTTGGGTTACTATCAGAAAGGGAGCAAGAAATTGGACTCATGAAGCTAGACATTCTCCTCTTTTCAGAGAGGGTGCCTAGGCTAGAATTATTTCTGTCCTACTAAATACTATTTGTATAGGTGATTTTTAAAAATAAGTCAAGCTGTGTTTCTGATTGCTATTCCTTAAACAAGAAAGGCATTAGTTAACTACATATCCAGGGCTTGACTCTCTCCATATCAGATGCCAATTATACAAAGACCATATATAGTAAATGGCAAATAAATTCATTTATCTAAATTGATAGCAAATAGAAATAAGACAAGTTATACAGATAAGAATATTCTAAATAATACAGAGTGAATGAGTGAAAAAATTCAGTCAAGAAAGAGATAGAGATAGAGACGAAGATAAATAGAGCAGGAACAGAAAGAGGTCAGAAACATACAAGCACAGGCATAGACAGATTCAGATCTCACACAAGGGGAAATTCCTCCAAAGTGGGAATAAGATTTCTTCCAAGAGTCTTTTTATTTTTCCAGGAATTTCTCTCTGAAAAACATCTGGATCCAAAAGTGTCTGGAACGAACCAACTCTTAAAGTTGGGAGCTCAAAAACTAGTATTTCTTCTCTCCCAGTTGGTTCTCACCAAGTGTGCCTCTTGTGCAGGTTCAGAGCACTGAGTAATCATTCTCCACCACTTGAAGCTCCTCATTACATTATATTGAAAATATATAAACTATTTCTATAGGGTAGGAGTATGTTCAGCAAAGTATATACATAGAATATATATACATATATATTTATAATTATATTATAATTTAAATGTTATATATAACATAGGCATATAGGGTATAAATTATGTTTGAATTATAAGTTACCATAGCAATCATAGTCCAACTATCTAATTTTACACATGGAGAAACTGAGATACAGTAAGGTTAAGATGAAAAAACATACTTTATATTCCTATAGAACAGTGATAGCAAACCTTTTAAAGACCATGTGCCATGCCAAGACCCCCACCTCCTTACCCCACATAGAGGAGGGAGAAAGCTCTCCCATTGGGCGGCTAGGCAGAGGAGCAGACAACGTTAAAAGAAAGGTCATTAGGTATAGTGTAGAGGGGAAAGAGAGCAGTTCCACCTGAGTCCTTCAGCCTTTCTAGTAATGAACTAGTGGGGGATAGTGTGTGTGTCCATAGAGGACATTCTGCATGCCCTGTTTGTCATGAACTCCATAGGTTTGCCATCAAGGCTATAGAATGTTAAGGTTTGTAAGGTTTTCCCTTTCAAAAACCTCTATCACATAAATTACAACTATTAGTTGTTATTCCCTTTCATCAATGAAATAACTGAGATTAGAGAAGCCAACTTCCATAGATTCATGGAACTAGTAAACTGTAGGAAAAAGGATTCAAATTCAGATCACTCTTACTTTCAAATACAGCAATCATTGCTCTGTGCTACACATTTTTATGTAGAATAAGGGACACCATTCCATACACTGACATTAAATGATCACCTCAAAGATACATGGTTATTTATATCAAAGACAGGACTGGAATCAAAGGCTCTCAAATCACTCTCTGGCTCTTTTTTACCATTCATATTGTTCTAGAGATGTTCATATTTCTCAGTCTCATACTTAAATTAGAGTGATTTCAAACTCTATAGATTTTACCTCCTTACAAAGTATCAAAAATGTCCTTCCAGCTTATCCTCAATTACTATGAAACTAAATGATGTTATTAAACTTACCATATTTTACTCTTTACCTTGATTTAACTTTTAAAAAATCAATAATTGATTATAATATGAACAAAAGCTATAATTTTTAGAAACAGAAATCCATAGTTCTTAAAGTAATAATCTAACCCAATTTTCCAATGAATTAAAAATAAAATATCAACTAATTATTTCAGGGACTTTGTGGTGGCACTATCTTTTAAAGAATATAGTGAACTATATTTTCAAGGAATTATTATGTATTAAAAAGCATAAGCCACCATAGTTTAAAAATAGACATTGGCATTCAAGATCTATAGACAGATGCATTTATTATCCTCCTCTCACATCCCAATGCCAGGGGAAAAATTAGTTAATGACAACCTGAAGGTCTCAGGAACATTTCACTTATTTGAATTTTGGCATTTTGCTTACTTTTTCTCCTCAAGGACATATTCCAAAGGTCTTCTACACTGGAGAATATGGTTATTTTTATAAAACGATCTCTTTAGGCATCTTGAACCCTTTAAAGGCTTAAAGAGAAGTTTAAAAACCCAATATTAGTACAATGTCCCTCTTCCTTTCTTTCTCTTTCCTTCTACATTTACTTACTTCTTCTGGTCCACTGACTATTCCTCAGTTTATTCCACTATCATAATAGCTTTAAAAATCTTATTAACATCTTATTAGCAATGCAAGCATCCAAGGAAGCTCCAAGAGACTCATGATGAAAAAGATTCTCCACTACCATTAAAGGAAATGATGGAATATGAATGTAGATTGAAGCACAGGATTTTTCACTTTATCTTCTTCATAAATTTTGTTTTTGTCCATTTGTAAGTGATATTTGTCTTCTTTCACATTACAAAAATAGAAATGTGTGTTGCATGACAGCACAATTAAAACATATCATTTTACCTGCTGTCTTGAGGGGAAGAGAAGGAGAGAACAAGGACCATAAAATGTTATAAAATGAATTTTTTACAATTAATTTGTTTATAGCTAAAAGGAATCAATATCCCTCCCTGTTTATTTCTATTTTTCACTAACTTTTTTTATTTTTACCAATAAAATGCAATTACAAATTTCCACATGTTTTCTTAAGTTATATGATTAAACTTACCTCCATCCTTCCTTTCCCTTCTCCCTTCCAGTGCTTTCAAGTGATTTGATCTGTCTTATAAATACATTATCACACAAAACATATTTCTATTTTGTTTATTTTTATAATTTAGTAACATTATAAAATGAAAAAACCCTAAAATAAATCCAAATAAACAATTGAAATATTATATGTTTTGATCTGCATTCTGACTCCAACAAATCTTTCTCTGGAGGTGGATAGCATTCTTCATCATAAGTCCCTCAGAATTGGCCTAGATCATTTTATTGCTTATAATAGCTAAGCCTATCATAGTTGATCATTCCACAATATTGCTGTTACTATGTACAGTGTTTTCCTGATTCTGCTTCTTTCACTCTGTATCAATACATGTAGGTCTTTCCAGCATTTTCTGAAATCATCCTATTCATCATTCCTTGCAGCACAATAGTATTCCATTACCATCATATACCACACTTTCTTCAGCCATTTCCTAATTGATGAACATCACTTTAATTTCCAATTCATTGCCACCACAAAAACAGCAGATATAAATATTTTTTGTTCAAGTATGTCCTTCCCCCTCCCCTTTTTATGTCTTTGGGATACAGATGTAGTAGTGGTATTTCTGGACCAGAGTGTATGCATTGTTTTATATACCTTTGGGCATAATTCCAAATTTCCCTCCAGAATGGTTAGTTTAGTTCACAAATCCACCGGCAATGCAGTAGTCTCCCAAATTTGCCACATCCCCTTCAACATTTATCATTTTCCTTTACTGTCACATTGGCCAATCAGATAGGTAGTCAGAATAGATAGTCATAAAATGATTATTTAAAAAAGTTTTATCTACATGTAATCTGAAAAATACATAATAAAAAATTCACTGTCATCTTGTGACATGTATCCAGAACATGTCCAGAAAATCTTCCCGTGACTTCTTTAAAATTGATGTCTATCACCAATTTATAGTGACCTCTGTGAATACACCCCTTTTCATTACTGTCACACAGATTTCCCCTCTTTCTTCAATACTCAGCTTAAGCACCACTTTCTACATGAAATCTTTTCTGACCCCCTTCAATTGCTAATGCTCCAAAGGCCTTCTTTTATGACCTTGTATTTCTATTCAAATCTTTGAATATGTTTATTCTGACTATATATATTTATGTACATGGTATCTCACTCATAGATCATAATCTCCTTAAAGGCAGAGATTTATTTTTGTTCTGTTTATCTATATTACCAGAGTAAAGGAAAGTATCTGGGACATACTAGGGGCATAATAAAATATCATTGATTGAAATTATTCTGTAAAAAGAAATCTAGAAAGTAATACTAAATGTTATTAAGCTATGGGAAGAAATTAAAGATCTTAGAGAAAGCAATATTATTTTCATTACTGCTATCTATGAAAGGGAAGTGATCAGAAGAAGAAAGACAAATTTGTGAAGCAAATGGATGGTTAGGAAGAAGGCACCTGAGAATGGGAGAATGTTTCTGGGTTTAAAATGTAGGAATGACAAGAATAAAGTACACCTAACAAAAGTTGGAGCAAATGCACATGACTAGAATCTGGCAAATCTAATCAAAAGGACATTAAATTGAAATAGAAAATGTCAAAAAAGAAATTGTTGTATCCAATAAATGAAATATTGTAAATAATACTTTCAGTGAAAGAATAGCAATAGAGATATCTAAATTTAAAAAAAACAGAAAGGATTAAATAATTAATAAAAATATTTTAGATGAGATAGATTTATGTTTTCAATTGAATATGTATATATGTTTATATATACATAGGTGCACATATGTACATATATGAATGTATATTTCCCTCTCTCACTCTATCTCTGATTCTGTCTGTCTCTGTCTTTCTGTCTGTCTCTGTTTCTGTTTCTGTCTCCAATGCCCCCAGAGGAAAGACAGCTAATAATTTCTCAATTTGAGTTAATGATAACTTCATCTTTCAAAAGGGAAAGGTAAACAATAAAGAAACTACTATTCTTGATCTGATCAAAGAGAAAATACAGAATTAGAAGTGATATTCTTAGGATACAATAAAAAATGGTTCTAATGAAGACAAAGGGGAGGGAATGACTATGCAAAATAATTTGCATGTACAAGGAACTCTGACCAACTTGATTTCTTTTTAATTATGTACAGAAGATCTACAAAATTTCTCTATGGGCCTCAATGTGAAATAGAAGTCGCTCTGTTTTCACAAATGTTATGCTATTGGTATGAAAGTTCTCACAGGTTCTTTCTTCATGAAAAACATGCAAGTAAAAACCCAGAAACAGCCCATGTTTCCTTTCCATGGAACATTTGCTGCAGGTATTAGAACTCCTGAGAAAAGATGGAGAAACATATTAGGAATGGCCCAGAGGTCAAGAGGATCAATGTGAATTGAAATATCCCTTACTGCAGGTTGATTCTCTGTACAAAAGCCCCAGTCACTTTCCCTAGTAAGGGCTCTACTGATTGAGCTTTCTGTGCTCTATTATCTAAGCAGGAAAAAAAAAGTTTAAAGGCTTTCAACTTTAGGAATTAAATATATGGTCTAATCATCTTCATCAAGTATCATTAACTACCTTAAATAAATGTCAATTAGTAAACAAACAGTCCATTAATTAACTGATATTAAAATTTGATTTTATATTTACTTTACACAGTATGGTGTAAATCAGCATTCCTATGCAACCTAATTCTGTATAATTTGTAGCCAAGAATCATAGGCTGTGAGATTAAGGGGATCAGGTTGCATCTCCGGGTGATTCACAAATAACTTTTAACTGGTCCTTCTCACTCAGGTATTCTCTGAGAACATAAAAATCTGGCTGGTGATGAGATCAAAGCACAAAGTATAAATAATTGTAACCCAGTATTAAGTATATCATAGCTCTTAATATAAGATAGCAGATAGAAATTGATATGGAGTGACACTGTATCATAGGCTAAGGGATCAAAGACATCTTAAAGTTAATATAATAAAAATCCCCTTTTACAGATGAGGAAAATGAGACACTAGAAATACAAAGGCATAACCAAAACCACACAGGGAGTAATTCATAGAGTTGGGATTCAAATTTGTTCATTAATTCTAAATCTTTCCCTCTGAAGCACATTGAAATAAAATATACTAGCATATGGCACAAACAGAAAGAAAGGATAAGGAAAAAAGATGATGAATGTTTTAAGGAAAAAAAATTCTTATTCTAATATTGGTCAAGTCCTTTATGGAAATGAGAGGATCTTTTGCATTTCTAATTAGTTGCTCTAGCTTCTTTTTTATGTGTGGTTGTCAGTTTTCAGGAGTTCTCTCACTGGCTGCACTTTGTAAAAGTATTTTCCTATTCAGAATTGTGTGTTTTAACAAATAAACATATGTAAGAGATTTAAAAATAAATAAATCTCAAAATTACTGATAGGGATGGGAAGTCAGAGAGGGAGAGAGAGGGATGTGCTGAAGGGGGAGATACAGAAACAGAGAGAGGCAGAAAGAACATGAACAAGAACAAGAATAAGAAAAGGGAAGGCAAGGGAAGAGAAGTGAAGGAAAATGAAAAGAAGTCAAGGGAAGACAAGAGAAGAAAAGAGAAGAAAAAGAGAAGAGAAGTGAAATGAAGAGAAGGGGAAGTTATTTGGTCATATGTTCTTTCCTTCTCCATAGATCTGACAGGTAAACTATTCTATTTTTTCCCTAATTTGCTTAAAATATCTCTCTTTAGGTTCAATTCATGCCCATTTTGATCTTCTCTTGGTATAGGGTATGAGACACTGATCTAAACCTGTTTTTTGCCATACTGTTTCCAATTTTACCAGCAGTTTTTGTCAAATAGTGAGTTATTATCCCATAATATGGGATGTTTAGGTTTATCAAACACTAGATTTTTTAAATCATTTATCCCTAGTCTATTCCATTGATCCATCTTTCTATTTATTAGCCAGTACCATATTATTTTGATGATTACTGCTTTATAGTATTATTTAAGATCTGATACAGTTAGGTCACC
The DNA here is from genome assembly GCF_027887165.1 of Monodelphis domestica. NCBI lineage: Eukaryota > Metazoa > Chordata > Mammalia > Didelphimorphia > Didelphidae > Monodelphis > Monodelphis domestica. The sequence goes on from NC_077228.1 coordinate 390,590,773, forward strand.
ATTCTTCACATTTTTTTCATTAATTCCCCTGATATTCTTGACCTTTTGTTCTTCAGATGAATTTTGTTATTACTTTTTTCTAGTTATATAAAATAGTTTTTGGTAGTTTTTGACTGGTATGGTACTGAATAAATTAATTTAGGTAGAATTGTCATTTTTATTATGTTAGCTCATCCTACTCATGAGCAAACAATGTTTTTCCAATTATTTATATCTAATTTTATTTGTGTGAAAAGTGTTCTATGACTGTTCTTATAATTCCTGCATTTGTCTTGGGAAATAGATTTCCAAGTATTTTCTATAGTCTAGAGGGATTTTCAAATGGAGTTTCTCTTTCTAACTCTTGCTGCTGAGTTTTGTTGGAAACATATAGAAATGTTGATGATTTATTTGGGTATATTTTGTATCCTGAAACTTTGCTGAAGTTATTATTTCAGTTAGTTTTTAGATGATTTTCTAGGATTCTCTAAGTATAGTAGTAGTCTCTCAGTGTCCAAGAATGACAATTGTCTTTGTGCGTTTTCAACTACGGTGTACCCTCATATGGCTTTGGAGTCCAAACACTGAGGCACAAAGTTTGTGGCACATGGGGCATGGAATGCCAGTTGTTACAGGAGGTGCGGCTGTGGCCTGGTGTCCGCGTTCACGCGCAGCGGCAAGACATCAACATCGCTCATCTTCAAAGGTGGTAGCGGCGTGGTGAATGTGGGTTCGCCAGCTGCTTCTGTCAGAGGCAGCAAGTTCTAGTTGCTTTGGTGTAATGCCAGCCCACTTCAGGTGTGACTTTAGCTGATCCTTGAATCTTTTCTTTGGTCGGCCTTGTCTCCTGAGTCCAGCTGACAGTTCACCATAGAATAACTGTCTTGGTATTCGCTGTGGGTCCATGCAGATGACGTGTCCAGACCATCATAGCTGGGTTTTGAGGACCATGACTTCGTTGCTGGTGGAGTTGGCTCTGTCAAGGACTTCCTGGTTGGTGATTCAGTCCTGCCATCGGATCCTCATGATTGACCGGAGAGAGTGTTGGTGGAATTGCTCCTGCTGTTTCATGTGCTTCCGGTACAGTGTTCATGTCTCACAACCGTACAGGAGCGAGCTGAGGACCACTGCGTTGTACACTTTGAGCTTCGTCGCAGTGCTTACACCGCTGTGTTGGAGGACTTTGCAGTGCAGCCACCTAAGTGCCTGGCTGGCCTTTTGGATCCTTGCATTGATCTCATGGTCTAGGGACCAGTTGTTGGCAATGGTGCTGCCCAGGTACTTGAAAGTGTTGACGTTATAAAACTGCGTGCCATCGATTATAATGCACAGCTGGTTAGTTGACCTCCCTGGTGCAGGTTGGAACAGCACCTCTGTTTCACTGAAGCTGATAGTCAGGCTAAACAGTTTTGTTGAGGTGGAGAACCTGTCCACAATTGTTTGAAGATGATTTTCTTGGTGGGCCATGAGAGCACAGTCATCTGCGAAGAGAGCTTCCAGGATGAGTCTCTCTGTTGTCTTTGTCTTTTCAGTCAGGCAGCAAAGGTCGAATAGTGAGCCATACAGTATTTGATGTAGACGCCCAGATTTAGATCCATTACAGCATGTCGTAATACTTGGGTGAAGGATAGGTTGAATAGTACAGGAGTGAGGACATAGCCTTATTTCACGCCAAAGAGATGTTGAAGCGATCGAAAGTCTCTCCACCAGATAGGACTTCCCCTGTCATGTCGACATGAAAGAGCTGGATCATTTTGACAAATTTTGCTGGGCAGCCGAGCTTGCTAAGGATCACCCACAATGCATCCCTGTTCACTGGGTTGAATGCCTTCGTCAGGTCTATGAAGACAATGTAGGCATTGTTCTTGCATTTGCCTCACCGTGGAGACCATGTTGATGGTGCTACAATCTGGTCAGAAACCACATTGTGATTCAGGCAGGTTCTGTTCTGAAACAGATGACAGGAGTCTGTTGAGTATAACACAGGCGAGGATCTTTCCAGCAGTGGAGAGTAGTGAGATGCCTCTGTAGTTGTCACAGACTGCTCGTGTGCCTTTGTTCTTGTTTAGGGCTACGATGGAGGCATTTCTGAGTTCTGGGGGCATGTCTTCCTCTTCCCATATGCTGGTCAGCACTATGTGGAATGCCTGAAACCCCTTTCCCTTTAAGGCCTTGTACACCTCGGTTGGGATGTCGTCTTTACCGAGTGCCTTGCCTGTACTCATTTGTTTAATGACTTTTTGGACTTCTTCTATTGAAGGAGGGACGTCAAGTTGTTCAATGGTGTCGTTTTGGGGGATCTGGTCAAGGGCACTTTGGTTGACTAAAGAAGGTCGGTTGAGAAGCTGACTGAAGTTATCTTTCCACCTGTTGCTGATGCCTTTTTTATCTTTTATGAGAGTGTCACCATCAGAAGATAGCAAGGGAGTGGTGATGGGTTTTAATGGCCCATAGACAGTCTTGAGGGCACTGAAAAATTGTTTATAGTTTTTCATATCAGCAAAGTACTGGATTTCTTCTGCCTTTTTTTTTCTACCATCTGTCCTGCATCTTCCTGATCACACACTGAGCCATGACTTGGAGAGATTTGAATCTGTCCTTTTTAGGAGCAAAGTTTGGGTTATTTTGCCACTCCATAAAGGCTTTGTTCTTTTTGTTCAATAGGTCTTCAATAGCAGCATTGTTCTCATCAAACCAGTCCTGGTGGTTGCGTTCTTTGGGGCTTAGGACTGCCTTTGATGTTTCTTTCACTGCGTCTCTGAACCGGTTCCATTTCTAGGTTGAGCTTCCAGTGAGTGGTCCCTTGTCAGACAGCTTGTCGTCCAGGCAGGACTGAAATGTTTGCAAATAAGATGGATCTCTAAGATGACCCACGTTGTAAAATGTGTGAACTGTCTGGGCATGTTTTGGATGGTGAGGCGCAATGCGCGTTTGAAGAGTCACTCTAAACAATCGGTGGTCTGTCCAGCATTCAGATCCTCTCACCAGGCTCTGGTGACATGTACATCCTGGATGTCTCACTGGCGTACAATGATGTAGTCAATGAGATGCCACTGTTTTGAACATGGGTGCATCCACGTTGTTTTATATTTGTTCACTATTCTGAACACAGTGTTTGTGATGGTGAGTTCGAACTCTGAGCATTTGCTGAGTAGCAGTAGGCCATTGTTGTTCATTTTGCCCACACCGTGTTTGCCGAGCACTCCTTTCCATCTTTCATGGTCCTGGCCAACGCAGGCGTTGAAGTAAATATACCATCTCTAAGTATACCATCATATCTTACATAAAGATTGATAGTTTAGTTTCCTTATTGCCTACTATTTCTTTTTCTTCTATAATTGCTAAAGCTAGCATTTCTAATACAATATTAAATATTGTGGTGATAATGGGCATCTTTGCTTCACTCTGATCTTATTGGAAAGACTTCTAACATCCCCAATGATACCTGGTCTTTAAGAAATCTCAGTCATGTGAGATAGGAGTCTAATATAACCCTACAGAAGTGATGAGGGAAAGAAAATTTGAAGATGATAATCATTGATTCTAAATCCAACCTTCTTTTCACTGAGCCACACTGTAAAGAAAAAAGAATGAGGCAAATTATCAATGTACAAGGAAAAGGAAAGATAGAACAAAAAGATGAGGAATATTTTAAGGAAATTAATTTCTTTCTCTGAAATTGGTCATGCCCTCTATGGGGATGAGAGTCTTTTTAATTCATAATTAATTATTCTGTCTTTTTATGTATTATTGTAAACTCTCAGGAGCTCCTTTCTAGCACCTGCTGCATTTTTTAAAAAGTCATTTTCCCATTTAGCATTCCAGTATCTTAATATACAAACATCTGGAAAACATTTGTTTTATAAATCTTACAGTTATTAATTTTGGCTGCTTAGAATTTTCTTTAATTTTGCATTATCCTAATTTGAAAAAAAATTATTTTAGCACGATAACTTTTTTGGCAATAATCGCCAGTATTGGTCCAGTTTATTGTATATAGACTAGGTGATCAGCACCAGTGCTGGCTCTATTGATAATATAGATTTTACAGCTTAAATGGGAAGTCCACACTAATACATGGCAAAAAATATGAGGAAGAATAAGATGATATCTATGTTATAAGTTGCATGGCATGAGCTATTATATTTAAAGGGCTTCAGAGGAGACTGAAATCAGTGAAAACTGAAATAGTAAAAGAACTGCAGTGTTAACTGATTGGTTTAGAAAGAAAAGAAAGTGTAAGAGAAAAGATACTGGTCAGGTTAGAGGACCTGAGTTCAAATTCTGATTATTATTACTAGCTAAGGGACCTTTCTTATCTCAGCCAATGTAGAACTCAATTTCTTGTCTGTAAAATGAAAACATTGGGACTAGATGAACACTAAGTCTCCTTCTTCTCTAAAGCCTATGAATGAATGAGATTCTATGATAGTAGGGAATTTCAAAAACATAGAACACATGAAAAGGTGTTAAGGTGGGTTAGTAAATCACATTAAATTTTTTGAAAGAAAATCACTAAACCCATTTGTAAACTGGGATTAAGTGAGCAACAAATGAGAAAATGAGACAGGCTTCTGATATCTCAGATGCAGGGAAAGGTCATTCCCCATTTTCAAGTGGCCGTGCCTTTCCTGATTAGGCCAGGGAGAGAATAGTACCTAAGGGTAGAAGCTACTGAAAGAGCAGTATCTGGGAAATGAAAGGGGTAGGGAATTAGGGAATAAGATGAAAGATTTACTTGGGTAATTAAGGAGTGGTATGGGTGCAAGCAAGATGAGGAGTGGGAATAGAGGGCAAATTTGAATGCTAAGCTTAAGAAGAACCTAGATAGGGATGATGAAGGACCTTTACAGAATGTTCTGTCCCCTTCATCTAATATTTCCCTTTATTTTTCTTCTCTTCCTTATCTTTACCCCCACCCTATAGAGAATGAAAAAGATATCGTAGAAGTTGATAGAGAAAATTAGAAGTAGGAAAAGGGAAAGGAAAAAATTTCCTATGGATGCTTTTTGACCTTACTAGAAAGTAAGAAGTTTTCCTGGACATTTAAACATAACTGGTAATCAGAATCCTAATGTTAATTGATAAGGATATATTTAGTATTAACGGTAGAAACCTGAACTACAGTGTGTGGAGAGAGCATTACATAATAGAAAGAGAAAGGGACAGGGGTGTAGGGTGAGGGTCAGAAGGCCAGGATTACTTTACGGTCACTCTCAAACTGAGTAACTTCATGCAAGTTATTTAATACTCTGAGCCTAAATTACTTCAGCTATAAAATGAGGATAGGAACCTTATTTTGTTTATCTCACATATTTAGGGTGAAGAAAACATTCTCTAAAGTAAAAAACAATGTACAAATATAAATGATGAAGGTACTGGTGATGACAATCATGATGAGGATATCAAGATCTTCATTTTTGAAATGTGATCTTAACTCCAGCTGACACAGGAAGCCCCAATCTCATTTAAAAAGCTAAGATCATGAGAAGTTAAATGAGGGGAAAACATTTTTTATCTTAATTAATGATGTTTTGCAAGTGAAACTGAAAGGGAGACTTTCACATGAAGAAATTTGATATTCTCTTGTTAAAAATGTTGGAAATATCATTTGCAATTAACCATAGCTCTTTTTCCCTAATGCCTGAGGTCATATTCCATATTTTTAATATTCGAGAGAGAACTTTCAAACATGGCTTTTTATTAGTGAAACTAATAACTAAGGCGGCAAATCCCATGCTAAATTGGAAAGTTATGTGTCTGTAAATTTATCAGTGTACTAATTACTTAGATATCAAAGCAAAAATGGGCTCTGTATGTTAAAGGTCATTTTGCAGTATCTACCCTGAAACTGCTTTTATTGATGAAAACAATGAACAAATTACTTACTTAGATGATCTGTCTAAAGACAGAGTATAAGGGGCAAAGCCAAGATAGGAGAGTGATAAGAAGCAGTGTGATAAGTTCCCTTTCACATACTCTTCCAAACAGATCTAAAAATAATGCACCAGATCAAATCTTAATGGAGAAACCCAAAAGGGTCACAGGGAGTCCTTTATTCAATTTAGCTGGGCATAAAAAAAAAACAGACAAGGATGTTGATGGGTGCTTGGCATATGATCAGTCAAAAGCATACCATGCAGAGCACTCCAGCACCTTGAGAGAAGCTATACACCAGGATAAGAGAAAGTTCCAGACACGTTCTGGGTCACTACAATGCTGGCAAGAATAACAGTTAGTTTTGTCACTCACTCCCCAGCATCAGGCCAGAGTTCCAGGGCTGACTATAGACAGAAACCTGTACAGGGCAGTGAAATTCTGGTATAGGGACGTACTCTGACATGTAGGAAGAAAAGAAGAAGGTCAGAAGTCCACAGCAGCAGCTGCATATGTATCTCAGACCTCACACAGAGGATAGTCTCACTTCTAGTGTCTAACCTAGCCTGCAGGCAGAAATTCTAGACCAAAGAGGAAGCCTATAATTCCTCATTTCTGAACCAATAGAGCTTTTCAGTTGACTTATAGGAGCAAAGTTTAGAGGCAGTCTACTCCAAACTTAGCTTAGTGACTCTGTAGAGTTCAAGCTATGGAGTTATCAACTGAAATTTGCCCTAGATCCGAGCACTTTAGAAACACTGTAATATTACAGGTTCCTAACCTATTCCTGATATCCTAGAAAATATGGCCCTCATTATCCCAAGAAAGCAGCAAGAATATCAGCCCAGACTTTTCCTCCCAAAGTGTGGCAGAGCCTAGCCCTAACATGAAGTCTGAAGCCAAAGAGTTGACTGGAAAAGTGACAAACAAAAACTCCCACCATAAGACTTATGATGCTAGGGACACATCAGACAAAATACAAGAGAAAATCATAATTCTAAAACATTTTTAAGCAATGTCTCAGAGGAAAACCCAGATATGATTCCTGGAAAATATAAAGCAAGAATTTTTTTTAAAAGAATATAAAATGTTTTCATGAATGTAATGAGAGAACTTGAAGAAAATTGGAAAAGAAAAGAGACATATGGAAGAAAGAATTGAAAAGAAAATTGAAATTAAAATTGAGAATTGAAGAATTGAAACAACTTGGTACAAGAGGTACAAAACCTTTCCCAAGCAAGAAACTTCCTAAAAATTAGAAAAGACCAAATAGAAGCCAATAACTCCTTGAGGAATAAGAAATATTGTTGTTTGTCCTTCATATCTGAAGAGTACCAGTGAAATCAAGGGGTAACATCTTGCCTTCAATAGTGCAAGAGATTTAAGTGAAAAAGGGTAACACAAAATTGCCAATTAACTCTTTATTCCAGTCATTAAAGTTCAGTGATGAGACAAAAATCAAGATGACTGGTGATGGCCTGGAATGTTGATATCTTTCATGCCTTACTAAGCACTCAGTGCTCCATGGTACTGGATATGTTCCACCAATGAATGACAAACCCTGCCAAATGGCTGTAAACAATTAAAAAAACATGGAAACAAAACTAGTTGATTAGTATGGGGCCACTTTTCATATAAGACATATAAATTGCTTATCAGAATTATGAAAATAAAACTCCTCACATCGATCTTGAGAGTTTTTTCATATTTTTTTTCTTTTTTTTTATTTAATTTTAATATTATTTTATTTGGTCGTTTTCATACATTATTCACTGGAAACAAAGATCGTTTTCTTTTCCTCCCCTCCCCTCCCCCCCCCGCCTTTCCCTCTCCCATAGCCGACGCATGATTCCACTGGTTATCACATGTGTTCTTGACTCGAACCCATTTCCCTGTTGTTGGAGTTTGCATTATAGTGTTCATTTAGAGTCTCTCCTCAGTCTTATCTCCTCCAACCCTGTAGTCAAGCAGTTGCTTTTCAGCGATGTTTTTATTCCCACAGTTTATCCTCTGCTTGTGGGTAGTATTTTTTTTTTAGATCCTTGCAGATTGTTCAGGGATTGCATTGATACTAATGGAGAAGTCCATCACCTTCGATTGTACCACAATGTATCAGTCTCTGTGTACAATGTTTTCCTGGTTCTGCTCCTCTCGCTCTGCATTACTTCCTGGAGGTTGTTCCAGTCTCCATGGAACTTCTCCACTTTATTATTCCTTTTAGCACAATAGTATTCCATCACCAACATATACCACAATTTGTTCAGCCATTCCCCAATTGAGGGGCATCCCCTCATTTTCCAATTTTTGGCCACCACAAAGAGCGCAGCTATGAATATTTTTGTACAAGTCTTTTTGTCCATTATCTCTTTGGGGTACAAGCCCAGCAGTGCTATGGCTGGATCAAAGGGCAGACAGTCTTTTATCGCCCTTTGGACATAGTTCCAAATTGCCCTCCAGAATGGTTGGATCAATTCACAACTCCACCAGCAATGAATTAATGTCCCCACTTTGCCACATCCCCTCCAGCATTCATTACTTTGCATAGCTGTCATGTTAGCCAATCTGCTAGGTGTGAGATGATACCTCAGAGTTGTTTTGATTTGCATCTCTCTGATTATAAGAGATGTAGAGCACTTTTTCATGTGCTTATTAATAGTTTTGATTTCTTTGGCTGAGAATTGCCTGTTCATGTCCCTTACCCATTTGTCAATTGGAGAATGGCTTGATTTTTTGTACAATTGATTTAGTTCTTTATAAATTTTAGTAATTAAACCCTTGTCAGAGGTTTTTATGAAGATTGTTTCCCAATTTGTTGCTACCCTTCTGATTTTGGTTACATTGGTTTTGTTTGTACAAAAACTTTTTAATTTGATGTAATCCAGATTATTTATTTTGCATTTTGTAATTCTTTCTAATTCTTGCTTGGTTTTGAAGTATTTCCCTTCCCAAAGGTCTGACATGTATACTATTCTGTGTTCGCCTAATTTTCTTATAGTTTCCTTCTTTATGTTCAAGTCATTCATCCATTTTGAATTTATCTTGGTGTAGGGTGTGAGGTGTTGATCTAAGCCTAATCTTTCCCACACTGTCCTCCAATTTTCCCAACAGTTTTTATGAAATAGTGGATTTTTGTCCCAAAAGCTGGGATCTTTGGGTTTGTCATATACTATCTTGCTGAGGTTGCTTGCCCCCAGTCTATTCCACTGATCCTCCTTTCTGTCTCTTAGCCAGTACCAAATTGTTTTGATGACCGCTGCTTTATAATATAGTCTGAGATCTGGGACTGCAAGACCCCCTTCCTTTGTATTTTTTTTCATTAATTCCCTGGGTATCCTTGATCTTTTGTTCTTCCAAATGAACTTTGTTATGTTTTTTTCTAAATCAGTAAAAAAAATTTTTGGAAGTTCCATGGGTATGGCACTAAATAGATAGATGAGTTTGGGTAGGATGGTCATTTTTATTATATTGGCTCATCCTACCCATGAGCAGTTAATATTCTTCCAATTGTTCAAGTCTAGTTTTAGTTGTGTGGAAAGTGTTTTGTAGTTGTGTTCATATAGATCCTGTGTTTGTCTCGGGAGATAGATTCCTAAGAATTTTATTTTGTCTTGGGTAATTTTGAATGGGATTTCTCTTTCTAGTTCTTGCTGATGAGCTGTGTTGGAATTATATAGAAATGCTGATGACTTATGTGGGTTTATTTTGTATCCTGCAACTTTGCTAAAGTTGTTGATTATTTCAATTAGCTTTTTGGTTGAGTCTCTAGGATTCTTTAAGTAGACCATCATGTCATCTGCAAAGAGTGATAATTTGGTCTCCTCCTTGCCTATTTTGATGCCTTCAATTTCTTTTTCTTCTCTAATTGCTACTGCTAGTGTTTCTAATACAATGTCAAATAATAGAGGTGATAATGGGCATCCTTGTTTCACTCCTGATCTTAATGGGAATGGATTTAGTTTATCCCCATTGCAGATGATATTAGCTGATGGTTTTAGATATATACTGTTTATTATTTTTAGGAATGACTCTTCTATTCCTATGCTTTCTAGTGTTTTTAGTAGGAATGGGTGTTGTATTTTATAAAAGGCTTTTTCTGCATCTATTGCGATAATCATGTGATTCTTGTTGGTTTGCTTGTTGATGTGGTCAATTATGTGGATAGTTTTCCTAATGTTGAACCAGCCCTGCATCCCTGGTATGAATCCTACTTGATCATGGTGGATGACCCTTCTAATCACTTGCTGGAGTCTTTTTGCTAGTATCCTATTTAAGATTTTTGCATCTATATTCATTAGGGAGATTGGCCTATAGTTTTCTTTCTCTGTTTTTGGCCTGCCTGGCTTTGGAATTAGTACCATGCTTGTGTCATAAAAGGAGTTTGATAGGACTCCCTCTTTGCTTATTATGTCGAATAGTTTGTATAATATTGGGGTTAACTGTTCTCTGAATGTTTGATAGAATTCACTGGTGAATCCATCAGGCCCTGGGGATTTTTTCTTAGGCAGTTCTTTGATGGCTTGATGGATTTCAATTTCTGATATGGGATTATTTAAGAATTCTATTTCCTCTTCTGTTAGTCTAGGCAATTTATATTTTTGTAAATATTCATCCATATCACCTAGATTGGTATATTTATTGCCATATAGTTGGGCAAAGTAGTTTTTAATGATTGCCTTAATTTCCTCTTCATTTGAGGTGAGATCCCCCTTTTCATCCTTGATGCTATTAATTTGCCTTTCTTCTTTCCTTTTTTTAATTAAATTAACCAGTACTTTGTCTATTTTGTCTGTTTTTTCAAAGTACCAGCTTCTAGTCTTGTTTATTAGCTCAATAGTTCTGTCACTTTCTATTTTATTAATTTCTCCCTTAATTTTTAGGATCTCTAGTATGGTTTTCTTCTGGGGGTTTTTAATTTGTTCATTCTCAAGTTTTTTTATTTGCATTTCCAATTCCTTGGTCTCTGTCCTCCCTAATTTGTTAATATATGCACTCAGGGATATGAATTTTCCTCTAAGTACTGCCTTGGCTGCATCCCATAAGGTTTGAAAGGATGTTTCGCCGTTGTCATTTTCTTCAACGAAATTGTTAATTGTTTCTATGATTTCTTCTCTAACTATCCGATTTTGGAGTATCATGTTATTTAATTTCCAATTAATTTTTGATTTGGGTCTCCATGTACCCTTGCCGATCAATATTTTAATTGCCTTGTGATCTGAAAAGGCTGCAGTTAATATTTCTGCTTTTCTGCATTTAAGTGCCATGTTTCTATGACCTAGTGTATGATCTATTTTTGTGAATGTGCCATGTGGTGCTGAAAAGAAGGTGTATTCTTTTTTGTCCCTATTTATTTTTCTCCATATGTCTATTAATTCTAATTTTTCTAAGATTTCATTCACCTCTTTTACCTCTTTCTTATTTATTTTTTGATTTGATTTATCTAAATTTGATAGTGGTTGGTTCAAGTCTCCCACTAATATGGTTTTACTGTCTAATTCCTCCTTCAATTCTCCTAGTTTCTCTATTAAAAATTTGGATGCTATACCATTTGGTGCATACATGTTGATTAGTGATATTTCCTCATTGTCTATACTTCCTTTTAGCAGAATATATTTACGTTCCCTGTCCCTTTTGATCAGGTCTATTTGTACTTTGGCTTTGTCAGATATCATGATTGCAACTCCTGCCTTCTTTCTATCGGTTGAGGCCAAAAGGTCTTACTCCAACCTTTAATTCTAACCTTGTGAGTGTCAACCCGTCTCATATGTGTTTCTTGAAGACAACATATGGTAGGGTTTTGTGTTCTAATCCAATCTGCTATTTGTCTGCGTTTTATGGGTGAGTTCATCCCATTCACGTTCAAAGTTATGATTGTTATTTGTGGATTCGCTGGCATTTTGATGTCTTCCCCTAGTTCTGACCTTTCTTCTTTAGCTTTCTCCTTTTGAACCAGTGATTTACTTTAGGTCAGTCCCCCTAGTCCCCTCCCTTGAGATGCTTCCCTTTCTAGCCCCTCCCTTTTTATGCTCCCTTCCCCTCCCCCCTCTCCTTCCCTCCCTTTTTGTACTCCCTCCCCCCTCCCCCTCCTTAATTTTCCTTTCTTTCTTGCCCTAATGGATAAGATAGAATTCAGGATCCCACTGGATCTAGATGTTCTTCCCTCTCAGATTTGATTTCACTGAGAGTAAGGTTTAAGTAATTCCACTTCACGCTCTCTTCCTCTCCTTCTCATATGAGAGTTCTTCCCCTCCCCTTCCCATGTGTATCTTTATATGGGAAAGTTTATTCTATTGATTCCCCCCCTATTTCTTGAAGTTAATCTTAGTATTATCGCAATTCCCCCCTCCCTTTTCCTTTTTTTGCCCCAACTTTCCCCAAATCTTCTTGATTCCCCAATCTTTCCCAATGCATGTTTCTTCTAACTACTCTTATGATGATACAATTTATGAGAGTTACACAAAACATTTTCCCCACATATTAATATATATAATTAGATGTAAATGTAGTCCTTATAGAAGAGAGTTTGACTTAAAGAGAAAGATAAGATTTATCTCCTTTTCCCTTTCTTTCATATTTACCTTTTCATGTTTCTCTTGCTTTCTGTGCTTGGATATCGAACTTTCCACAGAGCTCTGGTCTTTTCTTAGCAAATGCTTGGAAATCTTCTATTTTGTTGAATGCCCATACTTTCCCCTGGAAGTATATAGTCAGTTTTGCTGGGTAGTTGATTCTTGGTTGGAGACCCAGCTCTCTTGCCTTTCTAAATATCGTGTTCCATGCTTTGCGGTCTCTTAGTGTGTTAGCCGCTAAGTCATGTGTGATCCTTATGGGAGCCCCCTTATATCTGAAGCTCTTCTTCTTGGCTTCTTGTAGGATTTTCTCCTTTACTTGGAAGTTCTTGAATTTGGCAATTACATTCCTAGGCGTTGTCTTTTGGGGATTTAGTATAGAAGGTGTTCTATGAATCCTTTCTATTTCTATTTTGCCCCCTTGCTCCAGAACGTGGGGGCAATTTTCTTTTATAATCTCCTCTAGAATAAAATCCAATTTGTTGTTTACCTCTGGTTTTTCTGGGAGACCGATGATACGGAGATTTTCTCGTCTTCCTCTGTTCTCCAGGTCCATGACCTTCTCAGTGAGATATTTTATGTTTTCTTCCAATTCATTAATTGTTTGTGTTTGCTTTATTGATTCTTGCTGTTTTATCATCTCACTTTCTTCGAGGTGCTTAATTCTGGTCATTAGGGACTGGATTTGCTTTTCAGCCTTGTCTGCCCTTCTATTGGATGCTTCGAGTTCTTTTTCCAATTGAGCATTCTTATCTGTCAGACAGCTGATCTCTTTCTCCCATTTTTCTTTCCAGAAGGTTTCCATCTTTTGGATAAGTTCCAGTTTGAGATCTTCCAGAGCTTGTAGATAGTTTCCATTTTGGGAGGCGTGTTCTGAATTTTTTTGGATTTCCTCCTCATTCTCCTCTTTTCCTTGGGTACTTCCACCATAAAAGTTTTCAATAGTCACTTTTTTCCCTTTCTTCCTGGAGGCTTGATTTTGGGCCATGTGAGCCATCCCTTTGGTGGTTTTATTTCCCTTTCCTTTTTGGTCTGGGGTCTGGGTTATAAGAGCGGTTTTTCTGTGAATTTAGGTTGCTTCAGACTAGTTCTTCCCAGCCTCCGAGCCCAGGTATTCAGCTCCGCCCAGATAATCAGCGCGCGTTGTTCAGCGTAGCCCGCCCCAAGTCCAGGTCCACTGGCTTCTCCAGTGAAAGCGCCCTGAGACGTTTTTTCCTGGCAGTCCCCAGATCCCAAGGACCCTGGAGTGCCCCCCCAGACAGAGACGCTCCCCACTCACTCGCTGTCCCGGTGAGCGCTCAGGTAGCTCACTCTGGTTTAGTGGGGGAGGTGGGGTGGGGGAAGGGCGGCTCAGTTCACTTTTCTGTGCAAGCTTTTCCTTCTTATTTTAGTGTGGAAATGTTCAAGCCCCACGTACCTTTGCCTCTGTGGGGTACTGGGGAGTCCTTCTGTTCCTCCAAAGGTGATTTTATGCTCCTTTGATGTAGTCTATTTCGTTCGGTGCTGGGGAGAGAAAGCGTGCAGCGTCTAGATTGCAGCCATGATTACCCGGAAGTCCAGTTTTTTCATATTTTAAACTTTATTTTAAATCTTTTTACCATGTTTACATGATTCGTTTTCTTTCCCTCCCCTTTTCCCTCTCTCCTCTCTGAGTCAACAAGCAATTCCATTGGGTTGTACAAATGTTATCACTTGATATTTATTTCCATATTATTCATTTTTGCAATAGAGTGATCTTTTAAAGCTTAAACTCCAAATAAAATACATGTATATACATATGATAAGTGATGTCATATGTTTTGCTTTTGCATTTCTACTCCCATAGTTCTTTATTCTTTATCTCAATATGGTTAGCATTCTTTCCCATAAGTCCTTTAGGGGTGTCCTGGCTTTTTGCATTGCTACTAGTAGCAAAGTCCATATTGTTCCATAGTGTTTTACTTTCTGTGTACAATGTTCTCCTGGTTCTGCTCATTTCACTCTGAATCAGTTCTCCTAGTTCATACAGAGATCCTCCAGATCTTCATTCCTTATGGCACAATAGTATTCTATCACCATCATATAGCATAATTTGTTCAGCCCCTCCACAATTGAAAGACAATATATCATTTTCCAATTTTTTTTGGCACCACAAAAAGAGTGGCTATGAATTTTTTTGTACAAGTATTTTTCCTTATTATCTCTTTGGGGTACAAACCTAATAGTGATATTGCTGGATCAAAATGTATGAATTATTTTAAAGTCCTTTGTGGAGGAGGCGGAGTCAAGATGGTGGCCTAGAAGGAGTAGAAGTTCAGATATCTGAATACTCTTCCTTATAGATCACAAACTGAATGCTCCAAGGGGACTGAAAATCAAACCTAACAATAAGACAGAGCCAAGGAACCCTCTTTCTGGACTCAATTCAAAAGGTATGCCCCTCCCCCAAAAAGCTGGAATCCAAGAACACTCAGGTTCAAGGAGAAAGCAGAAGGAAAGTCCCAGGACCCCTACTCTCCCTACATAGAGGGAAAAGCCTCCAGTGGCAGGGGAAACCTCTGGGTGGGCAAAGGTGCTGGTCTGGAGGGTGTACCTGGCGGGCAGGGCTATGCAAAGCTCAGAGCATCAAACACAGACGGCGGGGAAGGAGCTGGAGAGGGAGCATAGAGCTGGCATCCTGGTCAGAGCTGAGGAGATCCTCCATATTGCTCTAGACTTCCAGGAGGTTTTGGCCTCAGAGCACACCTAGCCCAACCCAGCTGAGCTTAATTCCATCAAAAGTCATCAGAGCTCAGGGAAGCTCAGGCTGCAACACTCCTCCCTCACTGACTGCTGGACTTTAAACTAATCAAAAACCTCCAGAGGACAGAGAAGCTCAAACAAACAACCCTCCCCACAGACTGCACAGAGAGATTTTCTGTCAAAGCTCCAAGAGAGGAGACTGAGAAAAGTCCCCAAAACCAAAAAAATGAGAGTAGCAAGAGCACAGACAAATACGGGGAGCAAAGAAGGGGTAAATATGAGCAAACAACAGAAAAAGAAGAAATTACAATAGACAGCTTCTATACAGCAAACAGAACAGAGGGGGAGGGATCAGCAAATGATGAATCAGAAATCCTAGCTAATTGGATAGAGGCTTTGGAAGAACTCAAAATGCAATTCAAAACACAATTAAGAGAGGCTGAAGACAATTGAAAAAAAAGAATTTTAAAACTAAGATAAGTCATCTGGAAACAGAGGCACTTGAACTAAAATGAGAAAATAGTGTCTTGAAAGCCAAAATCAACCGGCTGTAAAATGAGGCAAAGGAGAAGAAAGATGAGTTGAAAAAGATGAAATATGATAAAAAGGAGATGAAAGATGAGGTAAAGAGGATGAAAGATGACCTCCAAAGAAAATCAGACCAGGAGAAGGATGACAAAAAACCTAGGGATGAAATCTAGTCTTTAAGAACCAGAATACCACAACAAGAATTAAGTGACCTCACAAGGCAGCAAGACACTATAAAACAAAACCAAAAGAATGAAAAAAAAATTAGGAAAATATGAAGCACCTCATTCACAAAACAGAGGATTTAGAAAATCATTCAAGGAGAGACAAATTAAGAATCATTGGTCTACCAGAAGCCCATGACCAAAAAAAAAAAAAAAGCCTGGACATAATACTACAGGAAATTATTCAAGAAAACTGCCCCATGGGGGCAGCTGGGTAGCTCAGTGGATTGAGAGCTAGCCCTAGAGATAGAAGGTCCTAGGTTCAAATCTGGCCTCAGACACTTCCCAGCTGTGTGACCCTGGGCAAGTCACTTGACCCCCATTGCCTAGCCCTTACCACTCTTCTGCCTTGGAGCCAATACACAGTATTGACTCCAAGACAGAAGGTAAGGGTTTAAAAAAAAAAAGAAAACTGCCCCAATATTCTAGAACAAAAGGGAAAAGTAGAGATTGAAAGAATCCACAGATCACCTCCTGTACTCAGTCCCCAACTGACAACACCCAGGAATGTTATAGTCAAATTCAAGAACTATCAGATGTGAATTTTAAAACTACTCAACCCTGTTCAAACCATTCTTTAGAGAATGGGATTTGGCTATTTCCTGATCAATAATAAGAGAGATACTTGGAATGACAGAATCAGGTCTTGGAAACTACAATCTCCACCCTACTCAAGGTAACAGGATTGCTGCAGCAAAGCTCAAGATTTAATTAGTTGAGAATATGAATTTCAACAGACATGTGCAAAGGGTACAGACCTCTGGGTGGTCCTGGGTGAAGCTTGAGCCACCATTGGCACAGGTGAGACACAGGAAGTGAGGTAGAGGACAGCTGAGGAGTTCTGGGAACTTCCTGTGTGGAGGAGAGTGTGGAGGTTAGAGCCTGGTGTTTGGAGTGGAGGCCCTCAGACTCTTTCTCCATTTTGGTCACGTGAGTGATAGGTACTGATCCCTTTTCTTTGCCTCGACTATCCAAGGCCTTGGGCCTTTGGCCCAGCCTAAGCAGAGTGGGTATTTAAGCCCTATTCCCTTCTCTCCCCCCCCTCTCTGTCTCGCTCATACCTTTCTTCCTGTTATTAATTAAAAATTCCATAAAAGGTTGACTGCTGACTTGAGTTTTTATTTAGGAATTACATAGCTGAATTCCTTGGCGACCTTAAATTAATATATATCAGTCTTTTAATGTGATTTCCATAACACACAGACCAAAGAAAGGATATTACAACATGCCAAGAAGAAGTCATTCAGATACCATGGAACCACAGTGAGGATAACACAGGTTCTTACTACACTGACACTGAAGGACTGAAAGGCAGGGAATATGATATTCTGAATAGCAAGGGAACTAGGTCCACAACCATGCAGCAAAACTGACTATATTCTTACAGGAGAAAATATGGTCATTCAACAAAATAGAAGAATTCCAAGAATTTGTAAAGAAAAGACCAAACCTGAACAGAAAATGTAATGCCCAAACACAGAACTCAAGAGAATCATCAAAAGGGAATTAAAAAAGAAAAACACAAAACAAAACAAAGAAAAAACACTTTTTTAAGAGACTCAAAAAGTTAAAATGTTATGTATCCCTATAAGAAAAGAGGACATTGGTAACCCTTAAAAACTGTTTTTATCACCTGGGTACCTAGAAGAATTACACTTAGTGGGAACAGTGACAAATTTTATAGGATGAAAGGACAAGACATAAATAGGTATATAGATATATGCCTACACAAATACATATACCTGTATGCGCGCGCGCGCACACACACACACACACACACACACATATAAATAGAGAGAGAGACCTCACCTCTAATGAAGAGGAAATTAAGGCAATCATTAAAAACTATTATGCCCAATTATATGGCAACAAATATGGCAATCTAGGTGATATGGATGAATACTTACAAAAATATAAATTGCCTAGACTAAAAGAGGAAGAAATAAATTACGTAAACAACCCCATATCAGAAAAATGAAATTGAATAAGCCATCAAAGAACTCCCTAAGAAAAATCCCCAAGTCCAGATGGATTCACAGATGAATTCTATCAAACATTCAAAGAACAACTAATCCCAATATCATACAAACTATTTGACATAATAAGCAAAGAAGGAGTTCTACCAAATTCATTCATGAGACAAATATGGTACTGATCCCAAAACCAAGCATGTCAAAAAATAGAGAAAAAAATATAGACCAATCTCCTTAATGAATATAGATGCAAAAATCTTAAATAGGAAACTAGCAAAAAGGCTCCAACAAGTCATCACAAGGGTTATTCACTATTACCAAGTAGGATTCATGCCAGGAATGCAAGGATGGTTCAATATTAGGAAGAGCATCCACATAATTGACTATATTAACAAGAAAACTGACAAAAATAACATGATTATCTAAATAGATGCAGAAAAAGCCTTTGATAAAATATACCCATTCCTATTGAAAACATTAGTAAGTATAGGAATAGAATGCCATTTCCTAAAATAATAAACAGTATATATCTAAAACAATCAGCAAACATCATCTGCAATGGGGATAAACTAGAAGCCTCCCCAATATGATCAGGAGTAAAACAAGGATGCCCATTATCACCTCTATTATTTAACATTGTACTAGAAACACTAGCAGTAGCAATTAGAGAAGAAAAAGAAATTGAAGATATTAAAATTGGCAATGAGGAGACCAAGCTATCAGTCTTTGCAGATGATATGATGGTCTACTTAAAGCATCCTAGAGAATAAACTAAAAAGGTAGTTGAAACAATCAACAACTTTAGCAAAGTTGCAGGATACAAAATAAACCCGTATAAGTCATCAACACTTCTCTATATCTCCAACCCATTTCAGCAGCAAGAATTAGAAAGAGAAATTCCATTTAAAATCACCCTAGCCAATATAAAATACTTAGTAATCTATCTGCTGAGACAAACACAGGAACTATATGAACACAACTACAAAACACTCTCCACACAATTAAAACTAGATCTAAAAAACTGGAAACACATTGATTGCTCATGGGTGAGATGAGCTAACATAATAAAAATTACCATCCTACCCAAATTAATTTACTTATTTGGTGCTATACCCATTGAACTTCCAAAAATCTTTTTTAGTGAATTAGAAAGAACCATAACAAAGTTCATTTGGAAGAACAAAAGATCAAGGATATCCAGGGAAATCATGGAAAAAAATGCAAGAAAGGAGGACTTGCAGTCCCAGATCTCAAACTATACTATATTGCAGTGGTTATCAAAACAATTTGTTACTGGCTAAGAGACAGAAAAGAGGATCAGTGGAATAGACTTGGGATAAATGACCTTAGGGAAACAGCCTATGATAAACCCAAAGATCCCAGTTTTAGAGAACAAAACCCACTATTTGATAAAAACTGCTGGGAAAATTGGAAGACAATATGGAAATGATTAGGTTTGGATCAACATCTCACACCCTACACCAAGATAAACTCAGAATGTATGTATGACCTGAATATAAAGAAGGAAACTATAATCAAATTAGGCAAACACAGAATAGTATACTTGTCACAACTTTGGGAAAGGAAAGACTTTTAAACCAAGCAACAGCTAGAAAAAAATCACAAAATGTAAAATCAATAATTTTGATTACATCAAATTAAAAAGTTTTTGTACAAACAAAACTAATGCATCCAAAATTAGAAGGGAAGCAACAAATTGGGGAACAATTTTCATTACAAAAACTTCTGAGAAAGGTCTAATTACTCAAATTTATAAAGAAATAAACCAGTTGTACAAAAAAAAATCAAGCCATTCTCCAATTGAAAAATGGGCAAAGGACATGAATAGGCAATTTTCAGATAAAGAAATCAAAACTATTAATAAGAACAATAAAAAGAGTTTTAAATCTCTTATTATCAGAGAAATGCAAATCAAAACAACTCTGAGGTATCATCTCACACCTAGCAGATTGGCTAACATTACAGCAAAGGAAAGTAATGAATGTTGGAGGTGATGTGGCAAAGTCAGGACATTTATTGGTGAATTGATCCAACCATTCTGGAGGGCAATTTGTAAGTATGCCCAAAAGGTGATAAAAGATTTTCTGCCCTTTGATCCAGCCATAGTACTGCTGGATTTGTACCCTAAAGAGATAATAAGAAAAAAGACAAGTACAACAATATTCATAGCTGCGCTCTTTGTGGAGGCAAAAAATTGGAAAATGAGGGGATGCCCTTCAATTGGGGAATGGCTGAACAAATTGTGGTATATGTTGGTGATGGAGTACTATTGTGCTCAAAGGAATAATAAAGTGGAGGAATTCCATGGGAACTGAAACAACCTCCAGGAATTGATATAGAGTGAGAGGAGCAGAAGCAGGAAAACATTGTACACAGAGACTGATACACTGTGGTACAATCGAACGTAATGTACTTCTCCATTAGTGGCAATGCAGTGACCCTGAACAACTTGGAGGAATTGAAGAGAAAAGCCACTCACTATCCATCCAGAGGAAACACTTGTGAGAGTAAAAACACTGAAGAAAAACAACTGCTTAAATACATGAATCAAAGGGATATGGTTGGAGATGTAGACTCTAAATGAACATTCTAGTGCAAACAACAACATGGAAATAGGTTTTGATCAAGGACACAAGTAATACCCAATGAAATTGTGGTTTGGCTGTGGGAAGGGTGAGTGGAGGGGAGGGAGGGAAATAATGTGATTATTGTAACCAAGGAATAATGTTCTAAATTGACTAAATAAACTAATTCAAATGGAATACAAAAGTCCTTTGGGCATAATTCCATATTGCCTTCCAGAATGGCTGGATTAATTCACAACTACACCAGCAATGTATTAGTGCAGGACACAACTCTTAACATATTTTTTTTCATTGATTCCTTTGATATTATTTTGGGGTGGTTTGGTAGTTTTTCCCCCAATTACATGTAATAATTTCCCACATTTTTTTTGGAACTTACAAGATCCAAATTGTCTCCCTCATTCCATTCCCTCTCCCCTGCAAGAGATGGTAAGTAATTTTTGGGGGTTATACATGTTTTATCATGAAAAACATAGTTCTATATTGTTCATTTTAGTAAAAGAATAATCATATTTACAAAAAAGTAAACCTCAAATAAACTAAAATGAAAAAGTATATGCTTTGTTTTGCATTCTGACTGTAACAGTTCTTTCTCTGTAGCTGAATAGTATTCTTTGTTGTAAGTCTTTAAGAACTACCTTGGATCATTGTATTGCTGAGAGTAGCTAAGTCTATCACAGTTGATCATTCCATAATATTGTTGTTACTGTGCATTATGTTCTCTAGACTTTATTTCACTCTGTATCAGTTCATGTTGGTCTATCCAGCTCTTTCTGAAATCATCCAGTTCATCATTTCTTGCAGGAAAATAGTATTCCATGACAATTATATACCACAGTTTGTTCAGCCATTCCCTAATTAATAGACACCCCTTAATTTCCAATTCCTTGCTACCACACACAAAAAAGCAACTATAAATATTTTTGTATAAGTAGGTCCTTTCCACCTTAAAAAAATCTCTATGGGATATATATCTAGTAATAATATTACTGGATAAAACAGCATAGATTGTTTTATAGCCCTTTTGGAATAATTTCACATTACCTTCCAGAATAGTTGGATTAGTTCACAACTCTATTATCAATTTATTAGTGTCCCATTTTTGCCACGTACCCTTCCAACATTCATCACTTTCCTTTCATGTCATATTAACCAATATGATAGGTGTGAAGTGGTACTTCAGAGTTGTTCTAATTTGCATTTAGCACATCATGAGGAATTTAGAACATTTTTTCATATGATTATTGAAAGCTTTGATTTCTTAATCTGAAAACTGCTGATTAATATCCTTTTGGCCCCTTATCAATTAGGGAATGATTTGTAGTCTTAAAACATTGACTTAGTTCTCTCTAAATTTGAGAAATGTGACCTTTATCAGGGAAATCTGTTATAATATAATTTCCCAGTTTGTTGTTTCTTTCTAGTCTTGATCATATTTTGTACAGAAGCTTTTTAGTTTGATATATTGAAAATTATTTATTTATTGTAATTATCCCTATCTCTTACTCTTCCCTTCTCCATAGATCTTCCAGATAAACTATATACATATATATATATGTTTATATATATATGTATATATATACATATATATATATGTATCTCCATTTACTTATGGTATCACTCTTTATATCTAAATCATATGCTCCTTTTTACCTTATCTTCATATAAGATGTGAGACATGGTGTGTACCTAGTTTCTGCTATAGTGTTTTAAGTTTTCTGTCAGATATTCTGATTAATTCTGATGAATAATTATATATAATATAATTATATATATATATATTATATAATATATAATATAATATATAATAATTAATAATTCTGATTAATCTCAGCAATTTTAGTGTTTGATCTTTACCCCTATATATTTTGTATATAATCTATTCCATTGATCTGACATTCTTTTTCTTAAACACTACCAGATTGTTATGATGATTACAACTTTATAGAACAGTTTGGGATCTGGTACTGCTAGGCCACCTTCCTTCATATTTTTTTTCATTAATTTCCTTGATATTCTTGATCTTTGCTTTTCTAGATTAATTTTTATTACTTTTTTGCTAATTCTACAAGATAATTTTGGGTAATTTAATTGGTATGTCAGTGAATAAGTAAATTAATCCTTGTGGAATTGTCATTTTTTCTTATATTAGTTTGACCTAATAAGCAATTAATGTTTTCCAATTGTTTAGATCTAACTTTATTTGTGTGAAAAGTGTTTTGTAATTTTATTCAAATAATTCCTGGTTTGTCTTAGCAAGTAGATTACCAAATATTTTATATAGTCTAGTTATTTTAAATGGAATTTCTCATTTTATCTATTATTGCTTGACTTTGTTGGTAATATATAGAGCTTCTGTTGATTTATGTGGGTTTATTTTGTATCCTACAACTTTGCTAAAGTGATTAATTATTTAAACTAGTTTTTAGCTTATTCTCTAGGATTTTCAAAATATACCATAATAATATCTGCAAAGATTGTCAGTTTGGTTTCTTCATTGCCTACTTTATTTCCTTCAATTTCTTTTCCTTCTCTTATTGTTAAAGCTATCATTTCTAGTTTATTATTGAGTATCAGTGGTGCTAATAACCATGCTTGCTTTACTCTGTATCTTACTGGAAAGATTCTTAGTGTTTTTAAAAAGAATGGTTGATATATTTTGTTGAAAGCTTTTTCTGCATCTATTGAGATAATCATTGATTGTTGTTAGTTTTGTTATTATTGGTCAGTTATGTTGATAGTATTTTTAATATTAAATGAGTCTAGTATTCCCAGCATAAATGCCACTTTGTCATAATGAATGACCTTTTCTGATATGTTACTGTAATCTTTTTGTTAGTATTTTTTTATGATTTTGTATAAATACTTATTAAGGATATTGTTCTATAACTTTCTATCTGTGTTTTTGCTCTTCCTGTTTTAGAAAACAATGTCATATTTGTGTCATAAAAAGAATTTGGTGGGACTCTTTCTTTGTCCATTTTGACAAATAGTTCATATAGTTGGGTATTAATTGTTTTTTTTAAGTTTGATAGAAGTCAATTCTGAAGTAATCTATGTGAATTTTTTCTTCAGTGGTTCTTTGATGACTGCTTTAATTTCTTTTTCTAAGATGAGATTACTTACGTATTCTATTTCCTTTCATTTATCAGGGCAGTTTATATTTTTAAAATATCCATTTCACCTAGATTATGTTTTATTTGCACATAATGGAGTAAAATATATATGAACAATAGCTTTAATATTCTTTTCAGTGGTGGTAAATTTATCCTTTTCATTTTTGATACTGATAATTTGATTTTCTTCTTTCCTTTTTTAAAATCAAATTAACAGTGTTCTGTCTTATTTTCTCATAAAACCAACTCCTAGTCTTATTATTTGTTCTATAGTTCTCTTACTTTCAATTTTACTAATTTCTCCTTTGATTTTTAGGATTACCAATTTGGTCTTTAATTGAGGGTTTTTAATTTGTTCTTTTCCTAGTTGTTATTTGTTTTAGTTCCATGTCCAATTCAATCATCTGCTTTTTCTCTATTGTTTTGATGTAAGAGCTTAGAGTATAAATTTTCCCCTAAGTAATTCTGTGGCTGTATCCCATGAATTTTGATGTTTTCTTGCATTGTCATTCTCTACAAATAAATTATTATTTTTCTACAACTTGTCCTTTGATCCACTCCTTTTTATAATTAGATTATTTATTTTAAAAATAATTTTTATTTTTATTTCCACAGTTTTCTTTATTATAATTTTATTGCATTATAATCTGAAACAGAGGCATTTATTTTTTCTGTATTTGGTTCTGAAATTTTTGTGCTCTAGTAGATGGTCAGTTGTGTGTGTGTGTGTTTGTAGATGCCATCTACTTCTAAAAAAACGGCATATTTTTATTTATTTCTATTAAAATTCCCCCAGAGATCTATTAAATATAACTTTTCTAGAAATTCAGTCACTTCCTTGAATTTTTTGTTTATGTTTACCTAATTCTGAAAGAGGAAGGTTGAGGTCCACTTCTAATATAGTTTTCTATCTATTACTTCCTAAAAATAATTTAATTTCTCCTTTAAAATTTTGAGGTTACACCACTTGGTGCATATATATTTATTATTGATATTACTTCATTGTCTATAAATTATCTTTTTTCAAATGTATTTTCCTCCTTTATCTCTTTTAATATCTCTTTTAATTAGCTCTATATTAGCTTTAGCTTTGTCTGAGATCATGATTGCTACTCCTGCATTTTTTTACTTCAGCTGAAGCACATTAGATTTTGCTCTAGCTCCTTACCTTTACTCTTTATGCATCTCCTTGCCTCAAACATACTTCTTGTAAATAGCAAATCATAAGATTACAGATTTTAATTCATTCTACTATCCACATCCATTTTACAAATGAGTTTTTGTCAATAAGGTTAACCTCTATGTATTCCCCTCCATCTTATTTTTCCCTTCTGAACCTCTCTTTCTTTTGACTTTAACTCTGTATCTCCTCACAAGCATTTTGCTTTTAATCACCCTCCACTTCCTGCTTTCCTTTCTATTATTTCCTGCCTTCCCCCAGAATTTTTCCCCTCCTATTTCTCTACAAGGTAAGATAAGATTCTATACCCAAATAAGTATGGTTTTTCTTCCTTCTCTGAACCAATTTTGATGAAAGTTTAAGAATTGCCTGAAACCACGTCCATCCTTCCCTCTACTATAATAGATTGTTTTGCATTTAATTAGGTGATATACCCCATTCTACCTCATTCTCCTTTTTCTCTCAGTGCAATTCTCTTTTTCATGCCTTAATTAATTTTTTGGCATACCATATCACCCTAATTAGTTCACTCAAACACCCTCTATCTATGTATACTCCTTCACACTGCTCTCTTAATGTTAGATATTAAGAATTACAAATATTAGCTTTCCATATAGGAATCTAATAAGTTTGACCTTATTGAGTACCTTAAATTTTCTATTTCTTATTTACCTTTTTAGGCTTCTCTTGTATTTGAACATCAGATTTTCTGTTTAGGTCTGGTCCTTTCAACAAGAATGATTGAAAGAATATACTCAGTTTTTCAATAAAGATAATGCTTTTGTTTTTCTTAGGTTGCATTTTATTCAAGTAAAATTAAGAATACATCACAATTTTACAACAGAAAACAAAATTTACAAAATATAGTAAAAGTAATATTAAATAACTAATAAAATGAATTGTCAAAATGTTAAGACTCTCCACCAGAGAGAGGGGCTAAGTGCTTATGGCTTCCACTTACAATTAGATTGCTTTCCAGATTATCATATCTCAAGCCTTCTAATTCTTTAATGAAAAAGCTTCTAAATTTTGTATAATCTCAACTATGGTCCCATGATATTTGAATTGTTTCCTTTTGGATGCTTTTAGTATTTTCTCCCTTGCCTCATGGCTCTTGAATTTGGCTATAATAGTCCTGGAAGTTGTCATTTGGAGATTGGTTACAGGTATTGATAAGTGGATTCTTTCAATTTCTCTTCTATACTCTTATTCTAGAATATCAAGGAAGTTTTTTTTAATGATTTCTTGTAATATTATGGCTAGGTTTTTGGGGTTTTTTTTAATCCTTCTTTCAATTAGTCTAATAATTCTTAGATTGTCTCTCCTGGATTTATTCCCAATATTTTTCCAATTGGATATTTCATATTTTATTCTTTTTTTTATTCTCTTCAGTTAGTTTGGTTTCTTGAGGTCTCATGAAATCATTAGCTTCTATTTACCAAATTCTAATTTAAAAAAAAAAACTGTTCTCTTTTTTGAAGTTTTGAACTTCTTTTTCCATTTGTCTAATTCAGCATGTTAAATATTATTTTCTTCTTGTATTGCTTTCATTTCTCTGACTTTCCTCCCTCTGATTCTATTTTATTATTTGTTTCATTTTTAGCTCTTCCAAGTATGAGATCAATTCTCATTTTTATTTAAATTTTTGCAAGTAGTTGTTTTCATCACACTATCCCCTTATGATTCAGTGCCTTCCTCTTCCTTGTCTCCATAATAATTTTCTATGGTTACATAGTTTGGGTGTGTTTTCTCATTTCCCTAGCCCTTTTTAAAAATTTTTATCTTAAAGTTGTTCTCTGTTCTCTGGCTAGAGAGCACACTCTCTTAAACTTCAATTATTCCCTTGCTGCTACCTTTTGGTAATGTTTTAGATTTTCCAAAGTGGTATGACAACCTGTGGATGGAGTACTCTAAAAGCTACCTTCTACTGGTGATTTAGTCTTCTTTAGGTATTGTTGATGGCTTACAGGGCTCAGAGCATTGTGACCTATCTTGTGCTGGAACTCCGGGGCTCTGGGCTGACATCAGCCAGATGCATCATGGACTGTTTTGTGCTAAGGTTTCACTGGGATTCAAGTTCTCACTGTAGGTTTTGATAGGGGCTCAGAATCTCACTCTGGGCTTATAGAAGCTAGGAGCAATGTGGGATGCCTTATATTGGGAGTTGGAACTACAGTGCAAGGTTGAGCAGAGCTTACCTCAGCCAGCACACCATGGACTGCCTTGTGCTGGGCTGGTCCTAAGGTTCTATTTCTCACTGTAGTCTTGGCTGGGCACTTGAAATCTCACTTCTGGGCCTACACCAGTTAGGCTCATTGTGGACAGCTTTGTGATGGAGTTTGTTATTCTCACTGCAGGCTTACATAGGGGTTCTGGGGCTCCCCTTATGCTTGTAGCAGCCACATTCACTACAGACTGCCTTGTTGACTTAGGATCTCAATGAAGGCTTGTTCTATGGGTTGGAACATGAATGATTGATCTTGGGGTGTTCTGCTATTGCTTTACGCAGAGTCTCCAAGTCTCAAAGTTGGCTTGGGCCCAGGTTCATACCTGGAGTAGGTATGGGATGGGGAAACTTGCTGTTGGTTTGCACTGGTACTCCTTAGTAGGAATGACCTTGTGGAGAGGTGTGCAGCTCTTCAGCTTTACTCTTCTCTCACCCCAGTGAAATATACTCTCTCTGCCTACCTTCCAAGTTATTTTCTGCAGGAAAGTTGCTTCATTCTGCTCTATCATTGGTTCTGCTACTCCAATATTCCTTTTGGAATATTATTTTAAGTTTGGTTGGAGAGAATTCTCAAAGTGGGTTTGAGTTTTCCATGCTCCTATTCTGCAACTTTGGCTCCATCTATTTGTTTGATTTGCTTCATATTTTCAATCTTTTGTTCTTCTAGAATAATTTGGACATTTTTTGACTATGAATAAATATTTGTTACTTTGATTTAGGTAAAATTTTCATTATTATACTTTCTTAGGCAACCAATAAGTAATTAATATTTTTCCAGTTATTTAAATCTATCCTCATTTGTGAGAAGTGATTTTTGTAATTGTGTTCATATAGTATGCAAGTTTTTTTTTTTCTTGGCAGGCACATTCACAAATATTTTATGTTGTTTATTGCTGTTTTAAATGGGATTTATCTTCCTCTTGCTACTGAGTTTTGTTAATAGTATATAGTAATGCTGATGATTTACATTATTTTATTTTATTTGTTGCAACTTTGCAAAAGGTGTTATTTGTTTCAACTAAAATTTTTAGTCTGTTCTCCAGGGTGTTATAAGTATACCATCATATTATCTGTGAAGAATGATTATTTTATCTCCTTATTTTTTATTTTTTTATACATTGAGTTTATTTTTCTTTTCTTATTACTGTAGCTAACATTTCTATCACAATGCCAAATAATAGTGATTATAATGGACAGCCTTACTTCACTTCAGTCTTATGGGGAAAATCTTGAGCTTATTTTTTTTACAATGGTTTCTTTTTGTTTTAGAAAGATGGCACTTATGATATCAAGTAATGTTTCACTTATTCCTTTTCCTTCTGGTATTTCAGTGGGAAACAATATTATATTTTGTCAAAAGTTTTTCATCCTCATATTGATATCTTCATATGAGGTTTGTGTGGGTTTTTTGTTATTTATTGTTTCAATTATACTGACAATTTTCCTAATATTGAACTAACCATGTATTCCTAGGATAAATCTCCTATAGGAATTTGGTAGGATTTTTTAATCTATTTTAATAGTGTATAAAGTAATAGGATTTAACCTTGATTTTCTTATAATTTCTTTTTCATGTTTATCTTTTCATGTCCCTCTACTTGTATTTGAAAGTCAAATTTTCTATTCAAAGTTGATCTTTTTATTAGGAATTCTTAAAAGCTTTCTGTTTAAATAAATATATATTTTCCCTTTGAAGCACTGTACTCAGTTTTGCTGGGTAGATTATTCTTTGTTGGAATCTCAGCTCTTTTGCATTTGGAATATCATATTCCAAAATATCTATTTCCTTTAATGTAGAAACTGGTACATCTTGTGTGTTTCTGATTGTGGTATCATAGTATTCAAATGGTTTCTTTCCGTCTGCCAGAATTGAAGCTCTAGAATTAGAGTATCATTTTCCTGGGGATTTCATTTGGGGATCTCTTTCAGGTTCTCTTCTCTCTCTCTCTCTCTCTCTCTCTCTCTCTCTCTCTCTCTCTCTCTCTCTCTCTCTCTCTCTCTCTCTCTCTCTCTTTCACTCTCTCATACATAGACATTCATATAGGTTTACACAATATGTCCACTTCTTTGGCCTTACTACAAAAATAAACATGTGCCTTTGAGCTCGTTTCCTTGTATGTGAATGGTCATTTATATATGTGGTCATTTTAGGAAATACTATTCATCACTAATGGCATTGAACAGGCTGACTCAGTTTTCCAGCTTACTGCCTCATAGTTGTTGGGTTGTTGTTGTTTGGGTCCTCCTCCCCCTGCCCTTTATATGACACAGGAGACATTTGTTGAGAAAGGCCTGAAATGCCTAACTAGACCTCTGACTCAATCTAGGCTTACATTTTGTGTTACAACTGAAATATGAAAGAATAGAACCATTCTTATAGCCAAAAGAAATCAACAAAGGACATAATTTCTGTCATGATAAGGCTTGTGTGCCCTATTCCTCTGAAGCATGTGGTTTGGTTTTGTTTGTTTGTTTGTTTGTTTGTTTTTTTCACATGGGGAAAATGAGAAGGGTCCAAATATATATATATATATATATATATATATATATATATATATATACACACACATATACATAAAAATGATCCAAATAAAGAAAAGCATTGACTAATATGGGAGTGCTGACCATAACCTGTCAAATTAGCACAATATTATAGAATGGAATATACAATGCAAATGCAACTATCAGAAAATCCAAGATAGGATTATGTTAGCCCATGTGTATTTTGCATGATGTCTACTTCCCTATGACTGCTCAATGAATACAGCAGTATTTCATGAACTGGGCATCTAGCCAGCTAGAACCCACAAGCATCTGGCACCATAATAAATGGGAAGGTATGAGGCAAAAGCTTATGCCCATAAGACCCAAACTTCTTCACTGAAAAGCTACCTTTCTAAAGCATTCAAAAATAGCACAATAAAAATCACTTTCCAAGTTTTTGTGTATATGAACAATTATGAGCAAAGAATATCAAATTAAGAATGCAGGTAAATTTGAGAATTAAAAACCTAAAATTGTTTTGCCCCTCTTTCTCACTAATACTGTTTTCAAGAATATATTATAAAATGTTTTTAAAATATTGAAAACAACTGAATAAATAGAAGTTAGAACAGAGCACTGAGGGTCCATTGTTATTATGTAACATAAATCTGTAGTGCCCTCACTTAGAATAGTTATGTGACTTTCCAAAAAAGATACCTGGATCTGCCATCAAGTGACGTGATTCTTTTACTACCTGCATGACACTGGATAAATCATTTTAATTCTCTGACCTTAGAGTTCCTCATTTCTAAAATTAAAAAGATTGACTATATGATTTAAATCTATAATTTTATAAGCCTTAAGGCAAGTAAGACCAAATGATAGTAAGTTCAGAATATTGGTTTTCATTGTTATTTTAAAGATGGACTCACATTTAACTGATATCCCTATAATTTTCTCCAAATGCTTAAAGGTATCAAGTATCAAGTTTTTAATCTTCACAAATGAAGAAAGAAAAGAAACTTTTGATTCATCTTCTAGATCAATTCTTAATTCTAAAATTAATAGAGAATTTCATATTTATATTTTTCATTGATCCTTTAAGCATTTCTATCTATTCTCACATCCTTCTATATATCATCATATACATATGACCAGAGAATTCAAGGGTATGACTCCCATCTTCACATATTGCTCAATTCATGATGGTGCTTTGTCTTAAAATTTAATCTTTTAGCAATATATATTAGCCATCTATATTGTGTAGAGGCAAATCACAAGAGTAAAATGATTATGGAAATAAATTAAAATATTGCAAGAAATTCCAATGAGTTTCTTTCAGTTAGCACAAGAACTAATTTTTTTTACATCTAGACAAAGACAAAACAATTAATTGGCACACAAAATCACTACATTCATGGGGAAAATATCAGAATTTGCATGTATTATTTAGCATTTTTAAAATCCTTTTTTATAAGTATTTATAATCTATATCCTCTACTTCCCACTGTCCCTCCCCTAAATTGTGAAACATTAACAAATAAATAAATATACATGGACAGCTGAAACAAATTGCAGCATTGACTACTTATGTGTAAATGTGTAATTCTGCATCTCTGATAAGTAGTTGTACATCATTTTCATCCCCTTTGGACTTACAACTTATGATTTCATTGATAAGCATTATAAAGACTTTCAAAGTTTTTTATTTTGAATTTTATTTGATAAGTTAATTTATAATATTTTTTCCTGGTTACAAGAGTTATGTTCTTTCCCTTCCCTCCCTCAGCCTCCTCCTGCATCTGAAGCACAATTCCACTGAGTTTTACACGTGTCCCTAATCAGAACCTATTTCCATATTATTGATGTTTGAATTAGGATGATCATTTAGAGTCTACATCCCCAGTCATATCCTAATCAACCCATGTGATCAAGCAGTTGTTTTTCTGTGTTTCTACTCCCACATTTTTTCCTCTGAATGTGGATAGTGTTCTTTCTCATAAATTCCTCTGAATTGTTCTAGATCATTGCATTGCTACTAATAGAGAAGTCTATTACATTCAACTCTACCACATTGTATCTGTCTCTGTGTATAATGTTCTCCTGGTTCTGCTCCTTTCACTCTGCATCAATTCTTGGAGGTCATCCTGCATGGATGTCTGCATGGAATTCCTCCACTTTTTTATTCCTTTGAGCAAAATAGTATTTCATCACCAACATAAACACAATATGTTCATCCATTCCCCAATCAGAGGGTATCCCCTAATTTTCCAATTTTTTGCTACTACAAAGAGTGCAGCTATGAATATTCTTGTACATGTATTTTTCATCAGTATCTCTTTTGGGTACAAACCCAGCAGTGCTATGGCTGGATCAGAGGGTAGACAGTCTTTTAGCATCCTTTGTACATATGTCCAAATTGCCCTCCAGAATGGTTGGATCAGTTCACAACTCCACCAGCAATGCATTAATGTTCCAAATTTTGCCACATCCTTTCCAACATTCATTACTTTCCATTGCTGACATGGTAGCCAATATGCTAGGTGTGAGGTGGTACCTCAGAGTTGTTTTGATGTGCATTTCTCTGATTATAAGAGATTTAGAACACTTTTTCATGTGCTTATTAATAGTTTTGATTTCTTTATCTGAAAATTGCCTGTTCATATCTCTTGCCCATTTATCAGTTAGGGAGTGACTTGATTTTTTGTACCATTGATTTAGTTCTTCATAAATTTGAGTAATTAGACCTTTGTCAGAGGTTTTTGTTGTGAAGATTTTTCCCCCAATTTGTTGCTTCCCTTCTAATTTTGGTTGTATTCATTGTGTTTGTACAAAAGCTTTTTAATTTAATGTAATCAAAATTATTTATTTCATATTTTGTATTTTTTCTAACTCTTGCCTGGTCTTAAAATCATTCCTTTCCCAAAGATCTGACATGTATACTATTCTGTGTTCACCTAATTTACTTATAGTTCCCTTCTTTATATTCAAGTCATTTACCCATTCCGAGTTTATCTTGGTGTTGATCCAAACCTAATCTCTTCCATACTATCTTCCAGTTTTATCAAATAGTATGTTTAGGACCCAAAAGCTAGCATCTTTGGGCATATCATAGACTGTCTTGATGACTCAACTTACCCCAAGTCTATTCCACTGATCCTCTTTTCTGTCTCTTAGCCAGTAACATATGATTTTGATGACCACTGCTTTATAGTATCATTTGAGATCTGGGACTACAAGGCCACCTTCCTTCACATTTTTTTTCATGATTTCCCTGGATATCCTTGATCTTTTGTTCTTTGAAATGAACTTCATTATGTTTTTTTTTCTAATTCAGTAAAAAAAATTTTTTTGGTAGTTCAATGGGTATTGTACTAAATAAGTAAATTAATTTGGGTAGGAGACTCATTTTTATTATGTTAGCTCCTCCTACCCATGAGCAATGTTTTTCCAATTGTTTAGATCTAGTTTTAATTGTGTGGAGAGTATTTTGTAGTTGTGTTCATATAGCTCCTGTGTTTGTCTTGGCAGATAGATTCCCAAGTATTTTATATTGTCTAGTGTGATTTTAAATAGAATTTCTCTTTAGAATTCTTGCTGCTGTGTTGGAAATATATAGAAATACTAATGACTTATGTGGGTTTATTTTGTATCCTGCAACTTTGCTAAAGTTGTTGATTATTTTGACTAGCATTTTAGTTGATTCTCTAGGATTAATTAAGTAAATCATCATATCATCTGCAAAGACTGATAGCTTGGTCTCCTCATTGCCAATTTAATACCTTCAATTTCTTTTTCTTCTCTAATTTCTACTTCTAGTGTTTCTAGTACAGTTTTAAATAATAGAGGTGATAATGGGCATCTTTGTTTCACTCTTGATCTTATTGGTGGCTTCTAGTTTATCCCCATTGCAGATGATGTTTGCTGATGGTTTTAGATATATACTGTTTATTATTTTTAGGAAAGGGCATTCTATTCCTGTGCTTTCTACTGTTTTCAATAGGAATAAGTGTTGTATTTTGTCAAAGACTTTTTTCTGCATATATTGAGATAATCATGTGATTTTTGTTGGTTTGCTTATTAATATGGTCAATTATGTGGATGGTTTTCCTAATATTGAACCATCCATGCATTCCTGTTATAAATCCTACCTGGTCATAATGAATAACCATTCTGATCACTTGCTGGAGTCTTTTTGCTAGTATCCTATTTAAGATTTTTGCATCTATGTTCATCAAGGAGATTGGTTTGTAGTTGTCTTTCTCTGTTATTGATCTGCCTGGCTTTAAAATCAGTACCATAAAAGGAATCTGGTAGAGCTCCTTCTTGCCTTATTCTGTCAAATAGCTTGTATAATATTTTCTTTAATTGTTCTTTGAATGTTTGATAGAATTTATTCATGAATCCATCTGGTCTTGGGGATTATTTCTTAGGGAGTTCTTTGATGGCTTATTCAATTTCTTTTTCTGATATGGGGTTCTGTAGGTATTCTATTTCTTCCTCTGTTAATCTAAGCAATTCATATTTTTGTAAATATTCATCCATGTCACCTAGATTGTCATATTTATTGCCATTTAATTGGGCATAATAATTTTTAATGATTGCCTTAATTTTCTCTTCATTAGAGGTGAGGTCTCCTTTTTCATCTTGGATATTGTCAATTTGCTTTTCTTATTTCCTTTTTTAAATTATATTGACCAGTACTTTGTCTATTTTATTTGTATGATTACAACTCTTGCCTTCTTTTTCTCTGTTGAGAAATTTTCCTCCAGCCTTTAATCCTTTCCCTGTGGGTGTTTACCGGCATCATGTGTGTTTCTAGACAACATATGTAGGATTTTGGTTTCTAATCCACTCTGATATTTTATTTCATTTCATGGCTGAGTCCATTCCATTCACATTCATAGTTATGAATCCAGTTGTGTATTCCCCAACATTTTGATATCTTGTCTTTGTTCTGTCCTTTCTTCTTTTGCTATATCCTTTTAAAACAATGTTTTGCTTTTAATAAGTCCCGCTATTCCCCACCCCTATTATACTTCCCTTTCTGCCCCCTCCCTTTTTGTTCCCTTATTATTATTATTTTAGGGTCTATTAAGTTCCCCCCCTTTCTTTTCCTTTCTTTTTTTACTCCCCAACCCACTCCCCCCTTAGATTTTAACTTTTCACTTTCCCTGTAGGTAAGATAGAATTTGATACCCCAATGGATCTAGATGCTCTTCCTTCTCAGAATTGATTTCACTGAGAGTAAGGTTTAAGTACTACCTATTATCACTCTCTTCCTCTCCCATTTAGAATAGTATTCTTTCCCTCCCCTTCCCATGCACTTCTTTGTGATATATATATATATATATATAATCCTATTCATCTTATTCCTTCAAGTTTTTCTTTGAGCCATCTTCTATCCTCCCCTCCCTTTTTCTTTTTCTTTTTTACATATCATCTTGGACCTCTTATTACCCCCATCTCTACCTATGAATGATTCTCCTTATTACTATAATAGTGAATATATTTTGAGAGTTTAAAAATAACATTTCCCTCATATTAATATAAGCGATGTGATCTTATTGGAGCCCTTAAAGAAGAAAATTTGAATAAAAAACATTTTTCCCTTTCCCCTATCTTTCTTCTTTACATTTTTCATGTTTCTCTTGATTTTTCTGTTTGGAAATCAAACTTTCCACTTAGTTCTGGTCTTTTCTTTAGAAATACTTGGAAATCTCCTATTTTTGAATGCCCAACATTTCCCCTAGACATATATAGTCAGTTTTGATGGGTAGGTGATTCTTGGTTGAAGACCCAATTGTCTTGCCTTTCTGAATATCATATTCCAAGCCTTGTGGTCCTTTAGTGTAGAAGCTGTCAGATCTTGTGTGATCCTGATTGGTACTCCTTGATACCTATATTGTATCTTTTAGGCTTCTTGTAAAATTTTATCCTTAGCTTGGAAGCTCTTGATTTTGGCTATTACATTCCTAGAGTTTGTCTTTGGAGGATTTAGTGTAGAGGATGTTCTATAATCTCTTTCAATGTCTATTTTGTCCTCTTGTTCAAGAACATCATGACAGTTTTCTTGAATAATTTCTTGTAGTATGATTTCAAGATTTCTGTCCATTTCTGTGTTTTCAGATAGACCAATGATTCTCAAATTGTCTCTTTGAGACCGGTTCTCATGGTCTATCATCTTCTCAGTGAGATATTTTATGTTTCCTTCTATTTTGTAAGTCTTTTGACTATGCTTTATTAATGCTTGCAGTTTTGCAAGATCTTTAGCTTCCAATTGCTCAATTCTGGTCTTTAAATACTGGTTTTCTGTTATAATCTTTTATTTTCCCTTTAATCTTTTGATTTTCCTCTATCATCGTTTGATTTTCTTATTTGGTTTGGTTTATCCTGATTTTCATAGCTTCCAGCTGTTTAATTTTGGTGTCCAATTGGGAGTTCCTGTGTTTTAAATTGCTAGTTTCTTTTTGAACTATTTTCCACTTTTCTTGCCAAAATTCATACATCCTTCTCATAATTTCCCTTTTAAATTCTTCAACAGCTTGTGGCCAATTTCCATTTTTGTAAGGTTTGGATGTATTTATTTGTTTGTCCTCTTCAGCTATTTCCTCTGTAGTCTGGATTTTTCCCCATAAAAATTATCCAGGACAATGCCTTCTTGTTGTTCTTTTTGGTGCTGAGAGGTTGTTTTTCCTGGGCATTTTTTGCCATCACTATGCTGGTTTTTCCTTCCCTTTCCAATCAGAAGTCTGAATGAGGAGGGCAGGTTCTCTTTGTATGGAGCTAAGGAGTATGATTTTTGTTGGAGGCCACCTCTCACGTCTCTGCAGCTTCTACTGTTTGCCTCCCTTGCCTGAACTATCTTCATGCCCAAGATCTGAGCTCTTAGCATATTGGTGTCTCAAGTCTACCTGCTCTCAGGGGTAGGTCTTTGGTGGTGTTAGTCAGCTACCAAGGACTTAGAGTTACCCCTTACTAGCTCTAGAGGTGCCCCTCATTTGCTCACTTATTCTAGAGGACTGGCTATGACTCTAGCTCACTGGCTCTACACTGGCTCCATGTTGGGATTTCTGGGGGAGGGTTGATCAGCTCAAGTTTTGGTGGAAGCTATTTCACCCCCTTATTGTGTGGAAATGCCCAAATCCCATATACTTTCAATGCTGCTCCCTACTGTGGAGTCCCTTCATTCATATGAATTTGGTTTTTTCTTGGCTTTTTGAGGGAGAATATATTAGTAGGAGATGAGAAGAGGAAGAATCCTACCTCTACACTGCTGCCATGTTTACCTGGAAGTTGCAAGGATTTTTTAAAGCTATTTTTGTCATCAGTTCATATAACTTCCCAATTTCCTCTAAAATTATTCATTATCCTTTCTTATAGCAAAAAAGTATTCCATTATATACCTGTACATTAATTTGTTTAGCCATTCACCAATAAGAGGGCATCTCAGTTTCTAATTTTTGTTTACTCTGAAAAGAGTTGCTCAAAAACTTTTTGTGGCACCTGTTCTTTGTTTTTTATGTCTTTGAAGGATCTGAATTAATAGTCATATTACTAGTAAAAAGGTATGCACATTTTATTGACTTTTGATTCATATTTCTAAATTGCTTTCTAGAATGGCAGAATTAGTTCACATCTTGTCTAGTAATGTGTTTTCTTATTGCAACTCTACCATTTGGTATTTTTTCTCTTTTGTTATCTTTCTCAATCTAATAGTTGCAAAGTAGAAACTTGTATTGCTTTATTTTGAGTTTGTCAGAATATTAGTGCTTTAAACATATATTTCAAAAGGTTATTGATAACTTGCATTTCTTCCTTTGATAATTGCCTATTCATATTATTTGACCATTTATGTATAGGGAAATGGCTCTTAGTTTTATAATTTTAAGCATTTTCTTATATATTTTGAATATGAGTAATTTACCTGAAAACCTGAGGTAAGATTTTTCCCAGTAACATACTTTTTTCATAATTTTAAACATATTATATCTGTTTTCTTAAATTCTAAATTTAATTTCTTTCAATTAAAATTGTACTCAATCCTGTTTTATCTTCTGGCATATCAACATTAGGGCATACTTATGGCAGGTCTACTTTTATGTCAAACATTTTTCTAGGTACTACCAAGAAGTGTAAGACATATTTTCCCATCAGAAGAGGCTTAACATTTAGCTGGGGGAATATACTCCTATATTAAAAAGGTAAAATAAAATATATGGCAGCATAATTAGCAATTAATGGTATGGATAGCTGGTGTTTGCGGAACTTTAAAAAACTGAATGTTAGTCCTTCAGCTCAAATGATATTATAGATGTGAAGTGCTTTGTAAACTCAGTAGTAGTAATAATATCTTTGTTTTCCCACTTTCGTGCATAAATACTTTCCACCTATGTGAATTGAACTTTAATAATTTATAGGTACAATTGCTGGCATTAATATATAATTTTAAGATTTTAAATACTCTTTATTTCTGTTATCTCATTTGATCATCAAACTTATCTAACAAGAACCAAAATATTTTAAATTCTCCTGAGCCTTTTAAAGAAGGGGATATTTGCTTTGAAGAAATCAAGTAAATGCTGATGTTGTTACGTTATCCTCTTAGTGTCTTTTTCTCTTTTTCTGTAATTTTAGTTTTCCTTAACCCAAAACAAGAATATGATAAGCAAAGTTGCTTT
This sequence comes from Monodelphis domestica, assembly GCF_027887165.1. Taxonomy (NCBI): domain Eukaryota; kingdom Metazoa; phylum Chordata; class Mammalia; order Didelphimorphia; family Didelphidae; genus Monodelphis; species Monodelphis domestica. Next base: position 390,628,935 of record NC_077228.1, read on the forward strand.
AACAGTTACTAAGTTGTATAAATGACACATCATGTATAAATCTTTGAAACTGATAGATGATAAGGTATGTTTCAGCTAAGGAGAGGTTCCAGAAATCCTTCTTGCATTTTGAATTAATATTAATTTGATATTATCAAAAATTAACTTTTTTACTTAAAGACTGTGCTATGTTTTCCATTTTAAAACTTAATAGGACTAATTACAATATTAAAAAAGTATTGGACAGATAGGACTCCCCTTCTAATGGTTGGTTCAATTGCATGAATTTGTTTCTACAATTTAGGGATTAGTAGAAATACTATTAACTAAAATGTACAGTGTTGTCACTAAGCTCCCATAACAGGATAACTTAGAGTAGTAAGCTTTTCACAGTCCAATCTTCTGTTTCCACATGTATAATTCTTGATCAAAATAACATCTTTAATATTGACTTACAGAGGCAAAATGTTAAATGGTTTAAATGCTAGAATAAGTGAAGTCTCAGCCAAAAACTGCAAAGGCAGATCACAGGGTATAACATAAAATTCCCCAGCTTATTAATATATCATTGAAAATATTTTATCTCAAGGATAATAGCAGCAAATAGTGTATATGAAATGAACATCTTTGATCCTTGCCTTGCCCCTCACATATGATATTTGAGTATGATGAGGTAGATAGGCAGGCAACAAGAATTATTAAATATATACTATGTGCCAGTAATGAATGCACAATCAATATAGATATGTATACTTGATAGAGACATTAAAGATGATTGTTTCCATTGTATATGTCCTCTTTTCTCTTTTTAATTTTCCTTCCAAAAATGAACTATTTGTTACACTGAAATATTCCTCTAAAGAGTTCATGTTAATCAGACAATCAATCGGTAAGCATTAACTGCCTACTGTGTGTCAGGTACTGCACTATGGATATAAAGATAAATGAGTGACTACTCTCAAAGGGGATCAAAGTGTAAGGAGGGAAATAGCATGAAATCAACTACATAGATAAAACCTATATGAAACATAAATAGGAAATAAACAGCAGAGGGAAGGAACTAAAACTAAGAAATATTGGTAAAGGATTCCTAAAGAATGTGGGATTTTAATTGGGGATGAGAAAAAGTCATGGAAGTCATGAGGCTTGTTCTTATTCCCTTTCTTCTAATTTAACTGGGGACCTGGAGGCCCTTTTACCATAGAGATGTGTAAAGATATAACAACCTACAGTGAAAAAAAGTAGAAACCAGAGAGACAGGAAGTGAGGTAAGAAAGGATTATAAAAGGTCAGTGCCTGGACTGAGAGGGGCTTTTTGAGCTTTTGGGGGGTTGGGAGGTAGTTCATCTTTGTAGATGATCGTTGGGGAGTTGATTGCTGGTGGTGTGGGTTGGTGATTAGTTGGTGGTTGGTATATATATATATATATTCTGCCTGGTGAGCTGAACTGAAGGGTGATCATCTGGACTTTCTCTAATGGCAGTTATAGGCAGTTATAGGTAGTTATAAGATAGCTAGTTAGGTATTGGACAATTTCTCTCTTTATCACTTTCCTATATTTCCCTCCTTTTACCACATTTTCATTAAAACTTAAGTTATTAAAAGCTGCTCTCTTATTTTGTCAGACTCCTAATTTAACCCTTACAAGGCAGAGATAAGGATAGAGATCAGTCTATAAAGGAAAGACAGCTAATGAAAATGATGGAGCCAATAGATAGAGAGAAATATTCAAGGAATAACAGGGAGGCCATAGTCAGTGGACTGAACACTATTTAGGTTATGGAGGAATGTAAATTTCAAGAAATCTGAAAATAAAGAAATTAGGTTATTAAGGACTTTGAACACCAAACAAAAATTGTTTATATTTTTAAAATGGAGGTGATAGGGTGACTGGGAAGTAGTCATGTAAGAGGAGACCAGGAGAGAGTAGTGTCCTGAAAACCCAGATTAAAGAGAACTTTGAAGAGAAGGTGATCGGCAGTGTCAAAGACAGAAAGATCACTGGCTTTGGCAAGTAAGTCATCTATTATAACTTCAAACAGAATATTTCAATTGAATGATGGTGTTGAAAGCCAGAGTAGAGAGTTAATAAGAAAAAAAGCAGAGGTTAACTGAGGCATTGGAACCAACTCCCTCAGCATCTTCTTCCCGTCAATTAAATGGAAAAGGGGAAAAGTCCTATATGCCTCCCAAAGCCTTCCTTTATAAGGCTCCAAAACTGGACTTTTAAGCTCATTCCACTTTGCAACTTCAGGCTGGTTTTAATTCCATGAAACAAGATGCCTTATATAACAGGTACCTCATTCTCCTTTCCCACAATTTCCCAGCTTCCTTTTGTTTGTTTTCCCTCATTAGCTTGTGAGTTCCTTAAAAGCAGGGATTGCCTTTATTTTTCATATGTGCCTCCAGCACTTAGCAAATGCCTGTCATGTAGTTTGTGCTTCATAAATGTTTACTGAATTGAATTAACAAATGTATTTAGGATATATTTCTCAAGAAGTTTAGCCAAAAATGGCAGAAGAGATATGGGGTAATAATTGCCAATGATGGAAGGATGGAGTGAACAAATTTTTGAGGATGAAGATATGAACATGTTTGTATGAAGGTGTGATACAGCCAGTATACAGGAAGATTCAAAATAAATGAGTGGGGATGATAGAGGGGGAAATTTGTTCGGGGAAATGGAATGGAATGGGATCATTTGAGTAAATAGAGGGGATTGTCTTATAAAAGAGAAGGGCAAGATCTTCATATGAAACAAGAATAAAAGAGGAAATAGTGACCAAAGACATCAGAATTATACTATTTGAGAAAGAGAAAAGGACTTCTTACCTAAAAGCTTCAATTTTTTTCTTTTTATTTATTATTTTTTCTAGATTATGTCAATACAATTTTTAATATTCATTTTCTGACATTTTGCATCCATCTTCTCTTCTTTCATCCTACTTCTGCTCCCTCCTCAAAAGATAGGTAATATCATAAATGTTGTACACATGTTATTACAAAATACATATTTCATGTTTGCTATATTATGAAACAAAACACATATTGCTTAAATGTGAGAGAAATTAATGGAGATTCAATTTTTTCAGTTAAATTAAAATAAAGATTCTCATCTGAGAATATGGGAGATGGGGAGCCATGGGAATTTTTAGAAAGGAAGAAAAATTATAAAGATCTGCTCTAGTGAGTGGGACAGTGGATTGACAGAGAAATAGGATTGCTTAACAGCATTGAGGGTCCATTGTTATTATGTACTTAAATTTGTAGTGCCCTCATTTAGAATGGTTGTGTGACTTTCCTAAGTGATAGATTGTGGTAGTGATTCAAACTTCAGGAATTGCAGAACAAATTGGTGATATGATAAGAGAGCAAAGGACTTATGAAAACACAAAAATAAATGATTGAACTTGTTCACCACAGGGTCAAGATAGGGAAGGGATGAGAGGGATAGAAATAAGGAATAAGTAGTAGACAGTGAGTAATAGGGTTTAGATAGGAGTTCAGAATCACTGAGATGTGTAAGGTATAAGCATGAGGGAGATCATTAATCCCTAAGTGAAAAATTTAGAGATTTACAAAGTCAATAATATTATGACCTAAGTATAAAGTCATTTCAGAGCTTTGGGCAATTCAGGGAGGAGACAAGCACTCTGAGTATAAGTGGTGATATTCTCCTTCCCAATGTAGTAGAACAGGATGGTAACTTTAAGAAGTGGTGTCTTTTCCCCTCACCTCAGTGTTGGGATACAGGAAAGATGAAATGGTGCCTCTCTTTCAACAGGAGGTTTGAGACTTGCTAGGATGGTAAAGGACTCACCTCTCCTCTTCCCACTTCCACTTTTGGCTATGGATCATATGGGAAACAATGAAAGGTGCTCAACACAATGAAGTCCCACTCTCCTCTTCCCACTCCCAGAAGAGTAATTTGGATACTCCTATTCCAGATCCTCACCCTATTACCTCTATTTAATTTTGTAAATGCTTTTAATACAATACATGCATGTAGGTTGTCACTACAGAGACAATATAAATTTCTTGGTGTCAGGGACTTTCATTTTATCTTTCCAATACCAAAATGCTGAACACAATAGGCATTTAATGAATGTTTTTAGACTAATTGATAATTTTTGTTAATGTAAATGATTTGATATAAGAGTATTAGTATGATATACTGAACCTCAAAGCCTTTCACTAGCTCTCCCTAAACTAAATTTCCTCATCTCTCTTGAACCTATTCTTCTGTCCATAAAACTGTTTTCCACCTTTTACATTTTTCATAAGACAAGAAAATTCTATGCCACAAAATTGTTACACTGTCAAATATTCTGAATTTTCTAAATAAGAATAACATCCCTTAATATACGCATTTACTCTATAACCAATAAATTGGCTTTGTGGTTTAGCTTCCTAGAGAGGCTAGATTTTCACATATAAAAGATAAGTGCATGTTGTCTTGTCTATAAATGTTCCATTTGTTCCCATCTGACTTGGGCATGAGATGCTGTCCTTATGCTTTAAAAGAATAAAGACATTAGCAAATCCTCCCAAACATTTGCCTTCCCAACATAGATGGCATATTTATGAAAGATAAGGCATGCAGTTTTCCTTTCCCCACAGACAGTTGGGAAATTATAGGAGCTAGTGTGGGATTAACACCTCTGGCAGAGGTCATGCATGAAAATTAAAATACCATTTTTCATTATGCCACATTATTCATTGCTACTGAAGCTGCAGAAAAGTTCTCATTACCCCTCCTCCAAAACATTGTAAATTTTGTTAACTCCAGCACCCTGCCTTGCATGCCAATACATTATTTGACTTTTCAAACTACTGATTATTTCCCTTTCCTAGAACAAAGGACAAATGGATCAGGACTTAGCTTAAGTTTTATGGCCCTCATCTTAGTCTCCTTTCTTTAGAAAATGACTTGTGTATGTGTAAGCTCTAATCTATGAAATACTTCTGTCCATAATGTCTTTTTTTACAAAAGCACACAATTTAAGATGGAGTTTAGTACATCTATATACATTTAAATAGGTCTCAACTCACAAGTCAGAGGCAGTCTGTCTTCCTTTTTTCCCTTGACATTTTTCTCTGTCTACAGTTATAGGGCCCATAATTTTAGCATTAATCCAGAGCCTTTATCAGCTCCTTCCATGATTCATAAGGAATCATGGTGGGTACTTGCATTTAAATGACTAGTACTTAGTTATTGGGGGTGCAGAATGTGTGATAAGCATAGGTGACTTCAGGATCACCTTCTGAGGAAAAATGGGACCCAGGAAAGAAGGTCGGGCAGATCCAATTCCACCTGGAGTTTACATTTTTTCCTTTTTCTCTACTGTGTCCATTTTACTGAATTTTCACTTACTGCCACTACCCAGCTATTGAAATTATCTCCTTCCATATATACCGATCCATGCCTCTTGTTCTTTACCTACCCAAGCCTGTCTCCCTCTTTACCCTAACATCACTTAGATGGTAAAGATTGAAAATTAAAGCTTTTCAAAGAAGTTTTTCACTTTCATTTAATGGAAAGAAGGAAAAATTAAGTAAAACAGTATATAAATGTTGTTAGAAAACACAGAATTATGGTGCTAAAACATCCTGATGTAGCTTCAGGAGGCAGCAAAACCTGTGTAAAGTTCCTGTTCCCATTTATCCAGCATTTGGGCCCAGCTGAATATAGTTGATCTTCTTATCTAGAAAGCAGATAGATCTTCTATTAATGCCCTCCCTACCTATGTCTCAAATTGATTTCTAAGTTCTAGATTTCTAGATTATAGAATATTGACCTGGAAGCAACCTTAGAGATCATTTTGTACAGTTCTATCATCTTACACTTAAGAGAACCATGAGCTATAGAGGGTAGGTGATTTGCTAAGGTCACAAGGAGTTGGAAGTTGCAGAGTCAACATTTGAATTTGGGTCTTCAGTGCTGTTTCAACTTTGCCTTGAGTTTAAGAGTTTGGCCCTCTTGGCCTCTGTCATCAGGCTCAGTATTTCTAGACTATCTTCCTTTTGTTCCTTGACAGTTTTCTCTTTTGGTGCTTTAAAGGCCAAAAATTTTCATTTTAGTCTAAGGCCTTTATTAGAATTAACTTTTTATTTTATCTATTTCATTTATTTTTCTACATAAATATTTATTTAATATCCTAATTTTAATAACTTTAATATATTTCTAAATACATAATTACATAATTTATTATTTCTCTGATCAATTGGGTAATTAGTTTTTCAATCATTAAAGGTCTAGCTGGATTATTGAATCATGTTACTTTCCCTCTTCAAGAAAATTATGAGAAACCTCTAATAATCCACCTATAAAATCTACATTCACATACACATTCAATTTCCACTAAGTCAAGCCACATCAACAAGCATTTATCTTCTTACTTTGTGCCAGGTACTATGCCAGTAACAATACATGTTATACCATTTCTTCACAATATCTCTATGGACCCGTATGTATATGACCCGACAACACAGGAAAGAAAATGGAATTAAGGAGCATGGTGATATAGAAGCAAAGAAAATCGACACAGTTTTCTGGGTTTGGGGTAGAAGACATTGGGTTAGGGAGAGATCTTGAGTTCCTAAGGTTACATGAATGACTAATGACAAGAAAAGAGATATGAAACTGAAGGGCTGGTAAAAGCAAAAATTCAAGTAAAGTATATCAAGAACATTCAAGTAGAACAGATAGATACAGACTGAGAAACCTAAAAGAGAGATATATTTGCATATGCCTCTTCTAATCAAACTAAATTATTGAATATAAAGTCATAGACTATTATTTATGTACATTTTCCATTAAAGGAAAAATTAGACGATATTAAAGGCAAAGACAATTAAGATAATATTGGACATGATTGGTAAAAATTCATCTATACAGTTTCATCTGAGGCTATACATGATGATAAAAACCAAACCAAAACAATAAAAAAACCACAACAATAACTCACTAAGGTGGCCAGTATATGGAAGGTATCAATTCCCTTAATTACATATCTTGATTTAATTACTGCCAGCAATGAAACATGTTAATGTGTGGTCTATTAAGTCTTCTGACATTTTCTTCCTTTTTTTTTCTCCTCTCATAGGCATTCTTTTCCTGTGATGTGCTTATGCAGGTTATTTTTCCTTCCAAAGTATAGCTTTTACCCTATGCCATCACTGAACTTCTTGAATGTCTATGGTTTCTGGCTCTAAATTATATATTTTAAGCAAATAAGCAAAAACAGCATGGAGACAAACTAGTAATCAAAAGTAGTATTTAGCATTAAAAATGTGTATTGCATGTACTTATAATTCAGGGACATATTTCTCCATCGTAGCACCTAGTAAATCAATGTTATGGAGACAGCTATCCTAGTACAAGAGCAACTGAATATGGATAGACGCAAATTGTATACGTAAATATGTAGATTGAAGCAATAAACACCGTTAAAATCAGTTAGAAATCTGTCACTGATTATAGGTTGGGCAGAAAGCAAGCATCAGTTTCCAGCATAAAAACCTTAAGAAACTTAATTTTCTAAGATCTATGTAGAAGTTTGCCTGTAAATATTGGTAAAACAGTACTTGATTGGGAAATCTATTGCAGGATATAAATATGTGCACAAACAAACTTGCATGGAATAATCTATACACCTGCTATTAGCATTTAAGTTAGTCTGACAGCTCAGGGCCAAGTGATAGAATTTTTAGGATTTCATCCAAGAGCACCGTTCTTTTTATTCTTCCTCAGCAGAGACACAAAGTGAACAGGGCTGTCTGGTTCAATCTGATTTCAGTCTATCTTAGATGTCAGAGAGCTGCTTAGCATACTGTTGGCTTGAGTATAGCATTGTCATGTCATGAATGGTTCCCTGTTGATAGGATTTTTATGGATTATGGGCTGAAAGGCATTAAGTCAAACTCCAAAAGGTCGTTCTCTTGATAATGGCCAGGTCCATTTCTTCTGTCTCCACTGATCCAACTGCCAATTTTGCTGAGGGCCTGAGTGGTCTCAGATAATAACTTCCCAAACAGAGTTCATCATTTCATCAGGCAATTCCATCTCTGTTTTCTCAAACACTCAATGAACAGACCTTTCTCTTTCATCTGTGGCTCTTCTAGCAAAAGATAAAGCAAATATTCTAGTTTGCCAATAATCATCATGAGGGAGGACCAGCTGTCAACAGTTTAGAGCAGGAAAAAGCTAGAATTGGAAGGAGACTTCTTCAGTTTAAGATTCTTTGCCCCAAGCCAAATCTAAGAGAGAGCCAGGAAACATGGAGATTATTATAGTTGGTAGAGGTGGTGGTGGTGACTTTAGATTTCTTCTAGTAAAGAAATTTATGGGTAGAGGGGACATCTGTTTCATTTGTGCAATGTTGCATTTGTAGTTCCAGAGGGCACAAGCTCCGATCACTTCTCTGTCACTTACTAACTGGGTACCTTTGGACAAATTGCCTTAACAGAAAGTCTCTTAAAATGAGAACCATAGAATTACCTCCAAGGACCCTTTTAGCTCTAATCTAATTTTCCCATTTGTGAATTCCTTCAAGTGACTTCCATTTGAGGAACAGGTCTGTACTAGTCATACTACATTCTTCTTCTGGCTTTGATTCTACCCTGTCCTTTCATAGACACCTCTATCTGACCTCGAAATCTTCCTCTCCTCTTCAGCTTCCTTTGATATCTTCACTATTAGAATATAAACAAGATAGCTCAGCGTCCTGAGAGCCGGGTCAGATACAGGAGATCCTAGGTTCAAATCTGCCCTCAGACATATCCTAACTCTGTGATCCTGCACAAGCCTTTAACTTTAATTGCCTATCTCTTAACATTCTTCTGCCTTGGAATCAATATTTAGTATAAAGTCTAAGACAGAAAATAAGTTTTTTTTTTCAAAGAATGCAAGTTTCTTGAGAGCAGAAACTATTTTTCTTTTTCTTTATTTTTGGAACTCCATCATTTAGCACATTTCCTGGAATAATGTAAACATATAAACATTTGTTACCAGCCTGCTTTAATCCAATTAAGTTCCATTTCAAAACACCTCTAGAAAATATCTATGTGTCTATCTATCTATCTATCTATCTATCTATCTACCTATGTATATTTAATTGCATTTGAAAGTTTGCTAGGAAAATAATTTAGGAATAAAAGAATCTCTTACTATATAGCATCTATGACTTGTTGATAATTTCCTGCCATCTTTGAGATAAAGTTTTATGTGATAATATAAAAAAAGTTTTATGTGAAGATTATGTGATAATAATTATAGTACTTTATGAACTATAAATATATAATACAATACAAATATATTATAATTATTGATTTTATTCAAAAGAAATGTTCTCTACTTAAGTGTTATTGGTGCTTCAACCTAAAAGGGTAATAATAAGCTGATAATTAACATTTCTTTTGCTCCTTGCAATTATTTCTGTAGCAATAACCTTGGGAGGAAAGTAGTTTAAAAATCCATACTTCAAGGATTTGTAAATTAATTAGTGAAGGTACTCCTCAGCTGTTATAGATTACATCAGTTTTGTGCCTAAAGATATATCTAGCCTTTAAAAATATGAATAATAGTGAATGTTCTCCTTTAAGACCAAGAAGCATATTTCTACAAGTAACAGGTTGGGACAAGATATTCCTGAAGTTCCTCTACAGCTTATCATTCCACATGTCCAAAAATGACTCATTATTTATACCCATAAACATTGTTATTACTGAGGATAGTCAATCAGTTTACCTTTTGGGGCTACTTTACCTCTTTGCCATTATGTATTCTAACATGTAACATGACAGAGGATTCCTTAGTGTTTCTTGAATGAGATTCCATTTCTAGAATAAACACTTTCACTGGCTGATGCCCATGTCTAGAACTTTTTTCCACTTCATCTCTCCTTCTTGACTTTTCTAGTCTCCTTTGCATCTCAGATAATGCCTCATTATTTATTAGAGAAATTCAAATCCAGATAACTCTGAGAAGTCATTTTACACCTATCAGATAGGATAAAATGATAAAATTTCAAAATGACAAATGGTGGAGGGGTTTTAGAAAAATGAAGACACATTATTTGGGTAACTGCAAATTGAATAGGCAATTGGTAATTATTCCCAGAGTTACAAAACTATGTATACATATGCCAATAATAACACTATTAGATTTATTTCCTAAGGAGATCAGGGAAAATGTGGGGGAAAACCTTTGTATTCTAAAATATTTATACTAGCTCTCTTTATGGTGGCAAAGAACTGGTAATTAATTGGAAATATGACCATAAACTAGGGAAAGTCTAAACAATATGACGCATATGATTGTGAGAGAATGCTACTTCACTATAAGAAATAACAAAGAGGTTAATTTTTGAAAGACCTAAATGAAAATATGAAGAGTAAAAAGAGCAGAACCAAGAGATGTATGTACAGAAACAGAAATATTGTTTGAAGAATGACTTGTATATTTCTACCTCTAGAAAAAAGAACTAATAAATGGAAATAAAGAAAACTTAGGTTTGTATATGCGATATATTTTTTGTCAAATGTTGCTTTCTTTACTATGGGAAGGAGAGGAAAAGAGGCAGGTTACCTGGGAATTTTAATGTAACAAACAAGTAAATTGATTCCAGTATCCTAGCTTTGCCTTAATAGGCAAAAGCCAGCAGATCTGACATGGAAAAAAGCTACAGTTAGCAAGAAGCATCTATATCCCCCTGTTGTATTAGTACACTGAATGGTTTCATTGAAATGAATTAGCCATAAGATTTCAACCTTAATTATAAAATGAAAGTCACCTATACCTGACTTTGTAGGGATAGTTTGATTTTTCCTACAAATTTTCTCTAGTCACTGATTTATTGCCTCTTTTTTCTTTAAATATGCCAATGTTGGTTCCACATGAGCAGATTAACAGTTAAAAATGGGTCTGAAGATTGATAAGAAGGGAGACCCTGAATAGGCTTTTCCTGCCAATAGATAATACAGTTACTAAGATGCCTCTCAGTGTTGATAGTCTCCTTTAGAGGATACTAAGGAAAAGGATGCTATGAAATATGATTTGAAGAGTTATGGGAAGAGATTTCTATTCAATAGTATCTCCTCTTCCTACCAGGAATTCTGTGATTAAAGTATTTTTCTTTTGAGAATAAACTAACCTTTCCTAGTTTTGTATCCATTTAGAATGTTTTCTTCCTCTTGGCCTACATAATGGTTTGTCTATACCTCTTTAGAAAAGCAATATAGTTTTGTAGAACTTAGAATGAGGAAATCTAGGTTTGAGACCAAACTTCAATATTATCCACTGGAAGGGACTTCCAGGTAAACGTGGCAGTAGTCTAGACACAGGACTCTTCCTCTCCTCAATACCTACTGATATATACTACCTCAAATGGCCAAAAAATTTCATATGAACAAAGGGACTCTACAGTAGGGTGCAGCATTGAAGGTATGTGGGATTTGGGCATTTCTACAGCATAAGGGGCTGAAAAAACTTCCACCAAAACATGAGCTGATCCACCCACCCCCACCCCACCTACGGAGCCAGAGTCAGAGGCAGTACACACTAGAATCTGTGAGTTAGTGAGGGGCACTTCTAGAGTAAGGGAGGGGCACCTCTAGGTCTTTGGAAGCTGACTAACACCACCAAAGACCTACCCCTGAGAACAGCTAAACCTGAAAGCCCAGAAAACTGAAGAGCTCAGACCATGGGTGTCCATGGGGAGATAGCACAGAGAAGGGCAGCAAACAGCAGAATATGCAGAGACTCTAGAGCTGGCCTCAGGCAAAATCCTTTCTCCTTACCTCCATAAACAGAGAACCTGCCCTGCTCACTCAGATTTCTGACTGGAAAGGGAAGGAAAAAACACCATAGTGATGGCAAACAGTGCCCAGGAACAATTTACCAACACCAAGAAAAACAAGAAGAAGGGGTTGACCCTGGATAATTTTTATGGAGGAAAAATCCAGGCTACAGAGGAAATAGTGGAAGAGGAAATCCAAATACATATGCCAAAAACTTCCAAAAATGGAAATTGGCCACAAGCTCTTAAAGAATTTAAATTGGAGCTGATCAAAAATATGGAAGCCTTCTGGCAAGAAAAGTGAGAAATAGTGCAAAAAGAAAATAACAATTAAAAAACAAGAATTCCCAATTGGAGAAATAGCTGAAAGCCACAAAAAGTAGGCTAGACCAAAAGAAAAGGAAAACCAAAAGATTATAGTAGAAAATAAAAAGATTATAGCAGAAAACCAATCTTTAAACACAAGAATTGGGCAATTGGAAGCCAAAGATCTTGCAAAACAGCAAGAATTAATAAAGCAAAGTTAAAAGACTGACAAAATAGAAGAAAACATAAAATACCTCAGTGATGAGATAATGGATCAAGAAAATTGATCATGAAGAGACAATTTGAGAACCAAATGATGGCACCAAGAGAAATCAAAGAAATAAGATTAATAGGATAATCTATACAACACAAAGAGGTGCATGGGAAGGGGAGGGGAAGAATACTATTCTAAAAAGGAGAGGAAGAGAGTGCTAATAGGTAATACTTAAACCTTACTCTCAGTGAAATCAATTCTGAGAGGGAAGAGCATCTAGATCCATTGGGAGTATCAAATTCTATCTTACACACCAGGGAAAGTGAGAAGGGAAAACTAAGTGTGGTAGGGGGGCAGTACAAAAAGGGAGGGAAAGAGAGGGGGGACAGAACTTAATAGACCCTAAAATAATAATAATAATAAAGTAACAAAAGGGAGGGGGCAAAAATGGAAGCTTCTTAAGGGTGGGGATTAGGGGGAAAGATTAAAAACAAACTACTGACTTAAAAGGATATAGCAATAGAAGAAATGACAAAACTAGGAAAGGATATAAAAATTCTGGGGAATACACAAGTGCCAATCAAAACTTTGAATGTGAATAGGATGAATTCATCCATAAAACAAAAACAAATAGCAGAGTGGATTAGAAACCTAAATCCTGCCATATATTGTCTATAAGAAACACACATGAGGCGAGTAGACACATACAAGGATAAAACTAAAGGTTGGAACAAAATCTATTGGGTCTCAAAAGATAGAAAGAAGGCAGGAGTCACAATCATGATATCTGACAAAGTCAAAGTAAAAATAGATCTGATTAAAAGGGAAAGGGAATGTAACTACATCCTGATAAAAGGCAGTATAAATAGTGAGGAAATATCAGTAATCAACATGTATAAACCAAATGGTATAGCATCCAAATTTCTAAAGGAGAAACTAGTGGAGTTGAAGGAGGAAATAGATAGTAAAACTATATTAGTGGGAGACCTGAACTTACCACTCTCAATTCTAGATAAATCAAATAAATAAATAAATAAGAAAGAGGTAAATGAGGTGAATGAAATCTTAGGAAAAAATAGAGTTAATAGATATATGGAGAAAAATAAATAGGGACAAAAAGGAATACACCTTCTTTTCAGCATCACATGGTACATTCACAAAGACTGACCCTGTACTAGGGTATAAAAACATGGCAAACAAATATAGAAAAGCAGAAATAATAAATTCAACCTTATCAGATCATGATGCAATAAAACTAATTAGTAAGGGTACATGGAGAGTCAATTGAAAAATAATTGGAAATTAAATATAATTCTACAAAATCAATTAGTTAAAGAAAAAATCATAGAAAAGATTAATAATTTAATTGAAGAAAATGACAATGATGAGACATTCTTTTAAAACCTATGGGATGCAACCAAAGCAGTCCTCAGGTGGAAATTTATATCCTTGAGTTCATATATTAGCAAATTATGGAGGACAGAGGTCAATGAATTGGACAGGCAAGTCAAAAAAACTTGAAAGTGAACAAACTAAAAACCTCCAGATGAAAACTGAATTAGAGATCCTAAAATTTAAGGGAGAAATTAGTAAAATCAAAAGTGAAAGAACTATTGAATTAATCAATAAGACTAGAAGCTGATATTTTGAAAGAACAAACAAAATGGACAAAGTACTGGTAATTCTAATAAAAAAAGGAAAGAAGAAAACCAAATTAACAGTATCATGGATGAAAAGGGAGACCTTACCTCTAATAAAGAGGAAATTAAGGTAATCATTAAAAACTATTTTGCCCAATTATATGGCAACAAATATGGCAATCTATGTGATATGGATGAATATTTACAAAAGTATAAATTGCCTATATTAACAGAAGAAGAAATTGAATTCTTAAATAATCTCATGTTGGAAAAAGGAATTGAACAAGCCATCAAAGAACTCCCTAAGAAAAAATCCCCAGGGCCTGATGGATTCACAAGTGAATTCTATCAAACATTCAGAGAACAGTTAATCCCAATACTATACAAAATATTTGACGTAATAAGCAAAGAGAGACTTTTACCAAATTCCTTTTATGACACAAATATGGTACTGATTCCAAAGCCAGGCAGGTCAAAAACAGAGAAAGAAAAGTATAGACCAATCTCCTTTATGAACATAAATGCAAAAATCTTAAATAGGTTACTAGCTAAAAGACCCCAGCAAGCCATCACTAGGGTTATTCACTATGATCAGGTGGGATTTATACCAGGAATGCAAGTATGGTTCAATATTAGGAGAACTATCCACATAATTGACCATAACAACAAGCAAACCAACAAAAATCACATGATTATCTCAATAGATGCAGAAAAAGCCTTTGATAAAATACAACACTCACTCCTATTGAAAACACTAGGAAGTATGCAGCAGTTCACAGCTCCACCAAGAATGTATGTGTCCCAATTTTCTCATATCACCTCAAACTTAGTTTTTTTAACTATATTATTCTCTGACCTTGAATAAATCACTTAATCCCTTTCAGCATAAATTTTCTCACTATAAAATGAAAACAATTTGTCTGTCCTACTTAATTCATATGGATCTTTTTTATGCTAAGAAAATTCATGTGAGAACACTTTGGGAAATTGTAAATAGCTATACACTATCAATGTAAAAATATTCATTAAGCTGAGAAATAATTTATTTCACAAATACCCAACAAAATATCAAATTGAGTAGGTTATTTTTTTAATAGGACAAAAAGTATAAACAAGTTTTGGTGGGGATGAAGGGGAAATGATGGATGCTAGAGAAAATACAGGAATGAAATATAATGAACCATCCAAAGTTATCATTTGGGGGGGAAAAGTAAAGTACTACAGCAAGATAAGGTATAAATTTTAAGAAGGATTAACACTAAAGAAAAGGTATAAGTGTGCATATGGTAAGTTTCACATATTTCACAGTTTTTCATAACATCAAACCTAAGTGCTTGGGTAAGCCAAGAGAATTTCTTGATAAGCCAGGATCTTAGAGATTCTTTAGCCCAACTGCCTCAGTTTTCTAGATGGAGCAATTTTGTTTAAGATATTTAAGATATATGGGTCTAAAGAATTCCATTACTTGAAGATCTTTGAAATAATTGGTAACTATGATATTTAATAGGCAATAGCATCTAGTGTTGTGGAAGTTTCAGTAAAATATTCAAGGGAGTCTACTACACTGTTCCTTATCATTCAGAGAAATATTCCTGGGATTACTAGCCTTGATTCCCTGTTATAGTAAATTTATTTCAGGTAGAATTTATTAAACATCTACTCATTGTACATAACATTATCAGGATTTGCAGAGAACACAAAGTTTAGATTTAACAAGAACCATGCCCTTATGAAGTTCAGAGGCACTGGACCCGGATTTAGGAAGACCTGCATTCAAATTTAGCCACAG
The DNA here is from genome assembly GCF_027887165.1 of Monodelphis domestica. Lineage (NCBI taxonomy): Eukaryota > Metazoa > Chordata > Mammalia > Didelphimorphia > Didelphidae > Monodelphis > Monodelphis domestica. Next base: position 390,644,661 of record NC_077228.1, read on the forward strand.
ATATTTACTGTGTGATCCTGGGCATATTCCTTAACTTCTCAAACTTAGTTTCTTCAGCTACAAAATAGGGATAATAATAATAATAACGCCACCTAAATTCTATACTGGGGTTATGAAGATGAAATAAGATAATATTTATAAAGCATTTAGTGCAATACTTGGTGCATAGCCCTTAATAAATGCTTTTTTCCTTCTTGCCTTATAACCCAGAAGAGTATATATTTTACATAACATATACACAAACCACTACAATACAGAACAATATCTGAGGACAGCCTATTTTTATATAGTATTTTAAGATTTAGATAATTTCCCATAAAGCCTACAAGTTGGGTGATTTTAGTATAATTATCTCTATTTTCAAGTCAGAGATAGAAAAAAAGAGAGTCAAAAGTATATTTAATTCAATAAAATGCTAATCACTTATTTCCAAGTCACTTTCCTAGGTGTTAAGGAAATAAAGATAGCCCTTTCTGTCAAGAATATTACATTCTATTGGGAGGCTACAATTGGATACAAAATAATATCAAATTGAAGGCAAATTGAGGAGTGAACAAGCATTAAGAACTTGGTGAAGCATGAAAGGCTTTAAATAAGCAGTAATTATGTCATGGACCTCTAAGGAGTTCAATTAGATTTAATTTGACAAAAAATTTATCATGCTCTTACCACATACCAGGCAGTGACTGAGACACTAAGGAGATAAAAACAAAAGTGTCAGTCTTTGTTCTCAAGGAGCTTATATTCTTCAGAAGGATAAAAAGTATACACAGATATTTAAGTATACATGTATGTGTGCATGCACAATAGTGTGTGTATACAGACACATTTCAACAGGGAAAGATCAGCATAATTGGGGAGATCAAGGAAGATCTGTTGTAGAAAGGCGCATTTAAGTTGTGGCTTAAAGGAAATATGATGTACTAGTGAGCCTTGGTATGGATAAAGTAACTTCTTTGTTATAAATGTTTAGAAAAATCATAAAGCTCAGATATAAGCTCCAGAAGCCAAATATTCCTTGCCACTGAGATCAAGCTCTTCTCCATTATACTTATATCATAAAAATGAAGAACTACTACAAAGATTATCGAATAACTATCTTAAACAACTCGTCCTTTGTCCATTTCTATGCTTTCAAGGTGATCCTATTACTCTTAAATCTTTCAGCTATGTACTTTCCTATTTTTCTTTTGTCATTTGAAGAATGAAAAAAATTAGTTCCAGTTGGCTCATTACAGTTAAACAGGGAACTTTCTCAACCATAATAAAACATTTAAGCATCAATATTTTCAGTTTGTAGCAAAAATTTTCCTCCAAAATGACTCCCCCCTCCTCCTACTAATTCCATCCCACTGTGGCTTAGTTCCCCTAAGTTTTAGTTTTCTATTGAAGCATTTGTATGATTTTGTCAAGTAGTCAATTATGTTTTCTGCAATTTAAGTGATTATTGTATCTATGTAATGCTTAGTATACATTAAATATTTAAAAGATATGATGGTGGGGATATATTCCTTTAAAACATGTAAATGATAGTAGAGTCCTCCCATAACTCACCAGATGTTTTAGAGATTGATTAAAGCATAAAAACATTACAAAATCTTTCACTGTTTCTACGCTAAACCTACAGGCAGTCCAGAAGAAGCAGGTATTTTATTTTTCCAAGAAATAAGAGGTTTAATGAAATTATTATATAATACAGTGGCATGGAAAGGTCATTGTATCTATTTCCCCCTATAATTATGGCTTTCATGGAAAAAAAAAACTTCCTAATTTAATACAAGAGAATGTTTTAAGGGATTCTGTGCATCATCATTTCCTTGCTGAAGAGGATAGAATTCTAAGGAGATGACTTGGCAAAAAGTCTCTGAATGTTATATTAAAGCTTTTTGACTTTTATAAGGAGAGTTTGTGAGAATTACCATTAGGTGAGCAATTTTTATCATTCATAAGTAATTGAAGCCCTTGTTTTCTTGTCATATTTAAAGGACTGGATAGAGTCATAAAATCATATAACTGCTGAACTAGAAGAGACCTACCAATCTGGAAATCAATTCACAATTATACATAAAAATGATTAATATCCATATGCCTTATTCCAGAAGTTCCACTGTTAGATATATATCTGAAAGAGGTCAAAGGCACAAGGAAAAAGGACACACATACCAAAATATTCAGAATAAAACTCTGATAGAAAAGGATTAGAAATAAAATAGGTGTCTTTGGGTTGAACAGGGGTATATGAGAATACTGGAATATTATTGGACAGTAAGAAATGATGAACATAAAGGATGACTATAGAGAAGTTAGCGTAAAGTTGGAAAATTTATGAAATTAATAGCAAAATAAGTAGGATCAAGGTAATAATATATGCAATGACTATAACAATATAAATGTTAAAAGATGTCTAAAAGAAAGTTAAACCATGAATAGCAGAACTAAAGAAAGTACTGCCTATTAATAAACATGTATATATAAGCAAATATAAGGCATATTCAAATATATAATTTTATAATGAAATATGCCTCTTCTCTCAAGGCAGAGAGGTAGGTGACTACTAGGACAGAATATGATACATAATGCACACAAGGATTAGGTATGAATTAAAATGTCTTTCTTAAATTCTCTTAACACAAGGGAGAGTTTTATCAAGAATTGGGAGAAAATGTGATATCAACACATCAATAAAACATTTAAAATAAAAGTTCACAAACTTTAGAGGACATTAAACACTAGAAAGTAAAATTAGCAGTCAGGAAAACAAGTTGGGCAACTACTGTCAATGGGTTAACAAGTATTTATTAACTATTTTATAAGTGCCAAGTACTCCATTAAGAGCTGAGCATAAAAATAGAAACAGAAACTCCCTACCTTTAAAACGCATTCTAATATAGAAGGATAATATATAATAAGAAACTTTTGGGTAGCTGGGGAAGAAAAATAAGGAGATACTCACACCAGGCCATGGTAGAGAAAGACTTAAGTACAGCTTGGAGATAATAAGACATGGCTGATGTGGGCTGCTTCCTTAATGGGGGACTGAGAAGCAGCCATCCCATCAGAGGGAGAAGTCAGAAGAGTAGAGGGAATTTTCCATGTGAGTGAGCTTCTAGAATGAAGAGATTTTTGGGGAATGATGGAAGAAGCCTAAAACACACACTTAAAAGAACTGACAAAACTTCAAAGTATTACAACAAAATAACTAGAAAGAAATATGATGGAACAGAATATTGTAAAATTTTAATGATGAAATTTAGTCCCAGAAAATAGATGACAAATGCCTCTTCATCCCTTTATTAGATAAGGCATGTACTCTGGCTCCAGAATTATGTTATAACATCAGGTATGATTGGTATATTGGTTGATATTGCTGAACTATGTGCTTTTATAGTTATCATTAGATAGGAAAGAGAAAGAAATGTATGTATATATGTGTACACACACACATATAGGGGTGTGTGTGCATGCACAAATGAATGAATGTGGGGTAAAAAAAGAAAAGGCATTAAAAAGTAACAAGAAGAAACATTCTCAGAGGTCATCTAGTTGAAAATGATACTGAAAGCATGAATCCCATTTTATTTTCATTTCAGATCTAGGATTTCCAGTGAATGAGCATCCTATTAATTATTTTCTTCTGCCAATGTAGATAAGCATCTTGTCTATAACTTAGCATCAGGAATTTTCCTGGGACACCAAAATATTATAACTTCTAATAACTTCAAGTTATATAGCATAGATAAGACTTGAAACTAGGTCTTCCAGAGCTGAAGTCCAGTTCCCTATGCATTATAACATGTCAACACTTTGATGATTTTTACATTTACAACTAAATGGTCACTCAGCATCCACTTAAAATCTCCAGTGATAGGGAATTTAATCCTTGAGGCAGTCCTTTCCATTTTTAGACAACCCGAAGTATAATAAATGTGTTTGGCTGTAAATGAGTTAAAATCTGCTTCTTTGTAATTCCTTCCCATTCATATGACCTCCATTTTATCTTGCATAGCTAAGGAAAATTGAACATAATAACTCATGAAATATTTGAATGTATCTATTATATATCTAACAGGTCTTTTCTTCCCTATATTCAATATCCCTAGTTCCCTCAGCTAATTAATCAACTTTTTTCACTCAATTTCAAAGAAAACAACAACTTGGAATATGTAATTTTTTTCTTAAAACTCATTTTTGTTCATTATTTTTCCCCTGACATACTATTACTCATTCCTTATTTTTCAACTTTATTTACTTTGGTTTTTTTTTACTTCAAGATGGTTAAAAGGGATTTTTTATGAAGTGAGAAAGAAGGTTCTAATGAAGCTCCATAAATAGTTATAATATAATGCAATAGTTATAAATATGTAAATATGTAATTCAGAAAGGAAAAGAGAAACAAATAGAACTTTAATTTGAAATGTAATATAGAGTCAAAGATACCTGGTGGGAAGAGATGACTTTTGGGGGTTTTTTGTATAGGACAAATTAGAGAGAAAGTATATGTGCTGTGTAATGCACTTTGCAGTTGATTGATCAATAATCATTAAACCCATTGATGGAATGCTTAATTTCTTTTTTTCAATCCATAATAACAGAAAAGTACAATGAGGCTCTAAAATAGATTACCTTCTCAACCTAGTCACCTATTTGTTGAACTAGTGTTCAAAAGATTTCTATTTTTAGTGTAATGTGTTTCATTCACAACATTAATGGTAGTCAAGAATTGCATTATTCATGTTGCATTTAGTTTTTCCTTAAAAAAAAAAAGAACTCATGTTCCAACACTATACAATTGAGAAACAAAAAGAATTTGAACCAACTACTTTTGGGAAGGATCTATATTTATTAAAAACCATTACTGATTCTGAATATCTGTTAGTACAAGTAAGAATACAGAGCAGTATGAGGATTTTAATAATAAAACATTTGGCTTTTAAAATGTGTATTTTATTTTCATTTTTAAATTCTTTCCCTTCTTCATTGCTTCAACTCCCATTGACAAAGCAAGAAAAATAAAATGTTTGACAAATAATGTATAGCTATATAAATTCCCTTATTAGCCATGTCCAAAAGAAAAAGAAAAAAGAGGAAAAGGTATGCTTCACCCTGCACTCTGACTCCATTAATCTCTCTCTAGAAGTGGAATCATGTTTCATCATGAGTAGTTTGGAATTATATTTGGTCATTGTGTTGGTCAGTTATTAAGTCTTTCAGAGTTGATTGTTTTTATGATATTATTGTTCACTTTGTATCAGTTCATACAAGTCTTCCCAAGTTTTTTTCTGAAATCATCTCCTTCATTATTTCTTATAGCACAGTTGTATACTATCACATTCATATGCCAAAACTTGTTCAACTACTCCTCCAATTAATGGACATCCCCTAGATTGACCATTCTTTGTTATCACAAAAAGAGCTGCTATAAGTATTATTGTATATTTGTGTCCTTTTTCTCTTTCTCTGATCTCTTTGAAGTATTGACAGAGTACGGCAAATCCTCTAGGTCAAAGGATATGGACAGCTTAATAGCTTTGGGGGCATAATTCCAGATGTTTTTCCAAAATGGTTGAGCTAATTCACAGCTCCACCAATCCTACCTTAGAGACATCTGACTTTCTGAAATCCTGGATAAGACTGATAGTTTAATGTAATCACAGAATACTCAGCCAGTTAGACTGAATCAATCAATCAATCAAGCCCATCAACAAGTCTTTAATTTGGGAAGACTGAAATGCTTTGATCAAAGAATGAGGACAGAAAAATGTTTGGTAATTAGTTGAAAGAATCAATCACACCTTTGACTCCATGCATAGCAAAGCCAGCCTGTTTAGAATCATATATTCCATTAGTAGTGAGTTAAATTCCCTGGTGGTAGAATCTTGTGATAAAGGATTCCTGAGAATACCCTTAATGAAAAGGATCATTTCTTTCCTCTCTTCCCCTCACCCTCCATTAACTAGGTGACAACCCTATGAAATTCCAAAGACCAAAGATCCATAGTTCCTATCTTTGTTGGTAGATATGTTTCTATACCAGTATTAACTAACTGATGGTTCAAGACTCACCTCTAAAAATACTGATTCAGGATACAGTGAAGACAGCAGATAAAGAAGAATATTGTACCCAGTAACAACAATAACATAAGATAATCAACTGTGTATGAATTAACTATTATCAGAAATGCAAGGATCAGGAAAAAATCCAGGTACTTATGATGAAAAAGCTAACCACCACCATAGAAGGAACTGATGGTGTCTGAATGCAGATTGGAGCATATCATTCTTCATTTTATTTTCTCCATGAATTTTCCTCTTCTATAATCAATATGTATCTTCTTTCACACATTGATGAACATAGAAATATGTATTATATATTAGCACAAGAGCATCCTATATAATATTACCTGGGGAGGGGGGTGAGAGAGGTAGGTAGAAAAAATGGATGCTAAATTGTCAGAAAATTATTATTAAAATTATATCAACATGTAAAAACATTTTAAAAAACATACTAGTTCTCTCACTCTGGTCAAATCACAATCTCTAAGTGTTGTAGTTAATACTCTGACTATAAGTTGAGAAGGAATTTCCTTACTTGACAGTTCCTTGGATCAATAAAAATATCATTATCCCTAATAATTGACATTTTGTACCATTTTAAAGTTCATCATTCTTTAAGGGAAAAGTTATTAAGTGTTTACCATATTCCAGGGCCCATGGTAACCATAGGAAATAGCAAAAGATGATGAGAATGAAAAAAAAATCCATTGAGACAATTTATAGGGCAAGCACTATAGTCTAGGGGCAGAGAACTAATAAAGAAATGAAGCATTCATGTGAGGAGACTTCAAAGTGGATGCCAAAAAAAATCAAGTATACTTGAATCTTGTTTTGGGAAAATTTCAACATTGTGTATTTGTAAAATTGGACCTGCAGACAGCAGATGTCTGGGTTTAAATATGTCTTTATATTGTGCATCTCTATGATTATTCCCCCTGATAGAAATAACACAGTCTTTCACAAAGAATGAATACTGTGAAAGAAAGGAAAGTGATCCTGGGGTCAGGATCAAGTCAAGTTCAAATCCTGAATCAGACACATGTGATATGATCACAGGGAAATTGTTAAACTCTTCTGTGTCTGTTTCTTTATCCATAAAATAGTGAAATAATGTGCTTTGTAAATCTTAAAAAATGATTTAGATGTTAAATATTACTATGGTTTAACAAAAATATAATCTCTACCCAACATGCTGATGTCTGAGTCCTATTTTTTTAATTCTAATAGCTGAATTCCTTTGGCTTTAGATTTTGACCCTTCTTAAAATGCAAACAGTTCTTTAAAATATATTTATTGACTATTTATTGATTTATTATACTTTGTTGGGAATGGCATGCTGAAAAGAAAAAAATCAATATAAATTTAAACAAGTCTGTGAGACATAAAGAAACTCTTGGTTTGTATAATAAATTCTTTAAAAGGCTTTAAGCTTAAAATATGATATGAAATGAAAGATTAACCATATTGGTTAATTGTGTTCAATGAAAAGATACTTTTGTGTTGTGGTTAATTTATTGTGGGCTGAGTGATAGCACAGAATTCTCTGGACAGAGTTTAATTGAGATCATCTTTAGAACATAGATTGTGATTTAGAGATATAACAGAGGTCATTTGGCCCTACTATCTCATTTTATGAATAAGACAACTGGGTCCTGATAATGTAAAAACAGTTGCCAAGACATAAGAAAGATAAGAAGTGGCAAAACCAGGACCCAAAGCAAGTTCTTTGAACTGAAATACAGTATTCTTTTCATTTTACCATACTTTTTTTGTTGTTCATTCATGTCCAATTTGTAATTCCATTTGGGATTTTCTCAGCAGAGATACTGAAATGGTTTGTCATCTTCATATCTAGCTCATTTTATAGATGAAAAATAGAAGCAAACAGGGTAAAGTGACCGGCCCAGGGTCACACAGCTAGGAAATGACTGAGGTCAGATTTGAATTCAAAATAATGAGTCTTCTGACTTCAGGTCAAACATTCTGTCTACTGTACCACATAAGTAGCCTACCCTAATGTTTCAAACATCCACTGCATGCAGAGATATATATTTTTTCAGTGTTAGTATTTCAATAATTTAGTTCACAACCCCTTCATACAAAGCAAATCATCTTCAAAAGTTACTTTGGGAGGGTGGTGAAGGGGAGGTCACTACCAGCAATCAAGTTGATTGGCCAACCCTTTCGAAAATTGGGTTAACAGAACATTGGTTAAGAGGAAAGTCATCAGTTATTAGGCCTCTAATAATAAAGTCTCTTCAGTTTGTTGGAAATTTCCAGACCTGCTATTGTAGTACTAAAAAAAAATAAATATTAGAGTCAATTGTGTTCCAATCCTCTATCAGGCACTTACTAGCAATGTGACCCAAGGCAAATCCATTAACCTTTTTGGACCTCTGTTTTCTCAACTTGTGGTAGAGGCATGGAGAGAGAGAGGACTTGTAAGCCAAGATGCAAGAAACAAGCTGAGGACCTAACCTGCCTGTCAATCAAGAGGAAGCTTCCAAACCGAATGTTCCCAGGAGTGGCAGTTGGGGGTTTCTGGCCACAGAGAGGAGGAGAAGAAACTTGCCTTTGGAGTTGGTGTTCTATTTGAGAGTTGAGCTGGACAGGAGAAACTGAGAGACTTTGAACTTTGTTTTCTCTCTTGGGGATTTGTCTCAGACTGAAGGACCCTTTGGGGGGGGAGGGGCTTCAGAAATTAAGCTGAGCGATTTTGCTGACTTTGTGAAGAAGGAAGAAGATGTTAAAAAGCTGTTGTCCTCCATCTCTGACTGTCCCTCTATCACACTTGTGACTTCCCAAAGCCCTCATAATCCTCATTTTAGATTAGGGACATCCTCATCCCTCTTACCTCAGTTTCCCATCCTGTTATCACAATAAACCCCTTACCTGAGAAAGAAAACTAGAATATCTTTATAGTTCACTCAGGGGGGAAGGAAGAAGCAAAAGGCTTCAAGAAGAACTGGGAGGTGAAGGAGGCAAGGGAGGAGAGGGTTGGAGAAGAGAGGGAGTGAAGCGGGGAGGAGGTTAGAAAGATATACTGACCCATCAGTCATCATAGGGATCAGTTGGCAAACCCTAGAGCATTCCCCAGGGCAGTATCCCCTATGTAGCAGTTCCCTAGTGTGGCAGCATTCCTGTACTAGCATCCCCCAGCATTTCTCATTCCTACCTCCATTTCTACAAGCAGTTTCAGGTTCCCTTCTAGCAGTTCTTTAGTAAGCCAGTGAGAGTACATCCAGTTAGTTCAACCAGAAACAGTTTCATCAGTATACCTATTCTATTTCAAACTATGAAATAGAGGGGTTGGATTTAAATGCCTCAAAGATATTTTCTAGCTCTACATTTATAATCCTAATTACCCATGATCATCCACATGCAATGCTGAGGTTTGGGAAAGAGAGTTTTTGAGAACTTACTTTTTTTTTCTGCTTTGCTGGTGTTTAGTCATTCTTAGTATCATCCAAATCTTTGTGGCTCCTTTTTAGACCTTCTTGGGAAAGACCCTGGAATGGTTTGCCATTTCTTACCTCAGTTCATTTTTATAGATGAGGAAGCTGAGGCAATTATCATTAAGTGACTGTCTACAGTTCCATAGCTGGTAAGTATATGTATCTAGATTTGAACTCAGATCTTCCTGGCTCCAGGTGTAGTATTTTATCCACTTCACAAATTGCTCAAACTTTATTTTTTCTATAATGATATAGTTTCCACATTTTAGAATTTTAAGAATCTCATTATAGTTATTGTTCTTTGTGTTATAGTAATATACTTTATTAAATCATTGATTGACTACATTCTAAAAGAATTTTTAAAAATACCTTTAGAAATTATTGATGAGAAATTAAATTAATTTCATCTGAAATGGCCTTTATTCACTCTTCATTTTATTCCTATGTATAATCTTGGTTTACTCATGTTCCAGAGGAATCACATCCTTTAGTTACTCCAAAATCAAGTATTGATTATCTAAAGTGGAGAAGCAGTTTGTCAAATAGGATTAAAAGTATCCAAAGACAGATCTTATTTTTGATACATACTATTTGTGTGACCATGGGCAGGTTACTTAAATCAATCTGTGCCTCACTTTCCTCAGTTGTAAAGTGAGAGAAATGATGGCACCTAACTCTTACCTCAAAGGACTTTTGTTAAGAAACAAATGAGATAGAATTTGTAAAAAAAAAAAAAAAGCCATAGTCTAGTGCCTGGCACATGGTTGTTTAATTGTTCAGTTGTATCTGTTAGAATAATTTAGGAAAGTGGAAAGGGTTTATACAAAGGGAAAATCACATAAATAACTGAGTTTATTACCAGAAAAGGGACAAGATAGGAAAGGATAAGGAAAAAGGTTTGCATGTGACTATTTGCCCCAACCAACTATAGTTAATTTCCAAGATTAATCCTTTTCTAAGCTAAAATAAACTAAAGATTACTAAGGGCTACTAAAGATAAATCCTAACAGGGAGCCCAAATTATATATTTCAATTAAACTTATTATATTATTGTCTTCTGCTCTTATTATTATCTCTCCTATTTCCAATCTTTGTTGACTCTTTCCCTGAACCCAGAATAATGGACTCCTCTCTTTCTATCTGTTTAAATACTTCCTTTCTCTAAAGGCCCCATTCAAGAGGTTAATTCTTCCATTAAGCCTTCCATAACTTTCTTTCTTTGCACCCAACTGAAAGTGATCTCTCCTGCCTTGTATTTCTTATAAAACTTTTTTAAAACTCTCCTTCATACTTAGTCAATACTTTGTCCTGTGTGCATATTTTATGTCCTCTATTATGCTGTATGCTTCTGGAGCAAAGGGCTTGTATCTCATTTTCCTTTTGTATCTCCAGCATCCAGGACACAGTGGATGCTTAATAAATGCAGATTGAATTTAATATAATAATCTCTGATTATATTCAGTTCTGGAATAATATAGAGCATGCTATTACCACGGAAACTGTGTTCTGAATTCTCTAATCTCTGCATCTCCAAGAAGGCATTATGTCATTTTTTTTTTTACCTTTGAAGATTGCACTAAGGGAGAAATGAAGGAACTTAGATTGATCCTCACTTAGCCTGTTCATACAGGAAGCTACTTTAATTTCAAATACTCATTGAATATGTGTTCAATAAGCATGCCTAACCTGAAAGTACTTCAGAAGGTGCAGACACTTATTAAGTGCATGGAGTTCTGCCAATCTAGCTGCTCTTTGCAAAGTAGGCCATAATTAAAATATAATCACTTAGTTTCCTTAGAATTTCTGCCTGAGCATAAGAGTCAGAATTAAGCAAAATCACAGTAAGAGGTCCTCCTTCCCAACAAGACAGGAAAGATTTATCTTCCTCTTAAAGTACCCTTATTTTCTTCAACTTTTAGTTCTTTCTTTCTTAATTCCTACTTTCCCTGTTGGCAAAAAAAAAAGTCAAAAAAAGGGAAAACTTTTGTCAGAAAATAAATGGTTCTGCCCCACAGAGTGATGACTTATGTAAGGCACAGTCACTACTTTTGTTCATTTTTTTACTTTTTTTTTTCATGAAGGACTTTCCCTTTTGCTAAAAGCAATGACTGTTTTTCTAAATGCATTTATATTTATCTTTATGAAAGACACTTGGCCACTGACTGAATTGCATCTGGCGCCATGAGCAATGAATGAAAAAAATGACTTCTGGTCCTCTTGCAAAAGGACCAGAGCCATTTGAACAGATTAAAAGAGTGCTAGAACAGGGGCTCTCTACACTTTTGTGCTAAGCAACATTCTGGTTTTGGGAGAGAATGCTTAAAAAATGCACGTGTATGGGCGGAGTCAAGATAGAGACTTGGAGGCAGTGAAAATTCAGACCTCTGAAAACCCTTCCTTACCAATTACAACTAAATGCTCCCAGGGGACTGAAAATCAAACCTAACAACAAGACAGAGCCAAGGAACCCTCCAGCTGGATTCAATTCAAAAGGTACGCCCCCCCCCAAAACCTGAATTCAAGAACACTTGAGTTTAAGGGGAAGGAAGAAGGAAGGTCCCGGGACCCCTCCCACACCTAGAGCACTAAGCCAAATTCTAAAACTATCAGACCAAGGAAAAAGTATTACAAGCTGCTAAAAAGAAGTCATTCAGATACCACGGAACCACAGTGAGGATAACACAGGATCTGGCTGCATCTATACTGAAGGCATGGAATATGATATTCCAGAAAGCAAGGAATTAGGTCTACAACCAAGAATCAATTCCCCAGCAAAACTGACTACATTCTTATGGGGAAAGTATGGTCATTTAAAAAAAAATAGAAGAATTCAAAGCATTATTAAAGGACCAGAAGACCTGAACAGAAAGTTTGTTGCCCAAGCACAGAACTCAATAGAATCATCAAAAGGCAATTAAGAAAGAGGGAAAAAAGAAAAACAAAACAAAAACAAAACACACAAAAAACCTTTTCTTAAGAGTCTCAATAATTCAAAATTATATGTATCCCTATAAGAAAAGAGGTCATTGGTAACTCTTAAAAATTATTATCATCTGGGCAGCTAGAAGAATTACACTTAGCAGGAACAGTGACAAACTCTATAGGATGAAATGCCAAGATATAAATCTGTATAATAGATATATGTATGCATAAATACATATATATGTGTATTTATGCATATATATACAACTAGAGCTAAAAAAAGGTTAATACTAAAAGAAATGGGAAAAGAAACAAAAGAGGATAAATTTATATGTCACAAAGAAACTCATGGTGGGATGGGAGAGAACATCAATACACTGGAAGGGTAAAGAGGTTGGAGATAGGAAATACTCAACTCTTACATGCATTGAAATTGATTCAGAGAGGGAAGAACAATCAAATACATTGGGGCAGAGAATTGATTTGTGCCCTATAGGGAAGTAGACGGGTAACAAAGGAACTGGTGGAGAGGGAAGCAGTACAAGGGAGGGACAGGGTAGGGGGTAGTTTAAAAAGACTGTAAAGTAAATAATAGGGGAATAAGAAAGGGAAGTAAAATAAGGGTTGTAATTAGGGGGACAGATTAAAAACAAAATATTGGTGTAGAAGGAAATAGTGAAAGAAAAAAAAGGCAGGACTATGAGTGGAAATCAAAATGCTGGGAAATACACAGCTGATAACTATATCTCTGAATGTGAATAGAATGAACACACTCATAAAAAGCAAGTGAATAGCAGAGTGGATTTGAAACCAAAACCCTACCATATGTTGTCTATAAGAAACACACATGAGGAAGGTAGACACACATAGAGTAAAAGCAAGAGGATGGAGTCAAATCTATTGGACATTGTGAAGATTCAATTTACCTATCTCCTGATTTTAATAATGAAGATACTTAGCTCTTCCTTTATTGGGAAAATTGAATTGTAATCCACAATCTATTTTTAGATTTTAATCCCAAAAAAGGTAATAACTCAGTATTTTAAGTAGATCTACCCATTTTAACTACAAAAGAGTATTAAATAACTACAAAAGATGAATTAACCAAAAAAGGTGTTAAGTAACTAAAAAAAGATATAATCTAACTAAAGAATGTGTGAGCTAAAGAGTGGGCAGTACTGGAGAAAAGCATCTGCTGTGATTGGTAGACTTGAAATTTAGGGGAGATGACACAAGGGAAAAAGATCTTTAAAAAGAGGATCAGACCCAGAAGAAGACATATTAGATTGGAGTTTCAAGTTGGATCAAGGCTCTGACTCGGGGGAGAGACTGTAAGACAGACCCTTGAGGAGTGACCAGAAGACAAGCAAGCATCCAAACTTCTTTCCATTTAGACTGTCACCATTGGTGAGTAAAAGGCTGATTTTCTCGGAAACCCTGCTTTTCTCGGAGGTGTAAACCTCCAAGAAATGTTCATTGTCTTGAGACTTTCTTCCCCTGGCTGGGGCTTAGAAATTCTAACTGATATTGGAAGAAGCCAGAGTTTCTCTCTCTCCCTCATTCCTTAATATCTTCCTTTGGTTGTAAATATTGTAAAGAAACTACCATATATTCAATTCATAATAATTCATTTTGGGATTTAGAAATTAAATCCCTGGCAACCACATATATAAATATTCAAAGTCCAACCAGAAATAAATTTAACAGAATCAAATTATAAATAGAAGTCAAGAGTCGCACACATATCTGACAAAGCCAAAGTAAAAATAGGTCCAGTTAAAAGAGATAGGGAAGGTAATTACATCCTGATAAAAGGCAGTATAGACAATGAGGAATTATCAGTACTCAACATGTATCCACCAAATGGCAAAGCGTCCATATTTCTAAAGGAGAAACTAGTGGAGCTCAGGGAAGAAATATATAGAAAAACTATACTAGTGGAGACCTGAACCTTCCTCTATCTGAATTATATAAATCAAACCAAAAAATAAGTAAGAAAGAGGTAAGAGAAATGAATGAAATCTTAGAAAAATTAGAGTTAGTAGAGATGAGGAGAAAAATAAATAGGGACAAAAAGGGTAAATACATCTTCTTTTCAGCAGCACATGGTACATTCACAAAGATTAACCATGTACTAGGGCATAAAAACATTGCAAACAAGTGCAAAAGAGCAGAAATAATAAATGCAACTTTCTCAGATCATAATGCCATGAAAATAATAATTAGTAAGGGTACCTGGAGAGGCAAAATAAAAAAATGGATTAGAAATTAAACAATATAATTCTCCAAAATTGGTTAAAGAACAAATCATAGAAACAATTAATTTCATTGAAGAAAATTATAATGATGACACATCCTTTCAAAATTTATGGGATGCAGCCAAAGCAGTACTCAGGGGAAAATTTATATCCCTGAGTATATATATTAAAAAATTAGATAGGGCAGAGGTCAATGAATTGGGCATACAAATTAAAAAAACTAGAAAGTGAACAAATTAAAAATCCTCAGATGAAGACTAAATTAGAGATCCTAAAAATCAAAGGAGAAATTAATAAAATTGAAAGTCAAAGAACTATTGATTTAATAAATAAGACTAGAAGCTAGTACTTTGAAAAAATAAATAAAATAGACAAAATATTGGTCAGTCTAATTAGAAAAAGAAAGAGGAAAACCAAATTGACAATATCCAAGATGAAAAGGGAGACCTCACCTCTAATCAAGAGGAAATTAGGGCATTCATTAAAAAGTATTATTCCCAATTATATGTCAATAAATATGGAACAAAGCCAATGCAACCAAAATTAGAAAGGAAGCAAAAATTGGGAAACAATCTTCATAACAAAACCCCCCGACAAAGGTGTAATTACTCAAATTTATAGAGATAAATCAATTGTACAAAAATATCATGTCATTCTCCAAATTGATAAATGGGCAAGGGACATGAATAGGCAATTTTCAGTTAAAGAAATCAAAACTATTAATAAACACATGAAAAAGTGTTCTAAATCTCTTATAATCAGAGAAATGCAAATCAAAACAATGCTGAGGTGTCACCTCACACCTAACAGATTAGCTATCAGGACAGCAAGGGAAAGTAATGAATGCTGGAGGGGATGTGCCAAAGTTGGGACATTAATGCACTGATGGTGGAGTTGTGAATTAATCCAACCATTCTAGAAGGCAATTTGGAACTATGCCCAAAGAGTGCTAAAGACTGTCTGTCCTTTGATCCAGCCATAGTACTACTGGGTTTATACCACAAAGAGATAATAAGGAAAAAGACAAGTACAAAAATATTCATAGCTGCGCTCTTTGTGGTGGCAAAAAGTTGGAAAATGAGGGGATGCCCTTCAATTGGGGAATAATTGAACAAATTGAGGTATATGTTGGTTATGGAATACTATTGTGCTCAAAGGAATAATGAGCTGGAGGAATTCCATGGGAACTGGAATGACCTTCAGGAATTGATGCAGAGTGAAAGGAGCAGAACCAGGAAAACATTGTACACAGAGACTGGTGCACTGTGGTACAATTGAATGTAATGGACTTTTCCATTAGTAGCAAAACAGTGATCCTGAATGACTTGGAGGGGTCTACAAGAAAAAACACTATCCACATTCAGAGGAAGAACTGTGGGAGTAGAACCACAGAAGACAAACAACAACTTGATTACATGGGCCAAGGGGAGATGGTTGGGGATGTAGACTCTAAATGAACCTTCTAATGCAAACACCAACAACTTGGAAATAGGTTTTGATCAAGGACACATGTAATACCCAGTGAAATTGTTCATCAGTTACAGGAAGGGTAGGGGTATGGGAGGGAGGAAGGGATTCTTGTAACCAAGGAATAATGTTCTAAATTGACTAAATAAATTAATTTAAATTTAAACAAAAATGCATGTGTATATAAAATTAACACTTTAAAGTTCAAATATTCTCTGTGCCCTTCCCTTTTTGTAATATCTTTAATGACAACAATAATTTCCCAATGTACTTTAGTCCATAGGAGAGACCTTACATGTCCTCTTTGAGAACACCTAAACACTACAGAACAAATAGCGACTTTAGCACATACTTTGTTACCCCTGGCACTCTGAACAAGTAGGCATAGATTCCAAGGATATCAGAATTGGAGTCTTTCATTGCAATAAGAGAAATCAGCATTCTCTTTTACTTCATTGCCCTGACAAGCAAAATTAACCTGAACCATGCCCTAATTCTTTCTTCCAAAGATGCAAAAGTGATATAGATCTGCATGAAAAATTCCTATACTGATAAAATATAACACATTTGTAATTTATATTTTTAGAGGTTTTCCTGGAAGTAACTACTCAATCCATTGTTAACTAGTTAGCATGCCTTAGAGGTAGAACTTTTACCCAAGTCTTCTTGACTCAGAACGGTCTTCTAAACTACTCCACTATTTCCCCTTTCTATAGTCCATTATTTTAAATCTTGAATTATATTTTGCAGTGTAGAGAATTCTATTTTAGTTTATTATATTAAAATTCCTAGTATCTCACACTCTCTCTCATTCCCCTGCACTAGAGAAGGCATCATTTGACAAAATGACATATGTATTTATAAAAATATGTTCTCCTTGTTTCTATTTATTAGTTCTTTCTCTGGTGGTAGATATACACAAGTCATTCTTCAAAGAATATTTCTTTTCATGTATATTATATTATCTTTGTTTTATTCATTTCACTTCACTCTTTATAATTTCATGGAGGTCTTCTCATTTTTTATAAAATTAACCTGCTTATTATTTCTTGTGGTATGGTAGTATTCCATCACAATCATATGCCACAATTTTTAAAAATTATTTTTATTTTTTAATATTTTCCATGTTTACATGATTCATTTTCTGTCATTCCCTCCTCCAGGAGCCGACAAGCAATTCCATTGGGTTTTATAAATGTTATCACTTCATACCTATTTCCATATTATTCACCTCTGCTATAGAGTGATCTTTTAAATCCTAACTCCAAATCACAATCCCATATATACATGTGATAAGTGATGTCATATGTTTTTCTTTTGAATTCCTCCTACCATAGCTATTTGTCTCAATGTGGTTAGCATTCTTTCCCATAAGTCTCTCAGGAGTGTCATGGCTTGTTGAATTGCTACTATCAGCAAAAAATATTACATTGGGTCATTTCACAATGTTTTACTTTATGTTTACAGTGTTCTCCTGGTTCTTCTCATTTCACTCTACATCAGTTCATTGAGGTTCTCCCAATTCATATAGAAATCCTCCAGAATAGTATTCCATCACCATCTTATACTACAATTCGTTCAGCTATCTTCATTCAATGGACAACCCCTTATTTTCCAATTTTTTGTCACCACAAAGAGTGTGGATATGAATAAATTTGTACAAATATTTTTCCTTATTATCTCTTTGGGGCAAACCACAACTTGCTTAACCATTTCCCAATTGATGGATACCACTTAAATTTCCAGTTCTTTACCACCACAAAAAATGCTGCTATAAATATTTTTAGCACATATAGGAAATTTTCCTTTATCCCTGATCAGTAGTACTGCTGGGTCAAAAGGTATTATAACATTTAGTTTTTATAACACTTTGGTCATAATTTTGGATGGCTCTTCCAAATGGTTGCATCAATTCACAGTTCTACCTACAGTGTATTACTGTACCCATTTTTTCCACACCCCCTCCCACATTTGTTATTTTTCCCTTATATATAAAGCTATTGATGAGGGACCCCCTCTCTTAATGTAGATTAGCGCCTGCTTTATTTTCAGTATTATAGAGTTGTCAAGGGAACTCATAATAAATTATTTGTCCAGGGTTATCAAGTCAGTATGATGAGGCTTAAAACCATGTCTTTCTTGCCCGGAGACTTGCTAACTATCCACCATCTCCTCTGCCCACCTCCTACACACGCATACTCACACACACATAATTCATAGGAATGTACTAATCAGTAGGCTAATATATTCTTAGTCCGCATAGATAAAGTAGACTCTGGTGGTGGAAATTCTAGACATTTTGATGCAAAATATTATTTTGGGAAATACGTTTGCCAGGTATATATATCAAATCACATTGTATAGATCTTCATCTACACTGTCTATATTTAGAACCAGTCTTATACCTGGTTATAGGTATTCCCTCACTTATAAATAATGCCACTAGGAAATGCTCTCTGTATTTTGAAATCTCCCTACAACATTCTCTTCTCCTCTTCTCAAGTGCTATATTTGACAGCCCTCAGTATGGTGGAGGGAGAGGAAATGAAAATATTTGATGGTGAGGATTTTTTTTCCATTAGAGTATTGGCGTAAAATTGAAAAAGCTTCTAAAATTATTTGATATTGTTTTTTTTTTTATAAAACCATTTCAAGGATCAAATTTTAAGAATTTCTGTAAACTTAACAATACAGTTTAGGATTATAGTACAATTTTCAAATACAAAAGCAAGACCCATTTTTGGAAGACAAAAGTCAGTGCACTTTTAAAAAAGTTAAGTGAAATTTTATTAAGAATGGAAAGGATATGGGGGCAGCTGGGTAGCTCAGTGGATTGAGAACCAGGCCTAGAGATGGGAGGTCCTAGGTTCAAATCCAGCCTCAGCCACTTCCCAGCTGTGTGACCCTGGGCAAGTCACTTGACCCCCATTGCCTAGCCCTTACCACTCTTCTGTCTTGGAGCCAATACTGTGTATTGGCTCCAAGATGGAAGGTAAGGGTTTAAAAAAAAAAAGAATGGAAAGGATATATTCCCCCAATTCTTGTTGCTATACATCTCTTGGATCTAAGACCCTAAGATCTAAAGGTCAGTATTAATAAAGCTTCCTCATTTTTGGCTTGGTGACAAAACTTAGTAGCACAGGCATGATTCAGTCCTGGAAAATATTTCCAAATAAGGTGAAGAACAAAATTCTCCAGACTAGGTGTAAGACCAGTTGTAAGTCTTGCACTGATCTAGTCAAATAATTACCATAAACTTCAGTTTTCCCATGGATAAAGTAGAGCTAATGTTCTACTTTTACTCAATAATCTGTAGTGGCATTCGAATGAGATTACAATGTAAATTTGAAAATTCCTCAAACTGCACATAATTGTGTAAACATAAGGGATAAAATGTGATAAGATACATAAAGTACCTTTGGATAGATGTTTTTATTTTTCCATATTTCACATTGATAACCATTTTTAATAATCATTTTCTGATATTTTTGCAAACCATTTTCTCTTCCTCTTTCTTATTCCTCCCCTGAAGGAGGTGGGGTAGAAGATGACCCCCAAATTGAAAGTGATATAAAAGAGGTTGTATATGTATTATTACATAATACATATTTCCATATTTATCATGTTGTAAAAGAAGACACATTTCACTTACACAAGAATAATCCATGGAGAAAATGAAGTCAATGCTTCAATCTGCATCAAGACTTCATCACTGGGGGCAGCTGGGTAGCTCAGTGGTTTGAGAGCCAGGCCTAGAGACGGGAGGTCCTGGGTTCAAATCTGGCCTCAGACACTTCCCAGCTGTGTAACCCTGAGCAAGTCACTTGACCCCCATTGCCTAGCCCTTAACACTCTTCTGTCTTGGAGCCAATACACAGTATTGACTCCAAGATGGAAGGTAGGGGTTTAAAAAAAAAAAGACTTCATCATTTTCTTCTTTGATAATAGATAGATAGTCTTTTTCTTCATAAGTCACTTGGACTTGTTCTGGATCCTTGCATTACTGATAATAGTTAAGCTGTTCACAGTTAATCATTGTACATCATTGCTGTTACTGTTTACAACATTCTCCTGGTTCTACTCACTTCACTTTAAATCAACTCATATAAAATTATCCAAGCATTTGTGATAATCGTAATCATTTTTTTGGCATAGTAGTATTCCATTACAATCATATACTACAATTTGGTCAGCATTTCCTCAACTCGAATTCACTTACTTTCTACAAATCACAGTATCCCAAAACTCATGGTAGCTGGGCATTCACATGGCAATTCTAAGTTCCCTTTTCCTTCAGTTTCTTCATCTTTTGCATTATATGAAAGAATTAGACCCATGTTTGGGAAAAAAACAATCAATAAATAGGATAAGATGGTAAAAGTTACTAAGTTTTGTCTTGATTTTGATTAATTTTCTGTTTTCCAAAGTCTGAATCATGAAAAGAAGCAGAAACTCCTGATCATACCAACATAGAAAATGTACCTGATATAGATATCATCCTTTGTGGCGCATGCACTTTTCTACAAAATTTGGATAGTTTCCTTCTTTTCTTTATTTCACATTACCTGTTCTGGAAATGAGTGCTTTTGTGTCCACTTGAAACCGAAGTCAATCCAAAAAATAAATAAATAGAAAACCTTTTTATTTTATTGTTCATGTTTTTTTCTGTTTGTAAGTTTTTGTCCACTCTTCCTAACAAAATAACTTACTTGTTTCTAACTACATATTAATTCCAATCTTTTTGACAATAATAGTGCATTTTAAAACCATATTTGACCACTCATTTTTAAACATAATTTTGCATTTTAATTTATTATGGAATATTTATATTTTAATAAAGGCACTATAATTATTGTTTACTAAGGTATTATTTCACTTTTAGGTTAATTAGAGTGCCACCTTATGCCCACTCTCAAGCAACTCATTCTAGTTTTTATTTAAGAGGCATTGAAACCTTCCTCAAGCCCTAATTGATTCTGAAGACTAGAAACATACTGTTTATATAACTTCCTGGTCACCTGCTTACAATACAGATTCTAGGAGTTTCAGCTCCTCATTGAAGCTTGACTGTTAGACCACTATGAGCTACTCAAAGGCAGAGAGTGCCTACATTCAGCTGAGTTGATCCAGGTTTAACAATAATACATATCCATGTTCTTCTGCTATAGCTAAGTAAATATTTTGTTAGTTGTTGAATTACCTATGAATATCTCATTTCATTCCAACATTAAAAATAAACTCCTAAGACTGAGTCAAGTCTAGCCCTGAACAGAGTTACTTGAGGTGTTTTCATCACTACCACTGGTTGAAATCAGAAGCTCCAAAAGAGGGGGAAAGGTAGATTGCTGAAGCAAACAATTAGTTGAGAAAATAGAGTTTGAAAAATGGGATTTGTAGTTCTCAATCATGTCTTCAGCTGTAGGAATGATAGATTCTTGGCCAGGAAAGAATGTTCCAGCATATTTGCCTGGAGACATGTATTTTGATCTGATGAAGTGGATTTTCCATTAAATTTGATTCCATTTGAAAAACAATTTTAAGCAACTCTGGAAAATCACATGTGACAAAAATAAGTGGATTACTTACTCTACTCAGAGAATTGACTTGGATGTAGGATTGCAAAATGAACAAATATTCAAAGTAAAGTAAAACAAATTATATCAATAGTTCAGTGATTATACACATTGATGTAAATATATATATTTCAAACATATGTATGTATATCTGTATATATATAATGTGCATATACATATATATCATTCTGCTCATTGCATTTAATCCAAGTGATCAGTGGATATGTCATATTTTAAAGACGATTAACAAATAAAAATGCCAACTTCAGAGAGATAAGCTAGTGGTACAAAATTTTGGATACAAAGCAAAATTATGATTGTATTATTATTAATTATAATATTTGTTTGGTATATATATTTATCTGATTGAGTGATGACATAAAAATAAAGTAATTTGAAATGACCTATAACTTTCTGCTTATACAATAGCTGATATTTTACTTGATTTTTCTTTTCAAAGCTGTAAAAATGTGCCATTAGATAAAGGCTATATAATATCCTATTAGCAATAGGGAGATAGCCCAATAAGAAAATAGCAATGAATGTTATCATTTGGTTAACAAATAACCTGTTTTCAAAAAGCAGGCCTTAAATTTGTGAGAGAGATTTTTCAAGCCTCTGAACTTTATTAAATGTCTGCTTTATGCCAGATTTCTAGCATATAAGGCATGACAAAAGTCCATGCTTTCAAGGAACTTATAGGAAAAGTATGAAAAAGCATCTTCTCAACATTGCTGGGTATAGAACAATGGAAATAGGGAGAATATCAGATTTTTTCATTGTGTTGGTTGGTTTTGCTGAATTGTTTTCTTCTTCCCTTTTTTATGCTTCATTATAGTGAATTTCTCTCTAGGATATGGAGAGAGAGCGCTTGGAAAATGCAGAAAAGAGCAAAATAAAATATATTAGTTTTAACATTTCTAAGAAAGAATGATGTTCTTTATCATCTGTGCCCAGGGAAGATTGAATTGTTAGGCTACTACATGAAAAATACTAGGCTTCATACTTGGAGTCTTTCTTGTGTTTTGTTGTTGTTATTGTTGTTATTTACTTTTTTTAAAAGCTTTGCTTCTGTCTTAGTAAAAACTCTTGGACAGAAGGACAAGGGCTAGGCAATTGAGGTTAAATGACTCACCCAGGTTTCACATAACTAGGAAGTGTTTGAAACCAGATTTGAACCTTGGTTCTTCAACTCCAGGACTGGAGTCTAGCCACTGAGCCACCTAGCTGCCATATGTTTTGCTTGTTTTTTTTTTCTTAATTGAAAAAACGTTATCTTCCATCTTAGAATCAACACTGTATTGGTTATTTTTAAATTTTATTTTTATTATATATTTAATAAACACAAGCTTCAACAACAAAAAAATATCTATCTAGACAAATGCATAAAATTGATGTGCAAAACCACAAACTCCACATTGCTTAAAATTTTTTTAAAAATATAGAAACTAGATATGTATGCAAATCTAAACATCCTATGCTTTTGAGTTCCCTTTGATTCGTTTTACTCAGGTAACTTTTTCTCTTCGTTTTGTGGTTGTTATTTTTAATGTAATCATAGAACATATTATTCTTGTTCTCCTTCCTTCTCTTTTCATCTTTTCATATATTTCCCTTATTTCCTTTATTTTTCCAATATTTGTCATTTCTAATAACATAATACAATCCATTATGTTCAAATATCACAATCTATTCAGCCATTTCACCCACTCATTACATTTGTGTTATTTCCAGTTATTTTGTCATTACAAACAAGACTTCCATGAATATTTTCACACATACACAGCTTTTTACCCTCTCAATAATACCCTTAGGGCCTATATCTAGTAATGGGAGAGAGACTTGTTTTAATATCCATTTCTCATCTTGAGGGAAAATTCTTACTACAGTGCAGCAGTGATATTCATCAAAACTCTCCAGGAAAGTGTGAGCAATTTGTGGTTAGCCAAATAAACATGGAGCTCATGGTCAATGCTCTAGGAATGATGATCACATATCACTGCCTGAGATTATGCAGACCTGGCAGTCTCAATTTAAGTTTAATTCACTGCATGTCATTTCCACTCAGAGAACTGACAGTGTTTCTCATCTCTCAGCCAGAAGACTACTCTCGAAGAGGCAGCTTCTGGACTGTCAGTGGTACGTAGCATCTGGGCTCTCATGAGAGTTGTCTTGTGAATTCGTTGAGAAATATTATATTTAATCACAATGGATTTATCAATCTTGGGCTATGTTACAAATCACATATTTGTTAGATTAGGGCAAATGAACATTATTGTGTCACTTCTCCATGATCCTAACATCGGGGCACCCCACAGTTCATTCCTCAGTATCACCTTTTTTAGACATTAATTCTGGAGACAAGATGTAATAAGTCAATGATGAAGACTTATGGAAAGGCAGGCATAGTAATATATTATTAGTGGAGCTAAAAGTTGGTTTGACTCTTCTGGAAAATATTTTGGGACTAAAATAAAATTATTAAGGTCTTTTTATCCCTTGACCTTGAAATCTTTCATTTGGGTGTATATAACAAGGAGGTCATAACAGAATGTTAACTGATTAGGAAATGACCAAACAAATTGCAGAAAAATGAGAAATAGAGACAGAAAGAACATTCTAGCAATTTGTGTTTGGTCATTTTTCTCTCTTCAACACTTCAGCAAAATTGGGTTTTTTTATGGTTCCTCAGCTCAACATTTCCATCTCCCATCTCATTGTTTCTTTCTAGATTGTCTTTCATACTCCAAATGCATTCTATCCTTACCTCCATGTATTATAATGTCTATCTTCCTTCAAAATTCAGTTTAGCTAAAGCAAATGCTCAGCTCAAGCACTAACTCTAGGATTAAGACTTTCCTGATCCTTGTACTCATTCAAACTGCACTCTCTGAAATTGCTGTGTATTTATTTTGTTTATATTTTGTATATACTTATGGGTGTGCACTATATTTTCTGTTGTAAGATGCAAGTTTGAAACTTAAGATTAAAAAAAAACAATCTAAGATCTTGGCATCTGGTCTCATCACTTCCTGGCAAACAGAGGGAAAAGAAATGAAAGCAGGGGAAGATTTTATATTCTTGGTCTCAAAGACCACTGCAGACGGTGACTGCAGCCATGAAATTAAAAGATGTTTGCTCCTTGGATGAAAAGCTATGGCACATCTGGACAGCATACTAAATAGCAAGAAACAAGGCTTTGACAACAAATGGACATAGAGTCAAAACTATGGTCTTTCTAGTAGTAATGTATGGTTGTGGAATTTGGACTATAAGAAAATCTTAGTGCCATAAAATTGATGCTTTTCAATTATGATGAAACCTAGCTGAAAAAGTAAAATAACTCCATAAGAGAACCAGTTTGATTCAATGGAAAGAGCTTTGGATTTGGAGTCAGAATACCTGGATTCACACCTGGCACCTGTAATTCACTTTTTATAACCTGGGCAATTCATTTAATTTCTTTAGGTCTCAGTTTGTTCACTGTAAAAAAGAAGACAGATGAGTTCTGAAGTTCACTTCAAAAATATTCTTATTTTTTTTCCAAGCACTGGTGATGCAAAGGTGAAAATAGTCTGTAGTTTCAAGGACCTGTGTATACAGAATTTGCTTTTTATTCAACTAAAGTATTTGGACCTTCTGTTATTTTATGAATGGTGGTCGCCATGGAACACCTCCCCACTTACCAGCAGGTAGCTCAAAATCAAGATGTCTATAAGAGGTCTGATACCCACCAATCCCAATCCATTTCTTCTCCTAACTTTCCTATATATGTTGAGTATATCACTTTGCTTTTTTGACATCTAAGTCTACAACCTCAAAGTCAATCTCAACTCTTCTTCATGCTTAATCACATAATCAGTCTCCAATATTATCCACTTTATGTCCATAATTTCTCTTGCATATATCCTTTTCTCTCTATTCATATGGCCATAAACTTGGTCCAGGTCCTCATCTTCTCTTCTCTAAACTACGGAAATAGTCTTCTAGTTTATCTTTATGCTTCCAAACTCTCTTATCTAGAATCAAAACTCTGCCCTAGTGCTGAGTTAGAACCCCCAAGTGCATATCACCCTATCACTACTTTACTCAAGAAACTTCAATGACTGCTTTTCCCACTAGGATAAAAGACATACAAAATGTATATGAAAATTTATTTTTGCTTCACTGTGCATATCTGATGCCAAAGTTTTATTTTTCTTTCTTTCAGTTAATGATGGTGGGGAATTGGGGATGGAAGTATAGTAATAAGATTACTAAACAGAAAAAAATGAAAAAAACAAACATTTTAATATTGATAGGAAAGATTATAATAAAGGTCAAAAGGTAGTAAAAGTATGACAGTTTTAGAGATATGTTAACTTGATTTTTTTTTTCAAAAGAAAAAGCAACTACTCACAATAAGGATCAGGTCTGCTTTAGATATAGAAATGCACTAATTGATTGTCATTGTTCAGCATTTTAAAAAGTAAACAAAACTTAGGCTTCTCTTTTTCATCTTTAAAGAAATTAACACTTTGACTCCAATTTATCTTCCCAGATTTATATTGCATCATGCTCTCTTACATGCTGTGATTTAGCCCAAATGACCAACTACTTGGCATTTTCTCTATATGACATTCCATCCCCTGCTTCCTTACATTTGTACAAGTAGTCCCCACAGTTGATAAATTCTTCCTTTACAATCACCTCATAGTGTTCTTAACTCCCTTTAAAGTTCAGCTCAGTTGCAACCTTCTACCTATTGACCTATTGAGTAGACTTGGTTGTCATTGCATGGGTTTGTATAGATATAAATGGAGAGATTTATAAATATACATGTATATATATGGATATAGATAAATGTGTAAATATATAAATATATATGTATATTTATACATGTAACTTGCATTTTGTTCTCTTTTTATATTCATTATATCCCCTCAACAAAGTGTGACCTCCTTGAGGAAAAAGCTATTTCGTTTTTGTCCTTTTATCCAGAATACCTAGAACAATACCCATCACATAGTAGATGCTTAATAAATATTTGTTGAAATAAATTGAATGACATTTACTCCAGGGAGCTGCTCCTATGTGAAAGTGAATGCAGCTCAGGTATCTGTTGGAAAATATTATAATGTGTTATAATGTGCTATATCCAAAGGCAATCTTTCTAAAAGATTTTTACTGACCCCTATGGTCCTTGTAACTAATAGGGTTATTTCCTCTCTTCATTGATATTTATATAAATAAAGATGACATATTGCCAAAATGCAAACAAGTCCTCTTTTCATCCTGAGTCTAAAACCTCCTTAGGGAAGGGTTAAAAAACTCACTATTTAAGCAAGAGGAAAGGTAAATGTATATATTCCATAGCATGTCTGTGTCACTGGTATCTATCTTGAATTAGGTTTAAAAAAATGGGGAACTTCTTTTCTCCTTAGGAAAAAGATTTAGAATTCACAAGTCCATTCTCTCTTTTCCTCATCATTGCTCCCCACCCCAAATGGAAATTATTCTTCATTTTTTTCTGACTCAGCTTGACTTCATTCGGGGTTTTATTGACAAAGATACTAGAGTGATTTGTCATTTCCTTCTCCAGTTTATCTTAAAAATCATGAAGCTGAGACAGAGTTGAGAGACTAGCCCAGGGTCACACATAGTTAGCAAATATCTGAGGTCAGATTTCAGTTTAGTAATATGTCTTCCTGGTTCCAAGCCTGGTTGGCACTGCATTCACTGAGCAGTCTAGCTGCCCATAGCATCACTGTGAGATCAAGTCAAAAAATAAGAGGATATTGATTATTTCATTTCTCTAAAAGAGTTAAGAGATAATGATAGGATCATCCCTGTCTTATATATGAGAAAACAAAATTTTGGAGAGATTTAAGTGACTTATCCAGGCTCACATAGCTAGTAAATGTTGGAATGAGCAATATAATTCAGAGCTGCCAAATCCAGCATTCTAACCTTTAAAGCAATTAGCCACCTTGTGAAAATAAAAGAATAATCATTGCAATTTAAGTATCTATAAATATATTGACATATTTTAATTGCTTGCAATCCTAGCTCATGGATACAAAACAAGCAAAATATAAAATGCTAATTTTATTTTTTTAATTTTTAAGTATTTTCTCCATAGTTACATTATTCATGTTCTTTCCCTCCCCTTTTCATTCCCCACTTCCAGAGCCAACAAGGAATACCATTGGGTTATACATCTATTATCACTCAATACCTATTTTCATATAATTTGTCTTTGTAATAGAGCAATCTTTTAAAAACCAAAAACCCAAATCCTATGCCCATATAAACAAATGATAAATTATATGGAAAATGTTCATTTTAAAAGTGATGAAATGAAGATTAACCTCTTTTTCATACCTAAAACACACATTAGATAGTGGTTTGTATCATAGGC
This sequence comes from Monodelphis domestica, assembly GCF_027887165.1. NCBI lineage: Eukaryota > Metazoa > Chordata > Mammalia > Didelphimorphia > Didelphidae > Monodelphis > Monodelphis domestica. Next base: position 390,672,789 of record NC_077228.1, read on the forward strand.
CTCTCTGTCAGGCTGATGATATCTATGTCCCCCTTCCCAGAATAGTAATTTTAACTGCATGAAATAAAATACTAAGATTACCAAGGAAATACAGTTATCATTTTAAAAAAATTTTGCAGATCTTAGATTAAGAACCTTTGATTTGAAGTGTGGAAACTGTCTCCACAGAATTAATCAATCAGAAATTTAGGTCACAAAAACCTTTGATATCTTTATGTATTTATTTGCTCTCTAGTTCCTTACAAGCTTCTGACCACTTATGCTAAGGAGTGAATGCTTTGGCTCTGAGAAACATTTTAAGAATTCAGGAAAAGGACCTTCTTTCTAGGGAAACAGGTTCACTTAGACATCATGTGACTCGGATTTTATTCTTCTCTTACTTTTCTCTTTAACCCAACTAATTGCAATTTTCAAAGATATCAAAGCCCCTAGATCTGGGAGTTATAATAGAAAATATCTGTATTCCCCACTAATGGTACCTGCAGTGCTTGAAAAGCAAATTTAATATCTGTAATACACAGCCATCTTTTATGAGACTATTTTTGGAGTTGCTCTTCTTTTCCTTCTATTTGTTGATCTGATGGAGACTTGGAGATTAGAGACATTCGTCTCTTATGAAGGATAAAATCAAGAGAGAAAATCTACACTTCACATGGAAGTTTGGTTCCTGGGCTCTCTTTTTTCTTTCCTATTACAGATTCTAATTTCCTATTAAACATTTATTTGGAGAGACCTTTATTGCCAAATATGAAAATTAAAATGAATAGAATTTTCTTCTTCTGATTTTTTAAGAGGAGAATTCCTACCAACTTTGATTCAACTCATTAACCTTGTTATCCTTGGATTTTTCTCTTCATGTCCTTACTCCTATGCTTGATTTCTCAAAATTCCATCTTCATCCTTCTTCATAACTTCAATTTCTACCAAATTAGCCCCACTACTTATTTTTTCTTATTTAATTACTTTCACATTCTTCCACCAACTTTTTCCTACACAAGCAGAAAAAAGAGGCAGTGTATTACAGTGGAATTGAGTGTATAGCAAGGACTCAGGAAGGCCTAGATTTCAATATTGCCTCAAATACCAGATATATGACCTTAGATAAGTCATTTAAAATTGTCAGGCCTCACTTTCTTTATGTGAACAATGGGGGAAGGGGTTGACTCAATGGCCCCTCTAGTTTTAAATTTATTATCCTAAAATATTTTCAATGTCATATAGATATAATAATCTAGTCAAGAGGTCAGGCAGAGATAAATGTGAACAGAATTTTTCATTTTTTTTAAATCTCTGCCTAAAATGTATAAATGCTTTATTTCCAATTTTCCAGGCATGCTCCCAATTATCCTAAAGTAATGCAGGTTGAAATCTTTAAACCATTTTCCTTCATATGTATCACTTTAATTCTCATCCTAAAAGCCAGGTTATTGAGGCCAGATGAAATAAGTAGATGTCTACGCATATATTTATATGAAATGTAATATATATGTGCATATATGCATATATAAATCTAATTATTAGTGGGGAAGATTATTTAAAAACTTCAATGCACTGAAGATACTCAAAATCTCTGTTCTAGGAGGCAGCTGGGTAGCTCAGTGGATTGAGAGCCAGGCCCAGAGATGGGAGGGCCTGGGTTCAAATCTAGCCTCAGACCCTTCCTAGCTGTGTGACACTGGACAAGTCACTTAACCCCTATTATCTAGCCCTTACCATTCTTCTGCCTTAGAACAAATATATAGCATTGATTTTAAGGTGGAAGGTAAGGGTTTAAAAATTAATATTTTAATCTTTGTGGGTAAAAAGAAACAATGAATGAAGAACAATTGAATTGCTTGGAATGTGTGACTTTTGGAAAGTTTATAAACAAGTCATTTGTCCATAAAATGGTAGTCCTGCTCTGGTAGAGAATATGGAACAGTCTCTTTAATATTCCCCTTCCCATTTTTTTCTTTCTGTACTGGCAATTCGTTCTCCTAGTCATCAGAACTGAAACATTGAAGTCATTGTCACTTCTACATTTTTATTTTTTTCTTCATATACTTCCTATCAATTCCCAAATCCTACTAATTCTTAAAACATCTTTTTTTTCTGTATTCTTGCTACCATCATTGTAGGCAAGGCCCTTGTCATCTCATGATAGGACTGTGGAATAGTCTTCCTCTTTTTCTCCTTGCCAAGGAATACCCATAGCTTTTAATTCATACTATACTTTACTTCTAGATTAATCTTCCAAAAAAGACTACACACAATCCAAAATACTCAACACCTCATTATTTTCTATAGAATAAACCCCAAACATCTTAGCCTTTTACTCAAAGTCCTTTCCAATCTGATCCCAACTTACTTCTCCAATTTTATCTTATATCATTCTCCCTACTAGGAAAAGCTTGGTGGTTAGAATGCTGAGCCTGAAGTCAGGAAAACCTGAGTTCAAATCCTGCCTTAGATAATAGCTATGTGACCCTGGGCAATTCAGTTAACTTCTTTTTGCCATAATCGACTGGAGAAGAAAATGGAAAACTATTAGGGGAGGAACACATCCAAGTCTGTAGCAGGGTCCAGCCCCAAGAATGAGAGGCTCAGACTCCATTCATTCCAGAAGAAAAGAATTTTATTTGAAGAGGAAGAGATTTAAGGTTGATGGGATAGCCTGGGGGCTAATCAGGTAGCCTCATGGCTGATGGATTAATCCAGAGACTAGTAGATTAACCACTCTGGAACCTTCCAGGTGCCAGCTAGCAGTTTCAAGTGTGGAGTAGCAGCTCCATACGCTGTAGATCAGAGTTTGTAGATTGATTAGGACCTGGCAGTTTGTCATAGCCCATTCCAGAGGAATCTTCACTTTTCCTTAAAAACCTAGAAAATGGGCATGGTCAAATTCAGGTGGAGTTGTGGTTTGGGGTTGGACATGTATATCATAGGGAATAAGGAACTTGGGCAGGTTTGGAGTATTCTTCTGGACTTCCAGAGTCCTTCGTGTTCATGTCCCATGTTCCTCCCATTGTCCACCTTGTCATCATCTGTCAGTATGGAAGAGGTTTTGCTACCCCTCTGGAATGTTTTCTTAAAAGGTTGGGAGCAGAGAGGGGATACAGTACATGAGAGGTAATGAACCATTTCTAACAGTTCAGAACTAAAGTACGGAAAGAAAAATAGAAGTAATTAATAAAACATTAGAACAAAGCCGATGCCCCGTATAGAATAATGCAGATCCAGTACAGATGACTGATGATACTGAATGGGTAACTGATCAACAGCCCAGATTCTTCAGTTTTATGCTTGACTAATGCTGAAACTTTAGATTTCACAATTCATGTTTAACTAGTGCTAATTGATGAGAAATCCAAGATTTCAAATTATGGGGGTTCTGTTTCTATTGCTGCCCCTTCACTGCCCACTGATGTAATATTTATTGGGAAAGGAAATAGGATTGGAAAAAATGGTTTTAATGGGAGGTTTGTATGGGGTATGGAGGTGTTGAGGGGAGAGAGGGAATATCACTTGGTGAAGCAAAGGAGAGAGATGCCCCCTGCTGAGAGGAAGCAGCAGGGGTCCAACAAGGATTCTTTGTCCTGGAATGACAACTGAAGTTCAGCTCCCTCTATGACCAGAAAAGATAGTCCACTTATCTGACTGCAAGTTCAAATAATATAAAGTTTAATAACCAGTTGGGATTGGAGTTCTTTCCTCAGCTTCAGAGTTTTGGCCAGGCCCCAGAGGCTGGCAGAGGGTTCTCTCACTCCCCTCTACTCTATATCAGTCCTGCTTTGTCTAATTCAGAATCTTAGCAGTAGACAGAAAAGCAAACAAGAACAGTTCTGACCTTCAGAAGTAATTGGGCCTAAATCTTCGGGCTGGACCAAGAAAAGGCACACCACTCCAGACTGGGCTGAACAAGCTCCTCTCTCCTCCGACACCAGGAAGCAAGTCCCCCCCCCCCCAGGAAGGAAGTGCTAGTCACAAGACCTAACTGCCACTCCCAGTTGCCCCTTCCCCCACCAACTGTCAGTCTTGTTTCCTTTCCACACTGCCAGTCTCCAACAAAACCATTCCATTATCTTTGCAAAGAAAACCAATGTCAATGTAACCATAAGCCACTCATTTAACCTTTCTGATGATCCATTTTATCATCTGTAAAATGAAAATAATACCTATGTTACTTAAATCACACTAGTTGTTGGGAGGTTCAACCCAGATAATTAAAATATTTGGACTTGATACATATCTATTGCATTGATTATTAAAAATTAATGATTTTCCTATTTAGATTATAAGTACCTTAAGACAAGGAATGTACTCCCTACTCCCCACCCAATGCCCTCCATTATCTCCTTATCACTTTCAGGATCAAATACAGAATCCACTCTTTAGTTTTCAAAGCCTTTTATAATCATCTCTCTGACTGTGCTCCATAGCTGGAATACTCCTCCTTCTTACCTCCATCTACTGGCTTCCCTGGCCTCATTCAAGTTCCATTAAAATCATACCTTGTACAAGAAACCATACCCAAATCCTGTCTCTTAATTATTTCCTGTTTATCTTATATGTAGTTTATTTTCTACCCCACTGGATTATGAGCTCCTTGAGGTCAGGGACTGTCTTTTGCCTCTTTTACTTGACATAGTGCCTGGCACAGAGAAGACATTCAATAAGTATTGATCAATTCTTCTTTCCCATGACCCCTCACCCAGGACCTTACATGTAACATATGCTTGGTGCTGAAGATAATAATGACAAATATATGGGAGTTAGACAAGAATTTTCACTGTGAAGACTTGTAAACAATCATATTTGATTAGCAATGTTCATTGTAAAGGACACTAGAATGTGATTAATTCATGATTTCTGATAGTGGAAAAAAATTAGATGATAAGTGTAAGTTTACAAATTGTTCAAAAAGTTCTTAAAACAGTTGTCATTAGACTTGCCATCTTCAGTTCAGTTCAGTGAAAATATATACGTCACATTTTTCTCAGGCAACTTTAGCCCACCTTTTACAATTTAATTCATAAATTTTCTAAATGCAATGTATACCTTTATAATAAATATAGACTTTTATGTATACTTTTTATATTTAATCACAATTGTTTAAGACAATGGAGATGTTCTTTCTTCCTAGGGAATTTGAATTCCCATCTTCCATCAGCGTCATGCAAAAACAATAATTATTTTAAATGTTTCTCCTTTTAACCTTGGAATGCTTGTAGTCAGATAATACAAAGAAATACAAATTGTGAGGTTTAAAAATGCATTAGGAGAGAATGTCATTGAAATCTATCAGAGTTATATATAGCCAATTGATGTCATTTGAGAAGGGAAAAAATTAAAATGAAGAAAATAAGGGCAGAAGATAGAAAATCTTCTGTTCATTTTTAAATGGCAGTCATTGGGATCATTATTATGAGAAACAAAAAAGCCTTAAGTTGCTGAACTTAAATAAAAAAATTTCCTTTGGCAAATTATTTTTTTTATTTTCTCTAAAATATATGCATTTGTAATTTTGGTAGGTTTCTCTGTCAAATTTAGTTGTGGAAAATGGCCTAAGTAATTAGAAATATAAAAAAAAACAGCTTGATGCATCATAATGTATTGAAATGATGTTTCTGACAATGCAGCCACTAGGGTTTGATCCTATGAGGGGCATCCATATTTAGGAAGAATTTTTTTTAATAATTAAACTATAGGCCAAGGGAATCAGAACTCTGCTTATTCTTCAAGTGAAGAAAAACATACTATTGTACTTGGAAGAGACTAAAAGAATTAACCCACCAGAAAATAAAATCTAGATCACACACAACCTTACATTTAGTGGGTGTGTCCAAAAGAAGGCTAGTAAACACATCCTCAACATTTCTGCCTCTATTAACCACCTGGTTAATTCCTTGGCAAGGTCATCTCTTTTATAAGAATTCAATCTGTAGATATTCTCTTTCCCCTATAACACTAGGAATAAAACATTTCCTGATTACCTCTTTTGATACTTGCTTCCTTCCCAAACATCCTGGTATATAAGTACTCTGTATTTATGTATGTTTATTCATTTTATATTTATGATGCACATATTTTTAAATCTATTTGTGAATTCCCCATTAAGATGTAGACTGTTTACAACCAGAAATTGTTATCTTTATACCTATGTACTCAGTGCCTATCACAATGTCTGCAACATAGTTAATGCTCAATAGATATTTGTTGATTGATTAAGATTTAATATTTAATTCAAATTCAGAGCTATACTCTTCAATGTAATCTTTACAGAAGAGCAGAAACAGAAAAATGAAGATGGCCTAGGGATGAGGAAATATGAGCTGAGAGATACAAGCAAAAGGAGGCAGTGAAGAATCAGTGAGATGTTCCTAGAAAATTGAATTCTTGAATCAGGTGGGAGGGTGGGGTTGTGAAATAAAGAGAACATTTAAAATTAAGCAGTGTCAGATCATAATATTAAAAAGGGATAGGGTAACAATGGAGAGGAGGAAAGTTGAATATTGCCCTAGAATTACATGAACTACAGAGTTCCAAGGAAATCAACTTTCTTCAGATTAAAAGTGTTTCCTCCTTTGCTGGATACGCTCAATCCCAGAAGAGTGATAGCCTCTAGAAAACTATAATGAGGAGCACATGAGAAAAGACTTTCCTTGATTGTGTGTAGAATCTGTTTCATTTGGGGGGGTTGTTTAATTGTCTATTCTGATATGCTATGTTGTTAATGTCTACATTAACCTTTAGGTTTGAATTGGAACTGAAGATTTTTTTCCTTATTTTTATTTATTGTCTGCTGGTTGGAGTAGTGGAGAGTACTGGGCTTGAAGTCAGTTACAAAACAACAGGATTCAAATCCCCACTTATATAATTACTTAGCTATATGACCCTGTGCAAGTCACTGAAGTTCTGCTAGCCTTAATTTTCTCATTTGTAAAATATAGATAAGAATAGAATAAATTTCACAAGGCTCTTCTGAGGATCAAATTATATAATTATGTAAGTCATTTTAGCAAACCATGAATCACTATATAAAGGCTAGCTATTATTATTATTATGTTAAGGAGAGCAAGACGAGTTAAATTCTGATGTTCTTAGAGGAAACCTGGATTTCCATGTAAAGCCAGAGCTTCAGTTATGGACCACAGTTTGTATACATTTTGATGATTAAACTGGAATCTCATTGACATGGCTTCAAAGATTCTAAAAAAAAATGTGGAACCTTATTGGGTTATGGTTTTAATTCTCAGTTTCTAAATTGTTTATTTCCTATATTTACTGTCATGTAAAGACAGTAATTCATTGAGAATTTTTTGGGATGTTTTTGGGGGGAATATGTACTTCCCTAATTCTTAAGGACTTGAAATATGCTCTGCTCATTCAGTTTAGAGGTGAAAAGAAGACATAGCTACTCAGAGATATGCTGAATATAAAAATGTGTTCTTCATTTGAACAATTTATTAGAACTTGTCAACAGCTGTCTCTTTTGTTTATAGCATGCCTAACCTGTTGGTACAAGCATTTAATGGCCAGTCATCTTAAAGAAAGAATAAAGAAAAGTTTAGCTGTAGCCTTAATATAGCACACCATCATAACTCAAACAAATTTAATGGCATCAGAACTTTAAAAGCAACTCTATATGTGATGGATGGTAAGAATGGCTTTGGCTTTCCTTCCTAGAATGTCTTTAAACATTCCCAATAACTTTCAGGGATGCTTTTAATGCTCTTATAGGTCTTTGTCTTCAACAGATTTACTCTTTAGAGTGGGCCTTGGAAATTTTAGTTAAAATGGCCAAGTAAAAAATCCTGGGAGAATCCAGCTTTCTCCACAAACATCTAAGCAAAGATTTAAAAGGGCACCACAGACAATAGTGATCAAGAAAACCAAAGCCAAACATCAGTAACCTCACCATCAATTCAAAACCCTGCAGGATCTCAGAGAAGGGACTTGCCATGGAGGATAGAAGGTACTAACTCGGGTATATATAACCTGGAGATAGCAGGATCTTGACCTTTGGCTGCCAGAGAAAGAGTTGCTGCAGAGTAACTACTGAGGAATCACAACCTAGATGGACAGAGCTAAACAGTGTATACATACATAAATAGTCTCCAAGAAGTCAGAAGCAAATTTCTTATGAGTATTATTTTAGGAAATAAGTCTATCATGGGTCTTGGGCAGCTCATGTGTTGGCAGAAAGAGGATGGATAGAGGGAGGGTTAGGTAACCAAGGAACTTGGGGTTAAAGTAGGGGAACAGTGGAGAGTAGAGCTAATTAATCTTTGGGGATTGTGAAAGGAGGAAAAAAGAGATTGACAATGGCTAGTATCTGTATTAGGCTGCAATGATCAGAAAAAATGCCATCAATTGTGGCAGAGGGTACACCTTGGATTATAGATAGCCTACTCAAAACTGTGATGGCAGCAGCATACAGAAGACAGAAGTAACAAAATTGACTAGGGCCCTATGTCCTTTATAAAATATAGGCAGGGAAGAACATAAACTTCAAAATATATCAAGGGTGAGTTTAGAGGTGGGAGGGTTGAGGTCATGGTTATGGACCCCACAGACCCCCAGTTAACTGAGTTGGGGAATACTGCAGAGGTCAGGCCAACATAGTGAAGTAAGAAACACTCAAAGTCCACCAAACATTCTCCAAATGACCACAGAAAAAAACGACTCAAAATGAATACTTGAGCAGCAGAACAAACAAAACAAGGGAAGGAGTGGCCCAGCCCAGAACAACTCAGAGAGACAGTAAGAAGGACTCATCTCACTGAGGTATGAGGATATAGCATTGAACAAACTTCAGCAGAACTGAGATGAGAAACAAAGCAAGTGGGAGGGGGAAAGTGCACAGCTGGCTGGGTCCAGCCTCAGTGGGGTAAGAACAGAAACCAATGCAATATAAAACAACGATCAATGGAAGGAAAGTGACCCTGTATAGTCCAACTGGAACAGAGCCTAGGCATGATCAAGTGCAGGTACCAGTAGGAGAAACTCTGCCCAACCAGGTACTTTCTCAGCAGGATAAGGCAGAACTCAATTCAAACAAACTGAAATGAACAGCTAGAAACCTCCATAGAGAAGATCAACTAGACTGCCTATTCAGAGTGCTCAATCTGAGACTGGGACAGCTGAGCTAATCCCAGGCACAGTAAAAGCAAAGGACAGTAATCACTCCATCCCAGGAACAAAGTTATGCTTCAGCATATAGTCAAAATCAAGGCTCAATAATAACTCAAGCATAAACAAAAACAAACAAAAAGAGAAAGAGAGCAAAAACATGACTGAAAAATATATCAACACAAGAGATGATCAAACTGCAAGATCAGATGATGATAACAATATAAAAATGAAAACATGTGAATCCTCAGGAAAATATGAATGTTATCAAGTCCAAAGTGAAGCCCTAGAAGAGCTCCGAATAAGTAAAAACAAAAAAAACAAAAAAACAAATACTAAGAAACTTAGAAGAAAATTTACAAAATGAATTAAAATATCAACAACTTAAAACAACAACTTACTAATGAGAAGTTCTCTAAAAAAGGAAATAAAATGCCTTAAACAAGAAAATAGTTCCCTAAGAAAGGAAATACATAGTTTGTAAGAAAAAAATAATTCCCTAAACATTAGAATTGAATACATGGGGGGAAAGGCATTATGAGAAAAGCAAGAAACTGTAAAACAAATTGAAAAGAATGAAAAAATAGAAGAAAATTTGAAATCCCTCATTGGAAAAATAATTGACCTGAAAAAGAGATAAAGGAGAGACAATCTAAGAATCATTGAATTGTGTGAAAACCATGATCAAAAAAGAACTAGGGCATCACATTGAAAGAATTTATCAGAGAAAACTGCCCTGATATTCTTGAAGAAGAGGAGAAAATAGAAATTGAAAGAATTTAACAACCACCTCCTGAAAGAAATTCCAAATTTAAAAATCCTTGGGCTATTATAGTTAAGTTCCAGAACTCCTAAACCAAGGAGAAAATATTAAAAGTAGCAGAAAAAAATTTAATATTCTAGAACCAAAATAAGATTTACAGAGGCTCTAGCAGCTTCTGTATTAGTGGACTTGAAGACTTGGAATACAATATTCCCCATGACAAAGGAACTAGGCCAACAACCAAAATTCACTTGCCCAGAGAAAGTGAGCAAAATACTTTAGTGGAATAATGGACACTTAACAAAATAGAGGAATTCCAGACATTCTAGACAAAACAACCAGAGTTAAAAAGAAAATCTGGTGATTAAATTAGACCCTCAAAAGAAGCATAAAAAGAAATTTAAAAATATTAGAAAGCCCTAGTCATCTCCAGGCTTTGAATTCCCACCAGACTGTGAACTCTTACAAATCTCATCTTACAAATATCCAATATCAAAATACTGTTTCTTGTTCATCCTTGACCTTTCTACCTACTTTTTAACTTTATTTTCTTATATTGGATTTTCAAATAAGCATGACTACACACTGTATCCTAGTTCCTTCCTAATTTTACACTCTTGCTTCTGTTACGCTATCCTACTAAAACTATTTTTCAAATTCTATTGATAATAGTTCTTGGTTTCTAATAGAATTAAAGAGTTGTTTGGAACACTATAGTACCAGGAGAAATGACAAACAGAACAATCATAGGGGGAAAATAAAACATTGTAAACCTCCTATGAAGTGATACAAAGTAAAGTAAGCAGAATAAGGAGAATGTTGTACACAATAGCAACAATAATGTAAAATATCAGCTATGAATGACATCTCTTATCAGCAATGCAAGGATCTAAGAAAATACCAAGGGACTCATGATACATAATAAGACTATCCACCACCACAAAAGTAATTGATGGAGTCTGAATACAAACTGAAGCATACCATTTTCCACTTTATTTACTTCACAAGATTTTTTCTAATATAAGCTAGATAGGTGTTTTCCTTCACAACATGATAAACATGGAAATGTGTATTGTATGAAAGCATGTGTATAATCTACTCATATTGTTTGCCATTTGGGGGATGAGAATACAAGGGAGAGGATATGGACCACAAAATGTCAGAAAATTAATATTAAAACTATATTGATATGTAAAAATAGAGAGAAATAAAGAATTATGATTAACAATATAAAGTCAGAGACAAATCCTAGTTTTACAAAATGATTTAATTCAAAACTAAAGTTGGAGAAATGAATAACCAAAAGTATACTGAATACAATAATCAATTTAAAAATAGTTGAAATAATTTACAACTTCATAAAATTTGCAGGATATAAGATAAAACCATATAAAATATCAAAACTTTTGTATATTGCCATCAAAATTCAGCAGGAAGAGATAGAGCATTCAGTTTGAATAACTGCAGTCAATACAAGATAGTTAAGAATTTACCTGCCAACAGAAACCCAGAAATTATGTGAATATAATTATAAAATACTTCCACACAAACACAGACAGATCAAAACATTTCAAGAAATTTTATTTGCTCTAGGGTAGTCTGAGTCAATGCAATAAAATGACAATTCTACTTAAATTAAATTAATTATTCAGTGCCATAACAATCAGTGGCAGATTTCAAAGAATATTACAAATCAGTAATCATCAAAGCAATCTCATGCTAGCCAAGAAATAGAGTGATGAATTTGTGAATTAGACAGATATACAATACACTGTAGTAAATCACCATTGAAATCAGTATTTGGCGGACCTGAGGACCCAGAATGAGGGGTCAAAAACTCACCATTCAAAACAATTCTCAGAAAAATGTAAATCAGTTAAAGAAAAACTAGACATAAACCATCTCATACTTTAGAGCAATATAAGGTCAAAATGGGTACATGATTTAGATATGAAGTAATATAATAAGCAAATTAGTTGAACAAAGAAACTTTATCTGTCATTATAAATAAGAGAAGACTATATGACCAGAGATAGAAAGCATAATGAGAATTAAAATGGATAATTTTGATTATGTGAAATAAAAAAGATTTTGTATGAACAAATTCAATGTAGCCAAAATTAAAAGGAAAGCAAGAAAATGGTATGGCAATGCATGCAATTTTCCCTAATAATCAGAGCTTCATTTCTCAAATATACAGGGAAGTGAGCAAAATTTGTAAAAATAAAAGCAATTCTCCTGCTGATATATCAAAAATAATATGAACAGTCAGAAAAAATCAAAATTATTTTGAAAAAATTATCTAAATCACTACTGATTAGAAAAAAAGAAAATTAAAACAGCTATGAGAAACCAACTCACTCCTATCAGATTGGCTAACATGGCATAAAAGAACAAATGGTGGACAAGATATGAAAAAATTGGGACACTAATACACTGTTGGTAGAGTTGAGAACTAGCACAACCATTTTAGAGAAAAATTTGGAACTATGCCCAAAGGGCCATAGAATTTCATATTATAAAGAAGATATTAGAAATTGGGTCTTGTTTTAAGAAGTAGAGAAGCTGGCTTGAGAAAGAATTGGAGTTTCAAACAGAGCTGAGACAGTGTCAGTTTCAAGTCTAATGGTTGTTTTCTAGCAGTTGGCAGTTGGTCTTTGGCAATCAACAGAGTCACTGACAGAGGCTCTCTCTGAAGGTTTGGGAAGGTAATAACATCTCTCTCTCTCTCTCTCTCTCTCTCTCTCTCTCTCTCTCTCTCTCTCTCTCTCTCTCTCTCTCTCTCATTGTTTGAGGTAAAAGGAAAGGAGGAAAAGACCTGAAGGAATCTAGTGTTTTCCTTTTCCAACTTGGGAAACACTATTGACTATATGTTACTGTTTTTATAGATTATTTAACTCTGAGAAGACCAAAGAAAGACCTTGTGTTTGGTTTAGATTCTGAATCTGCTAAGGGTCAGAGTCCTAACTTGATTCTTGTTGAGACTCAACCAGCTAGCCTTTGATATTTTTATAACTTTAAGACAAAGTTAAGAATTCTGAGGCTAAGAGTGTTAGTTTGTTGTAGAATAGGGAAATTTTGGGTTACTCATATTAGGAAGGATTAGTGTAGCCTGTGGCCACAGGAGAAGCAGTTCCTTGGGGAAATGGGGATTTACTTGAGTGGAGTTATCTAAGAATCCCTTAGAGTTAAAAATTCTTTTTATCCTTATATTTCAATCATTTTTTTAATGAGTCTCTTTAGCATCCTCGAGCCTGATGCTGAAGAGAAATTCACTTATGAGCTTCACTTCACTGATATAAACTGAAGATATTTTGTTAGCACAGCAGGCAGAGTATCAAAATCAGTTTATAATCAATAATCAATCCAGTGCCATAATAGTTTAAAGTCATCTTTTATTTTAAAAATATCCTTTAATCCAGCAATACCACTGCTAGGTCTTATCCCAAAGAAATCAATGAAAAAGAAAAAGGACATATATGTACAAAAAAAATTATAATAGTTTTGTGTATGTGTGATGGCAAATAAATGGAAATTGAGGGGATACTTATCAATTAGCATATGATTGTGAAATAATACTATTGAGGTATGAGAAATGGTGAGATGAATATTTTCAAAAAGTAAGAGGGGATATTTATGAGTTGATGCAAAGTGAAGAAAAACAAAGAGAATAGTGTACAGTAATAATTGTGTTGTAAAGATAATCAACAGGGAAAGACTTAGGAACTTTTATTAAGACAAAGATCCAAGACAATTCAGAAGGATCCATGATGATGAAAATTCTATATACCTCCAGAGATAGATATGATAAATTCTAAGTTATATTGAAGGATGCTTATTTTACTTTCTTTGTGTTTTTGCTTTTTATTTACAATAGAATATTATTAAAATGCTTTTAAATGACTTTACATTTATAATTAATATCATATCACTTGCCTTATTGATGGCAAGACAAGTGTGATTGGGAGGGAGAAAATTTGGAGATCAAAAATCTAAAAAAAAAGTTAAAATAAATATTTTAAGGATATTCCTATGGGTCTATTTGTAATTATCTTCTGAACTATGAAGATAGTTTAATGACCAGGAGAAGGATCTTGAGTGATGAAGGAAGGTAAGGAAGAAAGACTAAGAAATTTTCTTAATATCAAGATTTTTATAATCATACTCATTTTTACTTAGGGTCATTTAGCTAACTGTTGTCTCTTTGAGGTTCTCCCCCCTCTATCTGCAAACTAACCTTTTTTATCTTGAAAATATGAGGAAGGAATTCACATGAGTCTCATATTTAAGATCATATCAATACTATAATAAATAATGAAGTAATTATTCTTTGAATCAAAGAGGAATTATATGATATATTTGTATATTTTGTGTTTAAACATACATGTTTATGTATTTTTAAAATGTGGATATAATTTCATTTTCTATCCCTTCCTGTATATTCATGTCAATGGCATCTCAGAAGGCAGTTGCATACATTTGCAATCAATAGGCTTGGAGCATGAAATCTAAGTCAGCTTGGTTGCAGTTTTGCCTTACGTCAAAATAAACTTTATATATTCATTTATGACTTCTACAGTTAGACAAATCTCTCTTTCTGGAACTCAATAAACTTAATGATATTGATGTTCACTCTAAAACTTCTAAGCTCTAAGGACAAGCTCAAGTTGGAAAATGTCATATTTCCAATATATTTGTACAATTGCTATCCCTCAGGCAAGGATGCTGTAATTGGTAACTATTTGAGATAATTTGAGAAGCAACAAAAAGGCTTTGTCCTCTCTATTAATGTGATTAAATTCTTTCTTAAAGACATAACAATAAAAACCCTACTCATTATAATCAATAGTCTATTTTAAGTACTAATAAACCTGAGAAACATAAATTCACTATTCCCTAAGGAATTAGGTGGTGAAACAGATAAGATGCTGTGTTCAAATTCTGCCTCATATACTTTAAAACTGTGTAATGTGCAATTTTCTTGACCTCTCTAGTTTTATCATCTGTAGAGTAGGAATAATAAAGCACCTACCTTGTAGGGTTCTTGTGAGAATAAAGTGAGATAACATATGCAAGTGCATTGCAACTTGAAAACCCTATATAAATGCTAGCTGTTATTAGTAATTCAGTTATTCCTTTAATCCTTTTAGTATAAATTCAGTTTAATTAGCTCAATTTCCTTGGACTTCTAAAAGAGAAAATGGGAATTTTTATGGAATTCAGGGAGGCAAGAGGAGTAATATAAAGCATTTGGCCTAGCTCTGAGTGAGTGTGGGGTTAAAGAATGGATGTCATTTGGCAGCATGTGGGGAGTGAACATCTTGAGATACAATAAGAAGACATCTGAAAGAAGATAAAGAAGATAGAGAAGTATGAGGGATATATTGTATGTATGTCATAACTTTGGAGACTCAGACCTGACCACAATGAATATCAATATGCTTATATTTATATGCATACATATACTGAAAGTAAGTATGGTAGAATGGAAAATATCCTAGATTCAGAATCAAGGGAACAGAGTTCAAATACTAGTTCAGCTATTGAGTCCGTGACCTTGAGCAGGTCAATTAACTTCTCAGTCTCAATTTATATTTTGTAAAATGGAAGAGATGACCTGTAAGTTCCTTTTTGCACTTCATATCTATAGTATGGAATGTGTACAAGATATGGTTCATATATAAATCACTTGGGATAAACAAAGTTTTATTTAGATGGTTTTATTTGGTGATAGTATTGGTCACATTCCTTTGTTTCTGTTGACACTAGACTGATTCAGAAGTCTGACATAGACTGGATAAAATTTTGTTTTCCTAACTTCCCCATCTTTATTTTAGTTCTCTTTTTTACAAGTGCTAATTTTCATATTATACATATGTTTCTCCTACATGTGCTCACACACTTCTCTCTTTTACTATTTTGAATTCTGTAGATCTTAAAAATGGGAAAGTTATTGTTCTTAAAGAGCATGCTTCAATTACTATTAGAGATACTACAATGACTGGCATGAGGGAGTAAAGCTTATCATTGAGTGTGAAAAACTAGATTGAAAGAAAATAAGTTTCACCAAAATGCAAAGGGAAATATGATTGAAAATTAAAAACAACACCCAAAACTAATTAACTTATTGCCAAACAGGCAAGCAGGAAAGTAAAAATTTATGAAGTGCCTACTATGTCCCAGACACTGTGGTAAGTGCTGGTGATACAAATCCAAAGAAGAAGTCTCTGCTCTCAAAGAATTTACAATCTAATTAGGGAAAATGGTACACAAAAGGAAATTTCAGAGGAGGGAAGGAGAAAGTAGCAACCATAGGAACATAATGGAAAAGTTAAAGAAGTTCATTGGAGTGTAGTGCCAGGTGGGAAATGAAGTGATGGTTGGCCTTGGCCCTTCCCTTAAAAAGAAAATAAAGGAAGTAAGTGGAAATCAAATTTTATTCAGAAAATAAAAAACTTTTAGTAGAACCTGGAAGCTATTGATTTCTCTAGAATGTATCATAAACTTCCTGAATTTGAAAGTATACTAGGAATACCAGTTTTGTTGTTATTGCTGCTGCTATTTTTGTTATTTTAAAATCTGATACCTGTGAAGTAAAAACAAATGTTGGTTGTGGTATAATGATAATGATGAGAATACTAGAGATTTTTAAAAGTAGTTTTTAATGATGACATTTATTTTGTTGATAAAAGACTATACAAAACCTTTTTCACAAGAAATTTAGGTAAATCTATAAAACATGAGCCTCTTCATCAGAATGTAAAATTATCCCACATTGTATGGGGTGTTCAGAGAAAACTAGTGCCTTTGACGCTTAGACTTGCTGAGTTCTTTTCAGGGATGCTTTTGTCCTTTGGTGGACATCTTCCATCTAGCTGTCACCTGTGGCTACAAGAAGCTGTAGGATATATAGTGGCCCCATCCTGGTAAACCATCTCAAAAGATGGGTAAAACCAGTTTGAAGGTAAATAACAGACTTCAAAATCATCAGTGAGTTAGGGTGGTGTTTACCCCAAACATGTGGAGACTTCTGATAAGGGGCAGATGAGACCAATTTGTTCCAAAGGTTGTAAGCAGGCATTATGGACTGCTTAGAGCTCGATTAGACATTGAAGAAGCCAAGGTCATTCACTGCTTCCTGAACTATCACCAGTTGTCTTGACTTTTGTCTTCCCCTAGACTTTGATGAATTTGGAAGAGAAAATGAAGCTGATGATTTTGTGCAACTCTGCCTCATCTAAATCAAATTTATGCAAGTCAAAAGACATCAGTGATGTAAATTAAATCCTCTTTGAGTACAAAGAACAAAAAGCAACAAGCAAAACAACCCCTCAAAAATACTTCAAAAATTTATTTTTATTTGTTTCACTAGACCTGTATGTCTGGCCTAGTTGATAGAACAGTAATGTTTGTTAAATATATTGATATTTCAAGAAACAGAATTGTTCTAGAAATATAGAAATTTACAGGTGGTGATGGCATATTACAATTTGATAACACACCATGCAACCAATAACAAATACATTAAAGAAGATGAGATGAACATGATGTCAATGGCCAGGGAATTCACCTGATTTCAACTCCACTGAAAACCTATTGACTATCATCAAGATTGGGTCTGGAAAACAGAACAGAATGTTTGTTTGAGGTATACAATATCCATTGTAATAAAAACATGGCTTCATGTTGTTTAGTCATTTTTCAGTTGAATATGACTTTTTGTGATCCCATTTTGGAGTTTTCTTGGTGAAGATACTGGAATGATTTGCTATTTCCTTCTCCTGCTCATTTTACAGAGAGGAAACTGATGGAAACATTAAGTAACTTACCCAAAAAGATACAGCTAGAAAATGTGTGAGGCCAGATTTGAACTCAAGAAGATGTGTTCCCAATCCAGGATTGGCACTCTATCCATTGGACTACCTCGCTGCCAAATGTGTTTTCATAATTAATAATTAAAGAATGTGTGTCAAAATATTATCAAGTAAATGCCATAGCATGTAAAATGACTAAGACAAAAGGGAGGCATATTAAATGATAAAATTATGTTAAATATATAAAAAGTCATGAGTTATTCTAGGCTAATACATTTAATTATTTTATTTTCTAATTAATATGCACACATCCATATCTGTATTACATTACAAGTAAGATTAAATTAGAGGACAGAATCCATAATATGTATGACCTACATTATAATATATATACTTCTGTGAGATAGACATAAAAATTATCAACAATAAATATAAAAAATTTTAAAGACCTTTTTTTAAAGGCTTCTAAGGAGAGTGGTAGTTTCTCCTACTTGTGTATAGTCTAATATCATGAAATCCAAGCAATTTTAGAGAAAGAAAAAACAGTATTTGGAAAGTGGGTCAGATATGCTGGCATAACTCTCCTTCCTTCCACTTCTAGTCGTCTTTGCTCAGCATTTCAGGTCAGAGTGGCTACACGTCATCTCCTCCTGGATTGGAGGAACAGTTGTGTATGTAGCTATTTTTGACAGCTTTGTGTACTGGGACAGCCCCTCCACTGAACAACCCATCAGAAATTCTGCCTCCCTATTTAACCTACAATTCCAGTCATTTGTGAAGCTGCCTGTTTGGTATCAGAGACACCTGGGGCAATTTCTCTGGAAAGCTGCTTTTAGGCCAGTTCCCCTGGACTCAGTGACAGGAAGCTCGTTTTTTTTCCCTCCTCCAAAGTCAGAAGACTAACAATTGCAAAAGTCCCAGGCTATATTAGTTAGCAATGGCCATCATGGCACAGAAGCTATAAGTGACCTTGCTAATTATTTAATTTCACCTGAGTTTCTAGTTAAAGATTCCCAGGGTGAGTATTGATCATTTTCTGAAAAAGGGAAAAACACCATCAGAATTTTACAAGGGAAGTAAAAATGCTTGTCCTCTGATAACTTGTTACTTCCCTCTTCTCCTCTTGTCTAAAATACCAGCAACTGCCTTTCAAGATGCCCTATTTCCTTAGCATTAATTTTTCAAAAATTAAATATCTTATGAACTAATAAGCATTTATTTTGTCTCCCTCCTCCATGTTTCCCCATACTAAGAATGAAAAAAAAGAAGAAAACTCTTGTAATAAATATACATAATCAACTGAAATAAAGTTCCCCATTGGTGTTGCCCCAAAATATGTCTTATTTGGTGTCTTCAGTCCATCACTTCTCACTTGGTTGATGGTTTCATCTAAGGCCCCTAGAATCCTTTGCTTTACTTTATGTCTTGTGTTCAAATTAACTTGAATTGCCAACTGTCATAGATTGCATTGGTCTTCTGGCCCATGGTCTTCTCACCTTTAAGGTTGATATAAATAACTCCCCAATTCGAAACTATCTCACCAAAATTCTGGACACTGAGATTCCCCTAATGAGAGAGTCATAGATGTCATAGATGTTTATTCTGGCACCAAAACAAATACCACAAAAGAGCCTAAGCAAACACCCACATAGGTTTTTAGATCAGCTTTCTGACACAAACACAATTGGTTACTGACATAAAAGAGTGGGTAGTAAGACTCAGGAAGAGGTTTACAAGTTCCCCTGTGGAGAAAAGGCTCTGGTAACTTATAGACAAGGGACAGAGATGCCCAAACAAGGGACCCCTGATAAAAGGAGGTCCTGAGACACTGCTAGCATTCTGCAACAGATACTAATGCCATGGAGGAAAGAGGGGAAGGATAGATCAGTTGGACTGGAAGGGAACTTAAAATCCACAACACTATGATCTGGCCATTTTAGCTTTTAATTTATAGGCAGTTTTGGGATGAGATCCTAATACATATATTTTTGGGATTTCTTGTCTAATAGGTTCAAGAATGGCCAAAGAAAATAGTTTAGTACACACCGAAAAGGAATTTAGATCTTTCAGGGTATGAACTTAGGATAGCCTTCCCTGATTAAATGCAATTGTACCATTCAACTCTAGCCAGTACTAGTGTGACAAATCCAAGAATCTATGCTGGCTTTTTTTCTTCTGGTTCCCTTACCTTTTATCCAGAAGTTTTTTTTAAAGCTTTAATTCCAGTCTAAGTCAATAGCTGCCAATAATTAAATCCTGAGATGGAAATAATAACTGATATTTATCTAATACTTAGGGGTTTACAAATCATCTCACATGATTTCTCACAACTACACAATCACAAATCTGAGATGTATCTCATTTGTTCCTCAAAGACACTATGAAGTAGAAATGTACAGGTTTTAACAGTCCTATTTTACAGATGTGGAAATGAAGGCACAAAGAAATAGTAAAATAAATAGCAATTCTGGAGGTAATATGCAAACCCAAAGTCTCTTCAATGACTTTTCTATTATAATTATGTTAGTTTAGGCACTCATCTCTTATTTTAACTATTTTAAGTAGTATTGCTCTACAAGTCATCTCTCCCACAACTGCCCAAAGAATCATCATTTGCTGAATTAGTGGTTCAGTCAATTCAGTTGGGTCTGATTCTTGGTGACCCTATGGATCATAGCACACTAATACTCTCCATGTTTGGGGCTTGGTGGGGGGCAAAAATATCTAAGCAACATGCCATTTCCTTTTCCAGTGGATTGAGGCAAATATAAGAAAAGTGACTTGCCTAGACTTACTTGCCTAGACCAGCTAGTAAGTGTCTAAGACTGAATTTGAACTCAGTCTTCTTTACTCTAGTTCCAACCCTCTATCCACTCAGCCACCTAACTGCTTCCATCATAGGGTACCTCTATTATCATTGCTTGCTCTGAATGCAATGATTTTTCTACTAAACTGAAGTTTTGTTATAAATGTTCTAGTTTTTTTTATTTTAATAATTTATACCATCAAACAAGGGGAAAAAAACTTTTTTTTTAAATTCTAGTCTAACTCTTCTTCAAAATCCCCTTCAGAAACTATTATGGTCTTTGTCACATAGTTCATTATTAGGCACAATTACTGGAGTTTGTATAAAGCGAAGGTTTTCAGATATCTCAGGATATTTAGCTTTTCATGCTTCAGATTTTAGTAACCTCTTATTTCACCCCAAGCTGGATTTAGAGGTGAAGCTATGAAGTTATTTCTCATGATTGCTCTGCACTGGTCTTCAATCTATTGCCATATAACTTAGACCTGAGGATATTAATGTGAGGGGAAAAAAAGCAAAACGTTCTGGTGAATGTTTAACAACAAGCTTTCAGGGTTGAGGAGAGGTGTACGCATGACACATTTATAGATTTAATCTGAATTATTAACACTTTACCATATCTCATTTGAGTCTAGCCAACTTAAAAACAAATAATAAATCAAGTCCATATTTGTATTATTTGTTAATTTATGAGATGTAAATGCCTCTCACTAAAAATTTAATAATGGGCTTCTGGAAATCAGTATATGTAAGCTCCAGTACACCATTGTGTAACTGGTAGGATCTATTTCCAAGTTTGTTTTGACGTAGTACTGAAGCATTCATATTTTTCAGTCCATTTCATGAGCATTCATATTTTATTCACATTAGTAGTCAGAACTTTTTGTACTAAAGCATTTCCAGGAAGTGGGTTATTAGTATTTGTCATTTGTTCTGGTGTTTCTTGTCTTCTTAAAATAACTGAACATTAAGAATTGCCATTCATGCCTCTTTCTTCCATATCAAGATAATCATTACAATAGTTTTGAATAGGGACAGCCTGGGGTGCTAAACTAATCAGTGGCATCATCAGAGCTCAATTTACCATTATTTCAAGGGTGCATCTCAGGGCACAGACAGTACTTTCTGTATATAACCACTGACTGATGTTCCCTTCCTTTGCTTTTATCCCTTTTGTCACAGCCTGAATATTGGACTGAATTTTGAGAAGTTTATTATTTTTACCATTATTATAATAATAATTATGATTATAAAATTACTATTAATTATTCTTAGTCTTGGCCTTCCCTCATTTAGCCCATCTTCTCATGGGTAGCCCAGCTACCCAAGTGCAGCTCTGATGAAACCCTCTTGGCTAATTTAAACCTATTTCTTCAATAAATGTAAACCAAAAGGGAAAACCTGGAAGACATCCAAAGAAGGAGAATTCAGGACTGTAAAGATGCAAACCCCATAACAGTGGGTGGCCAGAACTCGTGGGAAGACAGTAGCATCTGTGGTAGAAATTTGACAGGAGTTCCGTAGTAGATAATCAGTTCTTTGACATTCCAGTCTATTTAGGGAAGCAAGTGTGGCATGTGAGGCAGGGGGGTCAGGGTAGGGAGGTTTCATTAGCACAAAGGTCACTGCTATGGGGCATGCATTTTTATGAGATGCTACAGCTAATTGTGAGACTGTTAGGCTGTACTTTTTGCCTACTGTCAGCTTTCTTGGTTTAATGAGACAGCCTGTCTTCACAGCTCGCTAGACAGTGCTGGGAGCATTGTGGTGATCACCCCCTCTGTGGCAACCAAGCTTGGGCTTAAGGAAAATAAATTATACTAAGGTCAAGGGACTAATATTTGTTGATTCATAAGCAGCTAAAACCTGCTATCTCAGCATGTGAGGAAAAAGAAGATCTATACAATGCATTTGTAATTTACAAACTCTTAAACTTGTATTCTTTTTACTTATTGTAATTTTTTATGGCAAAGATTTATAGAACCAACCTTCTAAAAGCATGACATAGAGGTGAGAGTGTAAGAATTAGAATAAAAACTTGGATTAAAATTTCTGTGTGACCAGGAGCAAAACATTTATTCAATGTCCTTATCTATAAAATGGAAATGATAATAATGTAATATATAAAATGGGAATGATTAGGACACTTGCCTAATCAACATCCTACCTAGAGAGCCTAATTCCAGGATTGTGAGACTCAACTGAAATAACGTATATAAAGTCTACCTTTCCAGAATTCCCTTTCCTGTATATTGTGTTCCAGTAAAATCGGTCTACCCATATATGACATCCTATTTCTCACATTTGTGTCTTTGAATTCCCCAATGTTATGGAGGAATACTCTTCCTCCTCATCTCTCCCTCTTCAAATCTCTTGGTCCTTCAAAGTTTAGCTGTGAAACCATGAAAGGCCCTTTCTTGATAGCCTCAGTTGTTAGTTATCTTCTTTTGCTCATACCAAAATTTTTTGCTCTTTGTAGATTTTCTCTATCTATTGAACCTCCAGTATACTATTAGTTCCAAGAAAGCAATTTTGTTTTTACTTTTGTGCCAGTTACTTAGCATAGTCCATTAAACCATATTATATATGGTACTCACAATAAATTTTGAGTTGAATTAATTTTGATCCTGTCTTTATATCTTCTCATATACATCCTGTCACCCATTGTCTTAAGCTCTTGCTTCTTGATTGACATGTTTCCTAATATTTCATGTATGGCATTCTCATAGTTCTAATCAAAATCTATCACTACTCTTTCTCCAGCTCCTATAATAGTCTCTCATCTTCCACCTTTTCATTAGACAAAGGTATTTCCAAGGTTCCAGCTACTGGAATTTTTGTCCTCTCTCCCTCTCTCCTCCCTCCCTCTCTCTCTCTCTCTCTCTCTCTCTCTCTCTCTCTCTCTCTCTCTCTCTCTCTCTCTCTCTCTCTCTCTCTCTCTCTCTCTCTCTCTCTCTCTCTCTCTCTCTCTCTCTCTCTCTCTCTCTCTCTCTCTCTCTTTTTGAAATTTATACAAGCAATACTCACTTCTTGTAGGCAACAATATTTTAAACCTTCCAGCTCAAATCTTCCCATAGCTTAAGTCCCCTATTTCAAAAATGTTTACTAGATAGTCTCAGCCAAAAACTCTAAATTTAACATATTCAAAGCCAAACTCATTGTCTTCATTTGTAAAACTTTACACTAGTAGCCTTCTAGCCTCACCTAGACTAGAAATCCTTGATTATTTTCTTTCCTTCATTATTCCCACATCCAATCAATATCCATATCCTAAGGAGTCTATTTGCATAAAACCTCTTCCATTTATCCCTACCTCTCTAGTCACACTGTAACCACAACAGTTCAAGCACTCATATCTTATTTTAACTATTGTAATACTCTCCTATGTAGTTGTTCTCAACAAGTCATCTTTCCCACCATTGCCCAAGTAATAATCAATATTTTTGTGCTGGTGGATCAGTCATTCAGTCATATCAGATTCCTTATGACCCGTGTATCACAACATACCAATACTGCCCACAGGGTTTTATTGGAAAAGACACCAAATTGGCTTGTCATTTTCTTCTCCGGGGATTGAAGCAACAGAGGGAAAGTGACTTGCACAGACAGCTAGTTAATATCTTAAGAGGCTGGATTTGAACTCAGTTCTTCCTTACTCTAGGTCCAGCCCTCTATCCATTGAGCCAACTAGATAACTCCATTGACGTATACCTCAATTATCATGCCACATCCTTGCTCTGAAGCCCTCCAAGACATTATTGATAGTGGGCTATCAAATAAAGTACAAAAAGCTTAAAAAAACAACCTTCACAATCTAGTTCAATATTATCTTTTAAGGGTTGTCCCATGCTCTCCCCCCTTGAATACTCTCTATTCCAGCTAAATTATAATTTTGGCCATGCCGAAAATATAATATTCCCTATATTGAATGGTCTCCACCCATATACTTGCTTGTTGAAATTCTAATTATTCATCCTTCAAGTCTCAGAGGAAAGCCCAACTCCTACATGAAATGTCTTCCCTGATCATCCAAAAATAATTTTAAAAAATTAAGTTTAAAAAAGCATGCTTCAATATGCATTAGGAGTTCACTAGTTCTCTTCCTCTGGGAGTGGATTGCATTTTTCACCATATGTTCTTTGAAATGGTTTTGGATCATTGTCTTAATAAGAGTAACTAAATCTTTCACAATCATAATCTTCACAATATTGCTGTTGGTGTATGCAGTTTTCTCCTAATTCTGCTCACCTCACTTTGAATGAGTATAAGTCTTCTCAGATTTTTCTAAAACTAACCTGATCATCATGTCTTATAGCACAATAGAATTCCATCCCAACCCTATACCACAAATTATTCAGTCTTTCCCCAATTGATGATCATCTCCCTCATTTGCAATTTTTGCTACCACAAAAAGCTATTAAAAAGAAAATATTTTATATAAGTATGTCCTTTCACAGTGTTTTCATCTCTTTCAGTACAGATCTATTAGTAGTATGGCTAGGTTAAAGGATATACTCAGTTTGATAGTCCTTTGGTCAGAGTTCCAAATTGTTCTCCAGACCTGTTAGTCTAGTCCACAATAACACTAATATTAGTGTGCCAAATATTTCTATATCCCCTCCATCATTGTTCATTTTCTTTTTAAATCATATTATCCAATTTAATAGGTGTAAAATTATATCTTGGAATTGTTTTAATTTCAACTTTTCTAATCTGTAGTGATTTAGAGCATTTTTTAAAATGTGACTTCATATCTTTGATTTCTTCTTTTGAAAACTGCCTGTTTGTATTTTTTATCCATTTATCAACTGGAGAATGTGATTTACATGTATCAACTTGTCTCAGTTCCTATATATTTCAGAAATGCAGTTTTTATCAGAAAAACTTACTGTAATTATTTTTATTTGCTGTTTTCTTTCTAATTTTGGTTGAATTAGTTTTGTCTGTTCATTATCTCTTTTATCATGGAAATGAACTTAATCTATTTCACTTCCCATAATTCTGTTTATTTCTTGTTTAATCATAAACTCTTCCTTTATCTCTAAATCTGAGACATAATTTTTTCAATGTTCCCCTAATTTACTTATGTTACCTTTTATGCTGATATAACTTATGCATTTTTACCTTACCTTGGTATAAATTGTGAGATATTGGAATACACTTAATATCAACAAAACTTCCATCCAGTTTTCCTAGCAATGTTTATTCAGTTTATTCAGTTTATGTCAAAAACTTTGACCTTTGGGTTTATCAAATACTAGATTACTATGGTCATTTACTACTTAGTGTTAGATACCTAATCTATTCTACTAACCCACCACTCTATTTCTTAACAAGTACCAGAATATTTTTATATTTATCATTTGGATATATATTTTGAAATCTGTTATAGCTAAGCCTCTTTTTTAAACTTTTCTTTATTGATTCTTTCAATATTTTGGTCTTCTAGATGATTTTATTATTACCTTTTCTAGTTCTATCAAATAATTTCATAGTTTGATTGCTATGGCACTGAATATATTAACTTGGGAAAGATTGTCATTTTTTATTATATTGGTTCTGCCTATAAAAGAGGAATTCATATTTCTTCATTTGCTTAGTTTTCTCTTCATTTGGGTGAAAAGTATTTTGTAATTGTGTTCAAATAATCCTTGGTTTTGTCTTGGCAGATGGACTAATAAGTAATTAAAGCAGTTTACAATTATTTTAGTGGAATTTCTCTTTCTGCCTCTTGCTTCTATGTTATGTAGTAGTTTACAAAAATGTTGATTTTTTTTATTTCATATCCTACAACTTTATTGAATTTACTAATTTTTGTAAAGAATTCAGTTTCCTGTTTTCCTTCTTATTCATCAGTACAATATTTTAAATCAAATTTAATCTATTTTTCCTCAAAATTAATCTACAGATTCCTTTTCCCTTTTTATTTACTCTGCTTTGGATATCAATGCAATATTTGTATTGTAAAAGGAATTTAGTAGGACTCTACCTTTATTTTCAAATAGATTATGTAGTATTGGGATTAATTGTTCCGTAAATGTTGGGTAGAATTAACTTATGAATCTAACCCATCTGATCCTAGGGACTTTTTCTTAGAAATCTAATTGACAGCTTGTTTGCTTTCTTTTTCTGAGCTAGGATTGCTTAAATAATTTCTTCTTTTTTCCTGTTACTATGGTCAGTTTATATTTTTGTAAATATTCAATTATTTTCCTTAGACTGGGCAAAACAATTTATGATAATTACTTTAATTTCATCTGTGTACTATTTTGGCTATATGCCATAAAATTTTGAAATATTGTCTCATTATTATCATTCATTTTATGAAATTACTTATTTTTTCTATGATTTGTACTGTGACCCATTCATTCTTTAGGATTAGATTTTAGCTTCCAATTAACTTTTGTCTACTTCCACAGTCATTTACTAAATATAATTTTATTATATTATATTCTAGAAAAGGTGCCTTTAATATTTCAGCTTTTTGGAATTTAGTTGTGACACTCTTATAGTCTAATAATACTGAATTCGGGATCTGTGCCACATACAACTGAGAAAAAGCTATATTCCCTTGAATTCCTATTCAGTTTTCTCCAATAGTCTAATATATCTAATTTTTAAAAAATGCTATTCATCTTTTCAAATTATTTCTTGTTTATTTCATGGGCAATTTTATCAAATGCTGAAAAGGGAAAATTGAGATCCCTCACTAGTACAGTTTTACTCTGTATTTCCTCTTATAATTCAAATCAATTTTCCTTTATGAATTTGGATTCTATAGTATTTGGTGAATATATGTTTATAAATATACACACATATTCTTCCCTCTTTGAACTAATTTAGATGAGAATAAGAGTCAAGCTTTGCCCCCCCCCAATATTTTCCCCCCACAGTACAAAAGATCTTCTTTGAATGTGTTTTTATGTAGAATAACTTTCCCCATTCTTTATCTCTTTCCCCTTCCTCATCATCCTAATATAATTGACTCATTTATATACCCTCTTTATATGTGGAATCCTTCTGATTCATGTATTATCTTCACAAATTGAAAGGTAAACAGTTTAATCTCATTGAGTCCTTTATGATTTTTCATCAATATATATCTTTTTATGCCTCTCTCGAATCTTGTATTTGAAAGCCCAATTTTCTAGAGTTCTGGTCTTTTCATAAATGCTCTGGAAGTTCTTCATTTCATTACATATCATTTTTTTCCTTCAAGGGTTATTCTAATTTTGCTGGATAGATTATTCTTTGTTATAATCCCTACTCTTTTGCCTCCAGAATATCACATTCCAAGCCCTCTTCTCCTTTAATGTTACATGCTAAATCACGTGATCATGTCTGTTAAGAATTTTAAAACTACTCCACCCTACTCAGACTGTACTTTAGAAAATTTGATTTAACTATCTCCTGATTGTAACAATGAAAATACTCTCTTTAACAGAATCAGGAATATCTTGTATTACTTTACATTACTCCACCCTACTTAGACATGCTTTAGGGAAAGGTAAAGTTGTAATCTCCTAATTGAACAATGAAGGTACTTTAGTTCTCACCTTATAGTGAAGCTAGAACTTTAAGCTGTCTATTTTTAGACCTTAATCACAAAAAGGTCAAGTAACTAACAAAAGGTGAAATTAACAAAGAAGTATGAAGTAGCTCAAAAGATATAAACTAATCAGAGAAGGTGAGAATTAGAGGTATGGGCAGTACTGGAGAAAGCCTTTGATGTGATTGCTAAATGTGAAAATTTAGAGGAGACACAATGGTGAAAGGTCTATATATTTGGCTCTATTGCTATCTCCAAGTAGTTCTTGATTGAGAACACTCTCTTTCCCCGGAGAGGTGCTTCTGGCTTATCATTTCCTGTGAGCAGACTGGGCTCCAGTTCGATCCTGGACTCAGCCTGGAGGAGCTCACTCAGATGGTTTCCTTAAGACAGCCACATCCTGAGTGATAAGACTGACTTCCCTTTCCTTTGACTCTCAAGTGAGGCCTTTGGCCAAGGCTTTTAACTCCTTCCTGGTTCAGCCTGAGCTGGAGCAGTTTAAATTAACTCTTTCCTCTCCTCTCCCCTCCTTAATTCCTTCTCTCGATATTAATTAAAATCACCATAATTTCCAGCTGACTTGGGTATTTTATTATTTGGGATTTTCCCTGGCGACCAATTAATTTAGATTTTAAGTCACAATGCTAAAATTATCCTTTACACTGTGGAACCACAGAATTTGAATGATTTCTTTTTATCTTGCTTGAAGTATTTTCTTTTCAATATGAGAGCTCTGAAACTTATCTATAATACATATAATATATATTGTCTATATAATATATAGACATATATATAAAATAGACATATATAATAAAATAAAAAATATCTATAATACATACAATATAATATAATACATGTGGGAATTTTAATTTTAGAATCTCTTTCTGTAAGTGGTTTATGGATTCATTCAATTTCTATTTTATCTTCTTATTATAGATACTGAACCAGTTTTCATTGATTATTTCCTGGAATATTATATCTATACTTTTTCTTTGTTTATGAATTTCAGTTAATCTAATAATTCTTAAATTATCTCTCCTTGATATATTTTCTTAGTCAGTTGTTTTTCCTATGAGATATTTCATATTTTCTTCAAGTTTTTCACTTTTCTGAAATTGTTTTGTTGTTTCTTCATGTTTTACAAAGTCATACATTTCTACTTCCACAGTTCTAATTTTTAAGAATTCTTTTCTTTTTAAAAAAATTAATTAATTGATTGATTTAGTCAATTTAGAACATTATTCCTTGGTTACAAGGAGAATTCTTTTCTTCATGGAGTTTTTGTACTTCTTTTTCCATTTGATAAATTCTGTTTGTAAAAGGTTATTTTCTTGAGAATAGTTTGTAAGATTTTTTTGTGTCTCTTACCAAACTATTAATAGTCTTCATAATTTTCTTCCTTTATTTTCATTTCTTTGCCTTTTTTTCAGTGTCCATGGAATTTGAGTTTTATTTGAAAATATTTTAACTCTTCTAGAAATCTTTTGGGATGTGTATATAGTTAACATTTCTTTTCCAGTTAAGGCTTGACTTGAATCTATTTTTACTTAATTTTCTTCTGAGTTTGTGTTTTATATTTCTTGTTACCATAGTAGCTTTTTGTAATCAGGTTATTGTTATTGTTGTTTTACCATTTTTCCATCCTATTTCTTGATTTGTAATTTTATCTTAATGTCAGGCTATGGTCCTATCATACTGGGGGGGGGGGTACACTGTGTCAATATCTAGGGACTTTTTGCACTGCTATTTTGATTGCTAATTCTAAAGGTTTGGAAGTTTGAGGTTCTTCCTAAATGATAGGATCTTGACAGAGGTGTAGTCACTGCTGTCTTAGTATGCACTCTGGTCCTTAATCAGGAAATTCCTCTGATCCTTTGATTCTCAGGGTCTCTGATCCTTTGGGGTCAGAAGTGATATTGTTCCTTAAAGTTTCTACTTTCTCTTGACTGAAAGCATATCTCTCTCCCCTTGAATGATGACCCAGAAATGGATATATTAATTGAAACTGGCAAACACTCTATGATTCTCCATGCTTTGCTAGTACAGGGATATCCTGAATTCTCATTCTGATAAACTGTCAGGTTCCCTTCCCATCTCTGGCTTGAGAGATCCTGCAGCTGCATCTACTTCTATCAGTATCACTTAATGCCACCATTAGGGGATATGTTTTATCCATGTGGGCTCTAGGTCAGCCTCTTTCCACATCTCATGACATCTCAAGTTGTCTTGGGCTCTATGAATGTCTCACTTGACCTTTTCTTGACTCTACTACTTCAGAATTCATTTTAAAGCATGATTTTAAAGTTTTTGGAATGGAATGATGGGAGAGCTCAAATGAATGATTTTTCTAATCCACTACCTTGGCTCCACACCCAGAAGTCTGCTAAATTACAGTTCAAGATACTTTTAAAAGCAAATTCATGAACCTCAGTTTAAGAGCCTCTGTAACGTTGCTCTCACATTTTTTTTTAAATGTAAAAAAAAAAAACAAGGCATTCAGGTAGGAGCATTTTGGTCTCAAAAGTTATAGGATAATTGACTTAAATATTAGGAAAGTAGACTAAAATAAGAGAAATTAAAAGTTTTTGGCCACCAGTTTTGTTAACTGAGTAGCCACTATTACAGTGGTTAAAACAGATAATACAGATACATTCATCTAATCTAGCATATGGGATACTTGGGACTGATCCAAAGGAATTATTTGACTGGAATACTAGTTTAATGGAGGGCAAGAGAACTCCTTGGACTATAGTTAGGTATTCCAGTCAAATGTGTATGTTTTCAAAAATGTATTGATCAGAAATAGTATCACTAACAGATCAAAAATGGCATTTCACATAGGAGTCTATAGCTAGGTCTTGATCTCTCCATAATGGGAAACATTTTTCAACTAAACTTTGTACTCTTTAAAATTCATATTTTTGACTAACTTGTACTTTGTATTTGAAACAAAGTAAATAAAACATAAAGAGAGAAATATCATAGGTGCTAAAAGCTCAGAAAAATTTTTAGGAATGAAACTGTAGTGACTGACCCAGAAATAACTGGGATAAACTCCTTTATGGTCCTTTTGCACTAAGAGGGTACAAATTACCAAGTTTAAAACTCAGAGCAAACACTAAAATGGAATTGAGAGGATCTGACATCTGTGGAATCACCTCATCTGAACTGTGCATTTCAATGAGGTATTTTTAATGGATTATTTGAATTGATGGGATTCAAGTGTCATGGAACCATATATTCACTTTGAGGAAATGGGTCAAGTTATTTTTTAAGGTGGTTTGTTGTAGGTCAGTGAAGTAAAATGAAAATTATGGGCCGTCATTGGTCATAAACTAAATATGATTCAAAAGTCTCAGCAGTATAGAGTGTTCTCCATTTAAAAAGTACCTGGTAATTAGAAAGGAGAGCAATGATTGTTTACATTTTTCTTTTTATCCCCAAAAGTTAATGAAATACCTTGTGCGTAGTAAAGACTTAATAATATGTAAGGTTATTTTGGTATTGGAATAGATTAGAGAAATATAAAATTTAATTTTAAGATGACAGTTCCCCAACATATAAGCTAAAATCCATTTTGCTTATCATAAATTTTCTTTGAATAATAATTTGAATTTATCTTTTGAAACCATCTTTTGAATGGATATCATAAAAGTTATATAGGAAAAGCCCTTCTAATAGGTCTACATTCATTAGAAAAAGCTTAGCCATTCAATCATTAACCCAGACCTTGGAGGAATTGCTGATTTTCATTAAGATGAAGCTAAGTGAATTAGTACAATTGTTGTAGAACTTTGGATAGCAATGAAAGCAGTATTTCTGTTTTACATAACTTCCAGAATTGGCAAGGAAGAGATTATAAATGGGAACAATCCCCACATCTTTCATGGCTATCTTTAAATGATGCTTATTCATATTGAAGAAAGCTTAAGGCAAAGTGTTAGAGTTGTTTCTATAATCTTTTCTTCTCATTTAACATCCCCTTTAGACTCTAACTTTCTCATCTGAAAAATGGATATAATAACATTTTCACAGCCAACTTCACAAGGATATTGTGAGAAAAGTGTGTAAACTATAAAATACTTTTTTATTACAACAGAGACCTCCATGATAGGAAGGTCATATGTTGGGGCTTTTTTGGTGGGGGGGAGGGATATGGTTCCTACTTCCTTTAGTTAGTATAACCCCATCCAGGAAACCTGAAAAATGTATGCATTGTTTCTCCTTTTCCTCTATTTGGAGAGTAAAGCTTTGATTTTAAATACACAGTTCACAACATAATGTACTTAGCACAGTGACTGACACATAGCAGGTGCTAAATAAATGTTTATTGATGAATTGATTAATTCCAAAAGTCCCAGTGTAGTTTGAACCTACAATAGAATAAAATATTAGTAATGTTAATAATAGCTTAAATGTTCATATTAATATCTTAATATAATTTAAATACTTCAAAATGTCACATAATATGTTATATGACAATTACATATTATATCATATATTATATTACATTTATTATCTTAATAAGATGATAGGTTAATATAGCTTAAAACTGTACTAAGAACTGTGGAACATCCTTTGTTACAAAACTACTTTTATTTTTATAAGAGAAAAACAGAAGAGGAAACAGAGCTCCCAACTTCAAAAAAAGTCAGTATGACACAGTAAAGAGAACAATTTCTCTGGAGTCAGAAAATCTGGGTTTGTATACTGCCTGTCTCATTTATAGCCTGTGAGATTTTGGTCAGTCACTTGACCTCCCTACACTTTAGTTTCTTATCTGGAAAATTAGGTGGTTGAACTAGATGGCCTCTCAGGCTCTTTAGACCTCTTAGATTGAAGATCCTATGATTTTTCCAGATTGATATATATATATGTATATATATATATACACACATATATGAATGCATGTGTATATACTTTTATATCTTCATTTTTACAATTGCATATATATGTCTATGTGCAAATACTATACATATAGACATACATGTTGCTTTAATGATAGAGACTTGTGAAATAATTGCGGAGGGAAAGTCTGGAAATGAAAGCCAGAAAGTGAGAAGCAGGAGTAGACTGATTGATACAGGCCTAATGTGTCTGGCTACATGAGAAAATAGGGAGCAGCTTAACAAAGTGGAGGGTAGAGGGATAACCCCCAACTTCTAATAACTGTTGAGTCTACCTGTCCTCTCAAATTTCTTAGGACATTTTAGGTTTCATCTATAAAGTAGAACTTCATAAAAATATTTATCTGATTTAACTCTAAAAAAAGGTATTTATAGAGATCTTCTTAACATGTTATAGAAGAATTCTTAGATCAGAAATTAATATGTAAATAGCCAATAAGTTGAATTACCAAGTCAATAGTTCAACAAAATATGACATGCATATATTTAAAGGGAATCTTTAATAATAATCCTAGAAGTGTAAAATACATATTTATAGAAGATCACAAAGTATTATAAATGATACTTGTTATAAGAACATTGTATATCTGCCAGGTCAAGACTAAATGGCTTTTTCAACCCACTTGTTCAGTGGAAGAGTCAAAGACAAATCATGGTATAATACTTGTTCAGTGCAAGAAGCAGAAAGGGGAAGATCCCAGTGCCTCACACTTTATTACTATTCTCAAGTTCTTCAAAAGGACTTCTGTTCTTCTTTCTCCCCTAAAGACTTCTGGAAACATTTTTTGACTTGGAATTCAAGAAAATTACAACAGCTAGAGGAACAAAAGTTGAAAACTGGATGCTGACTTTAGATTAATTTAATTTTCAGACAATATGTTTCCTCTTGACTGAACTTCTTCTGGAATCATCATTATTATAAAACTATTCTTCAGCTCCCACAAAAAAGCCATTTTTAACATCACAAATTTAATTGCTTTGACTTGATTATAGGATTAAGTTGATGGAAAAGATTTATTTTACATAAAATTACTTTAATAAGAAATAGGATAAAACAGTATGAACAATTTCCATTTCTCATCACAGTATAATTCTGCCTGCTCACCTAGGCTAAGATCTAGCATCCATGGGGCTTATAGGTTTTATGTTTTGATGTAATATAGAATCATTTTATTCCACAGACCACTAACCACTAGGTGTGAGCTATAATGGCTTTATATAGAACAGATATGTGCTCTATAATAAAGGGAGGAAATGAGTAAAGAAAAGAGAAGTAAAAGTGTGTGTATTAAATAACTGAAAGCCCCTAAAAGCCGAAGGAATGGAATATTTTGGCTTGAATGTGGGTTAAGTATGACCAGAATTAAAATTGAATTCATATTTTATAACATTAAAAGTTACAGATGAATTACAAGAAGAAATAATGATGATGATAGTAATTATTGTCATCATTATATTTTTTCAGACACATAACATTTACATTATACCAGCCACTGTGTTTTTATATCTTTGTCATTAGTGCAGCCTTTGGTAACAGATGGAAAAACTTAAACCTAAAAAGTTAAGTGGCATTTTAAACAGCTGTGAAATTATGCATATTTCATTGGTCCAAAGAGTTCAAATTTCATATGATCTAGAGGTAAAGGGATATCTAGAGACCATTTAGTTTTAATTTCCTCCTTTTATAAGTGGGAAACCTTTTGTTTTTATTGCTAGCAGGAATATTGAACAAAAAGTCACTAGCTCCACCTTGACTTGACCCCAGTTGTTTTTAACTGAAAATCCTGAGAACCAGGTAACAAGCTGGTGGAGGGGAAGGAGATAGAGATGTCAAAAAATATATTGGTATTATTAACCCAAAATTTTGAATGAATTTAAAAACATAGAGTTGAAGCAAAAGAAAAACAGGTTAAAATAGATTTAATATTTATGGGTTTCTATGGTTGGTTGGCTATGCCTAGGGTCTTAGCCAGAGAAGAGCCAACATCCCCCTTCTAAAACAAGTGAGAGAGTCTTCCCTTGTGTATTTCAGAAGAGAACCCTTAATGATGAACCACTGGAGCACAGGTCAGCAGAATTACCAGAAAATTCTTCCTTTCCTCTCCCTTCTCCCCCCGCCAATAGCCTGGCATTATCCTCTGACATCAAAGGACATATTTCCCTGGGGAAATAAATGGCATAAGGATGTTGCAATCAGGTTGCAGATAAAGGAGGTGCCTGTGTGCCTGCATTCTCTGACTCTGTCTACATTGATTTACCTTCCCCACTAGGAGTAGATGCTTATGGTAGAGTGTACCACTTTATTACAACAGGGCACTTTATTATATGTATCTATATTATAGGCATATAATTACAAATCCTTGAGATTTATTTAATTGCCATTTGTCTTGATCTGGTGTGTCCTCATAAGAGAGGCATTGGTGGGAACTGTGTTGTCAGTAGATGCCATGAACTTAGGGTTCTTTCAAGGGCCACACAGATTGGGAGCAGGGGGAGTAGGCTGCATGTAGATGGGAAACTAAAATTCATAGAGGATGAGAGTTCTCTAAAGTCCTAAAGACAGAAGGTTTGAGTTTGAGGTTTTGAATCTAGATCTTTTAACTTGAAAGTCAGTGTTTATTTTACTATTCCACATAGTTTCATTTACATCACACTGATACCTGTTAGCTTTTTGAGAAACTTCTTCCCATTAAAACACTAAATGCCAATTAACACTATAAATGGGGGAAGGATCCTTCAAAATAAAATATTTTTCCTTGATTTTTAAAAGAAAATTGCAGATTAGCCACATACATTTAGGACAGCTAAGTGGCAGAGTAAATACAGTGCTGGGGAAAAATTCATCTTGAGTTAAAATCTAGCCTCAGACACTTACTAGCTGTGTGACCGTGGTAAAGTCATTTAACCCTGTTTTTCTCAGTTTCACCTTCTAAAAAATGAGTAAGAGAAAGAAATGGTAAATTATTTCAGTTTCTTTGCTAAGAAAGCTCCAAATGAGGTCACACAGTGTTGGACAGAACTGAAAATAGTTGAACAGATTGAACAATAATAGAGGTTTATAAAAAAATGTAAAACTCAATAGTTTTGATTTTCATGGACTCCAGCTACTACATTACTGCAAATAAAGGACACCACCAAATATAGATGATTCCTTCAACATGATGTTTCTTTGAAAAGGAAAAATATGTAACTAATGATAATT
The DNA here is from genome assembly GCF_027887165.1 of Monodelphis domestica. Classification (NCBI taxonomy): domain Eukaryota; kingdom Metazoa; phylum Chordata; class Mammalia; order Didelphimorphia; family Didelphidae; genus Monodelphis; species Monodelphis domestica. Next base: position 390,708,941 of record NC_077228.1, read on the forward strand.
AATCATGAATATGAACATTATTGACATATATATTTGCTACAAAAGTTGAATGCTTTAATAATTTAATCAAGTATGTATGGACTGCATGAGAGCAATCTGGTTTCTATATCAAGGTTGGAGTAAATGCAGGAAAGCTGTAGAGAATCTTATAAGTAACCTAATCCAAATATCTCATCTTATCAATGAAGAAACTGAGGCCCGGTGAAGTGACTTGTCCAAGATCACAAAGTTATTAAGGAGGAGAGATAAAATTGAACCCAAATGCATGGACTCCAAATTCCATGCTCATTACACTTTCCCATATTAAGGCATTCTGAGTCCTAAAGTGACAGTGAATTATTAAGTAGACACTGGTGGCGGGAGCAACAATAACACCAAATATTTCCTATGTATCTACTATGCTAGGAAAGAAGAAAATTTAGGTAAGAAAGCTCCTGACCTCAAGGAGCCCATAATCTGGTAAGAGGATAATAAATCAAGACAGATAATTTTAACATTTTTAAATGACATGACAAATGACTCAGTGGTTCTAAAGTGAGACTTATTATTCAGAACAAAATGTTAACCAAGGAGAATAGAATAAAACAGTATGTTCTAGTAGAGATACTACTTTGGAGATGAGTAATGACCCAATGTACAATAACAAATAAAACAAGAGAATGGGTTCTGCAAACTGTTTTCCAGTAAATTTGACTTTGATTCCTGACAAAATTCTAAAAGTGCATTATTAAAGGGAAGGTTGGTGAATATAAGAAAAGGAAGTGGTGAAAATTGAGGGCCAGCATGACTTCATGAAAAATAGGTCATGTTCATCTAATCACGGCATCAAGGTGGCTCAGTGTATAGAATAAAAGGCCTAAAGTCAGGAAGACCCAAATTCTAATTTGGCCTCAGAAACTTTTTAGCTATATGACCCTGGACAAGTCACTTAAAATCTATTGGAGAAGGAAATGGAAAGCCACTCCTGTATCTTTGCCAAGAAAACCCCATGCACAGTATTAGCATGGGATATGGTCCATGGCATCTGGAAGAGTTAGACACAACTAAGCCACTAAAAAATAATAATCTAAACTCATTTTCTTTTTGATGGTGATGCTAAACTGACAGATCATAGAAACGATATCACTAACTACAATCAATTAATGACATTTATTTACTTTCTCCTGTGTGCCATATACTTTATTAAATGCTCTGGAGGCAAAGGCAACAGCAAAAACAATGCTTTACAGAATCATTTGACAAGATTTCATACTATTCTTCTGAGGAAAAAAAAAAGGAAGGTATTTGGGTAAAGACAATGATCCAAATAAATGGATTTAGAAATCTTCCAAAGTGTATGTAGGCTTTAATAATTTTACATCAAATTGGATGCTCCTAGTAGAGTGCCTCAAGTATCTTTTTGGAACTTTGTATTTAGCATTTTTATTGATGATTTGAATAAAGTCTAAGATTGGTATACTTATTAGCTTTGTATATACAGCAGATTAGATGGATAGTTAACACACTGGGTTGCACAGTCCAAATTCAAAAATATCTTGGAAGGCAGCAACATTGGGTCAAATCCAATAAAAATGAAATGTAATAGAGATAAATAACAGTGTTCCACTTGGAATCAAAAAATCAATTTCACAAGTACATGGTAGAGGAGACATAGATAAACATCTGTTTGTTTGGAAGGTCACACAGTTTTGATATACAACAAATTCAGCACATGTCAACAATGTGAAACAGTCAAGTAAGCTAGTGCAATCTTAGGCTATATCATGAAAGCATGTATTATGTAGCATGAGAAAATAAAGTAATGGTTCCACTCGACTATGCCTTCATCACAACATATTACACTCAGTTCTGGGCACCTCATTTTGATACAGAAATTGACAAATTGATGAGCATCCAGATGAGGGGAAACAACTCAGTGATGGGTCTCCAATTTTTACTTTATGATGCTAGTTTGCAGGAATTGGGTGTGCATAGCATAAAGAAAAGGAGACTTTGAGAGGATATGATAACTTTCTTCATAGTGACTAGAACACAGTGAGTATTTAATAAAAAACCAAAACTGCTATAACAAAGCTGCTTCAAGCATCTCAAATTCCTAGGAGCCATTCACTTCCTCACTCTCTCTTACATTACAACATACTTCTACAAAAGGATAGGCTAGACTGGCCAGAGGATATCAGAGCTGAAAGTAGTGCAGAGGTAAATACTGATTCTTTTCTTGACTATATATTGGTGAAGCCTTAATGGTCATTTCTTGTCAGCAGTCCCAGCTGTGTTCTTTTTTCCCAAAAATTCATTGCTGACATTTTAGAATATTGTATGCCATATTTCTTTAAAGTGATTGTATTCTTAAAGAAAATGTCTTTTTCTCTGGTGGCATATTTTACCTTCTCCTAGTCTGAATGAAAATTATATCTTTGTACAGGGAATTTGTTGCCCACTAGATTATTTGTGAAGGAATACTTTGCAATTTTGCAAAAATACCCTACTGTAGGAACAGAAACTAAGAACTTTGGCACTGCATTTGGGATGTGAGGAACTGGGAAAAAAAAACAAGACTGATGTTCTTATGTTATGATTGGTTAGCTGTAACAAATCTAGCATAGTTTTAAATACATCTTTAGACAACACCCTTAGTCTCTATTTAATTAATTTGAATATTGTTCTCTATAAACTCTGACTTTCTGATAATGTGAATTGGGTTTTTTTTTAAAGAAATTATGAAGCTTTATAGAAAAGCTGAGACAAAAGAAAAATGCAGACCAATCCCCATCAGGAGATAATGATGTTTGTCCCTGATTTATAAATGTTTTTCCTCTCTGCTCATAAGGAAAGAAAAAAGGATAACAGGTGATTTTTAGTGCTAATCTGTGTTAGTAGAGGATCTGAAATACTTTGAGTTCTATTATCATTTATCAAGATTTTTTTAAATGTCATTCTTAATCACTATTCTTATTCCTTTACCTTTGGGGAAATCATATAAATGCAGGCTTAACTCTGGACCCCTATATTTATGGAAATCCGACTCATAAAAGTAGCAAAAATTTCAAAAATATGAGAGTAAGACCAAAATGATCTTTCCTCTAAAACTATGATATTTGGTCCTTCTCTTGTGGCATTTATAGTTTTCTATCACATATATAGTGATAACTACAAATATCTTCTCTTCTCTACAAGATTAAAAGCTCCCAGAAGGTAAGCACAATTTCTTATTTATTTTAAATTCTCACAGTGACTCAAATAGAATTTTCTATATTAAAAGCAATAATAAAGCAAGCAAATAACAAGCATTTGTGAAGTCTGCTATGTACCAGGTCCCATGTTTAGCACTGAAGATACAAAGGAAAATTAGATTATATTCTTACCCTCAAGGAGCTTAAATTCTAATGAGAGGGATAATGTATACATAAATAGGTGTATACAAAATATATAGAGAATAGGTAGAAGATAATTGTAGAAGGAAAGGTTGAAGGGATCAGGAAAAGTTTCTTATTGAAGATAGAATTTGAGTTGAGTCATGAAGAAAAACAGGAATACATATTGAATTTCAACTTCAATTTGTCAGAAAAAAACTAAAACATTTTAGGATATGATTTATCAGAACATAAAAAAATGTCTTTAAAGAGGGTACAAATAAGGGTAAGAAATGTATTATATATTGGGTATTTGCTTATACTGTAATAAAGAACAAATGTGAATTTTCTGAATTGTTTTTCATAGTGACCTTGAATGTCAACCCATGCCAACAAATTTTTGTTAAGTCATTTTTCAGTTATGTCTGACTCTTTGTGATCCCATTTGGGGTTTTCTTGGCAGAGAAACTAGAATAGATTGTCATTTCCTTCTCTAGCTCATTTCCCAGATAAGGAAACTGAGGCAAACAAAATTATGTAATTTGCCATGGGTTATACATAGTTTAAGGCAGGTTTGAATTCAGATTCTTCCTGACTCCAGGCCAGATGTTCTATCCATTGGGCCACCCTATCAAATTCCAGTGAATACTAGTGGGACTTTTCCTGATTTGAGGTCAGAGCTACATTTCTTCCTATAATGTAATAAAATAGATATATCAAGGCCTATTTGCCCCTACAATATCAGTGACTGGCACAGTATTTTTCATTGATTGAATACTCTGGGTAAGATGTGAATGGACTCCCAATGAGGGATAATCAGCTTAGTACAAAACAATTAAATTGCCTAGAAGATTTCTCAGAGGAATCAAAAGGAAAAGAACATTGAATTGCTGATGTTGGAAAAGTAAAATTCAAGGAATCTGTTCTATGTGAAAAAGTGAAGTGCAGGATTAAAGCATAGTACAGATAGATGAGAACTGACTTTGGTGTAAGAAGGAGGTTCAAATCTCATCTCTGACTTAATTTGTATGACAATGGGCTAGACAATTAACATCCTTGGGCTTCAGTTTCTTCAGTTGGAAAAGGAGAGGGTTTGACTAGTTGATCACTTTGTTCTGTTCCAGGTCTATATCTATAATTTCTACTCCCCATGATCCCTCTGAGTTAAGTATGGCATTCGTTTATATTTATTAATAATATTTAATAATAAATGGCATTTAATTATGCTTAAAGTTTATGAAGCTCTTCACAAACTGTCATCTGAGTTTCATAACTATATTCTGATGTAGATATTTCCATTTTTATTATATCTCCAGCTTTCAGGTTAGAAAAATGAGGCACAAATAAATTAAATGATTTGCCCAAGACCTCATAGCAAATATCTATTGAGAAGTAGGACGTGAAGCAAGACTAATCTAATTCCTGGTCTATTACTCCAGCTACTCCATCAAGGTACCTCTATAACAAATTAATAATTAATGCAGAATAGTGCTCTATAGCTACTATGGAAGGTACAAGGTTTACTGGATTTATATCTGGATTAGGATGTTTAGAGCCACTTCAAATCTCTTTAGAAATTTAGCACAACACCCAATTACATGGAGCTAATGGTATTGTAGTGTGAAATGACACATATACAAACAATTATCATAAAAATATACACAATTAGTATATGATAAAAATTTAAGCAAAATACTATGTGAAGGAGCAATGAGACAAACCATAGGTAACCCATGATATCAAGGCATTCCTCACTGGGAAAGGCACTGGGAGGAAGTATAAGAGACTATGAGGCTAAAAATACTAGTTTTGCTCAGGAGTTGTGAAAAGAGGGCATCTCAAAATAAGAGAGATAGAGTGGTTGTAATGAAATTGTTGTCATGATCCTGCTCTGATTATTGAGTGCAGGATGGAGGCGAAAATATGATTTTCTATCATTTTATTCCATCACAATGAAACCCAAAGCTAAAGGGGAAGTACCTAAGACATCACTTGGATCCTCCAAAGTTCTGTACATATAAAATTAGATCCGAGATATCAATTATCCCATTCCCTACCAATGGGCCTTGAATAATGTGGCCTTGAATCTGTGAAAGGAACATGAAAAGAACTAATATCCTCTACAAGTAATAGAACTGATCTATAAGGTAATCCCTGTTGGGTATTAACATGTATAGATCATGCTCAGTGGAGAAGTAAATGATTTAACCAAGACAGTGATGGTTTATCAAGATTTTTCCAAAGAGGATGGTTTAATGGGTAATGGCTACCATGGAAAGGAAGGCACTACTAGGTTTTAGGGAAACCTCACCTTCTAGTGTTAGAAGTCATGGACAGACTTGCTGTGTTCTAAAGTTTCCATCTCTACCAAATGGATGACTTGAAAATGAGGAAGTGCATATTTTTCCCAAGTGAAATGAGCCCAGACACCAGTCTGGTATTTTATAAATGCATATATACCTAGTAATATGTGTTGCTAGAGAAACATTTTTATGCTTATTTTTCCAGCTGTTTTGTTAAATAACCAGTTCATAAAGTGAGGGTCCAATGTTGTGACTTATTGGGAGAATAAGGAATTGGTGCCTATATTACAGGACAGAGAGAGAGAGAGAGAGAGAGAGAGAGAGAGAGAGAGAGAGAGAGAGAGAGAGAGAGAGAGAGAGACAGAGACAGAGACAGAGACAGAGACAGAGACAGAGACAGAGACAGAGACAGAGACAGACAGAGAGAGACAGACAGAGAGACAGACAGAGAGAGACAGACAGACAGAGAGAGACAGACAGAGAGAGAGACAGACAGAGAGACAGACAGAGAGAGAGACAGACAGAGAGAGAGACAGACAGAGAGAGAGAAATACTGATTATTATACACTGTGGAGCTATTCCGAGTATGAAATCTAAATCAAAATTAAATCACAGATTTAATATGAACCTAAATAAGGGGAAGACCCTTTCTCCTTCCATTTTTCCTCTCCAGGAAAAAGCCAAACTTCTCTTGTTTTTAGCCATTTCTTTTTCGAACTCCTTGCTTCGCCTGTCCCTCTGGCACTATTTAAAGAGCAGCCAGAGTCGCAAAGTTTGCTTATTTGTTTTTTTTCCCTCCAAACATTTGCTTTCAGTATTAATTTGTTACCCTGTTAAAAAGACTGTGAGCAAGATTTAGACTGCTGTGATTACTTAGTGCTCATATAAAGATCAGGAAAAAAAACGAGAATTCCCCCCTTTCAAAAAAGGGATTTACTTTGCTCACTGTAACTGATTCAGGGGCCAGAGGTACGGAGACAGCAAAGGCACCGGTGTCATGATCTTTGACCGTTGCAGAAGTATCTGAGACCAAATATAGAAAAAAAAAATACTCCTGGACCTGTTTTCCACACATTTGTAAAGAGACAATGAACCCGAAAATGGTGTACTTGGAGGGAAAAGGACAAGGTAGCCCAGGCTGAGAGGTTTTGAGTGGCAGGCTTTCCAATGTACTTCAAAAGCTGGCCCCCAGGGAAGGGAACTACATGCTGCAAGAACCTCTCAACTTCAGAGAACTTACCTACAAGGCAGCTTTCACTGCACATTTGAAGTTACCATAGTAATACTGATGGAAGCAATAGAAGGATGCCACCGATGCCGAAACTCACCCATGAGCGCCCCCTTGTGGTAAGAGCGAGACAGAAAAGCTTTGTCACCTTGTTACTTTGCTTGTTACTTCTTATCATAGATAGGTTTCTTGTAGGTTTCTCTGTAATGGTTCACTAGAACTCCTTTTAAATATTTCAAAGAGGGGTGCAGTGCTAGCCTCAAGGAGCAAGAGTAGAAAGGACCTGACCTTTCACCTGTGGCTTGAGGTGCCAGTATTCAGTCTAATGAGGACAAAGAAAAACCAGGAAGGAACATAATAAACTAGGGTTCTGGGATATGATAGAGAGGAAATAAAAAGTTTAAACAAGGACTCTAGGGCCAGATGGCTTAGGTTAGGCAGAGGTGTGGATTAATATATCCATATTCTAAGACATGACAGTTTCTTTGAGAATGAACTATGAATAGAAGACTGCTAGCAGCAGCAGTATTTCATTTTTGTTTTCATAACATTTCAAAAAATTTAGTTTCCCAGCATGAAATACAATGGAGTCCTACATTTGGGGGAGAGGGTGAGGAAGAGGGGAAGAATGGAAATACCTAAGCTGACTCTGTAGAATTGCAGATGGAAAACAAATAATTTCGCCAAAAAATAAAAAATGCCCTCTAAATTTTGGGATTGAGCCAAGCCACCACCCTCTCCTTCTGCTTGATTTATAGCCTATGAAAGGTTATCTATGATTCCCAAACTGCAGGCTTCTATCTCTTTTTGCAATGTGCATCAAAAATTGGCTTCACCTTCTTTTTCTGTTTGTTTTTGTTTTTTTTTTTCTAAGTCACCAGTTTTAAATTAAGGTTCAACTAAATAACTTGTCTAGGAAGCTTAGAGATCTGGGGACAAAAATAGCAGCCTGGGGCTCTTCTCTATTGGTCTCTCCACCTAGGATAAATCTATCTTGATTCCTTCTGCATAACCTTATTTTCTATTTCCTTTCCTTTAAAAATTTAAAAGGACCATTTTTCAAAACTTAGTTTCATTAAAGTCTTGGTAATATTTGCAGGGATAGGTGTATTTGAGGAATGAATATTATAGTACTGCAAAACTAAGGAGAATGGTAAGAGCTCTGGCTCTAGGTCAGAGGAACTTGGATTCAAAATCTACTTCTGATGTTTACTACCTTTGTGACTTTCTACATGTTACTTACATTCTCTGGCACTGGATTGACTTGTAAATTGAGGTGTTTGGACTAGATGGGCTTCTGCTTTAGATCCTGGATCTTCAGAACTTTATGAAATAAAAAGCTCTTGTCTTTTCAATGTTCATAAATTCAACATGTCTGATCTGTATATATTTAATGATTTAGATTACCCTCTTCTTCCTGACTCATTGATGAACTTATTGATGTTCCTTAAATTACTCTCTTTTCCCCCATAATTAGAGAACAATGCAGACTATTCTTCTATAATTTAATACGGGCCTCACAGATTCAAAACACTGTACTTGATTCTGGAGAAGATCCAAAGACAACCATGAAATAGCCCTACCTTCATACAGTTTATAATCTACCACGAAAGCAACTAGGTACCTCAGTGAATAGAGTGCTGGAACTGGAACCAGGAAAAACTGAGTTCAAACTTGATCAAATTTACTTACTATATAACCCTGGGCTAGTCACTTAGGTCACTTAACCTCTGTTGGCTTCAGTTTCCTCCTCTATAAAATGGAGAACATGATAACACCTACTTCCCAGAGTTTTGGGGAAGATCAAATCAGTTAATATATCTGTGTTAGGAACATAATCTGACACATCCTAGCTACTCAATACAATGTATTTTCTCCCTATTTTTCCTAGGGCTTGATCCTGACACCAGTGTCACAATGTGGTATAGCAGTATATCACTGGATTTGGAGTTAGCACACCTGAATTTGAATAGTTATGTCATCTTGGACATAAATATGATATTTTCTTAAAAGAATTTTAGTAGAAAATTATTGTGCCATAAGAATTAACCAACAAGACAATTACAAAAAGAAAAAAAAACCTGAAAAGATGTGAAATGATGCAAAGTGCATTGAGCAAAACCAGGAGAAAAATATATACAGTAACAACAATAATGTATGATGATCAGCTTTGAATTAACTATTATCAGCAACACAAGGATCCAAGACAACCTCCAAGGGACTCATGATAAACAGGCTATTCACAAGGTAAAAAGTAAAACAATTCCTGACCTCAAGGAACTTAAATTTTAATGGAGAATGATAATACACAATGAGGGGAGAAGGCAGGTCTGTGGACTATTCCTTCATCTTTTACTATGTATCTAACAGACACAAAACACTATGCTTGTTTCTGGAGAATAACTCTGAAATGGCCCTATCTTCATACAGCTTACAATCTAACATAGGAGCAGCTAGATGGTGCAATGGATAAAGTGCTGCACCTCCAGTCAGGAAGTCCTGAGCCAAAATCCAGGACTTCCATGACTTGAAAGTGTGAAAGACTGGAAAGGGGTCAGGAGGAAAAGGAAAGGAAACAGGAAATGAAGGCCATTCTGAGCCCCTTCATAAAATGGACTCTTTAGAAGGAATTTACCTATGGTAGCATGGGTGTGGCTTACAGAGGAATGTTCCTATTAAGAAGACTGTAGGAAATAGATCATAAGGAAAAAGACCTATAAAAAATAATTTTAGCCGTGCTCTTTGTGGTGGCAAAAAAATTGGAAAATGAGGGGATGCCCTTCAATTGGGGAATTGTTGAACAAATTGTAGTATCTGGTGGTGATAGTATACTATTGTGCTAAAAGGAATAATGAACTGTAGGGATTCCATGTGAATTGGAACAACCTCCAGGACTTGAAGCAGGCTGAAAGGAGCAGAACCAGGAGAACCTTATACACAGAGACTGATACACTGTGGTACAATTGAATGTAATGAACTTCTCTACAAGCAGAGTGCAATGATTCAGCACAATTCTGAGGGACTTAGAAGAAATAACACTGTCCACATTCAGAGAAAGAACTGTGGAAACAGAAACATCACATGGGTTGATGGGGATATGATTGGGGATGTAGACTATAAATGATCACCCTAGTGCAAATATCAATAATATGAAAATAGGTTTTGATCAATGACACATGTAAAACCCAATGGAATTGTGTGTTGGCTATGGGAAGGGGGTGGGAGGAAAGGAGGGAAAGAGTATAAATCATATAACCATGAACAAATTCTCTTAATTTGTCAATTAAATAAAATTTTAAAAAATAAAATTTTAAAAAAAGAAGACTGCAGGAATAAATGTATATATCAGGGAAAGGAAGCCCCAGGTGCTGAGGAAGTTGGAGGATGAGATTAGTTGGTATTTATAGATCACATTAAAGTTTTCAAAATTCTCTACATTTATTTTCTCACGAGTCTCACAATGTGAGCTAAGTGGTTTTGTTGTTTTTGTAGTTGTTATTGTTGTTGTTGTATCATTCAGCCTTATACAACTCCTAGTGACCCCATGACTATGGAGTTTTCTTGGCAATGATACTGGACTGTTTTGACATTTCCTTCTCCAGATGACGTAAGTAAAGCCATAATTACTAGCCTTCCTTAAACAATAGAAAAACTAAAACTAGCAAAGATTAAGTGACTTGGCAAGAGTCACACACAGTTAACATATGTAAGAGAGAGGACTTGTATCCATGTTTCACATACTTGAGGTATAAACTTTACTCACTATGCCAAGCTGAGCTCAGAAGTTTTATATAGCTTACCTAAGGTCACATATCTCTAGTCTTCAGTTAGGTATTCCCAAACAAATTAAATTCCTTATTTATTCAAACCATTTATTTAGCTTCTACTACATCTATCAGTCAGCAAATATCTATTATGTTTCTACTGTCAGTCAATGAAGTTTTATTAAGGACTTGCTTTGTCAGGAACTGAGATAAATATTGGGGTAGAAAGAAAAGGAGAACCAAAGTCCTTGCCCTCAACAAGTTTACATGTTTAATGAGAGAAGCAGTATGTCAATAACTAGGTTGACAGAAAGTATAGAAGGGAGATAATTTGAGAATGGATGGCATTAGCAGCTGGGGGAGCTAGGAAGGCCACCTGTAGAAGGTGGGATTTGCGTTTGGTCTTAATAGAACCCAAGGAAATTTAGAAGTAGATGTGAAGGGGCAAAGAATTTCTAACATGTGAGAAAGCCAATGCAGATGTGGAGACAAAATACATATCATCATGTCTGTCAGTGCTAAGGATACAAAGCCAAACACAAAATAATCCTTGCCCACAAGAAATTTATCCTCCAAAGACTCATCTTGCATACATTGTGTGGCCAATAACATAGTGAGCTCTTTGAGATCAGCAACCAAGTCTAACACTTTTGTTTCCTCTGGGACACAATGCTAGGCACATAGAAGATATTTGACAATACCTATCAAATGAAATATTGTTTTGCCATCAAAAGACTTGTGTCTTTCCTTTTAGTAAAAACATGAAAGGATCAGGTCATCCAATGAAGTTTTTTTTCTGCATACTCACAAAGGGCATCATCCCACGAGATTTACTTATGTTTAGATCAGAGCTGATATAGAAGAAGGCGTGAAATAATTTCAAAGGAGCAAATCTCTTGCCATATTTCTTTGTAGAAATGTTAATAGCCTATGTTAAGTTCTTGGCAGCACATCACCCACGTCCATCTGATATCTTCATTCCAAAAGATGCATCATAAGAAAGAAGCCTTACATATGTTATTCTGATTTGTATCCTGTTCTTTCTGGTCTAAGTTTCCTTTGCACCACAAAGTATATTTTTCCTTCAGATTTTCTTGGATCATGAGACACAGCTTACCTTCATATGTTTCTTTCTGGGTTTTTTTAAATGGGTGACAGCTCAGTTTAATTCAAAACACACTGAATTTGGAGTCACCCAAATCCCATTTCTGACATGATGAAGATGAAAATCACCTGATCTCCCTAAAGTTCAGTTTCCTCAGCTGTAAAGAGTTTGGATTAGAGGGTGCTGAAGTTCTCTAACTCACAATCTCTTGTCTTTCCTTTGTGACTTCATTTGAGCCATCCTTTCTCCGACTCTTTTGTAACCTGTAACTAAGTGACATCTGAGATCGCTTTGAGCTTCATCTAAATCTGGGTGCCTGTCCCACTCTTGGCATAGCTTGTTCAGGACTGATGATTCTGGAGTGATAGTTTCCCATTCTCTTTGCAGTAACCATTCAGGCAGCTGCCCATGGTGAGTGTGCTTCCAATTGTCAACTTGTTGTTTTTGGTGAATGTGTCCTTTCAGGCGCTCATCAGAGCAGAAGTGTCCCAGCTGCTTCTGTGATGCCTTTGTTCCTGTTGCTTGGGGCTAGAATGTGACAAATAGATGTGTTACTTGCCTGCCTGTCACCAGCTCTCATTTGCCTCAGACTCTTCTGACTTCCCCTGCATTCTGATATTCCAATACCTTGTCAGCCCTCTGGGGATGAACCTTGAAGTGGTGTCAGAATCCTGGATTTAGTTGGCCATGTATCAAAGCAGAAATTATAGATTTGTACTTATTTTCCTCCACATTCACACATATCTTGTTCTTTGCTGAAGAGAAAACATTTTGGTGGTGCCTGGAATCCAAGCATCCAAAGGTTAGTTAGGTCGGTCACTCTCCTTACTGCCATTACCCTATCTACATTCATTGCTATCTTCAAAACTTATGGCTTATGTTGCATTGTGATAGAGTGGAAAATGCAAAGGATTTTGAGTTAAAGAACATAGGATTATGTTCTAACTTCTACTATTCATTCATAGTAATGAGTTGAAAGACTTTGGTGTTGGAGGACCAGGGTTCAAAAATCTTATTCTGACACTGCTTCTATCACCTTTACAGAAAGTCAATTAATCTCCCCAGACCTCAGTTTCCTTATCTGTAAAGTGGGAAGGGTTCCCTCAGAGGTCCCTAAAGGGGATCTAACTGTCTTATCTTGGGTAAATTTTTTCACTTCTCAAGACTTCTCAAGACTCAGTTTTGTTTTGTTTTCAGTCTATAAAATGTGGCATTCAGACTAAATAGAATTTAAGGTCCACAAAGCTCAAAATTTCTACCATACTATGTCCAAGGTTGTAAGGATAAGATGGCCTCTTTCTTCCTCTACCTTTCTAAAACCTTTTTCTTCTCCAAGGTTCAAATGAAATTTCATGTCTGACAAGTCTCCTTCAGTCCTTATTTATCTCTCTTTCCCCAAACTCAGAAAACATATTATTGTCTATACCAAATAATTTAGAATTTAGCTGTTTTCACTCTTACCCTTTTCTCTATTTCATGGTTATGTCTTCTAGGTGCCCAATGAGAATATAAGCTCTATTAGGATAGATCCTGGAACATATTCAACTGAATTTGACAAACATATATATATCAAGTGTCTACCAGGTGTACTAGATGTACTAGATGCTGGGGATTTGAAATAAAAAAAAATTCTCTGAATTCAAGAATTGAAAATTTTCCTGTATTCCTTGATCAAAAGACACATAGACAGGGCTCAAAAATAATTGCAGAGGGAGGTGCAGCCATGAGGGCAGAGCAGAGGTACAAAAATCTAGAATAACTGAGAATTTTCTCCAACCAACCTTAAAATAAAATTTCAAAATGAATACTGAAGAGAGAGAACTAACAAGGAGATAAAGTGAAGCAAATTCCTGTAGAAAAACTTGGAAGGTATGCAGAGAGGGTCTACTTCCCTGGGGAGAGGGTGGAGGACCACAAAAAGGCAACACCAAGGAAGACTGGCCAGCCAACAGCAACCCCCCTCACTCTACTCCTATTGCTCCAGGTTTTGAACCTGGGCCCAAGCAAACTTCAGGTCTCCAAGACACTATGTAAGCCAACAGCAGAGCAGGCCCATAGTGTTCCTGCTTTGTATAAGCTTAGAGTGAGGCCCAGAACCCCTGCCCATGAGATGAGGCCCTGAGCACCAGCACAAGGTAACTCACAATGCTCTGAGTCCTGCAAACCATTAGCAATCTCTAGAGAAAACTGAGTCAGCAATGAGAGGTGGCTTGCAGAGCTCTCAAACCCACAGGTCAAAATTCCACCTTGGAAGAACTGAAAATTATAGAAATTCTCAATTAGAGCTGAGATTCTCAAATTAGATTCTCTAAATTAGAGCTGAGATTTTAAAAACTCCAGAAAAATACAAGGAAAATGAGCAAACATAAAAATTAAATAAATAAATGAAACACCTAAGTACAGAGAATTATAATGGAGAAAAAGAAGAGCAAGGCACAGACTCAGAAGGGACAGTGATATCGAAGTAGCTATACACAAATGAGAATTGGTCTTAGGCTCTGGAAAAGAATTCAAAAATCAAATAAGAGAGGGAAAGAAAAATGGGAAAGGCAAAGGAAAATGAAGAATACAAATGAAAACAATGCAAGAAAAAATAACACCTTGAAAAGCAGAATTGCCCAAATGGAAAAAAGAGGCACAAAAATCCAAAGAAGAAAAATTTTGTTTTGTTTTGTTTCAAAAGAAAAAGTAATCAAAAGGAAAAGGAGGTCCAAAAGCTCAAAGGAGAAAATAATTCCTAAAAAATTAGAATTGGAAAAGTAGAATTTAATGATTTCTTGGATATTAAGAAACAATAAAACAAAATAAAAAGAATGAAAAATAGAAAAAAATTAAAAATTTCTAATTGAAAATACAACTGATCAGGAAAATAGATCCAGGAGAGACAATTTATGAATTATTGGACTACCCTGAAAATCATGATAAAAAAAAAGCTTAAACATATTACAAGAAATAAAGAAAACTCCCCTGAAATTCTTGAACGAGAGTAAAAGAGAAATTGAAAGAATCCATCACCTCTTGAAATAAAGTCCTGAATGAAAACTCCCAGGAATGTTATAGTAAAATTCTGAAGGCAAGAAGAAAATATTATAAGCAACTAGAGAAAAACAATTCAAATATCATGGGACCACAGTCAGAATTACACAGGACTTAGCAGCTTCTATATTAAAGGATTGGAAGGCTTGAAATATGATATTCTGAAAGGCAAAGGAAACAAGTTTACAAACAAGAATCACCTACTCAGACAAACTGAGTCTATTTTTTCAGAAGGAAAAATGGTTATTAATAAAATAGAAGATTTCCAAGTGTTCCCAAGGAAAAGACCAAATTTAGACTAAAAATTTGATGTTCAAATTCAAGACTCAAATGAAGCATAAAAAGTTAAATAATAAAGGGAAAATTTAAGGGATTCAGTGAGATCAGACTGTTTATATTTAAACATAGAATAATGATATTTGTAACTCTTAAAATTTTATCATTATTAGAGCAGTTAGGAGTATATGTAGACATAGGGGATGGACATAAAATGATTAGGATGACATGGTATATAAAAAAAAGAAAAAGATAGATGTGAAAAAGATGATTTTTCATTGCGAGAAAAGGAAAGGGAGAGGTAGAACAGGGTACATTATCTCATTTAAAAGAGACATAAGGAAAAAAAACTATTATATTGGAGGGAAGAATGAGGGAAATGACAGGCAATGTTTAAACCCTATTCTTATCAGAATTGACTCAGAGAGGGAATAACAAACATGCTCATCTGTGTGACCACAAAAATGTGGGTTCAAGACTTTGAATTTCCAAAACTGTAAAGATAATTTTTAGTGTCTTGAGTTAAATCAAAAATAAGTGGCCACCATGGGAAAAATTCCAAATATGAAATACTAAAGTCAGCAGGGTTTTTTTTGGAGATTTTAATTAATACGAATGAAGGAATTAAGGGAAGGGAAAGAGACAGAGTAAGAGGAAATAGTAGGAAAAGGCTAGGGCCTTTCTCTTTAAGAGAGAAACTAAGTCAGTCTTTAATCACTCACCACAAGATTTTGTCCCAAGCAAAACTCCAATTCTTCACTGAAATCCTCAACTCCTGAACTGAATTCATAGACCAGCTCTGACTCCTGACCTCCAATTCATCTTCCAAAGCTGAACTCCTTCCAGAGGCCTCAAGCTCCTTCCTTTTAAAGAAAATTTTCTCTTTTGCCACCTCCCCTAAATTTTCACGTCTACCAATCACAGTAGACGCTTTTCCTAAGACTGCCCATTCTTAGTTTTCACCACTCTTTAGTTCTCACCTTCTCTGGATAGATTATATCTTCTGAGTACTTCACACCTCTTTGCTAAGCTTGCCCTTTGTAAGTTGCCTGACCTTTTAGTTATTAATTTGACCTTCATAGGTACTTATCAACCTTTTGTATTAGATCTAAAAATAGACCTAGCTTAAGGGCTTTTGCCTCACTATAAGTATGGGTTGGGACTTTTTTTCATTGTTCCATCAGGAGTTTACAACTTTATCTTCCCCTAAAGTATGCCTAAGTATGGGTGGAGTAATGCTAGAGTTCCCAATATATTCCTGACCAAGTACCTTCATTGTTTAAATGGGGAATAGCCTTAACCAAATGTTCCATGGTAGAATCTGAGAAGTTTTAAGATTCACATCTGAGTATAGAATCCTATCTCACTCTATACAGAAGTAAGATTGGAATAATACAAGGTGGGGTATGAGGTTAAAAGAAAGTAGGAGGAAGCAAGGAGGTGGTAAGTAAAAGCAAAACACTTGTGAGGAAGGACAGAGTGAAAGGAGAAAGAACAGGACCAAAAGGGAAAAATAAAATGGAGGGGAATAAACAGTTGGGAATCACAACTATATATAAGTGTGAATGAGATGAACTCATCCATGAAATGAAAGCAAATCATAGAGTGGATTAAAAATCAGGATCTTATGATATGATGTTTACAAGAAACACATTTGGGGGAGAGTCACATAAAAGAGAGGTAAAGGACTAGAGTAGAATAAATTATTCTTCTGCTGAAGCAAAAAAGAGCAGAGTATGAATCATGATCTCAGACAAACCTAAAGCAAAAATTGATCCAATTAAAAGAGATAAGGAAAGAAATTACATCTTAATAAAAGGTACCATAGACAGTTAAGTAATATTAATACTAAACATATAGTCACCAAATGGGATAGCATCTAAATTTTTAAATAAGACATTAAATGAGCTTCAGGACGATATAGTAAAACAGTCTTTGGGGAGGACCTCAACCTTCCCCTTTCAGAACTACATAAATATAAGAAAAAATAAATAAGAAAGAGGAAGTGAATGAAATTTGTAAAAAGATAGATTTAATAGCTCACCAGAGAAAATTGAATGGGGATAGAAAAGATTCTACCTTCTTTTCTACCTTCTTGGCACCTACACAAAAATTTCCTGTTAGGACATAAAATCTTCTCAGACAAAATACAAGAAAGCAGGAATAATAAATGCCTACTTTTTGGAAGATAATGTAATTACAATTATAATCAATATGAGTCCATGGAAAGACAAATTAAAAATTAATTGAAGACTAAAAAAAGGAGTGGTTCAAAGAACAAATTATATAAAAAATTATTTCATCAAAGACAATAACAATGAAGAATTATATATATATATATATATATTTATATATATATATATATATGCCATATATATAAATATTTGAAATACAGCCAAAACAGTACTTAGGGAAAATGTGATATCTCTAAATGTTTACATCAATAAAATAGATTTTTAAAAATAAAAAGAGAGAGATCATTTAATTGAGCATGCAACTAACTGGAACTAGAAAAAAGTCCCTTTAAGAGTTTAGTGCAGGAAGACTAAGTATTTCTTAAGGCAAGTCATTTAACTTTTAGATACTTTAATTGCTATGAAGCTTTTCTTTAAAAAAAAAATTCTAAATTTGCCTCTTTTCATCTTCCAACCATTTTTCTCAGTCATTTCTGTCCTCTTGGGCCAAGAGTATTACATTGGAGTCAAAGCATTTGTGTTCATATCTAGGTTTTGTTACTTCCCAATGAGTGGAAATATGATAGCTCTCTTCGCAGTATTTGAAAGATTATTATGTGGGAAAAGTATTCAGTTTGTTAAGGTTGATCCCAGAGGGCACATTTAGGAATTGGGTGGAAATGGCAAAGTAGTTTATTTATGCTAGATAGGTTGTACCTGGGTTTGTGACAGGTCCTTGTTGCCTGTTTTCCCCTGCATTTGTCTCCTGTTACTTCAAGAAAAGTCTACTTGAAATTCAGATTTAAATTATTTTCCTTGGCTCATCTTATCTTGCTCTCTGTTAGCCTTTCCTTGCTTAGATCCAGTTGAGAAGCAGCTAGTTAGTTAGCACATTGAATTAAGTACCTAGGCTAGATGTGGGAAACCTGAGTTCAGATCTAACCTTTGGCATTTATTTCATACTATGTAACTCTGGGCAAGCCACTCAATCACTTCTCTATTGTAAAATAGGGATAATAATCACACCTACCTCACAGAGTTGTGGGGATTTAATAAATGAGATAATTTTTATAAAATTCTTAGCATAGTGACTGACACATAGTAGTCACTTAACAAATGTTTTTTTCTTTCCTTCCTAATCATGCACTCCCCAAATCTATATTCTCCTTCCCCACTGATGGCCAATTATAATTGCTTTGTTCATTCTCTTGCTGATCTTGAGCAGCATAAGAAAACGAGTTTTGCTGCCTTCATGTATCCTTTTTCCTCCAGCATAGTATAAAGAGCAAACATATTAGTCACTCATAGCAAGGAATAGTTTGTGATCTGCTGTTCAAAGGCAAAAAGTTTCAATTGGTTCTCTTAGGTCTAACTTGTGAGAGAACATGATAATAGAATCAACCCTCTCTAGCCCTTCCACTAAGGTGCCAACAATCACGGTTCTCAACAGCAGACCTCTAGTTCAAGATTTCCCAGTAGGGAAGGAAAGATTTCATAGACGGAGTCTTGCTACAAAGAGAGGCAAATATTTGAGATAGTTGCCAGAGTCTATAGGCCCCTCTCTGTTTGCCAGGGGAGGCATGACCAGTAGATGTCTTCTAGCTCAACATAATTAATAACTAACCTTTCATTTTCTCTTTTTACTCCCACAGCTTAACCTTAATGCCATGCACCTGCATGCTTGCATTGAATCAATTCCCAAAATAGGAAAAGATCTAATCATTTTTGCTATAGAGCTGGGCAAAAATGGATGGGATCCTTTAGGAGAGAGTGACTTTCCCTTTATGAGAGGTCTTTAAATAAAGGATGGATGGCCATTTGTAAATATTGAAGAAGAAAACAAAGGTAGGCATGGTTTAGACTAAAATTCTAATGAACATCTTCCAATTTTGAGATTCTCTGGTTCTGAGGGACCCCTGAGAAGCTTCTGGATTCCATTGGATTTTGTGGCACTCATATCATTAATGACATTACCTTGAGGAAAAATATTTTTTTTATTTTGTATCATTCCTACTTTATTGCCAACTTGCCAGAGATTGTGTCTTACTTAATATTTATGAACACCAAAGTAACTACCATAGTCAATCAAGAATTAAATATTTATTAAATGCCCACTATGGTGCAGTCACTGCAGTTAAGTGTTAGGGATACAAAGAAAGGTCAGACAGTATCTTCCCACAAAGAGTTCACAGCTTAATGGGAAAACAATCTCCAAACTCTTAAGTACAAACAAATTATATACAGGAACAATCAAAAATAATCAACAGAAGACACAAGAATTAAAATACATTAAGAAAAGGTTCCTTTAGAAAATTGAATTTTACATGGACTTGAAAGAAACATGTGAAACTATAAGGTAGAGATGAGGAAGGACAGCATTCTAGGCTGTATCCTAGAGTTTTTGCTATATCGCAGGACCAACCACAGTGGTGTGTTCTGTATCTTGGGCACTGATTGGCTCAGTGTTTATAAGAGTGTGGAAAAGGTTTATAGGAGAGTGGAAATGATTTATAAAGTGTATATATATACATATACGTATAAAATAATAAAATATAATGCTGCTACTTTGCGGATTTTCACCTATCATGGGGGTCTCTGAAATGTAACTCCTGGGATAGGTAAGGGATCACTATATATTCAGAACATCACTTCTCTACAAAATCCATTATTCCTGTTTGTGGGGACCAGAAAAAGCACCCTGAAAAGTCTGCCATTTAAATCTAAGCCTTGAAAGATGACTAGGATTTTGAAAAGTGAAAAGGAATGTGTGTATGTGTGTGTGTGTGTGTGTGTGTGTGTAAATTTACTGAAAAGATTTCTTGAGCACAGGGTTACAAAGGTCCAGAGGTGGGAAAGCATTAGATGTGTTTAGGCATCAGCAAGTTGATTATGAGAATGTGTTTTCATCTACATGGTTTCTACTCCCTCCCCATCTACCAAGTGCTGTCACAAGGTAGGAGAATATATTCTCTCTGTGTGAATTTAAGGAGTCTAGTGGTAACATGAGCTGGTGGCAGTAAATAACACTGCCACCTGCACTTAAATGGAATTTCTGATGTCTTGTTTTTTCATTGCTGCCAGTGGTGTATCTCTCTTTAAGACAATATTTCATCAAACTTATAATGAAAATGATATGTCCTAGGTTTATTTATGGGATATATTTCAATTTGGTTGAAATGTCATTTTTTGTAGCATTAATCAAACACTGGACTGATTTAACTGTGGTCATCTGAACCCTACAAATTATATTCCTATCCAAAGCTGGAAGCTTTTTTACAGTTGAAAACAAAATTTGCCAATATAACATGGACTTAAAAAATGCATTTTGTTTTATTGGTAGCTTGAGGAGGGAACAGAGACCAGTGAAGAAAAATAGAGAAAAATAGGGTCAGATCCAGCTGGGTAAGATTTAGGTTCTCCCAAAGACTTTTTCCCCAAGGAGTGAAACAATCAAGAGAACAGTGTCACCAGACTGCTTGGCATCATCATGCCAGAAGGAGGAATACACCAGAAACTAGCCTTGTTTAATTGAAAACAAAATTGTTTTTCATGCATTCCCAGAGCTCTCCCTTTATGTAACATGCTTATGGACAAGTGGAGGCTTTTAGAATTTGAAATCCAAAAATCTCATTGTGCATTCATTAAGGATAGAAATGGCAATTGCTACTATGACTTTTCCTCTCAACATTCAGTTTACATTT
Organism: Monodelphis domestica; assembly: GCF_027887165.1. Classification (NCBI taxonomy): domain Eukaryota; kingdom Metazoa; phylum Chordata; class Mammalia; order Didelphimorphia; family Didelphidae; genus Monodelphis; species Monodelphis domestica. Next base: position 390,729,881 of record NC_077228.1, read on the forward strand.
GATTTAGATATCAATTATTGTAAAATGCTCATTTTGTGTTCTCTCTCTCCTCTCCTCTCTCTCTCTCTCTCTCTCTTCTCCTCTCCTCTCTCTATTTTTCATGGTCTTTGTTCTTCTGGTTTTTTTTGGGGGGGGGTGGGATTGCTTCTAGCTTTGTTTCTATCTCTCTGGCTTATTATAATTGTGTACCTCAGTCTGTCTGATTCTGAGCTTGTCCCAGTCTATCACTATTTTGATCTCTCTGTCTTTCCTCTCAAATTCTCTCTCCATTTCTCTTAATCTCTGTCTCTTTTTCTCTCTGTTTCTTTACCTCCTTCTTGGTCTCTATCTCCTACTCTTTGTCTCGTTATGTATATCTTTGCGTATCTCTTTCTGTTTTAATTTCTTTTTTTTTTTAATATATTTTATTTGATCATTTCCAAGCATTATTTGTTAAAGACATAGATCATTTTCTTTTCCTCCCCCCCACCCCCCATAGCCGACGCGTAAGTCCACTGGGCATTAGATGTTTTCTTGATTTGAACCCATTGCTTTGTTGATAGTATTTGCATTAGAGTGTTCATTTAGAGTCTATCCTCTGTCATGTCCCCTCAACCTCTGTATTCAGGCAGTTGCTTTTTCTCGGTGTTTCCACTCCCATAGTTTATCCTTTGCTTATGAATGGTGTTTTTTTCTCCTGGATCCCTGCAAGTTGTTCAGGGACATTACACCGCCACTAATGGAGAAGTCCATTACGTTCGATTATACCACAGTGTATTAGTCTCTGTGTACAATGTTCTCCTGGTTCTGCACCTCTCGCTCTGCATCACTTCCTGGAGGTTGTTCCAGTCTCCATGGAACTTCTCCACTTTATTATTCCTTTTAGCACAATAGTATTCCATCACCAACATATACCACAGTTTGTTCAGCCATTCCCCAATTGATGGGCATCCCCTCGTTTTCCAGTTTTGGGCCACCACAAAGAGCGCAGCTATGAATATTTTTGTACAAGTCTTTGTGTCCATTATCTCTTTGGGGTACAGACCCAGCAGTGCTATGGCTGGGTCAAAGGGTAGATATTCTTTTGTCGCCCTTTGGGCATAGTTCCAAATTGCCCTCCAGAATGGTTGGATCAATTCACAACTCCACCAGCAATGAATTAATGTCCCCACTTTGCCACATCCCCTCCAGCATTCATTACTTTCCTTTGCTGTTATGTTAGCCAATCTGCTAGGTGTGAGGTGATACCTCAGAGTTGTTTTGATTTGCATCTCTCTGATTATAAGAGATGTAGAACACTTCTTCATGTGCTTGTTGATAGTTTTGATTTCTTTATCTGAGAACTGCCTATCCATTTCCCTTGCCCATTTATCAATTGGAGAATGGCTTGATTTTTTGTACAATTGATTTAGCTCTTTATAAATATGAGTAATTAAACCTTTGTCAGAGGTTTCTATGAAGATTTTTTCCCAATTTGTTGTTTCCCTTCTGATTTTAGTTATATTGGTTTTGTTTGTACAAAAGCTTTTTAGTTTGATGTAGTCAAAATTATTTATTTTACATTTTGTGATTCTTTCTATATCTTGCTTGGTTTTAAAGCCTTTCCCCTCCCAAAGGTCTGACATGTATACTATTCTGTGTTTACCCAATTTACTTATGGTTTTCTTCTTTATGTTTAAGTCACTCACCCATTTTGAATTTATCTTGGTGTAGGGTGTGAGGTGTTGATCTATTCCTAGTCTCTCCCACACTGTCTTCCAATTTTCCCAGCAGTTTTTATCGAATAGTGGATTTTTGTCCCAAAAGCTGGGATCTTTGGGTTTATTGTATACTGTCTTGCTGAGGTCGTTTTCCCCCAGTCTATTCCACTGATCTTCCTTTCTGTTTCTTAGCCAGTACCAAATTGTTTTGATGACTGCTGCTTTGTAATATAGTTTTAGGTCAGGGACTGCAAGGCCCCCATCGTATGTGTTTTTTTTCATTATTTCCCTGGATATCCTTGATCTTTTGTTCTTCCAAATGAACTTTGTTATGGTTTTTTCTAAATCAGTGAAGAAGTATTTTGGTAGTTCAATGGGTATGGCACTAAATGGATAAATAAGTTTGGGTAGGATGGTCATTTTTATTATATTGGCTCGTCCTATCCATGAGCAGTTAATGTTTTTCCATTTGTTCAAGTCTAGTTTTAGTTGTGTGGCAAGTGTTTTGTGGTTGTGTTCATATAGTTCCTGTGTTTGTCTTGGGAGATAGATTCCTAGGTATTTTATTTTGTCTAAGGTGATTTTGAATGGGATTTCTCTTTCTAGTTCTTGCTGCTGAGCTGTGTTGGAGATATATAGAAAAGCTGATGATTTATGTGGGTTTATTTTGTATCCTGCAACTTTGCTAAAGTTGTTGATTATTTCAATTAGCTTTTTGGTTGAATCTCTAGGATTCTTTAAGTAGACCATCATGTCATCCGCAAAGAGTGATAACTTGGTCTCCTCCTTGCCTATTTTGATGCCTTCAATTCCTTTATCTTCTCTAATTGCTACTGCTAGTGTTTCTAGTACAATGTCAAATAGTAGAGGTGATAATGGGCATCCTTGTTTCACTCCTGATCTTATTGGGAATGCATCTAGTTTATCCCCATTGCAGATGATATTAGCTGTTGGTTTTAGATATATACTGTTTATTATTTTTAGGAATGACCCTTCTATTCCTATGCTTTCTAGTGTTTTTAATAGGAATGGGTGTTGTATTTTATCAAAGGCTTTTTCTGCATCTATTGAGATAATCATGTGGTTCTTGCTAGTTTGCTTGTTGATGTGGTCAATTATGTGGATGGTTTCTGTTTTAATTTCTTTCATCCACTCTGCTTTCTGTATCTTTTCCTCTGTAAATGTCATTGTCTCTGTGACTCTCTGCATCTGTATCTTTGTCTCTCTCTCTCTTTTTCTGTCTCTCTCATTAAAACTAATGAAGCTTGTCTGTTTTTTTTTACTGTTAGACTTCCTAAATGTAATAACCAAATTATCTTAAAATACAGATCTCTTGAGTTTCCTATACCAATGAAATCAAAGACCAGAGAAGAAGGAGACAGAAGAAGAGGAGGAGGAATAGTGGGAAGGGGAAGAAATTTGGAGGATGAAAGTGGAAAGGAACAGAGGAGAAACAGTGGGGAAGGGAGGGAGGGGAGAGAAAGAAGGGAAGAGGAAGATGAAAAAACTCTTCATTCATCTGCTGTCTTCTGGAGAGGAGTCCTAGGTTAGCAGAGACTAATATTTTTGAATTCAGTCATTCATGGGAACAGAAAGGTTGATAATAATTCATTTTGGAGTTCAGTCTAGTAAATGATACATTGAGTGACACAAAGCTTGAATCAAATGGGAAAATCAAATGGAATCATCCAAAGAAGAAGATGAGATGCCACACTTGTTCATTTTAGGGACCCATGTCCCTGCTGGAATTCAAGCACTGGTTAGGTAATACAGTGTTGTAGTTATTCCTCACCATGCTCCCACATCATAACTTCTATCTCTCTAGCAGTCCTTGACTCAGTAAGTCACCCAATGAGATTTTGTGGCCTGTGAAGCTATATCTTACAATGTCTTTTCCTTTAAATAAATTCTTCTGACTCTGGCTCTTTCTTTTCCTTTCCCAGAACTCAAATACTTGAAATAGGTAATTAAGACCTATTTATGTAATCTGGTCAATTGAGAACATATGGTTAGTCAAAAGTAAAGATTTCAGCGTAGAGAGTGGTACTGGAGGACCCCTTAAGGGTGGAATTCTAAAGAAGTCCGAAAGGGATGGAATTCCAAGGTGTGAATTTTAAAAGTCTCCATCTTGGTCTAGCACCCAAAAATTGTGCACACCCACCTACACGGGCATGCGCTAGTCAATGACTAATCAGAAATAACTAACTGCCCACCTGGGCTGTCCTAAGCCAACCTAGAGCCAACCATTGGATTTGTGAGACACAGGAAGAGAGGTAGGGAACAGCCTCTGAGATTGGCGGAACTTCCTGTGGAGAGAGCTAGGGGGAGTGGGTGTTAGGAGCTTGGAGAGAGAGGACGCCCGCAGACAGCTTTCCTTCAGATCGGTCACGTGAGTTAAGGACTGGTTCTTTCCACCTGGGCCTTTAGGCCTAAACTCCCTCTGCCTTGGCAGAGGTTGAGTAGCCTCTTTCCCTTTTCTCTTCTCTCCTTCTCTCCCTAACCTTTTCCCCACTCCCAGTGTGATTAAACCTCCATAAACCTCATTCTGACTTGAGTGTTTCATTTTAGGAATTTCATAAGTAAATTCCTTGGCGGCCATTGTTAAATATTATATAAATCTTGTAGCCACATTTGTAACCATTACTATATTATAACCTTCTCCCAGAAGCCTTAAATTTCCACATTACAGTTTTGGCTAACCACTACGGGAAAAAGAACCTTATCAGTCTTCTGATCTCCTTACTATCACCTGGGAGAAATCCCACCCCTGCTACCCCCTCTGGCTCTTGGCCCTGCCTTAGTGCTTGGAAGGTTTCTAGAACCTCAATAAATTTCCTGAATTTTCTTGCCTTTTCAACCCACTTATTGCTCACTCCCTCAGTCCTGTTACCAAATACCTTGGCTTAAAGACACAGCTGCCAGAACAGGTGAGTATAAAACACCTTTTCTCTTTTCCCTTTACCCCTTAAGTTAAATTGGGGTCAACAGGATTTTTTTCCTTCTCCTCTTTGTCTCTCATTTCCATCTCCTTTTACTTTAAGGAGGTGGCTCAGTAGAGAGAGGCAGGCCAGGCTTACCTAATCAACTAAGCAAGGAGGAACCTCAGGAGAAGGAGCTCTTAGGAGCTCCTAGCCCGCAAAAAACAGCTGAATACAGCTAGGGAGCTAACTTAAAACCCATTTTTTTTTTCTGTTTCCTGGCCTTTCTAGTCTTAAAAATTTAAGTGGGCTTTGCTCAAGGAAGATAGCACATGGTCATAGCGGCTTTAGCCTGAGGGCCAAAGAAGATTGCTGGGACCCACCCACATACACTTTGTAAAGAAGGAGAATTTACAATACAATAGGCCCTTAGCCTGTATTGGGTTGTAGACTCAGAGCCACCTACTGTAAAAAGAAAAAGCCTGTGGAAAGTTTGCTGCTTTGCCCTGCTCCCCACTTGCTTTGTGAAATTACAAAATATACATATAAAAATGAGTACTATATCCTTTGACAATTATAAGGCAGCTGAAGAAGTAGGGGCATTGAGGAATGAAGGATACCTCCAAATTTTTATATTAATAGGTACTGTCATTTTTGTACTCCTCAATACTATATTTAGAGATGAAAAAATAAAAAAAATTGAGGATAAAATAAAACAAAATGAGGAGGAAATAAAGCAAAATGAGGATAAAATAGAAAATATTGAGGATAAAATAGAAAATGTTGAGGATAAAATAGAAAAAATTGAGGATACAATAGAAAAAATTGAGGATAAAATAGGAAATATTGAGAATAAAATAGAAAAAATTGAGGATAAAATAGGAAATATTGAGAATAAAATAGGAAATATTGGGGATAAAATGGGAAATATGGAAGATAAAATAGGAAAAATTGAGGATAAAATGCAAGCCCAATTAGAAGATCTAAAAAGTTTCTTACAGGATCAATTGACAAACAACCACTCTACCAGAAATAGACCTGTTTCTGAACCTTTGAATGAGGAAATTTCCTTCCCTGAAATAGAGATGGAAAATACCTTTCCTATAGCCAAGTTAACAGACTGCTTCTCTCGTGTAGTGCAAATTTTGTCTGAATTTAATCCCCAAAACCCTTCCCCGGCAATCCCAGATTCTCATGTTCCTTCTCCTACAGAAAACCAAATTCCAATGCAAGAGAGATCTTGTCCCCCTAGAAAAACCTGTCCTTGTCAAACTGACCCACAGGTGCAAAATCCAACTAGAGGCCTGTTTCCTCTAAGAGAAGTACCTGAAATAGGACGAAATGGGGATGTGGTGACTTTAAGACATAGGATACCGTTTACTCCCCAAGAAATAAATGAATTTACACGAAATATTCCCACATATGAACAAGATCCTTTTCTAGTAACAAAAAAGATGGGAGACATATTTTTTCAGTATAATCCGTCTTACAAGGACGTTGAGAGCTTACTCCAGGCTTTTTTAAGTGAACGTGAAAAAAATAAAATAATTGCTCATGTCAACAAAACCAGGGGGCGTAATGCAGCACATTGGCCATCTCAGGATCCCGAATGGGACTATAACAATCCTGAGGATTATCTACAACTATACCGTTGTAGAGAGGCCATCCTCACGTCCATGAAGGAATGTGCGGACAGTACAGATAAGTGGATGGAACTGGAAAAAATTAAGCAAAAGGAAAATGAAACACCCTCCAGATTTATGGACAGAATTATCGAGTTTGGGGACAGATACTTAGATTGGGACTTAACTAAAGAGAGTAGTATAAGACAAGCTAGAAGAATCTTTGTAAACAATTCTTGCAAAGCAATTAAAAATTATTTCAAAACACAATGCCCAAGATGGTCAGATATGGACCTTGAAGAATTGCGAAAAACAGCTATATATGTTTTAAAGGGAAACGAAGAAAAGGAGAAAGAAAATGATGATGACATGGAGGAAATGAAGAAAAAAATGAGATATTTAATAGATAGGATAACTAAATTAGAAAGTGGGCAGGGTAATGAACCAACGACAATTGCCCCTCTCCAGAAATCCAATTATCAATCCATTACTTGCCACTTCTGTGAGAAGAAGGGCCACAAAATGATGGAATGTAGAACCTTTCTTAAGATGTTTGGAAGGAATACACAGTTTAATAATAGTTTTAGAAATAATAACTATAATGAATATAGAAATAAGAACTTTAGAAACCAGAATTATAGAAATAGGAATTGGAAAATTAATGACAATGCTCAAATTGAAGAAAATTTTAATGATAATACTCAACAATATATGAGAAATGGCGCTCGTCCAAAAATTACTCGAGGTACTAATGACTCTCAGAGAGGTGCCCTTCAGGGGGGTGCCCAAGGAATATCCCAAACACAATGATGGTGCCCGGGGGGGGCTAGGGCACAGGAATCAGAGGATACAACCTTTGATTTCCCGGACCCTGATGTCCTACTACCCGTTGTCCCTATCCACTGCCCTCCCCATACTAATGAACCCCATGTTACCTTAAAGGTGGGTAACACCTATTATGATTGTCTATTAGACACCGGAGCTTCCTGGTCTGTATTGAAGAGAAAACCTGATTTACAATGTTATTCTATTGGCTCAGAGAATGTAATGGGAGTATCAGGAATAACCCAAAGAGTTAAAAGACTTCCTCCTAGAATGGTGTCTGTAGGACCCCTAGAGGTACAACACTCCTTCCTTTTGATGCCTGACTCCCCTTTAAATTTGCTGGGGAGGGACCTTCTATGCAAACTCAGAGCCACAATAACCTGCTCCCCAGATGGCTCATTATCATTAGAAGTACCAGAGGAATCTTTAAAATTACTCCCTGTACTTCTCTCGGAAAACCAGGACGCAAAAGAGCCTTCCATTTTTGAAATACCTAAAGATATACCTGAGTCTCTTTGGGCCACATCTTCTTCTGATGTAGGCTTGCTTAAATCTGCTGTTCCTGTGCAGATAAAAACTAAATCTAGCCCACCTCCTTCTATCCCTCAGTATCCCCTCTCAAAGGAGGCAATTGAGGGTATTACACCAGTTATTAACTCATTAATAGAACAGGGAATAATAATCCCTTGCAAATCTGAATACAACACGCCCATCCTACCAATTAAAAAACCAAAAAAAGGGCCCGATGGCAAGCACATCTATAGATTTATACAGGATCTAAGGGCAGTAAATAATCACGTTATAAAGAGACACTCCGTAGTTTCTAACATCCATACTATTATTTCATCTATTCCTAGCACAGCTACATACTTTACAGTAGTAGACTTGTGTTCAGCCTTTTTTTCCATACCAATACATGAAAACTCCAGACATATTTTTGCTTTCACCTGGAAGGGCTCACAATATACCTGGTGTCGGCTGCCACAGGGTTATGTCGAAAGTCCGAGCTTATTTGAGCAAATTTTGAGCCAAGACACAGACAATATAACATTTAAAAATAGCAAATTAATCAAATATGTAGATGATCTACTCTTGCCTTCAACAGATGCAAAAACATGTCAAGAAGATAGCAAACACCTTCTTTTGGAATTGCACAAAAGAGGTCATAAGATCTCGAAGGACAAAGTTCAGTGGTGTCTCCCCAAAGTAGAATATTTGGGGTTCATTCTGACAGCTGGTGCCCGCTCTATTTCTCCCAAGCGAATTGAGAATATTCAAAAATTGAGTGCTCCTACTACTAAAAAACAGTTAAGAGCAATTCTGGGAGCAACAGGGTTTTGCAGACAATGGATTCCTTGTTATGGGGAAATTACTAAACCTCTTATAGCACTAACAAGGGATGTAGTCCCTGAACCCCTCAAATTAGAGCCTGAACACCTGTCAGCTCTATCAGAGCTAAAAAAGGCTATCTTATCTGCCCCTGCTCTAGGCATCCCAAATTACAACAAGCCATTTACTTTATATGTACATGAGCGAAGAGGAGTAGCCTCAGGCGTTTTAACTCAGACTTTGGGACCTTCTCAGCGCCCAATTGCCTATTATTCTGCCCAACTAGACCCAGTAGCAGCAGGAGCACCACCATGCCTTAGAGGAGTAGCTGCTACAGCCTTACTAGTAACAAAAACCGTTGATTTAGTATTGGGATGTCCATTAACAATAATGTGCCCACATGAGATTGAAGCATTATTGGTAAAACATAGAACACAGGCATTCTCGGATCAGAGAATTACAAGGTATGAAATAACCTTATTAAATAGTGAAAATATTACCTTGAAACGCTGTTCAACTCTTAACCCTGCCACCTTGCTTCCAGATTTACCTACTTCAGGAGAACCACTACATAACTGTGAAACATTAGTGTCCATGGCAGAAAAGCCTCGAGATAATCTCTTGGACACTCCCTTAGACAATGCAGATCTGATTTTATTTACCGATGGTTCCTCTTTTATGAGGGATGGCATACGTTACACTGGAGCTGCCGTAGTCTCAGAATTTGCCACTGAATGGTCAGCTTCACTACCTTCTAACATTAGCGCTCAAGGAGCAGAGCTCATAGCTCTGAAACATGCCTGTATAATTGCCAAGGATAAAAAGGCAACAATTTATACGGATTCTAGATATGCTTTTGGCATTTGTCACTCAGTCGGGATGCTATGGCTCCAGAGAGGATTTTTAACCTCAGCTGGAAAATCCATAGCTAATGCAGAGATTATTAATGAAGTTCTTTCTGCTCTCAAACTGCCTAAAGCCCTAGCTGTAGTTCATTGCTCTGCCCATACAGGAGGCTCAGACCCTGTCTCTAGAGGAAATGACCGAGCAGATGCCGCTGCAAAACTAGCAGCCATAGAAGGACCTGGATTAATTTTAACATTAACAACCACTGATAATTTAAATTTATCACTCTCCTATAATGAAAAGGAAGTGGAAAAATGGAAACAAAAATTTAAAGCAAAACAAATTAATGGAGTATGGGTGTCATCTGAAGGAAAACCCCTGCTCCCTAGAAGTTTCTATAACCAAATTTGCCAATCTATTCATAAAAATGGTCATTTTGGTACCCAGGGCATCGTGGACTCTGTTAAGAGAGTATGGATAGCCCCTGGTATAACTACCATAGCCTCTAAAGTGTGTTCATCCTGCCCTACCTGCCAGGCATATAACCAACATGCCTTTCGTGGTAAAGCCTTTGGTGGACGTCCTCTGGCTTACACACCTTTTGAGCACCTGCAGATAGATTTTATAACGATGCCAAAGGCTGGACAATATAAATTTTGTTTGGTCATAGTAGACCAACTGACCAGATGGCCGGAAGCATTTCCTACAGCCCGAGCCACAGCAGCTTTTGTTGCTAAGGTGCTTTTAAAAGAAATTATTCCTCGTTTTGGCCTACCAGCACGTATTGACTCCGATAGAGGGAGTCATTTTACCGATTCTGTCTTAAACCAGATATATTCTTGCTTGGGGATAACTCCCAAATTCCATGTTCCATATCATCCCCAGAGTTCAGGCCAAGTTGAGAGGATGAACAAAGAACTTAAAACTATGATTGGAAAATTATGCACTGAGACCCATTTAAAATGGCCTGAAATTCTCCCTTTGGCCCTATTTTATCTTAGAAGCAGGCCTAGAGGAGACTTACATATTTCACCATTTGAGATGCTTTTTGGACATCCGCCTATACAGGCTAAGCCTTTCTCCCCGGCTTATACATCGCTATTAGGGGGAGATACTACTATTGCTTCCTATATACAGGAATTACAGCACAAACTGTGTGAGCTACATGAATCCGGAGCTGCAGTACAAGCTGGACCACTAGACTTCTCCCTTCACGACCTGAACCCAGGAGACAACGTGTATATTAAGAATTTCAAGCGTACTGGAGCAACTGAACCTTCATGGGAAGGACCATTCCAAATATTGTTAACTACTCCAACATCTATAAAGGTTGGAGAAAAGGACTCTTGGATTCACTGTTCTCATGTAAAGAGAGCATCTTCTGTTGAGACTGATTGACTGTATCCTATACATGCATTGGAGATAACTATACATTGACAAGTGGAACTGTTTTATTCTGCTTTTGACACATTGAATTCCTAAATTTAATTTTTTTCCTTTTTTCCTTTTTTTTTCTCTTTTCCTTATTTTATTATTATTATTATTTTTACATTATTTTATTTTTTTCCCTTTTTCTCATTTCTATGTACTTTAGGTACATATGATCAATATTAATTTTTATTCTACAATATTAGTTTAAATATATATATATATACTTGTTGTTATTATTAATACGCACCCAAACAGCTTTAGACTATGGGAACCTGCCATTTATTGATAATTGTTGTGGGACTATGATTAATGTTTATGTCTGATTCTAGATATGAGATCAAACAAGGAGCACAGATATAACCTGGATAATGCCAAAAGAGCTCACAGGTCTAAAAATCAAAAGACCAATCCAGGTAGGATTAATGCATTTCTAAGCCAATACTAAGGACTTGAACCTTGTGTGAGACTCGGGGTTGCGACACTTGACAGACGTTAAGATGTAGGCCTTCCCTGTATCCACACTCTTCGTGAAAATACCTACAGACAAGTACCTAAGGTTGGCTACCATCCTGGCTCCATCCATCCCTGAGAACGAAGGTAAAATCAGACGAGGGAATGACACTTCCCTAGATATAAAATAAAAATCTGGTCCTCTTTTTTCTCTCCTATAGTATGGCAACTTCCTGTAGCCTGGGCTGCAAATGGGGAAATAAAATATACTGCATTCTGTCCTACAGACTTGTGGGATTAGAAATTACTTAACTGGACCCTAATACAGAGGCCTGTGGAAAAAAAAAAAAATTTTTTTATTCTTGCTTTCTCAAATTTTGTATACATAGATTTTTTGATTTTGATACTGATTTTGAATTCTTTAATGTAAATATGCATATATAAAGGGTTATATTTTTTTCCCTTAATTTTTTCCCTTTTTCTTCTTTTGATTTTGATTTTATTTTCATTTTGTTTTGTTTTTCTTTTGAATTAACTCACACACCCCCACAACTAAAACTTGAATCCTCAGCTGGACTCAGTGTTTTTTCAACACTTTCTTCAGGGGGGATTGTATTTCATCAATTCCAAGATTTAAATTTTGTTCGAGAGAGAAATCTCCAGAGAAGAAGCTTGCTAACTAACTGAATCCAGAGAATGAACTGTTTGCAGAAAGATATCTAAACCTTTTCACTACAGGAAGATCCAGAATGAACCTTGGGGTGTGGTTGATTGAACATTTTTTTGAATGTACACTCTTATGCCAAAGGGGACTGCCCCCTAATTGGCTTTTGTCAATGCGCCCAGCAAAACATTGGTTTGCTGTCTTTCTCTCTCTCCTCTATTTCCCCATATTTACAACTATTATAATTTTCCTCTTAGTGGGTAGAAAAAATTTTTGTATACACTTATAGTTAGAAATTTTTGGGGTGCAGTATGCTTATGTTTAGTGATCAATTGGGGAGACTAGTCTCCCAATCATCATCAGGGGGGATTGTGAATTTTAAAAGTCTCCATCTTGGTCTAGCACCCAAAAATTGTGCACACCCACCTACACGGGCATGCGCTAGTCAATGACTAATCAGAAATAACTAACTGCCCACCTGGGCTGTCCTAAGCCAACCTAGAGCCAACCATTGGATTTGTGAGACACAGGAAGAGAGGTAGGGAACAGCCTCTGAGATTGGCGGAACTTCCTGTGGAGAGAGCTAGGGGGAGTGGGTGTTAGGAGCTTGGAGAGAGAGGACGCCCGCAGACAGCTTTCCTTCAGATCGGTCACGTGAGTTAAGGACTGGTTCTTTCCACCTGGGCCTTTAGGCCTAAACTCCCTCTGCCTTGGTCAGAGGTTGAGTAGCCTCTTTCCCTTTTCTCTTCTCTCCTTCTCTCCCTAACCTTTTCCCCACTCCCAGTGTGATTAAACCTCCATAAACCTCATTCTGACTTGAGTGTTTCATTTTAGGAATTTCATAAGTAAATTCCTTGGCGGCCATTGTTAAATATTATATAAATCTTGTAGCCACATTTGTAACCATTACTATATTATAACCTTCTCCCAGAAGCCTTAAATTTCCACATTACAAAGGGAACCTATAAGGAAAAAGCAGTTGGGAATCTACAGGTTGCTCTGGATCTCTGAGTGACTTCACTCTGGGAGATGGACACTCAGAAAGGAGAAGCACAATTTTCCCAGTGATCTCTTTGAGAAAAGCTTGGAAAACTAGATCTGGAAAGTCAGCAGCCTAAAGAGAAGAAGGTCTAGTCATGAGAGAGTTGCTGGTAGAGAGAGAAGCAGACAACAGGTGGAGTTGATCTCCCTAGACAGGGAAGTTCATGTTCAGCAGGTACTGATCAGACCCCTGCTGCCCTCAGACTCCTGCTGTCTGAAACTCCACTTTGTGGAGCAGCTGTTGGGGAAATTTTTTTCTTGATAAGGAATTTATATTAATGAAGATATGCTTTAGCATAGCTTTGTTAGTCACAATTAATTCAATAGATAAGAGAGGGAGTGGAGCTGGTCTTGGTTTCCAAGGATGAAGCATCCCCTTGTGAGAAAGAAATTGGAGATGGGGTTTTTAGTTAGATCTCATTAGAATAGGGAAAATTATAGTTACCTCACTAAATACTACTATTTCCTTTCCTATATTTTACTTTGATTAGTTTAATGAATAAGAATAACTTTTACTATAACTGATCTCCAGTAATTCCTCCTTAGTCAATACCATTGATTCCCTCAATGGGCAATTACTAGTGACACTGATAACAGTGATCAATATCCAGAGACAAAATTCTCTTTTATACTTTTATGCTATGCCCTTAATTCCCAGGGATGTGGAGTACTACCTCAGCTCTCCATCCATTTTGAACTCCAGACCAGTGTGTCAATAAAAATTTATTAAGCACCTACTTTGTGCTAAGCACTATACTAAGTTCAAGAGATATTAATACAAAAAAAAATAATAAACCAAATATCCCTGCCTTCAAGGAACTTACAGTCTAATGGGAGAAAGGGAAAAGATAAAAGGAAGCTGAAAAAGTTAGAAGAGAAGAGGAAAACACTTGGTGCATGGGCTTTTTGGAGAGTTCAGAAGAAATTCAGAAGCAATTTACATGATAGGAAATGGAGAAGAATAGCTGTGATGATCCCCTTCTTTAACTAGAGATCCCAGCTGATAGCCCTGCCCTCCAGTCAAAGGGAATAATAAGGACACAGAAACTCAGAGTTTCTGAAATGAAATATGAGTACCAGGTAGAGTCAATGCTGCTTAGATTTACCCTTAGCTTCCATCTCTCATATCCTGGCCTAATTCCTGGATCATCATATTTGTGAATTCTCCATACCTAGCCCAAACCACATCTAAGCATGTCACAGACACATCATCTCTATGCTTTAACCCACTTTCTCTGCCCTTTTATACCCTTAATTCTGCAAATAGTAATCAAATCAGCACTCAATCAGCACCAATATTGTTAGAATTTATATTTTTATCATCCCTATGATTTTCTGGAGCAAAACATCCACTCCAGATCCTCATTTATTCTATTCTATTAGAAAATAAACTCATTGAGGGAAAGAACGATCTTTTTATTTGTATTTGCCTTAAAAAAAATCATCACTAAAGCTTGTCAGTGCCTGACATATTTATTCATTCACTCTGCCTAGGACCATACTTTCCCAAGGAACACTTAATGATAAATATTTACTTCTTATATTCTATCCTTTTTCTCTCATCAAAAATATACTTGTTCTGTGTCTGACTTTATCAGAACCCTGATTTATGTGAGATGACAATTAATTAAAAGCACATATGGATCATTCTTCCTTCTCCCAGCTAGTGTGTGCCATTTAATAGATGTTTTCTGTAAGCAATTTTACATATCATAGTAGTGGACTGGGGAAGATATTTTTCTATAAGCAGGAAGGACCACTTGAGCACAAATGATACCATGTGGATGGCTGTCCTGTCTGCAGTGACAGAGAACCCTTTGCAAGATTATCACAGTAAGAATAATGGCCTGCATTTATCTTCAAGAGCTCTTATTACATACAGGGATAGATGTATTTATCTACTCTGAGTAATTTGGTCATAGAAGGCATGGGGAGGGGGGGGCATAAAGTAAAATGCTATTCCCCAAAACTTTCAGTAGATTCTTCTGACTAGCAGATCAAGCTTTTCATTTCTTTATAATTACCATAAATAGGTATAGAATTCTCAGGTTTATTTCATTCTTTGTTTTTAACCTAATATGTTACACATTACGTAGTTGGAAGTAAAAACTAACAAGAGTAAGGTTTAGGGTAATGGAAGTATTTAATTGGGATTGCTCTCTTCCCTGAATATTATTTTCTTACATGATACTGTTCCCTTCTATCATAAACTAATTTTATCTCATTCTCCTTTAAATCTCATTTAATCACATGGATATCTTTTTTCCTCACTAGACTGGAAACTCCTTAAGAGAAGGGTCTGAGTCAAATATCTCTTTGTAGTCTCAATGGCTTAGCCAAAAGTGGAATAAGACACTTCATGTGGTATGTTGTCCCTCTAACTGGAGGTCTTCAAGCAAAATCTGAAAGATTTTGTTGTTGTTCTTCATTTCATTTTAATTTTTTTATATATCAAAACAAATTTTAATGAGTTTTCTGACATTTTGCAATCCATATTCTTTCCCTCCCTCTTTTACCTCCTCCCCAAAATGGCAAGTAATATAATATAGGTTGTACATGTGTTACCATACAATATATATTTTCACATTCATCAATAAGATACATTTTGTTTATACAAAGGAAAAAATCATTGAGGAAACAAAATGAAAAATAATATGCTTCAATCTGCATTCAGATTCCATCAGTTCCTTCTATGGGGGTGGATATGGATGATCTTGTAAGCCATATTACAATGGGGATTCATCTTATGTAGGTATTGAATTAAATGGCCATTGAAGTCACTTCTAACACTCAAATTCTGTGATTCTAGATTGAGCTTGTGAAGAGATTTTAGAGTAAAAGTATCAAACATGGGCCACAGGTTGATAATATTCCCAGTATCTCCAAAATAGATGAAAATGTAATTGGGAAATATTTTTAAAAATAAAATTTTAAAAGAAAAGAAAATGTACATAATATTACTGTGTGGTTTTCTAAATCAATATTTGACTCTAGGGATTTTTACAAACAGTTTATAACCCCAATTTCTAATTACGTTTGACACCCCTGCCTTAAAAGTCATCTAATAACTATTAGATCCCCTTTTTAAATATGGGATAGTGGAGGATCATAGAGTTGTGGCAATTTGCTCAAGATCACAAAGGCAGTAAATGGCATAAATAGGGTTCAAATGAAAATTTTCCATGGAACAGACTATTTAAAAATACCATCTTTACCCTAACACAGCATATTGAGTGGCACATAGAAGGTTCTTAATATATATTTATTAAATTGATTTAGTGAAAGTATCCTAAAGAAAGCTATGGCTCTTGACACACTTTTGTTTGGTTATGTTAAAGGTAAGATTTAAGTACCACTTATCAAATGTCCCAAGACAGAACTCTGATGCAATACTTGAATGAGTGACAAGAGCAATAACTTATGTTATATGCTGTTTTCTAAACCCCTTTCCTTGTGTAATTGTTTTTGAGGAAAAGTGAATTGATTTAAAACTATCAAATCTGTGCAACATGTTAGGACAAAGACTTTTTATTATTCATATGAATATACTCACAAGTGGAGATCTTATATAATAATGATTCTGTGGGTCTTGTGTGATTATTTATTTGGCCTCAGATGGATATCCAGGAGCACTGAAAAGACCTGAGAAAGCTTACTTAAAGGAATGGTAGACCACAACTGAGAATGTACTAATTTCTTTCCTCAAGAAGGATATATTTTTTTAAAGCAATCTATTGGCTTTCGAGAATTATTTGAGAAACAATCTCATTTTTTCTAAGCAGTTATATGTTGATATCACCTATTGTGTATTTTAAAACTATTCCATCCTAATCAGACTGTACTTTAGAAGATCTGATTTAGCTATTTCCTGATGAATAACAATGGAGATACTTGGAATAATAGAATCAGGTCTTGGAAACTCTACATTTCTCCACCCTTCTTAGTTTAACAAGATTAGGAAGCTCTGCATCAAACTCAAGATTTAATTATCTGAGGAATTGGCCTTCAACAGACATGTACAGAAAAATGGACAGACCCCTGGGTTGTCCTAAGTCAAGCTAAGTGATCATTGGTACAGATGAGATGCAGGAAAGTGATGTAAAACCGTCCATATAAAGCATGTTACTTCCTCTCTCTTCCTCTTTCCCTGGAGAGAGGACTCTGGCTGAGAGTGTTCTAGGCATTTCGACATCTTGGAGTGTTGGTGGTGAGTTTTGCCCTTGAGCTGATTCAGTTTCTACTAGCCCCTTCCTTCTTCCTTCTTCTTAATCTCCTCCACTATATCAATTAAATCACCATACAATTTCCAGCTGAGTTTGGATGTTTCATTAGGATTTTATAGATAAAATCCTTAGTGACCAAATATAATTATTACATTCAGTCTCAACCATAATTTTAACCTTTACACTATCTTTGTTTTAGTCATTTTAATATTAAGATGTAGACTCCAGAATACAGGAACAAAGGCAGATTATCTCTGATAACTTTGGAACATTCCATTTATTCCTACATTATGTCATTATGTACTTTATTTTTAGTGGAGTTCATGTTTCTAACAATATTTTTTTGGTCTATCATACTTGGAAAACACAGTGAAGTACATTGCAGAAGAACATCTCTTTTATATCTTTAAAAATGTTAAATCCCTTCAATTAAGGTAAATAATGATAGCTACTCCATTTTTAGGGTAAAGTAATAAAATCCTATCCTTTCTACACTAACATCATCTAAAAGAGAATTTTTTTTTGTCTCTGCTTATCACTAACACTTCCAACTGAGTTGGACTATGTCTGGGCCACACCCCTATACTAAAATATTTGGGGGGGAGGATATACATAAAGAGGTATATGCATACAATATATATGTATATGTATAAAAGACATACATGATATGGTATACATGAATAAATATAGAGAGATAAATGTTTATCATGATATGATATACATGAAAAAATGCTATTTCTAAACTACATCCAAATTTTATCTAAGTTAGATTTGAAAAAAAAAAAGTATAGACCAAATTCAATATGATATTTCATGGAATACAATTTGGGTCTAAAACTCCCCCCAAAAATTATTACAAATTTAAATGGTGACAAGAAGAGTTTGAAACATGAAAGCACTATATGGATATGGAATAATAATGCAGAATTCTATAGTTGATAAAGCAATATGATGAAGAGTGTCTAATGAAAAAACTGTTGTAATTGAATTTAGATAGATCTGAGGTCAATACATGTATTGCATAATTACTAGCTATTTGATTCTGATCAAGTGACAACCTTTCTCAGCCTCATTTTCCTAATTCTGTAAACCGGAGATAATAATAGCAGCTATCTCACAGGGTTTTGTGGGGATCAAAGGAAACCTAAATAAAGTGTTTTGCAAACATTCATGTGCTATACAAATGTCAATTATCACAATACTACAAAAAGTCATCCTGATCATAGGTGAATACTTGGAACTATATAATCCAGAGACTGTTCACTCTTTACATTTCACAAGCAAATTTCTTTAAAAAATAAATTTCTGTTCTTTAATAGTTTGAACATCTAATTTTCACATGTAGAAAATAAAAAATAGAAAGTTAAAATATCTAGTCAAATGAATTAATTATCAAGAATGTTGCATATGATGTATATAATGATTGGTGGGCTTATGTGATTGTTATGCATGTAGCAGTCAAATAAAATCAAGTCAACCAGTTTTTGTTTTTGTTTTTTATGTACCTACTATGCTACAGATTCTGTATTAATCTCTGGAAATTCAAAGAAAGGCAAAAGTAATGTGTCCTTAAGTAACTGACAACACTATAGTGGAGACACCACAAAAGTTTCTCTGTACAAAAATGATATCTACATGATAAATTGGAAATAATCTCAAAGGGAAAGAATTATTAAGTGGGATTGAGAAAAGCTTCTTACAAAAAGTTGTATTTTAGGGGTGACTTGAAGAAAGACAGGAGGCAAAGATTATAGACAAAATTCCAGGCTTAGGGGTACTGTAAAGATTAAAATTAATGTTCAATACTCCAATATTATTTTAATACTATTTATTAAAATCCACTTAGAGCAGAGAGAAATTAAAAATAACCAGAGAAATTTTAAAAAGAGAAATTTTAAAAAAACAGAGAAAAACTAAAAACTGCTCCCTCCTTCTGCTGATACCAACCTCAGAGACCATGAGGATGGAAACAAAAACTCAAAACTCCATCCATGTAAGGATACACACAAAAAGGAAAAGGAAAAGGGGATTGTGGGAAACATAGTGTCTAGGGTTCAAGATTCAAAATCAATACAATGCCAAAAGGATAATCTTAAACCTTAGAACCTAACCTTAAAATCAGCTGCTGTTATTTGAATATAAAGAAATATAGTTAAAAGTTTAAAAAAGACTGGATCACAGACTTTCTCAGCTTTCACCACAGGTGGTGCTGAAGAGCAGCTTTCAGTCAGCACACAAGAAGTCTGGGCAGAGTCAGAGAAAGAGTCTGCATTCAGGGGCAGTAATTATACTTGAATGTGGGGTTCATTAAGAATGTGAATCTTGAAACTATGATTCAGCTATTCAATTACATAATCCCTGGTTATATAAGGGAAATGTAATTCTCTAACTATGTAATGGAGATACTTTCTGTTACTCTGCTAGATAATATTCTGAGATACACACCACTAGGTGGTGGTGCAATATTTTTGGTGTTTCTGT
Source organism: Monodelphis domestica (assembly GCF_027887165.1). Classification (NCBI taxonomy): domain Eukaryota; kingdom Metazoa; phylum Chordata; class Mammalia; order Didelphimorphia; family Didelphidae; genus Monodelphis; species Monodelphis domestica. Next base: position 390,749,390 of record NC_077228.1, read on the forward strand.
TGAGGATGTTACTCTCCTACATCTTCAACCAATTCAAAGAGGCAAAGATAAAACATCAAAGATTGGATGAAATGGCACTGAAACTAAATTACCTTGAGAATATTAAAATGAAGCATGAGTATGTAAGAGAAGAAATGGAAAAGCAAGAAGGCACCTCTAAATTAGAAAGAGAAACTAGTGAACTAGAAAAGACTATAGGCAGTTTTTTTCACTTTGTGTGAGGGATGACACCTCAGCATGAATTAGTCAATGTCAAACAACACAAGGAATTTATTCAAAGTGATATCGACAGTTTTAAAAAGAACAATCCATACTTTGAGAAGGAACCAGTAGTTGTTATTAAGAAATTTTAAAAGATTATCAAGCAGCTTGACCCAAGTTATAATGACTTTGACATTTTAATGGATGAACTCCTCACAAAAAGGGAAAAAGAAAAAAAAATCAGAAAACCAATGAAAATTACAACATCCCTGACTGGCCTCTACTTAACCCCTGTTGGGAAATTAATTTTCAACATACGTACCAGCAATTAGTTAAGGCAAGGCAGGCAGTGCTCCAACCAATGAAAGACTTTTCAGAAAGACCAGGTACCTGGACAAAGTTTGAAAGAGGCAGGAAAATGGAGAAACACCCTCTACTTTCTTGGATAGATTTGATTGACCTGGGAGAGCACTGGCTTGGATTATAATAACTAAAGAAAAGGACATAAGACAATTAAGGAGACATTTTGTTAGGAACACCTGCCCTGTAATTAAAAATTATTTAGGCACCAGTGTCCAGACTGGACCAGATGGAACTGGATAAAGTGAGCAGAGTTGCTTCTTATATTTACCAAGCTAATAAAGATAATCAGGAGGAAGTAAACAATGAAATTATTGAAGATTTAAGAAGGGAAATAAAGGACTTAAAGCTAAAATTAAGTAAGACAGAACATGAGGAAAAAACTGTAGCTGTAGTAAGAGAGTACAGACCACAAAAGCAGTTTTATAATCACCAAAGACAATTAATAATCAGGGTGCACAATACTATATGTGTGGGAGAAATGACCATTTAATGAGGGATTATAGAGTATGGGGACAGATCTTCAGGCAAAATGGCAGATACTTTCCCAATAACTATAGAAATAAAGGAGGTTATTTCAGGGGAAACTGAGGCAAAGGTTACAATGAGTTCAGAGATAATGGCTTTAGAGGCAATGGTTTTGGCAATGGTTATAGATATGAATATCAGTATAGGAGACTTAGCTATACAAATACATACCAGGATAGGTATTATCAGGGTAACATCCAGGCTGATAATACGCAAACATACATAAAGACTGGGCACATCCAAAGTATTCCCAGGTGGTTAAGGAAATACCCAAAAACATGATTCACAGAAGGAGGAACATGGTGACAACAGTCAGTTATGAAGGTTTTCTAAGGGGAATAGATCTGTACATATTGCAAATGAGAATATAGGAATAAAGAATTTGGACAATGAAGAATGTGAAATAAAAAATATAGAGAGTAAAGGACAGTATGAAGAGCATAATTTTCCTGATTCTAAGTTATTCTCACCTGTAATTCCAGTCCACTCTCCAAAGAACAACAATGAACCCCATGTTACCCTGAAAGTGGAAGGAAATTTGTATAACTTTGTTGGGTACTGGGGCTTCAAAATCAGTGTTAAAAACACTCACCTGATAAAGGGGATTGCAGGAACAACTTTTTAGGTCAAGAAGCTACCAACCAGGATGGTATGCCTAGGTCCCCTGAGTGTTGAACATTCATTTCTATTAATGCCCAACTCCCCTGCAAATCTTATGGGGAGGGACTTGCTAGGTTAAGAGCAACTATTCTGTGTACCCCAACTGGTGATATATCTCTAGAGTTACCAGAGGAGTTATTAGACCTATTCCCAGTGTTGTTTTTAGAAAGCCCAGATATAGATAAAGAAGAGAACAATATATATGAAATCCCTGAGGCATTATGGGCAACCGGTTCAACTGATATTAGGTTATTAAAATCAGCTGTACCTGTGAAGATTTCTACATAGGAGGAACATCCCCATCTATCCCACAGTCTAATTAGCCAACCCTTGCTGATTAGCAATGAGGAAACTCTGGGAAAAGGAGTCCTTGCTTTGATCTCTTGCAACAACAACAACAACCAAAAAAAAAATGGCTAGATCACCAGAGTAAAAGGTAGTCAGCCAGCTTAAAGCCCATTTCAGACTCTCTGGTTTTAAAAATTTAAGTGGGCTTTGCTCAAAGAGGATAGAACATGGTCCTAACAGTTTTAGCCTGAGGGCTAAGGGAAGATCACTTGTGATCTCTCCCAAACTTAGTTTGAAAAGAAGCCTTAGCCCCAGGCAAAAGGCTTTGTTTTTTTCTGCCTTCTCACTTGTGACCCCTACCAAAACATCGAGCTGTAGTCCATTGCAAAGTTTATACTCACAATGATGATTTTGTAGCACAGGGAAACCATAGAGAAGATGTTACAGGTAAACTTGCTGCAAAAGAAGATCCTGCAGTTAAATTAAACCTCTCAATAATTAATGAAATAGATTTAAGAAAGAATACACAGAGAAAGAAGTACTGAAGTGGAAACAAAATTTTAAAGACCAGCAAAACAATGGTGTATGAATAGTCTCAGTAGAAAAGCCTATTCTCCCAAAACATTCTAAAATCAAATCCATTGAGCAATACACAGGAAGGGTCACTTTGACACACAAGGCAGAGTGGATACTGTAAAGAAAAAAGCAGAGCCTGGTATTACCAACATTGCGTCAAAGGTTTGCTCATCTTGTCAAGTTTGTCAGCAGTATAATCAACAAATATTTAAACAAAAACCTTTTGGAGGAAGACCACAAGCATACATACCCTTTGAACACTTACAAATAGATTATATTAATATGCCAAAGGCAGGAAATTACTAGTACTGTTTAGTGATTGTGGACAAGCTGAGATGATGGCCAGAGGTTTTTCCATCCAATAAAAACACTTTGTAGTGTATAATTGAAAATCTGCTACCCTAAAAAAGAACTACATTTCCTAGGAGCCCAATGACTTCCTGTCATTATGTACTTCCTGTAGATAGTGGATATTAGGCAGGGACATGGAAGGTCCCAGCTCATTAATTCCTGTCCTGAGCTTGGTGGTAGTAAGATGGGTGTTTGAACTGGCTGAACAGATATGGGCACGTGGTCTTTATTTTGTATCTTCTTTATTCCTTAATTTCTAATGATCATTAATAAATCGCTTAAAATATAATATGTTTATTATTGAGATTTAACTTTAACTTTTACATTGATGGCAACCACTAGTTGTAGAAGAACCTCTTAATTTTTTTTAAGACAGCCTAGATAAAAAAAATTTTAAGCCACATTTCAGCTTTTCACCCACCCCACCCAACCTTGCAAACTCCAATGCTCTTTGGAGCTACTGCATTTTTCTTTTCCTACTTTTTGCCCAGTTGCTTGCTCTCCCTACTGACTTGGCTATTTTTAGCCAGGGGACTCTTGGCAAAGAAGAGATAAACTGTTTCCCTTGTGCAATTGCTTGAGTCCTCCTTCCTAATTCCTCTTTCCTCCTTCATTCCTCTTTCCTCACTGCTGACTCTGGTGTTGATGATACTGCTTCCTCGAGCCCTTGACCCCAATAACTCATAGGGGCCCCCAGTCCCAGACTCCTAACAACTCTGCTTCTGATCTCTGGCCTCTGATCCAGATCACTCATCCAACCCCAGACCCAACACCAGGTCCCAGACTGCTGGTAGCTACCATTGTGCCTTTGGAATTACAAACCAACTGGTAAAAACTGGGGTATTCTTTCCTTAGGCAACAATTATTGTAAAGCCCATAAACAGCTTTTTCTTCCATTTTGCATTTGTTAAGTGTCACATAGATGATGGATGAACTCAACCTGGTTAACAGCCTTTGGATAATTTAATGAGCTAAGAATTTAAATGGTATTCTAAGGGGTCTTCAGAAATAATTTTAATTAACAAGTGGTTTCTGAAATGATGATTTTTTTTATATTTATATTATAAAAAAGTTGTTTTAAAGGTGGAGAAACAAAAAAAAAGTTCCTACCATGATATTTCTATGAAGCAGGAAGCCAAAAAGAGCTACTTCAAAATTCTTCAATTTAATTTACTTTCACCAAAACAATCTAGATTTCTTAGTAATGTTCTAGCCCCAAATAAGTTTCTTAGTTTGAAAATATATTTGCCAAAATTGAAACATTTATTATATACTTTAAAATTGTGACAAATATCCATGAGTTCATAGTTTATGAAATATGATAATGGGTTTGTTTGCTATTATAAATAATTGGGCTATTGTGAATTTTGGGGACTTTGGTATTCCTTCGAGTGTGCATTATCTAATGTATTACTATTTTAGTCTGAAAATCATTTGTGCTCACACAGTGGTTAAGTTAAAAAGGAAATGGATCTCATTTTTTTTGGGTGAGAATATTGTTAACGTTTTTTTAATTTTTCAGTAATATAAGTTTAAAATACATTTACTATAATGTCAATGCATACCCAAAAAGCTTTAGATTATGATGATGATGAAGAAAATAATGCTGCTGATTGTTTAAAAAAATGGGACTTTGCTTAATGATTCTGTCTGATTCCAGGACAAGAGAATACAAAAAGAACCATTGCACAGTGCCAAAGAAGCACAAAGCTAGACTCCATAGTGTCAATATAGCACAAGGTCAAAGAGACCAACCAATCCTGATGGAATTGATGAAAATTTTAAGCCAAGACAAGAGGACTTGAACTTGTTTGGGGTTCGAGTTTGAGGCTATCATGTTAAAGGTGGGTCTTCCTTGTCCCACATTCTACTAAGTATCTCAAATTTGACTCCTACCTGGCTCCTATAATCTAGTACATTTCTGTCTTTCATGGTGTGGCAAAATTTCTATTGTCCTGGCTACTGATTGGGTAAATGCATAATTGCTTAAATCATTTTTATTGGTCCCTGATTCAAGGACCTGTTATAGATTTATTTTTCCTTTACTTAGAATTTTTACACATAAGACTTTGATAGTTTATATTTCATCCAGAAATTATATTTTTTATTTGGATTTTTTTGTTTTTGATTTTTCTTGCCAATTGATTCACATACCTCATAACTCAGTCATGCATTTTAACACCCTCTTTAAGGGGGAATATATTATTATTAATAATAATATTCTAAATTGCAATGTTTAAATTCTTTTTGAGAGTAATTTTAGGATAAGAAACACACTAACTCTCCGAATCCAGAAAGTGAACTGTTTGGAGAAGGCACCATTAAGATATCTGCACAGACCACACACTGCATCAGAAGATCCAGAATGAACTTTGGGATATGGTGATTTGAACTGTGTGGGGTTGAATGAATTTGTTTTGTATGTATACTCTTATGCCAAAAGGAGACTGCCCCCAACTGGCTTTTTGTTAATGTGCCTAGCAATCTTTGTCTTTGTCCTCTTTTCCTTCTATCCCCAAATTATTATAATTTCAAAGTTGGTTATGTTTATAAGATCCATTGGAGAAACCAATCTTCCACAGATCTCAGGGAGGAATGTATAATTGAAAAATCTGTTACCCTAAAACAGAACTTCATTTCCCAGGAGCCCACTGAATTCCTGTTATTACATACTTCCTCTAGATAGGTGATATTGGGCAGGGACCTGGAAGGTCCCAGCTCTTTACTTCCTGTACCAAGCTTGGTGGTAGTAAGGTGGGCATTTGAACTGGCTGATCAGCCATGGGCATGTGGTTTTTATTTTGTATCTTCTTTATTCCTTGGTTTCTAATAATCATTAATAAATCTTTTAAAATATAATATGCTTATTATTGAGATTTAATTTTAACTTTTATAGTATAAAAGGTATTGTTAAGAAAATTCATACCTAGGTTTGAAATACCAGGAAGAATAGATTCTTACAAAAGTAGACATTTTACAGACACAGTATTAAAACAAATATATGACAATCTGGGAATAACCCCTAAATTCCATGTACTGTATCACCCAGAGTTCTGGCCAAGTAGAAAGAATGTACAGGGAAATTAAATGTACAGGGAAATTAAATCAATGATTAGAAAACTGTGCACATTAATTCATTTAAAATGACCTGATGTGGCACCACTAGCTCTATGCTATTTAAGAAGTAGGCCCATAGGTGACTTGCATATTTCACCTTATGAAATGCTGTTTGGACACTCTCCTGTGCTGGCAAAAACATCCACTCCTGTGTATACATCTGTGCTAGGAGTTGATACAAATATAGCTGAATATAGGGAATTGTGAAATAGGATCAAAGAATTACAAGAAATGATAGTAACAGTGCAAAGAGGACCAATAGATTTTACACTACACAATATACCATATATATTAAGAATTTTACTAGAGCAGGACCACAGATTCAGCTTGAGAAGGACCATATGAAGTTTTGTTAACAATACCCACTGCTATAAGAGTTGCAGAAAGCTGACTGCGTTGTTCGCATATCAAGAAAGTAACAACAGGTGAAGAACATGATAACAGTTGAAAATGGCTGCAAGTGAAGAGGGTAATCAAGGATGAGGAGACAAAGATCAACACAACAACAACAGGAAGAGGACCAAACAATGACAACAGAACAAGGACAAGGACAATGACAATAGAAAAAGACCTACTACACAACAACAATGGAAGATGTACAACAGAATGGATACAGACACTATTTAGAAGAACAACACACTGATTTAAAGAACACACTAAGCACACATTGCTACCATCAACAATGAACACTGACAACAAAGGCTTTTTTCAAGAAGAAAGAAGATTGAAGTATTATTTTGTATTTGCAGAGAGGTTTGTATGAGAAGAAATTTGGTAATTATATAGAATAGGGAAATTTTCTAGTTTAAAAATGATTCGTGATATATAGAAGTAACATAACAATTTGCAACACTACATAATTCAGTCATTAGAATTCATAATAATATAAATAATAGAGGTTACATTTTAGGGTAAATTCTTAGCTCAGGAGAGGATTTTATATATTCCTATGAGATAGCATCACAGGAGAATTTAAATCCTCATTAAAGAAAACCTTGAAGGATTTTCTACTGACCACAAGGGGTATTTTATATCTTCCTAACAGGTGATTTTAAGGAGATATGTAAATAGTGTATCAAAAGTATGCATATTTATATTTATGTATATTTGTGTTTAATAGGTTTCTTACAAGTTTTTTGGTTTTCATAGTATTGCAAGTTGATTTTGAATTTTTTATCTTTAGATAGTTTTTGTTTTCCTGTAATAGGAAGTTTTTGTTTTCCTGTTAAAAGTTTGGTTTGCTTTTTTTTTCCTAACATAGTATTTGTTAGGGGCATTTTGAATTATTTTTAGATAGGATTTTGTTTTCTGTTGTTAAGAGTAAATTTTAGAGTTGAGACTGAATATATATTTTTAGTGGTTGCCAGTTATTTAAATTCTAAATCCCAATGAAATACTCAAGTCAGAATGGAATTTTATGGTGATTTATTTACAATAGAAGGAAGAAATTAAGAATGAGGAAGAGAGAGAGAAAGGGGAAGATCTGCTCCAGCCTGGTCTGAGCCAGGGAGAGTTCAGAAGCCTCAGCCAAGGGGCTCTTCAGGGGCCAAGAAGATTAAATCTAGCTCGGCTTCCAGACACGAGGCCTCCTCCAAGATGAGGAGCCTCCTTGGAGGCTGGTGCCTTCAGAAAGGTCAAGGGAAAGGGGCATCAGCTTTATCACTCACCACACAGTCATCTCATGGAAGCTGTCTGAGGTCCTGTGCTTGAGCTCCAAGTCAAGTTCCACAGCCAAAGACCTCAAAATTTCCTCTCACAGGAAGTGAAGCAAAATATAAAGGCAGTTCTTTACATCACTTTCTGTGTCTCACATGTACCAATGGTGGCTTAAACTTGGCTTTGGACAGCCCAGGGGGTCAGTCAGTTGTGTTCTGATTTGTCATTTGCTAGCCACGGGAGTCACAGACCTTCCTCCCCGACACTTAATCCTTAAGTGGGTGTGTGTACATTCCTGGTTGCTAGAATTCTAAAGTCTAAGCAGGGTGGAGTAAATCTAAAATTTACACTGTAAGAGTATAAGTTTACAGTATGTTATTTTGTTATTGTATTATTGTGATATTGCTAATGTTTGCATTTTGAATTACTATAATTGTAATGTTTTTACTTGCAATTTTGCAAGAATTTTCCTTAATTTCTTTTTTCTGTTTCTTGGAATTCTATTTCTATCTTTAGCATAGTTTAGCTTAGAATACTCTAGCATAGTGAAATAATAGAATAAACTTGACATAAGGACTATATTTGGGGACTAAAATATTTGTTTAAGTATAGAATAAAATACTTTGGTTACTAAGATCCATTTGGGAAGGCAATGTCTTCCAAAAGGATCTCAAGGGGAAAATGTTAGAGTTAATTAAGTTAATTAATTGGACTAATTTGGATCTTGGTAGCTAGAAATAGAGAAAGAAGAGTGAAGGGTTACCTTAACAAATCAGCTGGAATCTTTGGAGAAGTTCCTTAAGAGAATTTGCCAGGAACCTAAATGGTCTGTTGAGGATATATTTTTATATATATATATATATATATATATATATATATATATATATATATATATATATATATATATATATATATATATATACATATATATGAAGATAATTAATTAGCATAGCTTGGTAAGATTAGATTTGGGAGGAATTAGTTAGAGATAAGGAGTTTAAGTGAGCCTTGATGAAATTTAAGCAAAAGAAAGCCTTTTGTGAGGCAGAGGGGTACTTGGTTCTTTTAGAATTAGGGAATGTATCCTCAATACTGAATTTATCTTTTCCTTACCTTCCGTGATCCTTTTATTAACATATTTAATAAATTTTGTTTTAAACTAATCCAGTAGAGTCTATATTCATCAACCTCTAACATTGGCCCAACTGCCCAACCAAATCTCAGCTTACATCAGCTGCTAGGCAACAGCCTAATCAAAGATCAATAACAATAAATCAAAAGATACTGTATCAATTTCTATCCTTACAGGGGACAGTCAATGAAAATGCACCAGAGTCTAAGGGCAGTTCATGGAACTGTGACTAGTATAACTAGAAAACAGAGTGCATGGAGCAACATAAAAATTGTAGGGAAAGGCTAAATAATAAAGGACTTTGAAAAACAGAGGATTTTATATCTGGGAGATAACAAGAAACCTTATTGAAAAGAGTTTATCAAATAGAAGAGTGGCATGATCAGATCTTTATTTTATGAATATCACTGCAATAGCTGAATCGAAGGTATATTGGAGTGGAAAGAGACTAGACACAGGGAGACCAATCAGTTGACAATAGTTCAGGCATGAGATGTTGAGACCTTGCACCAGAATAGTGGTAGTATCAGAGGTGATAAGAGAAAATAAATGAGAAATGTGGAGAAATAGATCCTTGCCCAGTCATGAGAGCCAGAAATGAGTTACATATCCCTGCTATCAGAAAGCAGAGGTGCCAGACTGTGATGCCATGTGTTAATTAATTCTGCAAAAGGGGCAAAAGGTATGTGACACCTGGGATCACCATCACATTTTTCCCTAGGAAACTACCTGATTAATCTCATAGACAGCAGGATTCTACTGATGTGTTTGATTTAACCAGCAAACTAGAAGACGCATTTATTTAGATAGATAAATGACACAGCTGAGAGAATACTGGGCCTGTAGTAAAAAAAAAAAAGTCCTGAGTTTAAAGCTGGATTCATATCCTAAATAGCTATGTGGCCCTGATTAAGTCACACAGCCTCTCTTTCCCTCAGTTTCCTCAACTATAAAATAGAGATAATAGTATCCATTTCCCAAGATTGCTATGAGGATCTGTAAAGCACTGAGAATTGTGCTCACTCCTTAATAGGTACTATATGGTTGGCTATTCTTATAAAATATATTATCAATTTGTAATATTAATGTAAAAATTGCTATCATTTGTATGGCACCTACCATCTGTCAGTAACTATACTAAGCACTTTACAGATATTATTTCATTTGAAAATTAAAACAATACTGAGAAGTAGGTACTATTATTATTCTCATTTTATAGTCCTGAAACTGAAGCAAATAGAGTTTAATTGACTTTTCCAGGTCATAAAGCTAGTTAGAATCTGAGGCAAGATTTGAACTTGGACCTTTCCGACTCCTAGATCACTCTCCTTGTGAAGGAAAGTAAAAGTTTGTTTTATTTTTAGTAGTTTTTTCAACAAAAAGCCCAATAACAACATTATTTCTTTTTTCTACTTTCATTGATATTTACTTAAATGTTCTCTTCCATGCTAGTCCTCTCTGAGTCCTTTGATTTCTTCATATAAAGACAACTTCACAACATTCACTGCTATCCTACCCCTCTTATTATGTGATTTCTTTTAAATATGGTAGACAATTTCAGAGGCATTCCAAACAGAGGTCTCATTCCACCAAGTCTTAGAGATAAATGTGAGTTCAAATTTTCTTACTTGAATTAGATTGTTTAATTCGTTTTGCTCATCCCTCATACATAGTCAATGAATTTTGTATGGACATCTGAGGTTATAGATTTATTACTTGACCATTTTTCTGGAATTTGTCTCTGGTGAATTAATAGGCATCTTCATTTTTCCCCCTATAATGTTGCAACTCTCTTTAGAACTTAAATTGATGGGTTTTTTGTAAACTATTTTATCTACTCCCTCCCCTGGCTTTTTCATGAGCTTAATTCTTATTCTTGGAAAAAATATGGACTGCATTATTAGAAGGTTTGTTTGTGATCATTAGTAGTGGCCTTTGCATAGAGGTAGAAAATGACACAAAGCTAGAAGAAATTGTTCCCTTCATGTTAAAAGTATCTTGACAAATCAGAATGATTTACTGTACTAAAAAGATGAAATTTAATATTCATAAATTTTGAATTTTACCATTACCTCCCAGAAATCAACTTTATAAATATAGTATGAGTACAGGAGATGAGGCCAGATGGAATTCATGAAAAGGATCTGCTTGATATTAGTCAGTGCTACTATAGGGAGTCCCCCCAAAGCTAATATAATTTAAATCTCCTTTAAGAAAGACAGAATATCCAGGGGGAAAGGAGGTGATAGCCTAATGTACTCTGCCTTGATGAGATCAAATTTGTAGTATTCCATTCAGTTGACAATGGCACTTATTAGGAAGGGCATTGATAAATTATAGTCTGCCTGTAGGAGATAAAATAAGAGAATACAGCTATTGAGATATAAGGATCCATTCATGAAACTAGATATCTTTAGCTTAGAGAGTAAAAACCTTATAGAGTATTTATTATCTATATTTGAGTACTTGAATAGTCATTCTATGAAATGAGAATCAGACATGTTCTTTATGACCCCAGAAGACAGAACTAGCAGAAATTAGTGGAAATTACAGAGGCAAATATACACTACATTTAAGGAAAACCTTCCTCATGATTAAAGCTGAGGTGGAATAAGTTGCCTTTGAAGATAATAGATTTCCCCAAACTGAAGATATTCAAATAGAGGCCTGACACCTTTTGCAAAAGCATTGACAACAGGAATCTTATTCCAGTATAGTCTATGTGACCTTTGAGGCCCCTCCCAGGTTTGAAATTTTCTGATTCAGTGGTTCTATGATTCTTCAAGTGACACTGATGAGATGTGAAATTCAGCATTTTCAGGTGTAAAATTGAGATTTGAACTCTGGATTTCAATCCCCACAAGCCCTTGCTCCACTTCCCCAAAATGCTTTGTAATCCCACGGAATTCCGAGGTGGGCGAGATTGAGAAGGTATTTAAGCTGATTACAAAGGCTTTTGAGGGCTCTTTTGGACTTCCGTTTTGGAGCAGATGCATCTCTTCAGTGATGTGAGGTTATCTGGCCTAGGCCTCTGGCCAGGTACGTGTTTTTTCTTATTCTGTATTTTCTTTCATCTTTAACCTTTAATAAACATCTAAAAAATATAATACTCCTTGCAGAGAGAAACTAATTTCTACCTGCCTCAGTCTCCCTAAATTTTAACTGTTACACAGGTCAGGTAATGGACAACTACATTTTGATGGTTGGTTTAACAGAAGTGTCAACCGTGAAAAACTCATCTCTTGAATGCTGAGGAGTACTGATTGAGTTGAAAGGAATATTTATTAAAGAAGAAAGTGGACACATGAATGCCAGTAGACATCCATAGTAGAGATTCCCACCACCCCAGTCCAAGAGGGGTTGAGATAATTTATCTTGCAAGCCACAAGAGTGGTTTGGGAGGAATTACAGGTGGAGAATGGAAAATCTCTCCTAGGGAGGGAACACAGAATCAGGATTTTCTGTAGCAACAGCTGACCACAAGGCTGATTTAAACCAGTTTAAACACCTTCATCTCAGCAATGTCAGGCATCTGGGAATGAGCAAGACTTTATCGATGACGTGTGGATATTGAACAAAACTTCTGGCTCATTGCAGGCTCCTGATTGTCTCTTGATTGTAAACAAGCTTACAATGTATCCGGTGCATCTATATAGTAAGGTAATTCATAGTAAGCAAATATATTAGTTTCAAGAGGGAAAAACAGAATTCTACAGGGGCCAGAATTACTTTAACAATGTTAGTAGAGGAAGAAGTACAAAGGACATGAATTTATAAAACAGTTTATATATAAATAGTATTGGAAAGAGAGCTGACTTTGGTATAAAAGGGCCTAAATGTGAATGCTGGCTCTCCTACTTCCCATGACCTTGTAGAGGTTATTTAATGTACTCTCAGCTTCATTTTCCATTTCTATACAATGAAAAGGAATTGCTCTAAATTACCTCTGAGGTCCTTTCGAGTTCTAAATCTATTGCTTGCTAAGATAATATTCACTAGGGATCTTTTGTTCATTCATTCATTTCATTTATTCATTCATTCAGCAAATATTAGGCCCAAGGTAAAGTGTGAAGCAGCAATAGAAATAGAAAAAGATCTAGAAGGAAATGTCACTACTTTGCAACTTTTGCAGTCACTCATATGTTTAAAATAGAATTTTATCCATTTGGGAGTCATTTCTACCTTTACCCAAGGCTTATCCATGTTGAGGCATCTAGGTGGCATAAACAATAAGGTACTGGGTCTGCAGTCTGAAATATCTGTGTTCAAATCCAGATTTAGACATTTAGTAGCTGTGGGATCCTGGCAAATCACATAATCCTTGTCTGCCTCCATTTCCTTAAGTATAAAATGAAGATAATAATATAACCTATCTTGTAGGGCTATAGTGACAATCAAATGAGTTAATATCTGCAAAACCACTTAGTATAAAGTAGGTGCTATTTAAATGTTTATTCCCTTCTTCCTATTGAATGATATAAAGTGGGAGGAAGAAAACAAATGTGTTAAAGCAATTTATATATTCTCTCTTTCTCATTGCTTTCTTGTCTTCAAGATTATTCATTTTATGGCCAACAATAGTCTGATAATCTGGAAACTAAAAAGAAAAAAGGAGAAAAAATGCAGGAGGACCAGACAAAGAAATAGTAATGAGACTCACATAATGGTGATCATACTGTAAGTCTGCAAGCCTGAACCTGTTCTATAATGAAGCTCACTGACACTTGGAGCCAGATTACTTTTTTTTTCCACTTGAAAGGAAAAATAAAGACTGACAAGAAAAGGAAAAACAAAAATATTGATCTTGAAGGTCAGATGGAGCTACCAAAATGATGAGTACGAAATGAGAGTGATAGCCACATCCTTGGGGACCAGAGATTGATGCAATTGTGTGGATCAAAACAATCTTTATCCATTTAATACTGGCGATATTTAAACCAAATCAAACTTGGCCACCCCAAATATTCAGAATTCAGAAATAAATGCTCTCAACATTCCATTTTCTCTGACCTACTCAATAGGGAGTTAAAATTCCAAATTAAGATAATTTTATTCACAAGTTATAAAAACCAAACAAGGTCATGAAAATGTTGGCACTTAATACCTGTGTGACCTCTGGAAAGTTACTTCTGCTCCCTGGGACTCAGTTTCCTCATTTGAACAATGAGGGTTAAAACCTAGAAAACCTTCCTCTGGAGCACATGGATATTTCTGCCATTCCACAAGTTCATTGACTGCCATGCCTAATGCCTAAATATGACCTCTGAAATAGGGAATGAAATGAATATTAATTAAACACTTTTTCATGTAGCCAATATTTTGCTAAGTGCTTTACAAATATTATTTTGTTTAATCCTCACAACAACCTTAACAAGTAGGAGACACATGTTAGTATTATTCTCATTCTACAATTGAGGAAAGTGAGGCAAACAGAGACTAAGTGACTTGCCCAGAGTTACACGGCTAATAAATGTTTGTCCAGATTTGAACTGAGACCTTCCTGACTCCAGGCTGAGTACTCTATCCATTGTAACACCATGCCTGTTAGGCATGGGTATATCCTAGAACATATTTTGAGAGCCTTTCATTTGCTCCACTGCCTGTTATCTTTTACAATTCAATTTCAGGCAGAGGCTTTGCTTTGAGGCACTAAATATTTAACCAAAGTCTAGTCTATGAAATGTTAATACCAATATTTTTTATTTATGACTTTGTGTTTGAAGCAAGCTTTCCAAGGAGTTTGTTTCAGGTTGGGCAAGGAAGTCACCTCCCTGCCCTCTGGGATATCAGATACCAGAAATAACTATTTTGGTTTGCTCATCAGGGCTTTGGCTCTCATTGGAGGACAAGGGCCAGTACTTCATGATCTGGGTCATCATCATCTCAGTCATTTGAAATAAGCTCTGCTGTGGACCACGGGTTCAAAAGACATGACAAGGATCATTTCATTTAAAGGTCTTTTAAACCATGTTCCAGCTCTTGAAGGAAACCTTAGGAGAAAATGAAAGTCTTGTGTTTTATACTGTGCATTTCTAAAAGTGAACTCACTCTTTGGACTCTTGGAGCATGCTCAATATAAGCCTGAGGACAAATTAAAATGAATGAAAGATGAATGGAAATCCCACACACACATTTCAAAATAGATAGTTCTAGAAGCAGGCAGAAATGCAGACAAGGAAAACTGAAATAACACCAATAGCTAACTGTTACATAGCACTTTGGGTTTTCAAAGAATTTATTACATATTACTTCATTTGATCCTCACAACAATGTTCACACTATTATTATCCTAATTTTACAGCTGAGCAAACTGAGACTGAGAGAGGTTAAGTGATTTTTCTAGGGTCACCAAGCTAGTAAATATCTGAGGCCGTATTCAAATAGATATTTTCCCGACTCTAGCCCCATGCTACCTAGTTGCCAAAATAATTATGATTAAGAAAACCTAATGTTTGTGATTAAAGAGTATTCAACTGTTTGTAAGGCTACAATGTAGCAGGTGAAATATAGTGCTGGAAAAAGATTCAGGAAGATGGAGATTTATGATAGAACCAAGATGGTAGTATACAAGCAGCAACCTCCAAACAACTTTAAAACTATCAAATCAAATATTGGAGTGGCACAGTCAACAAAAGGTTGGAGTGAGACACTTTCCTAGACCATCACAACTTATGATGCCGACAAGAGAGGTTTGTGACACCAAAGTGGAGGCTTGTTGAGAGCATGCACAGGGAAGCAACAATAGCAGTTTGTGAGTTATGAGCCAAGAGAGGGTAAGAGGGTTGGACATTTGGTCAGAAAAAGATTACAGGGCACCTTTTGCTGTCATTAGCTGGAGCTCTAACTCTATTGCCCATACTCAATTGTGAATCACAATTCCATGACACAGAGGTGTGTTTGTGGTTGATCAGATGGAATCAGAGGCTCTGACCACAGTTCTAAGGCAGAGAGGAGCACTAGAGTTTGAGGTTCCGGAAGAGTACAGACCCTTTCTGAGTTTAAATCAGAACACAGATCAGGAGATCAGTGACCACACTTCTTACTAGATCACACATCTTAGAATCACTGAAAATGTGAAGACCCCCAGAATTAATGATGAAAAGAGTAGCATGAAAAAGCCTGAAGTTTGGGACAGCACCTCCCCACCCCTAGTGAATAGAGCCCAATTTTAACATGAATTTCAAAATCAAGAAACAGACAGAAAAGAAAGAGCAAAGCGCAAAAAGAGAACTGGATCATAAAAAGCTACTATGTGGCAGGGAAAACCAAGGAACAAATATGGAAACTGTGAAAACAACAAAAACCAAAGCCCCAAAGAAAAATGCTTGTTATATTTAAATCAAACAACAATTATTAGAAGAGTTAAAGAAAGAGATGTGTTATAAAGGAAAAACAAGGAAAATAAAATTATATTGATACAAGAAAATTATGAAAAGAGAACAACTTGGTAAAAGAGAAACAAAAAATACTGAAGAAAATAACCGATCTGTAATGAAGATAAATTAGGAGCCTTCTCTATAAGATCAGGAGTAAAAAAGGATGTCCATTATTACAATATTACTTAATATTGTTCTACAAATGCTAGCAATAGCAATAAGAGAACAAAAAGAAATTGAAAGTATCAAAATGGACAAAAAGGTAACAAACCTACTCTTTTCACAAATTATATATATATATATATATGACATGTATATAAAACATAGAGATTCAACTAAAATTAATATAAAATATTAATAATTTGAGAAAAGTAACGATATAAAATGAAGCCAGATAAATCATTAGCATTTCTATGTATCACTAGCAATAGCCTACAAGAAAAGATAGTATAAAGGAAACACATTTAAATTAACTATAATTAGAATAAAATACCTAAGAGTATATCTTCCAAAACAAATCCAGAATCTATATGACATATGAATGCAATTATATGAACATAATTATAAAACACTTTTTATACAAATAAGGTCAGATTTAAATATTGGAGAAATATTAGTTAATGAGTGGGCAGAGCCAATATAAATAAAATAACAATCATACATAGACTAATCTACAAATTCAATGCCTTTCCTAATTAGATTACCAAAACATTATTTTATTGTATAAAAAATTATATCCTTTTGGAAAAACAAAAAGTCAAGAATAACAATGAAATAATAAAGAAATTGTTAACTAAACAAGTCTATCAGTACCAAATATTGAACTATAGTATAAATTATTATTTATAATTATCAGAACTATCTGGTACTAGCTAAAAAAATAGATCAATGGGGCAGAATATACATATAATAAACAGTTACATAAGATTATAGTAACCTTGTATATGATAAAGGTAAAGATCCATGTTTTGAGAATAAGAATTTACTATTTGGTAAAAGTTTTTGGGAAAACTGGACAACAGTTTGACAGAAACTCTAACTATAGGCTGATATAATACACCATTTACCTAGATAAGATCAAAATGGATACATGACCTAGCTATAAAGGGAAATACTACAAATAACCAGGAGGATGAATCTATTACCTATCAGAAATTTTGGATAGGGGAAGAATTTGTGAATATACAAGAGATAGAAAGCATTGTGAAATGTAAAATGAATAACTTTGAATACATTAAATTCAAAGGTTTTGTATAAATAAAACTAATGTAGCCAAGATTCAAAGAAAAACAATAAGAAATGGGAAAAAATATAAACATTTTCTCATATAAAGCTGTCTGATAGCTAAAACATATAGAGAATTTTTTCAAATATATGACTGTTCACCATTCCCCAACTGATAAAAGACCAAAACATGTGAACAGTTTTTGAATAAAGAAAATCAGCTATCTATAACTATGTAAAAATTTCTCTTAATTATTATTGATTGGAGAAATGAAAATCAAAGAACTCAGATATCTCATACCTACCATCTTGGTTAAAATGATAGAAGGGCAAAATGGCAACTATTGGAGAGCATGTGGAAAAATAGGGACAGTAATATTTTGTTGTTGGAACTGTCACCTGATCCAACCATAATGGATAGCAATCTGAAATTATACTCAGAGAATTCTAATACTATGTATATTATCTTTTGACACAGTAATTATCAGTATAGGTTTATTTCCTAAGGTGATCAAAGAAAATGGAAAGCAATCATATGTTCTTGAACAAGCTGTGCCCTGTGAATTTTAGTCTAATCTTTACCACTCTTCTTATTATATTGTAACTACTAGTTTTGCTAACAAGTTAGATGGATATGCATAGGCAGTTTTTCTCTCCCTATTACACACCCATTTTTTCTATTTAAAGACATTTTGATTAGATTTTATTATTATATTATAGTTACTTTTATATATCTTCTTTTTCCTACTAGATTGTATGCTTTTTGAAAATAAAGATAGTGGAGTATTTATTCCACTCATCATCCTTCACAGTGATTGCATATATTAGGTATCTAATAAATACTGATTAAATAAATCACTGATCTGAAGCTTTAATCTAACTTCTCCAAAATGCTAAAGTAGCAATGTGGTATTGTGAAAATAACCATTGACCTCAGTTTGAATTTTAATTCCAACACTTACTTTTCCTTGGGCAAATCACTACACTGCACTGAACCTCATTTTCACCATCTGCAGTATGGGGACTTTCATATGTGCATTTTTCTATTTCACAAAACTATGAGGAAAGAAAAAATTTTAATAATGCAAGTGTGGATTAATAATGTTAGGGTTTTTACTATAGTTGACAAAATAGAAACACTTTCTAATTTTTCAGAATAATGAAACATTCAAATTTACTTGTGGAGTATTTTCAGCTTTAGTGAACATCTCAAAAAAATATACTCCATTCAAGCTATTGTCCTATAGGTCTCTTTACGTTCTCAACCAAACCTCTAGTAAAAGTCTTTTACTTTCATTTACACTCAGAAATTTATAAAAGTTATGTATGTACTCTGTTTTTATATACTGTTATAATATGTTTATATACAAAAGTTATATATCATATAGAGATATATAGATATAGATATGTCATAAAAGCATTTATAACTTTAGACCCATTACTGGTTCTGTTTCCCAAAGAGATCAGGAAAATGAAAATATATCTCTTCCAAAAAATTTATAGCAGCTCTCTTTGTTGTGGCAAAGAGTTGGAAATTTAGGGGATGCCCATTAATTGGGTAATGGCTAAACAAATTGTAATGGAACACTACTGCACTATTAGAGAAAATAAGCAGTCTAATTTTATTTAAACTTTGAAAGAACTGCATTGGATAATGAACAGTGAAATGAATAGATCCAAGAGAACACTATATACAAATGTGGATTTAATACTTGAATATTTTGTGAATGTCATCTCCAGTGAAATGGAAACATATAAGACATAATCTGTATATATGTAGCTGTTTGCCAGATGATGTCTTCTATGACATGGAGAGTCTGAGATATTTGTAAATGAAGTTCTATAAATAAAAAATATAAAAATTAAAACCACAAATTACCTTACATTCAAAATACAATACCCATTCCTATTGAAAACACTAAAAAGCATAGGAGGAAAAAAAGGATGTTTCCTCAAAGTAATAAGTAGTATTTATTTAAAACCATCTGCAGCATTGTTAAGTTAGAAGTCTTCCCAATAAGATCAGGAACAAACCAAGGATGACTTAAGGAAAGCAGTAACTAGTAGTTTTTGTTCTGAAGCCAAAACCTATGTCATGCCCTCAAATGAAATTTTAAGAAAAATTTAGTTGAGCATGAGGCACAGGAGGGGAAACTTCACCACTTATTATTTGTCCTTTATTTCAAAAAAACCAATGACAACACAAGGTGATGCCTTTATTTGTATATAAATTGAATATAAATGAAGTGTAATTGCACAAGATCATCATCTTCATTCTTCCAGAGAAATCAAAGTCCACCGGCAAGCCAAATGTCAGGATGACTGGCAACAGCACAGGGTACAGTAGATGACCTTGGTACCTTTTATGTCTGACCAAACTCTAAGCACTCAACAGAACATGCTTCAGCTACCTTCATGACCATTGAAACAATTTGTTCTCATCCACCCATTCCACTGGGTGTGAATTTCAAAACTACTCCACAACAAGTCTTCACATGCCTGGGATAGATAGCCCCCTAACTTACTGAGGTTTGAGACTCATCAGTTACCTTCTTTACTTTAACCTGTCTGAAATGAGGTAAAGGATTCCAGAAGCCCAAGTGTAGCAGCTCATATTCAATTCCAGGCCAATTACTTAGAAATGCCATAAAATTACGCTGAACAAAGGACTAGAGGGAAAAAGACTAAAAATTAAAATATCTTGTAATAAAAAATGAGAGGAACAAAGAAGAAATCATTGAAACATGAAGAATTTCTTTAGAGAAAATGACAAAAAGGAGACAACATACCAAAATTTCTGGAATATAGCCAAAGCAGTATTAGGGGAAATTTTATATTTCTAAATGCTTACATCAATAAAATAGAGAAAGAACAGATCATTGAGTTGGGAATAAAATTTTAAAAAAAGGAAAAATATTTTAAAACCCCAATTAAATACAAAATTAAATGCAAAATTAGAAACCCTGAAAATCAAAGGAAAGATTAATAAAATTGAAAACAAATGATTTCATGAATAAATAATATAAGGAGCTGGTTTTGTGGCAAAAACAATAAAATAAAACATTGATTGATTTAATAAAAAAAAGAAAGAAACCAAATTTCCAGAATTAAAATTGAAAAAGGTTAAACGACAACCACTGAAAAGGAAATAAAAGCAATTATTTAGAATTACTTTGCCCAATTATATGCCAATAAGTCTGGTATTCTAAGTGAAATAGAATATTTAAAGAAATATAAGTTGCCCAGATTAAGAGAGGAGGAAATAAAATGCCTAAACAAGCCCATTTCAAAAAAAAAAAATTTAACAAGCCATCAATGAATTAATTAAGAAAAAAACCCTAGGTCCAGATGGATTCAGAAATGAATATTATCAAGCATTAAATTCCAAATACTATATAACTATTTGGAAAAATAGATGAGAAAGGACATCTACCAAATTCCTTTTATTTCCTTAATATGGTATTGATAACTAAACCAGGAAGAATAAAAGTAGAGAAAGAATATTACAGACCAATATCCCTAATGAATATGAATACAAAATTTTAAAATAAAACACTAGCAATAAAATTACAACAACATATCACAAATGTAATGCATGATGAACAGGTGAATTTTATAACAGAAATGCAGAGATGGTTAAATATTAGGAAACCTATCAGTTTATTTGGCCATAACAATAGCAAGACTAATATAAACCATATGATTATCTCAAGAGGTGCAGAAAAAGTTTTTGACAAATAAAATAGCTGTTCATATTAAAACACTAGAGGATATTAGAATAAATAGAACATTTCTCAAAATAGTAAATAGTCATCTATTTAAAGCAATCATCTAACATTATCTGTAATAGGTATAAGCTAGAAGCCTTCCTAATATGATTAGGAATAAAGCAAAGATGCTTGTTTTTACCACTGCTATTCAACAATGTATTAGAAATTCTGGCTGCAGCAATGAGAGGAAGAAAAAAATTGAAGGAATTATAATAGGCAATGATGAAATAAAGCTGTCCTTCTTTGCAGATAATATAATGGTATATGTATAGAATCCTAAAATCAACCAAAAAACTAATGGAAACAATGAACAACTTTGTAATGAAGATGCAGGATATAAAATAAACCCACAAAAATCATTATTTTTCAATAACAACAATAAAGTATAGCAGCAAAAGATAGAAGGAATCTCATTTAAAATAACTGTAGGTAATATAAAATACTTGAGAGACTACTTGTCAAGACACCTACCTACCTACCTAGACAAGTCTACCTACAAGACAAACCCAGGAAATATATGACCACAACCACAAAACACTTTTCACACAAATAAAGTCAAGTATAAAGAATTGGGAAAACATCATTTGCTTGAACCTGCTTGATTGCTTGAACCAATATAATAAAAATGACAATTCAACATAGGTTAATTTACTTATTCAGTGCAATATCAATCAAACCACACAAAAAGAATTTCATAGAAATATTTGTAACAAAATTCATCTGGAAGAACAAAATACTTTGAATATCAAATGAATTTGAAGAAAATAAGAGGGTAGCTTAGCTCCTCTGCTCTCAAAATGCATAAGCATAAACAATCGGGGAGAGACTAAGAAATAGAGTGGTGGACCAATAGACTAGATAAGGCACTCAATATGCAATGAGAAATAACCATAGTCACCTACTGTTTGACAAGTCCAAAGATCCCAGCTTTGGGAGGAAGAATTTACTATTGGAAAAAGCTGCCAGGGGGAAAAATGGCAGAAATTAGACATAGACCAATACCTCATGCCATTTACAAAAGTAAAATCAAAATGGATTCATGACTTAGAAATAAAGAGTAATCCTATAAACAAATTAGAGAGCACATTGGAGTGATGGAAATATACTTACTAGTTTCCTTGGTTTCCTTTAACTTATGAGCTGAATAAGAAAAATAAATCAATTAAATTGTATTCCTGACATAATGCAGTTTCTGAGATTATTGTTGTTGCAATTTTTGAACCCTTATGGGCAGGGTACATCTGGCTATTTGAAGCAAGACCACTTCTTCTGCCACTGAGTACAATTACTCATATGGCTTCTGAGACTATATAGCCTTGTCATATATACCTCTTTGGTCTATTACTTAGGAGATGTATGGGTTTCCATAAAATTTCTTTGTCAGAGTTTTCTCAGTAAAAAATAAAAAAATAAAATGAAGTTTTAAAAATTCCTTGTGTTTTTGACAGGTTAAGTCTGGGTTAGAGACATAAAACTGTTTTGAGGCAGTATTATTTCTGGATATGGGTCGAAAACACCTAGTGGTTGTTTTAAAATCACCCACTCAAGGAGATTGGAAGCACAAATTCTTTAGACCTGTCTATGACTGTGCTTTAACATGACCTTGAATTCTGAAACTACCTAAGAAATAACAATGAGAAATGTATTCTGACAGTCGTTTAGACATGATTCCCCTCAGCATAGTCTGACCAAGGGAATTTATGTCAAAAAAAAAAGAAGAAATTCAATAGATTTTCTTGGATTCTAAGTTTGTTACAGGTCAAAAACAAAGTACTTTTTTTCATGATGAAATTGTGAGAATGTATCATTTTTTAAAATGAATATAAGAAAAACAGTAATCTTGTAGATATGAGATACATCAGACTTCATTTTGACAAGACAATGTGATATAGTAGCAAGAACAATAACCTTAGAGGCAGAGGACCTGTGTTCAAGTCTTGCTTCACATGATTACATGTGCATCCATGAAAAATAAACTTAACTTCTTTAGATCTCAGTTTCACTACCTGTATAATGAGGGGATAGATTAGGAAGCCTATGAGGTCCTTCTAACTCTAGAGTTATAACCAACATATATTCACTCAAGGTAATTCTGATCTATGTCCTTGTCTTTATGGAAAAGTCTCAGGAAGACAAATAACTAGCTAACTCTGAATTTTGAAGTCATTAAATTTAGAATGATTTCATTTCAGAGTATAATAAGATTACTGACTTTTTGAAAGTTAGGAGAACTGGCTTTTTATTTCATATTTTTCCCTAAGTAGTTATGTGATTCTGAAAATGCTTATCTCACTCCACTAGTTTTCAGTTACACTATCTGGTAAATGGGCACACTGAACTGAAATGGCCACATATGCCTTTCAAAGCTTTAGGATCCTTTATTAGGAAATTCAGGTCTGATTCATTTTATACCTCAGTGAAAGATTTTTCTCATTTCTATAAGAACTCAGTTCTATCCTAACTTTCATTTTTAGTGGATTTGCATGCATCAGCCCCCTTAAAAATCCATATCAGCCTTCTAAAGAATTATGGTTATTAGAATGCTAAACAGATTGATTTCTCTTTACAAGTACCTAAGTTTCGATGTAATAGTAAGATGATTTTGAAGGGAGTTTTTAGATTGTATCTCAAACTAAGAATATATGAAGGTTAGTTTATTAAGGAAAGTAAGTATAGGAGTGGGTCTCTTTGGGAGAGGAGTTAGTTTTGGTGTTGTTGAGATATATGGATAGAAACAAGTAGAAGAATTTCTTTTGAGTTAATGGGCAATCAATATTTTCCACTAAAGAAACATTCCAGTTCCCCTTAATGCATTTCATTTGAGACACTAAACTTGGCAGCCTAGCTTGTTTACTCATGAGTTATTCTAACAGGAATGCTAAGTCCTCAGGATGGATATACACACTAGATAGAGTGTCATCAAACTGGGAATTAACCTGGAACATGAAGTCCTATAGCTATTAGTAATTTCTATTACTCAGGAGATGTATATGTTCCCATAAAACTTCCTTAGAAATACTAATTAAATATTAATGAAATACTAATTAAGCATTAATTGAGTCACACTGTTATCTTGGTGCTACACATTTAAAGTGTAGTCTGTTTTTTAAATGTTTTCCTTTTTAAACTAAGATTACTAGCCCTTGGTTTTAGAAATGTTGATATAAAAGGCTATATTAAAAATCATGTTTCCAAATTTTGAAATAAATTCACCTGTCAAAATCTATTACCATTTCTAATCCCAGCTTGCAGACCACATTTGAACCTCATTGTTAATGTATCATTTGATCTGTGCTCTAAGTATTCCACTTTTAGGTGAAAACTACTTTGAAGAAGGTACCCATAATATCATTATTGTCTACATTTAGACTTGCATTAATTCATTTGTACATGTTCCCAGTATTAATTAATTTATTACACTATTATTTGTGAAAAATACATTTACTATTTCTTCTTTTATATACTTATGTACATAAATGTGGCTTAAATATACACACAGGTTGTCTACAGATATAGACACAGCTCATAAAGAGATAAAATAACTACCACTAGATACTTTCCCACATATCTTAGGATATCTTCCTTTGAATTTTCTGTCTTTATCTTTCAATATGAAAACTAAGGATATCATCTTTGCTTATGAACAGGCCTTCTTCAACTTCCCCATTTTTGTCACTATTACCACTATTCTTTTCATCACCTAAAGTCAAAGTATCTCAGTTACCTCTGATTTACCTAACTCAAAGAGAATTGTAAGATAATTTAGATATCTGGACTGTAGAGAAATTAATAGAAAATGAACTTTACATAATGCTTTAAGACATGCAACATGTTTTAAATACATTATTTCATTTGATAGTCACAGCAATTCTGTGAAATAGGTTCTACAGGTATTAATATCCAAATTTTATAGATAAGGAATATGAAGTTCAAGATGTTAAATGATTTTCTCACCCTCATCCATCTGCTAAACATCATAGGTAGGATTCAAATTTTGCCTTTTAAGAACAGCATACTTTCCACTATACCACCTTGTCCCTACTTCTAATTATGTAGGTATAGCTCCTATTTATAGGAGCTATACCTACATAATTATAGGGAGGAACTTTATATCTACTTTGATTTAATACTATTACATAGATTTACATCATCAATTCCAAGGACCAATATAAGTTTTAATTTTGCTTCAGTTTTATAATCTGTGAATTTTGGGTTCCTAATAGCATTACCTCAGGATTCTAGCACTTCATAAGGGGATCTCTTGAGCAATAATGAAACAATTCTTATTTTTCACCCCCTTATTCTTCATCATCAAATCCATTCATTATTGTATTGTCTCATCTTACCAAATCTCTGTGATACCTTTGAGATGGTATTTTCCTCCATCTAGGCTTTATTGTCCTTGACCAGTTACCAATTGAACATCAAAGCCTATTTGCAATATCTTTAAGATTCATTTCTTTTCTTCTGCTACCATAATCCCAATTCTTACTTCTTTATTTTCATTCAGCATCATAAAAAGTAGACTAATGAGTGATTAGGCAGTTCAATCATTTGCAATCTTTTTGCTAAGCCTTTCAAGAACAATAAATTGACTCCTAAATGCCAAAGGAGACAGACTATTGGTACTATGACATATAGTCATATTGAGTGAATGTTCACTAAAAGAGCAATGATATTGAGGTAAAGTTATGAGGTACAAAGGACATATGGGTCAAAGATATATCACAAAGAAGCAGTTTCCTTTAAAACAGACTTTTGATTTTTTCCTAACCACTGGATTTCATGTCATTTAAGAAAAAAGATAGGTAGTTCATCATAGCAATGCTATAGGAGAGTTAATAGCAAGAAAGACAAAGGTATAACACCATATGCAATAAGTGTGAGGTTCAGGTAGAATCCATTTTGCTCTATATAGATTACAAAATAAGTTTGCATTTCTTTCATAGCCAAGTAACTACTATCTCCACTCAAAATGCAGTCTGGTTTCCTAGAAGAGAACACAAAGGGGCTCTTGGACCATTTCTTTATTCAATTAATTAATCAATCAATAGATAGTTTCTTTCCAAGCTAATAGTGGGAATGAAATATTCTTTAACCAAAAGATAGAAAGACTTCAAAATCAAATTGGAAAGAGGGGTACAAAGAAGAGGATAAGAAGAATCACTGAATGCATGGAGCAAATAAAAAGATCATAAATTTAGAGGAGAAAAGACTTTTGAGGTCATCTAGTCTAGCATTCCCCTGGCCCATTTTGCAGATGATGAAAATGATTCTCCAGATAGGTAAATTGATTTGCCCAAGGACACACAGGTAATGAACTTCTTGATAAGGAGAAAGCTTAACCCTCCAAGGAGCAAATACTTGCATGTCCTTCAAGGAATGACAATACAGATTTCACAGTGTTTATCAGAAGATTGAGCATACCAAAGGATTCAAGAAAGGAGAGACAAGTAGTGCTGGTTGGACAATCACGAGTGAGGAGTATTAAGGTACTTCCTGTTTGTTTTCCTTATGATAATAATTGATAAATATTCTATTATGAAGTAATATATCCTGATGTTAAAGAGAACCTTTAAATAATGTTCAAAGCAGATGATTACTGCCCATTTCCAGTGATTCACATGTGCACTACTAATGGGGGGAAAACCTCAAAAACATTGGTAAATATTATAAAATTGTATGCAAGAAATAATAGACATGAATTTTTTTTTTCACTGCTGCTGATTGAAGAAGATACAAGCTTCAGAAGGGAAAGGGATGTTTTAGAAGTGAATAGATAATTCAAATGGTTTCTAGAATAAGACCTAGATTTTTAAAATACAGGTTAAATATAGATTAAATATAGAATTAGCAAAATACTGTCCAGATATGAACTCCATTGAAATAAGTAAAATGTTTTTCCTAGACTCTCACAAATTTAATCAAATGGACTTGAAACTTCAAAGAAAGGAGAAAAACTGCCCACATATAGAGCTGTGTATGGCACATTACATTAGGCTATAAACCTGGGGAATGGTAACACAAATATTTACTAAAGGCTCAGTCAAGAAGGTTATTATATTTATTCATTGAAGAGATTAAAATTTAACTAAATGTTTATCTCTTTTAAAAATAATTTAACTTTAAAACAAGAAGATTTTTTTTCCCTTTTGGGAGCATTTGGTGTGCCTTGACACATCTGACATACCCTGAATACAAGTCTATAGTTTCATATATCAAATAAACTACATATCAAGTTAAATGTAGGAACTACAAAACAATAGAGCTACCTAAAGATACATGAGAAACAAAATACAAAAAAAAAATAGTAAAAATCTCCTAAACTAAGGTGATTCTATATGAATTAACCAAGAATGAACAAGGAAGGTAATGTCAAAAATAAAGCCTGTCAAAAAGATGACAAAAAGTGCCAGACAGTATTTTGAATAGACCAAAGATTCCTAACTTTTTTAGTGCCATAGCCACCTTTGACTAGCTAATGAAGGATGTGGTCCCTTCAAAATAATGTTCTTAAATTCATAAAACAAAGTATATATCATTAAAGAAGAAAGAAGTTATAATGAAAAAGTTATATCTCTGAATCTTTCTATATATGTCTATATCAATTCACAGAGCTCAGGATAATAATCCATTACCCAGATAGATTTGGATTCCTTTGAAAATCTAAACTCAAATAGTATATTAATGATCCAAGATAAACTTGAAATTATAAAGATGATATTAGAAATTAAGTCTTGTTATATTAGTTTAAAGATAAGAAGTAGAGAAGCTGGTTTGAGAAAGAATTAGAGTTTCAAACAGAGCAGTTGGCAGATGTAGAGACTCTCTATGAGAGCTTGGGGAGCTAACATCTTTCTCTCTCTCACTGTCTGAGGTAGAAGGAAAGGAGAGAAAGAACTGAGGGAGCTAACTGTTTTCTTTTTCTAACTTCGGAAACACTATTGATTATCTATTGCTATTTTTATAGATTGTTTATATCTGAGAAGACCAAAGAAAGAGCTGGTCTTTGTTTGGACTCTGAGTCTGCTAAGGCTCAGAGTCCTAACTTGGTTCTTGTTGAGACTCAGCCAGCTAGTCATTGTTATTTTAATAATTTGGAGATGAACTTAATAATTATGAGGATAATAGTGTTAATTTATTCAGAATAGTAACAATTTGGGTTAGATCAGGAAGGATCAATGTAGCCTATGGAAACAGGAGAAGAGGTTCCTTGTGGAAATAGGGAGTTTTATTTGGGTTGAGTTAAAATCCCTTAGAGATAGAAATCCTTTTTATACTTATATTTCAATAAGTATTTTATTTTTTATAACAAGAGTCTCTTAAGCGTCTTTTTGCCTGGCCCTGAAGAGTTCACTTATGAGTTATATCACTTCACTGATATAAACTGAAGATACTTTGTGAGCACAGCAAGCAGAGTATCAAAATCAGTTTATAAATAATAATCCATTGCCTATTATTTTTACAGTTCTCATTTTTATTTTTACAGAACAATATCTTCAAAAATACTCTGGGGAGCTGTGCTGGTCCCTAGGTTATTCATATCATCTTTATCAGTGACAGATAATGGGATGAAATGCTTATCAAATTTGTAGATGACACAAAGCTAGAAGAGATAGTTAATACAATTGATTACAGAATCAGGATTCAAAAAATGTAGAAGAGAACATTTGGGGTAAATCTAATAATGTAAAAGTAGTAGGCATAAATGTAGTCTTTTGAATAGGTTCGAAATATCAATTTCAATAGTACAAAATAGGGTAGATATAATTAGGCAATGGTTCATTTGGCAAAGATGTGGTGGAGTAGAGGGCAGGAGATTGAGCTCAATGGACTATATAATCTCTGTATGGGTCAGTACTGTGATATGATAGCCAAAGGGGGTGGGGGGAATGTGACATTAGAAGAGACAAAACATACAAAAGTTATTATTGCTTTACTTTTTCCACTTTCATTCCTGGAGATTGAGTTCTAGATACCTCATCTTGAGATGGACATGAAAGAAGCAAGAGAGGTACCAGAGGAGGACAAATCATGATGAGTAAAGGTCCTACTGACTGTGAAGATTA
This sequence comes from Monodelphis domestica, assembly GCF_027887165.1. Taxonomy (NCBI): domain Eukaryota; kingdom Metazoa; phylum Chordata; class Mammalia; order Didelphimorphia; family Didelphidae; genus Monodelphis; species Monodelphis domestica. Next base: position 390,778,698 of record NC_077228.1, read on the forward strand.
TTTGAAAAAACTGGGGTCATGTAAAATAAAAATGTGGAGGACATGATACCTAACTGAATGATTTGGAAGGGTTCACATGTCAAGAAAGTATTTTAATTTTTCTGATTACACTGAAGGATAGAATTTGAAATAATAGGTCAAATGTGCAAGGAAGCAAATTTTAGATTTTGGTAGGAAAAAATCTTCTGTTGCCATTACCCAAAAGTGGAAGAGATGCCTAGATTATAGGAGACTACTCCATATTGAAAGTCTAAAATCAAGATCACCCTTCCTCAAGTATACTGTAGAGAATGAATTATTGTTCATGTATGGTTGGCCTGGGTGTCTTCAGAGATTCTTTCTGAATCTGGGATTTTCGGATTCTTTGATTTTACTTTTGATGTTGATAATTTCCTCCAGCAAATCCTGTTCCTACTTGAAACACTTGTCCTTTGTGAATAAACTTTCTGATAACAGCTTTTAATTATTATCATTATATTTGGCCATCTCTTTACAAAATTTGTGATTATAAAAAATCATTTTGAAATAAGAGTTTTCTTTTATTCTCTTCCAGGGGAGGCAATGATATTCAAACAACTAGAAACACAAAATCAGGGTGCTTTTACCTCACAGTTACATCCAGTTCATATGTATTTGCTCAAGGTGAATCTCATTTATTTTTATTTTACACTTTAGGAAGGTGGATTCTCATATTTTTGTGACAAAAAAACAGAATTGTATGAGTTAGGAAGTTTTGTAAGTAACTATATACTAAACAAGAAAAGGATTGGGTCTGGATATTTGATTTCATTCATATAGGGAATTTCTTCAATATATAACAAGAGTCGCATGCTATAACCAGGTAGGTTTTATATCAGGAATGCAACAAAGGCTCAATATCAGGAAAACTCAGCATAATTGAACATATTCATTAAAAAACCAGAAACCACATGATTATTTAAATAGATGCAGAAAAAACTTTTGACAAACATAAAACCCATTCCTATTAAAAACACCAGAGAATGCTATAATAAAGAGAACATTGTTGAAAATGATAAATAGCATCTATCTGAAAGCATCAGCAAGCATTATCTGTAATGGAGATAAGCTGGAAATCTTCCCAATAAGATCCATGAAGAAAGGATCTCTATTATCACCACTTATATTGAATACTGTTCAAGAAATGTTAGCTATGGCAATAAGAGAAGAAGAAATTGAAGGAATTAGAAAAGGCAATAAGGAAAATAATATGATGATATACTTAGAGAATTCTAGTGAATTAACTAGAAAACTTATCAAAATAATTAATCACTTTAGCAAAATTGCAGGAATATAAAATAAGCCCATATAAATCATCAACATTAATCTATGCCACCAATAAAGTTCTGCAGCAAGAGACAGAAAGAGAAATCTTGTATAAAGTAACTGTATACAATAAAAATTACCTGGGAGTCTACTGCCAAGACAAACACAGGAAATGTATGACTACAACTATAAAACATGTTTCACACAAACAAAGCTATATCTAAACAATCAGGAAAACATTAATTACTTCTATTTAAATTAATTTATCTATTCAATGCCATATCAATCAAACTAGCCAAAAAAGTATTTCATAGAAATAGAAAAAACAATAATACAATTAATCTAGAAGAACAAAAAAACAAGAATAACAAGGAAATTGATGTTAAAAATTAATGAAGGCAACTCTACTATATCAGATCTCAAATTGTATTATAAAGTGGCAACCATCCAAACAATCTAATACTCACTAAAAATAGGTTGTTAGATCAATGAAATAGATTTGGCATTAAACACATAGTACTAAATGACCATAATAAACTGTTTGACAAACCCTAAGATCCAAGATTTTGGAAGAAAAACTCACTATTCAACAAAAACTACTGGGAAAACTGGAAAGCAATATGGCAGAAACTAGCCATAGACCCAATAAAGGGTGATATAAAAAAAAAGAAAAAATAAAGAATAAAGAGTGATTCAATGAGGAACTTCTACCCATGTAAGTTACTGATTTCTCTGCAATTTTTGGTCTTATTAATTTGTCTGGACATTGAGAGATAAGAGACTTGGTCAGGGCTATGCAAACTGCATGTGCCAGTGTCAGGATTTGAACCTAGATCTTCCTAAATTAAGGCCAATTTCCTATTCATTCCTACTTGCCTTAAAAGAGGAAATAGGGGAAGAAAATAAGGGAACTGAAGCTTTTTCTAAACCTGAACATAAAGCAAAATGGACCAGAAGTATGGCAAACTCAGAGTAAATGGCTTGAAACAAAATTATTTTCTTCACTCTGGTCCAATCCTGAAACAGCTGAGTTTTCTCTAGAGGCTGCTTGCTTTGCCTTTGAATTGGAGGCATTGCTGATGAAAATTTGAATAACCTCTTTCATTGTGAGGGTTTTTTTTTTAATTTAACTCTAGTTCTCTACAAATAAAACTGTCTATCTCTAATTTTGTCTGGTGATTGAAGAGAGGTTTTTTTCATACAGAAATAGCAAATGCACACTTTAGAAATTATCATATCTAGTCTGTTGTTGTTTCAAATTTAAGCTTGAGAGAGGAAAGCTTTAAACTGATCATTTTAAATGGAGGGAGAGGAGGTTGCAGGTGAGATACCCCCACATAGATTAAAACTATAATAAAGTAAAAATAAAAGGGACATTTCTTTTAGAACTCATAATTATGGCAAAATATGTGTCACTTAAATCTGAGAAGTTGAAAATTCTTTATGAAAAAATCATTGGAGGGGAAAATACCTCTAAAGGATGCCCTGGGAGAGATCATGGTGGTGGGAAAGGGAAAAAAGTTTGGCAGGAATTCTGTGATCATGTGTCCATGTGTATATAGCTACAACACAGAGTTCTTAGGTGGAAAAACAAGCAAAGCAAGAAAACAATGGCCCCCAAAGCAAGAAAGGAGTATATGAATCCTTTAGCTGTTGCTTATGTTTTAGTCCAAACTAACTCATTCTCTGACTAATCATCCTGGCAGAGTTCTTCTGGTTTATTATAGCAAAACTTGTCTCAGATAACAGGGTGGTTGATTACAATGACTGTAAATCCAGGCACCCTGCTGTTTCCTGATCCCCTGCTGGGCTGTCTCCAGTGGGAGTTGGTCTTTGGTGTCTGCAGGAGTTTGTGGGGGAACATGCTTAATCGGGTGTCAGCTTCCTCTGGTACAGATGCTTTGCCTTTCCATTTGCATTAGGTGGGAGAATTCATGCAGGTGGATTTGAAAAGGCAATGCTCCTAGGCAGAGGAAAGGGATTTGATTTGCAGTTAATGAATGATGAATTTGCAGGGTGATAATGCATCATTAAGTTCCTGCTAAGAGGGGAAGCTTCAGTAGAACATCACTCTACTCAGCTTGCCAGCCAAAGTTGCCTTTAATTGAGAATCTCATTTAAAGGGAGCTTCACACCAGGTCAGAATACACATTGCCTAAGCAGCATGTATAGAAACAATTAGCCTGAGTACTTTGGACTTAATGGACTTTTGCCTCCTATAGGATTGGAGCCTACATTTCAACTCCAAAGCCAGGTAGGCATTTATCCTGTTATTTCATTTTTTTTTTCATCCTTAAGGCAGGAACAGCCCTAATCTATTTGCAAGACTGTGCAGGTAAAGGGCAAACTTATAATGTTGGTAAATACCAACACCCTGAGAAATGAGCCCAAGCATAGGTCATAAGGAACCTAGAACACTAGAAAACACAATTTCTGGGCTTCTACATTAATCTGTACAGATTAGTAGAAATGGTTCTTCTGAGATATTTAGTAGCAACTAGTTTCCCCATCAATAAATGCTTTAATATTTTTTTACAAATGAAAAGCACTATGTGGAAGAAGAAATAGTCTTAGAGTAAAAAAAAGAAGACATTCAGATCTGTCTATCACTGATAACTAACACTGGGCAGATCCCTTAAGTTCTCTACATTTTAGTTTCCTTCTCTGTAAAATGGCAATAATAATAATTTACCTTCAGATAGTGCTCTTTAAAGTTTTTTGAAGCACTTTAATACATCATCTCATTCGTTACTTACAGTAACACATGAGGTACACACTACAAGCAAAGTCACATGTCTTTGAAAGAGACAACCAAAACCAGGTCCCTTCTAATTCAAAGTCCAGCCTTTGTTTCTGTATTCCAGTGGTATCAGTTTCATATAAAAATGGGGACCACTGAACAATATGCAAGAATCATTACCCATATATTAGCTAAGTTTTAAAATGTAATAGTTTCTATTTTTAAATATACTTTATTTTTTAGTATTTCTAAATATATTTTAATCTGATTTGGATAATACAGGGGAGCATTTTGACACTTCTGCTCTCTATCATACTGCCTAACTATATTCTGAAGACCAGGGTATATCTTCCATTTCCATTCTCATCTTCCAAATAAAAGAAGCTTAAAAACATTGTAAATTGTTGAATTTCCTATAACTAGTTGGTATCTATAACAAGAATCTACTCTAACCAAAAGCATAACCCCATAATCTACATATGCCATTACCTATTTTTCAAAATATTTAGAACTTAAATCTCTTATAATTAGAGAAATGCAAATCAAAATAACTATGAGGTATCACCTCACACCTAGCAGATTGGCTAGCATGATAGCAAAGGAAAGTAATAAATGTTGGAGGAGATGATGTGGCAGAATTGGGACACTAATGCGTTGCTGATAGAGTTGTGAATTGATCCAACCATTCTGAAGGACAATGTGAAACTATGCCCAAAGGGTGATAAAAGATCCTTTGATCCATCCATAGCACTGCTGGGTTTATACCCCAAAGAGATAATAAGGAAAAAGTCTTGTACAAAAATATTTATAGCCACACTCTTTGTGGTAGCAAAAAATTAGAAAATGAGAGGATGTCCTTCAATTAGGGAATGGGTGAATAAATTGTGGTGTCTGTTGGTAATGGAATACTATTGTGCTAAAAGGAATAAAGAACTGGAGGAATTCCATGTGAACTGGAACGACCTCCAGGAATTGATGAAGAGTGAAAGGAGAAGAACCAGGAGACCGATTTACATAGAGCTGGATACACTGTGGTAGAATCAAATGTAATGGACTTCTCTACCAGCAGCAATGCATAAATCCAGGACAATTCTGAGGGATTTATGAGAAAGAACACTATCCACATTCAGAAGAAAAACTGTGGGAATAGAAACACAGAAGGAAAAACAACTGCTTGATCACATGGATTGATGGGGATATGATTGGGAATATAGACTCTAAATGATCACCCTAGTGTAAATATTAATAATATGAAAAGAGGTCTTGATCAATGACACATGTAAAACCCAGAAGAATTGCACATCAGCTATGGGACAGGAATGAAAGAACATGAATCATGTAACCATGGAAAAATATTCTAAATTAATTAATTAAATAAAATTTTCAAAAAAAAATATTGAGAACTCAAGTTCCTCTAATAGAAATCCTTGCCATGCATTGTAAACTTTATGTTTGTCTTATGTCTCCAGTATTTAAAACAGTACCTTGACCATATTAGGAACTTAAACATAATAAATGTTAATTTAATTAAATTGAATTGCTGACAATTCACCTAAAAATTATCATTAAGGCCATGTTTTTCTTTGGTTGAGTTTCTCCAAAATGTTTTTGTTTTGGTTTGGTTTTCCTCTGATCCGTTCTCCATGGATCCTCTTTTAATATTCAGGACCTGATCACCTTTACTTATTTTCTGCCCAGCAATCTTATCAGAACATTCTTTTACAGTACCATAAGGTGACTAGGAGTAGGAATGGAATTGGGCAAATCAGGCAAATAATCTGATTACCTGAATAATGTAAAAATTATCTGATGAACACCATTGGTTTCTCTTTCTAACAAATGATATATTCCTGACTAAATTATTTTAAAACACTTTGGAAAAGGTAGAGAATAGAACACTGTTTTTGGAGTAAGAGAAACTAGGTTCAAATATTACCTTTATCATTTACTATATGAATGGTTTTGGCAAGGCATTTAACTTCTCTCTCTGCCTCAGTATCTTCAGTTATACAATGAGAAGGACAAACTACCATAGATTTCTAAGGTCCCTTCCAGATCTAGATCTATGCTACTATGAAAATCATGGAGGCTGAGATGGAATGACTCTCAGAGGTCTTTAGCCCAACCCATGTCCAAAGCTTGGACATTTTTATCCATATATTTTTAAACCAATCATATTAATGTACTATTCCCTGCCTCCCATTTGACATGTTTGTCTCCTCTGGATAGGTTTCTCAGCTTCTACAAAGAATGTCAGGCTTTGTTGTCAGGGAAAGCAATAACTTAAAGCAGGTAAGATTTTGCTCTTCTACTGCTCTAGGGAGCTGTCCATCTGCCTACTCCTACGATTGGCTGTGCCTGAAAAGCTCTATTTCAGAATGTAGAAGAGAAAATCTCAGCCACCAAAACTAAACTGAATCAAAATCTGGGTCTCTATAGCAATGTCCTTGTCAACTATTCAGCATATTTCACACATGTCAAGTATCATAAGATGAAAAAATTAACTTCATATCTGAATCCATAAACCTTTTTCATGACATATTAAATATTGATACCTTTATTCAAGAAAACAATGCATGACCTTTGTGATTTGAGGGAAAGTGTTCCTTTCCCACAAAGACTCCATCTTCTGATTCCTTACATTTTCACTGATTCCCCCCCATACCCCGAAGGCTATCCCTCTTTAACTCTTCCTTCTGATTTCTGTGGTTTCCTTCAAGATCCAAATCTAATTCCATTTTCCCTAAGAAGTCTTTCCCATTCTTCTTCTACCCCCTACCCCACAGTAGTTTTTCTTTGAGATTATCTCCAATTTATATTGTATATACCTTGCTTGTACATAGTTGTACATATTGTCTCCCTCAAGAGAATATGAATTACTCCAGGGCAGAAATTGTTTTTTTTTTCCTTTTTTCCCCCTTCCTCGGCCCTTTTGGTGGTGCCACAAACATATTACTTGCTTGCTAACTGAGTAACTGAATCTGTGATTTCTTTGGTCTGAGGAATTCCTAGCATGGAAACTACCTTCACTTAATGTAGAGTAGCAGCTCTGCATTGGGATACTTAGGGGTTAAAGGTACTTGCTAGAGGCAAAGCATAAACCCAAGTCTTCCTGATTCCAAGTTCAGCAATCTATTCAAATCTCTTCCTTCAATGGTCCCAACCTAATTCTACATTGGCAGAGCCTGTGATAAGACACCAACAAGCCAATGTGGAAACCCTTCTCACGTGTTCCAAGACTACTTTTTCTTAATATTAACAAGAGGATCTCTTCTTCCCAATGTTTATGTTTCCATCTTCCCTTTAGCTGAACTCTCATATATGTGTATCTCCCTCAATTAGAATTTGAATTTCTTAAAAGCAGAGATTTTGGGGCCATCTGGGTGGCTCAGCAGATTGAGAGTCAGGTTAAGAGACCATAGGTCCTGGGTTCAAATATGACCTCAGGCACTTCCTAGACCCTAGGCAAGTCACTTAACTCCCACTGGCTAGCCCCTACTACCCTTCTGTCTTGAAACCAATACATAGTATTGATTCTAAGATGAAAGGTAAGGGTTTTAAAAAATAAATATAAAAAAATAAAATCAGAGACTTTATCAATTCTGTAATAATATTCTTTCATCTCTCCCATGTATTATAAACCAATGTCAGAGGCATTTTAAATCCACAGCTCTCATCATTCCACTTCCCAGCTCAAAAACTTCCCTACCTTGGAAAGAATCACCTCAAGACATTATACACTTTAGTGTGACATATGACCTTGTCCCAATATCTTTTTCCTGTCTTATTCTCTCACTGCTCCCCTTCACTCAGGCCACATTCTAGAGAGACTGGAAGACTTCCCATTCCCAAAACTTAGGCACTTACTTCTTGGATTCTGTCCTATTTACTTTTGCCTAAAATGCCCTCTTTCTTGTCACCATCTGTTAAAGCTTTGCTCACCTTTCAAGACCCAGCCCAAATGTTTTCTCTCACTTAGTCATCCACCACAAAACTGAGGTCTACCTACACATCTTATTATTGACCCTACCACCTAGGCATACCCCCACCTTCTGCCTTTTACTTCTTTATGTGGGAATATTAATAAAATCATTACTATAATTTTTATTATGAAGGCTATGACTATTGTCTCTGCCCTATGTCTCCACTCACAATCCATGTGAATCTCAGACCAAAACTTTTACCCTAGATAATAATATGCTATATGTTCAACTTCCCTATCAAAATTTAAGCTTCTTAATTCAAGGACTGCTTCATTTTTACATTTGTATCTTTAGTGCCAAGCATAGCATTTGACTGTTTAAAAAATGTTTAAAAATACTTTTTCATTAATTTATGAATTTATTCTTTCATTTATGTACATAGCCATCCATCCATTCATTCCATTAAATTTTCCTAGAACTTTATAGTTATAAGTCATCTTTCCTACTTCTGTGCTCCCATAACTCTTAATTACACTCCAACTGTAGTAGTTGTTACATTCCATTCTTAAGGATAGTCATATGTGAGAGTCTTTTTTCTCTACTAGAATACAAACTCCCAGAAAATCAAGTAGAAAAGAGACAGAACTGGATTTAGAGACTCAAGACCTTAATTCAGAGCTTGACTTTTCTATCCACCATGTTTGTGTTTGCCAGTGCATGTGCATGCATGTGCATTTGTGTGTGTGTGTGTGTGTGTGTGTGTATGTAAAACTTCAAGGAACTTATAATTTCCTTAAGTCTCAGTTATCTCAACTATGAAATGAATGATCCATAAAACTTTTTTTTCCATTTTAAATCATATGATCCTATGTTTTATTTATCTTTCTATCTGGATCTGTGATTTAAGGTGCTTTCCTGCTTTTATGAGTACCCAGTAAATGTGACTTAATTTGAATTGACTGAGTCAATTAATTTGACTGAAAGAAAACTGTGCTAGGTATGGTTCTTGGGTACATTTTCCCCAGAACAAAGAAGATGAATTTGCCCCAGAGAGGAGCAATCATTGAGGTGTAAAGTGATTTAAATGACATCAGGAAGGGCAAGGAATGGTTTTGTTCAGCTTGGAAAATATAAGAATTTCTCTTTGAACTAGAAAGAGAATTAGACCACTCAATCAAATGTGGGAGCTTGACAGCTCTTCATTTTGCACCATACAGGTATACTATTGACATCCAAAGGTACGCATCCATAAGAGAAGTTGAGGTTCTGTTAATATTACTTATAATGTTCTCCAGGTGATTTATTGATTTGATAAATATTATTATGCATGGTTCTTTTCTTATACAGATTGATGTACATAATCAAAAGGTCAGGCATTTTTCTTATATAAATTAACACTAAAATCAGGAGAGCAGAAGAGAGAGAAAGAAAGAAAGAAAGAAAGAAAGAAAGAAAGAAAGAAAGAAAGAAAGAAAGAAAGAAAGAAAGAAAGAAAGAAAGAAAGAAAGAAAGAAAGAAAGAAAGAAAGAAAGAAAGAAAGAAAGAAAGAAAGAAAGAAAGAAAGAAAGAAAGAAAGAAAGAAAGAAAGAAAGAAAGAAAGAAAAAGGAGGAGAGATAGAGAGACAAAGAGGAAAGAAGAGAAAAAAAAGAAAGGAGAGAGAGATGGATAAAGATACACAGAGACTGAAGAGGAGAAGAAGACAGGATCAAAGAAGGAGAAGAAAAGGAAGGATGGGAGAGGAAGAAGAAAAAAGGGAGAGAGAGAGAAATAGGAAAAGATGGAGAGAGACAGAGAAAAAGGGGACAGAGAGAGTGCAGTAAGCTACTATAGTGGTACCTTGACACACGAGTTTTAATTTATTCCATGGCCAAGCTCGTAACTAAATTTGCACATAACACAATTTACTCGTGTGTCAAATCAAATTTCTCCATTTAAATTAATAGAAACATAATTAATCCATTACAGCCAAAAAAAATCTATGTGAATATTTTTTGTTTTATATGCTTTTAAATACAAAAATGTACTTTATAAATAACCACATTTACAGATAATATGAATTTAAAGAAATAAACTTGCTTATGAAATGTTATTTACCTTCCAGGTCAGGCAAAGATGCTGGAGGAGAAGGTTTTCATTCTATGGGCTATTGCTTAACATAACTCCCTACAACCTAACAATACATTTAAATGCAAAATCGGCCTTTTACATTTCTTATGATATGTAACTTTATTGCTAAACTTAATAACTACTTTTTTACTTAATTATCATCATTTTCTTCATTAAATTTTGGCTGTTTCACCACACTTTCCTTGTTTTCACTTAGAGGCCTGTTCAACAAAAACCTTTCAGTGGAAGTTTGTTTCTTCCTCCCTTTCAGAACATTTCAATAATGTGTGAAACAAGTGTTAATATACAGCTCCAATGCAGAATCTGTTGCAATTTTATGGGTGTGTCTTTTCAATAAACTCTTTAATTTTTTCCAAAATCTTCAACATTTCCTTAATCTCACTTATACTGATTACCTCATCCACCTCAAGTTCCTCCCATGGGGGAAACTCATGATTCAAATATCTGCTCATGACTTAAAGCAAAAAAATCCTGATCATAACTGCTTATATCTCAAATTGCTTATGACTTAAGGTGCTTGTGTATCAAGGTACCACTGCAAAATAGTAAAACATACAATTATTCTCTATAGGTACAGTCCAAGACCAATGAATTTTTTTTAAATCCTCTCTATGTAGTTAATGTTCTACATTTCTTTTAGAATTGTTCTAATTTTTTAAATATAAAGAAATATAATTCTTTGTTGGGAGAGGGATAGAGAAAGCCAACTAAAGAGTGGTCACAGATTATTTAATATTCTATATTTAATTAATATTGAAGACAGATGAGAAGTCAGCTCTTATTCATCAGTACTTGTGAGTACTTGCACTGAGCTTCATGTCTTCCAAAACTTGACTTCTCTTGCATACACTCATATATTTAGTTCCAACTCATTGATCTGAACTATTCTCAGCCTGATTCAAGCAGATACTTTCATAAATAGGTATTTGAAAGTAAAGGAGTCAGGGAAGATGAGTGAAGAAGTATCATCACAGCCTGCCAAAGATTTAGAAACAAAGGCATGTTAGTGTTTCCTTGTCTATATGTTGCCCTCCTTCCCAGCACTTGTCAAAATGATTGGAAGTGGTGATATGGCATTAAAACTTAAAGAAGAACCAGACATGTGATGGATTAAAACAAAAATTAGTCAGACCTTATGATTTTCCATAGCTATCTGCAATAGCTCATCTTTGATGTGCCAACCAGCTGAATCAAGCATGGGTTTTGTTTTTTTTTTTTTTTTGCATCCTTTTCAGTAATGTTCAAATATGCCCTTGTGCTGAGCATCTCTTTTTGGAAACTCCAGACCTTTGCTTAAGCTTCACTGTAGTCTCAAGGACCCAGTGAAAAGTATCATTTCCCTCTGAATTTAATACTCAGCTGCAGAAGAATTTGTGCCTCCTCTTCATTGTAATATACCCCATTGGGTATTAATAGTATTCAGATTTATTTTCCATACTTTAGAGCTTGGCTTATAAAATATTAAAATGCTTATTAATGCTTGGGAAAGTGGCTGAGACACTAATATATATTGCAGGCAGCACACTGCTGATGTTCAGCGGCATTCTAATTAGCTACACATTCAAAGATACCCAAATTAGTTGCTGTTTTCATTGTCCTGAGAAGGAAAGAAAGAAGGTAGGGGGAAAGTCAGGCACATACTTTAGAAGGCCTGGAGAAAACCCTCCTATTTATGTGGAACTAGAGTCATATGACCAAAAAATAGATAACATGAATAATGCTAAGTGGGAATAGGCAATCCAGATTCACAGCCATTCATTCCTCTAGTAACTGGAAGGTAAAGAATTCCTAGTCCTGTCACTGGATAAAATAATAATGAAAATGATGAATCTGACTCACCCTCTATAACACAAAGTGCTTCTTTTTTCCAATAATCCCAATGAATTTGCACTATTTTCTTTCATCTTTATTACTTAAACTCCTCACAGCACAAATGGCATGCATTTGCCATTTGGGATGTGTTCTATGGCAATGGATATGAACTCTTAATCCCCAAAACTCCAATAAATCTGTGATCTAATTAATGAGATATTCCAACCAAAGACCTAAGTTGTATTCCATCTGTGCCTGTTTGTCATGTGATTCTTGTCTAGATCTTTTTGTAATTTAGTCCTTTCCCTCTCCTCCTCCATCATTCAAGCCTACACATAGCTTTGAGAGGACAGTGTTCTTGAAATAATTTTTCTTGGGTACTTGTCATATTCTCATTCCTACTCCACTCCAAGAGAATATAAGATGACTTATAGCAAAGACTATACCTTTTTTTTAACAATTTATGTCCCCAAAATCTAGCATTATACCTTACATATAATAAGTGCTTCAGAAATTTTACTAAATTGAATTATTTTTAATGGAGCCAGATTGAATTGTACTGGATTAGATTGAACCATGTGATTTTCTTTTTTGTAATATACAGTGACAATTGCTTTTTGCATCAAATCCAAATTCCTTTGAGGGCTTTCAAGGCTCCTCCCCAAAATATACCTGTGGTAGATAACTGCATTAAAATTTCTACAGAGATTTTCATCTTCATAGAAGATGGTAAGTACTCTTGGGGGCTACTTGCCCTATTTTTTAATGTAAAAAACCATTAAGATGTGTTTTTGTGTTTCAGAAATCATTACCTAGAAGATATAGCTTTAATATTTGTTTTAAGTGGCATTATGTAAGAAAATTCTAACATAAGATGTCCTGGTTATCTTTAAAGTCCTGGGCTAGAGAGAACCTCGTCAAAACAAATGGGTAGTAGATAAATAAAGTGAGTAATTCACAGAACTATTACATGGTTTTCTCCATATAAGGAGACATGCCCTCTAATAGCTGTGTACTTTCATTGGCATTAAGGGAACTTTTGTGAATATGAATTATGAGAATACAGTATTTGACAGACTACAAGAAAGTCGTATTTCCGCTGTGGAAATATTTCATGGTGTGAAATCTGCTGTGTGAACAGGACATATTTTGGATTGTTAACCTCAAAGGATTATTATTTATATGATTTACACTAATTATTTGTTTTGGGGATTAGATGGGGCAATTTTTTGCCTTTTAATCCCTGAAGTTTTTATAGAAACAAAAGGAGATACAAGTTAAAGAAATATGAAATTTCATTCTGTTTCTCATGTGTGTAGTTTCTCTACCCCACACCCCCATTCCCTGAATATTTGTTAGAGAAGCACTGCCCCCTACTGCAGACACTTGGGTTACACACTTGAGAGAGGAAAATCTTGAATCACAGGATTGAGAACTATAAAGGATCTTAAAAACCATTTAGTCAGACTCCCTCATTTTACATATGAGGAAACTGAAAATCAGAGAAATTAAGTGATTTGCCAAAGGATGCATTTATTAGGATTAAAATTAGGATGTCTGGTTAAATTCTGTCTAAACCTCATTAAAATAAAATATTTCTTTGTTATAGTCTTAATCATTCCCAAGCTTTCCTGCCCCTACTAGTTACCAAAGTGAGTTGAAAGTTTGTAGTCAGAGATTTTTTATTAAAAACATTAGGGTTGTATATTACTTCTATGATAGATAATGTTATTAAGAAGTAACAACATAGCATAGACCTTAGAATTATAAGGAGCCTTAAAGATCATCTACTCAAATCCCAACAATGTACAGGTGAAGAAACTGAGGAAGCCTGGGGACTTACTGAAGGTCATATGGAAAGTTGGTAGAAGGGGCAAGTTTTGTGATTCTCATTTCAATGATTTTTCTGTTATGTGATACACTTGTTTCCAGAAGATTCTTAAATGGAAAGAGATTGACCAATTGTTTTTGGTTCCATGAAGACACAATCTTAAAATGTTGAAAATGAATTCCCTTAGGAAAAAAGAGACAGTTAAGATTAAATAAGATTCTAGGCAAGGAGTCACTTAAAGAGACAGTGTGAAGACAGTGCCTTGTAATCTTAATATTCTTACATTCTCAATAGTGAAGAGCCTTAAAAAAAGGAAACGCATGACCTATGGGTGAGTCTAATGCAAATAACCAGAGAAGAGACTTTTGAAATATGCCCTCATAGGAGAACAGATTGTTGTAGAAAAGATGGTATTTGCAACCTTTGCTTACAAAGCAGGTAGTATATAACTTCTGCATAGTATTTAAAGCTTATAATACCAGTGATATGTTTATCATTAATACTAGGTAGCATTTATAAAATGTCTTAAAGTTTATGAACCACTCTGCAAATATTATCTCATTTCATCTCATAACATCCCTGACATATATTATTCCTACTTTACAGAGGAGAAAAATGAGGCACGGAGAGGTTAAGTAACTTGTCCAGGATCACATAGCTAATAAATGAGACCAAATTTGAACCCCAGTCTTGCTGCCTCCACTTTAGCCTCTGAATCATCTAGCTGCTATTAAATATACTTTTTATTTGGGGGAGGAAAACAAAGTTACTTCGAAGTGACCAAGGGAAAATAATATGTGGACTCAGTGTGTCTGTATGGCTGATTGGATGGACCAAAGAACCAATCAATTCATTCAAATTTTCAAACAAACAAGACTGAAAGAAAAGATTGATTTTCTTTCATCTGAAAGAACTGTCATAGAGTTAGAACTCATTAATTCAGACATGCACATTGCTAAGTCCACTGCCAACAAAGAAAAACTCACAAGAGACAACAGACTTTGTGGATTGCGTTAGCTTCATTTTGGTGAGAAAAATATTGAGTCTTGATGATAGAGGAGATAATTTCTCTTTTCTTGGCAGGTTCTCTTCAGCACTGCTTGCATTCATCACTGAGTTAAAGTGCAATTTATTGTTAGGTAGCTAACTAATACCAGAAAGTATTTAGCCAGCAATGCAGCTCTATATCCTCTCCCTTGTGTGTTCTATTCCTGCAGTTTAATCTTCTTTTATTTGGAAAAGGATATGTTATAGTAGATAGTAGATTGAGAGCCGGTCTTGGAACCAGGAAAACTTGGGTTCAAATTCTACCTCTCATACCTACTTGTTGTATGATTCTAGGCAAGGCACTTTTGCATGTTGCCTCCCCCAACTAGAAAGTGAATTCCTTTGCTCACTTGATAGCATAGAAACTAAAATCGAAAATTTACAAAGAATAAACACATTTCTGAAGTATTCTATTTTTATATAAATAAATTGAAAAGAAAAGAAAAGAATTATGTTTCAAATCTATGGATAGGGAAAGAAGGAATGATCATTTATTAAGAATCTACTATGTACCAATCACATGCTAAGCACTTTAAAATTTTATTTTATTTGATGCTAATAACATCCCCAGAAGATAAGAGCTAGTTTAATGCCCATTTTACAGTTGAGGAAGCTGAGGCACACAAAATTAAGTGACTTTCCTAGGGTAAATAGTGGAGAACAGATTTAAGCTCCAGGCTTCCTGAATTCAAGTCAAGAAGTTTATCTATTGAATCATCTAGATTCAATGTCTCTGAACATAGGAAGAGTTCATCACCAAATAAAAGATGGAGATCATAGGAGATAAAATGTAAAAATTTTATTACATAAGTTTAAATGGTTTTTCATAAAAAATGTTCAATATAGCTAAGATTAAGAGAGAAATAGTTAATTGGCATTTGGGGAATATTTGCAGCAATTTCTATGATAAAAATTTTATTTCTAAAGTATATAAGGAATTGATTCAAATTTACAAGAGCCATTTTCCATTAGGTAAATGATCACAAGATGGAAACAATTAGTATTTAAAGAAAGAAACTAAAAGTTCAAATCATGAATAATTATAGAAATAAATGTTAGAGTAATTTTGAAGTTCTAACCTTACAACCATCATATTGGCATGTTGGCAAAAACAAGAGAAAAAAAGAAAAAAAGGAAGAGTTTCAAGAAAACACACACATTGATGAATGATTGATTGGTGAATTGGTCCAGCCACTGTGGAAAGCAATTTGAAAATAGACTTCCAAAGTTATTAAACTCTGTGTGCCCTGTTGCTACTAAGCCAATATTAAAAAAAAAAACAAAGAGAAAAAGATCTTATGTACTAAAAAGTATACATAGCATCTCTTTTTGTTATAGAAAAAGCATTGTGGAAACAAGGGGATAAATGTCATTTAGGAAATTGTGGAACAAATTATGGTATTTTAATATATTGGGATACTATGTTGTGCTAAGAACTGAACAGAAGATTTCATAGAAACCTGAGAAGATCTCTATGAACTGAAAGAATAAAATGAGTAGTATCAGGAGAATTTATACTGTAATATCAGTATTGTAAAAATGAATAACTTTTTCAGACTTAAGAATTCTTATCAATGTAATGATTATTCATTTTTCTAGAAGAATTAAAGATAAAAAAATGCTGACCATTCCATGACAGAGATAATTGACTAACACACAGAATAAGAAACACAGTTTTGCATGTTGCCTACTTGACTAGTCTTATAGTGTTAAAAGATGGGCTTTTTTATCATTTCAGGGACAAAAAAGGAGAAAAGAAATAATTTGTAATTGTAAAAAATATTTTATAAACAATATATGCAAATTGAGAAGTAGCTAAAAACCAGGAAAAGATTGAATTTTCAGCAATAGAAAAATGAGAACGGTAAAAATGTTGGCCATACATATGAATCTTTGTCTTATATACTAAGGAACTTTACACCTAAAAAAAAAACAGCCTCTAAAAAGTACCTTTAATCAATTATAATAGAAGTGTCTACTACATATCCTGATTTTCCATTGATCTGGATTAGTGTTTATATAGCAGAAAAGCTCTCTCCCCCTCTCCCCTTCTCTCTTCTATTGTTCTCTACCCCCATCTCCCTTCTTTACCTCAATGTATGAAAGGACACAGGGCACAACTGATTTCAAACAGAGATTTGCTTAGAGATTTGCTACCTTTGGCCAAGAATACATGATTCCTGCATTTGGCTCATACAGCTTTCTGATTGACATCTCCATTGACACATTCCTGTTCCCCTAGTGTGACTGCACATTAAAACCTATCATTCTCTTCACTGGAAGACAGCTCAAAGATGTTATGAACAACTGCTTAATGTCACACAGATGAATTGAGAAGGTAATTCTTCTAAGGTGAAAAATCTGAGAAATGTGCTCTCTCTCAAAGGAGTAGAGCTTGTTCCAGGTGGTTTGAAGTAGAAAGACCCATTTCAGTTCCTAGTTCTGTCATTTTCACCTTCTCTTCCTTAGATGAAATGCTCAACCTCTACAGTCTCAGTTTCATCTGTAAAATGAGGAATTGAACTAGATGAACTCTAAGGGTACTTCTAGACTTGACTATTTTTTCAAAATTCACCTCTAACTTGAATCACAGACTGTCTAGACCAAAGGGTCTTAACCTGATGTATGTGAACTTAAAGCAATATTTTTATAAACATATTTCAACATTATTTATAATCCTCTGTATCTTATTTTATGTAAGTGAAATATCATTTCAAAAATGGTCCTTCTCAGAGGTTTCTGCAGGCTGGGCTGGATGAATATATAAAGCATTTATTAAATACTTATTATGTACAAAGCATTTTTGAAGATTACCAAAGAAGTCCATGATGCAAACATTTTTTAAATTTCTTTTTAGGATTATAATCCTTTTTTTTATAACTTCTTCATTTTTCCATGAAGAAAGTGTGACAAAAGGTAAGTGACTTGCCTAAGACCACACAGACTGTAAGGGGCAGAGCAGGAACCTGAAACTATTACTGAGCCAGAAATCTTTCAAATGACTATTAAGACAAGCACCTTGCCATACCACCTTTTTTAAATTTAGCCAAGCACAATCCCTACCACTCTACACTGGTGCTACTTTCCTTAAGTTCTGATTTCATGAGAGATAGCTATTTTAGTCTCATCTCAGGTGTTAGCCAAAACCCCATAATGCCACTTGTTCCTTCCTTCTCCCCAAATAGAGAAGATAGTTCATAGATCAGTAGGAAAAGTAGACATTTTCAGCAGGCAGAGCCATTCACTATCAGAAAGTTCTTGTCTAGAAATCACTAGATATGTGACTCTGAGTTAGTCATTTAACTTTTCCCCCTGGGTTTCCTCATCCTGCAAAATGACAGCATTGTCTAGACTTCATCCTGTCTAATTCTAAATCAATTATCTAAAAAGAGTTAGTTCTAAGAGTTTCAGCTTTTTCTGCTGAGAGATTCTCAGTTAATCTATGGTCTCTAAACTCTTCTTCAAAATTTTTCTTTAGCAAACTGAACCCTGGGGCCAGCAGTTTAAAAACATGTGCATTATAAGACTCTTTCTAGAATAAAAAAGTTTGTGGGGAAAATATAAGTAGCAGAAAACATAATTAGCAGATTAAAGTGAAATCAGCCTGACCCCAGCCAGAATCACAGGACAAGAAATTTTCATAAGAATGGGAAAGAAAAGGATACCTGAGCGCATTTTTGTGTTCCTTTCAATTTAATTCTTCTTTTCTTATTATCAACTTCCTGATAGCATTTTTGAAGGAAAAAAGGACTGTGGTTGTTTTTGACTAAACACTCTAAATAGCTATTGACTTTTTCAGTGAGTGCTGAAACAGTCTGTAGAACATACTGCCGAATTCCTTTGACTATTAATAACTTTTTTTCCTGTCTAATTAGCATAATAATGTTGTTCTTCTCCCCCCCCCCCCACAAATGTGGTATGAAAGTCACTAATTACACATGAAAACTATACCTCATTAGAGGCTTTTATAACTCATTGGCACCTTAATGAAATTCATTGAAGCTAGCAATATAATGAAAAAGTTGTTAATGTGGTGCAAATGTTGTGTTTTATTGACTTTTGCTTGGTGTTTGCAAAAACAAGCCCCACATGATAGGAATACAAGGTTATTGGATATGTTAAATAATAGAAAGGAACTTCAAGTTTAGAGGAAAACAAATGATCCCTTAAAAAGAAGCTGACATTGGTTGGCTTGGGGCAACATACATACCTCTGTTGAATCTGTTGTTTGAAAATTCTCTGGGCTTTGACAGGGTGCATGTGGAATAATAATCTTGACTTGTGAAGGACAAAAGACAGTATTCCTTCCTCTTGACCAGTTTCAATTCTCACTATCCTTCAAAGCTCGACTACATAATAAATGTCAGCTATTACTGTTGTTATTATAAGAGAAGCTAAGCATGAGGTTGGTGGGGGGAGGAATAGATCTTTTCTAAAAATTCAATAATGACCTTGTACCTTGAGCTTACTGTTGTGTCTTGCTCCCTCCCCAATTGTATGGAAGAGGAAAAAAATTTGGAAATAGACAAAGTGAGAAATTCCAAACTCTGAAGTACAGGAGAGTTTATTGGAAGAGTAGCTAGCCTCCATGTGAACAATGATTGGGTTTGATTTTGCTACTACAAATTTAAAAGGTAGTCACGCAGACTTTCAAGACCAAAACTAGCAACAGAGGTCTTGGAGTAAGAGTCACATCTTTGTGACAGGAAAACATAGTTTTAAAATTTTTAAGCCTAGAGATAAAGCAGCTGAGAGTGGTTTTGATTTTGTTAACAAAGAACTTGGTACCTAAATCTAAGAGTCTCCTTCTGGAAAGGAAAGTCATTTTTAGTCGAGTTTGAAAGGAGTTTCACTCCTTATGATGAGAAAAACAAAAACTGTTTTTTTCTTATAATTTTAATGTTTTTTTTTTCCCTAATCTGATAACTAGGTATGTTAAAAGCTTTAACTTTCTAAGGAAACTATATTGGGAAAAGCTTCAGCATTTTAAATTGAAGGAGTATGGCAGCACCCAATCATCCTCCTCTGAGGAAAAGCTAACATGTCACATATATACCCAGCTGAAGCTAGAAATTGGAAGTAGAAAGGAACTCGGCAATTCTATGTGCAATGGTCACCTGACAGTGACCAGAAGCATCCGCGAAACTCATGGACCAATACTGAGTAAGAAATAGACAAGATTAACAGGGAACAACACCTAGCAGTTACTATGCATCTGGCAGAAGCTATATCCCTGAAGGAGACCATATGTCAGGTGGAGACAAGGAAACACATGAGACAAGCAGGGTATAGACTCAAAAGATGCAATGAAAACTTCAGTCATTCTCATAGCATTAGAGGGATGAGGTTCTCCTTCATGAAGTTGCCCATCAATATTACATACATCAGATTTCTCACACATGGGAACTGGACATGTGTGTCCCTACAGATGTGTCCCTCTACAACTACACCCCAGTCCCAGGTTCCCCCAAAATGTGCCTCTTCGTGAATGTGCCATACAAATGTCTATACTTATCATTGACAGTCTATTTGCAGGGAAGTGTACTGCAAGTATGGGGGGGGGGCTCTTACTTTCATTACTCTGTCATATCATTAAATGCTTTTGATCTGAACTAATTGTGTCATAGCATCACAACGGTTTTGAGTAGATAAAGATTCACAGAGTAAGTTGAACATGGAGCAGACTAGAAGAACCACTACTTAATTTAGGGCTAGACTCAAATATTACATTATTCAAATACTACTCTAGTCCATAGATGAAATATATAGAATGTTGGACCTGAAGTCAACCCAAGATGGAAAGTTGAGCAGACCTGAGTTTGAATTCTACCTCAGACACTTAGTAATTGCGTAATTCTGGCTAACATGACCAGCCCCAGTTTCTTCATCTATAAAATGGGTATAATAGTACTACCCACCTCAAAATTAGGTTTTTGTGAGATTCAAATGAGGTAATATATGAAAAATGCTTTACAATTCTTTAAGAGTTAGCGATGATGATGATCATTCTTTCTTGTAACTTTATTAGGGACATAGTAATTGACAGAGCTGTGATTTCAACTCAAATGCTCTGATTCCAAATTCACAATTCTTTTGAAATGGCCTTCAAAGTTTTCTTCCAGTTTATAGTCACTACAAACCATCAAACAGCTGTGAAATTGATCTTCCTAAAGTACTGGTCTGTCAATGCCACTTCTCTATTCAATAAGCTTTAATGTCTCCCTATTGCTTCTAAAATAGAATACAAAATCCTCATTTTAGAATTTAAGACCCTCCCATTTACCATTCTAAATTTATTTCATATTACCTTTTAAAAAATTCTTGACCTACTATTCCCTTTCCTAATCCTGTGCCTTTGCAGAAATCATTTCTCATAAGTGAAACATATTTCATCCTCTCCTTTTCCTTGGGAATTCCTTGCTACCTTTTACACAAGACTTTTGCTAATTCTCCCAGGTGTTAACATTTTGTCTCTCCCTTAAAATAACCTTATATTTATATAAATATTGCATGTATATAACTATATATTAGACATAGCTATAGGTAGTTTTGACATAGACATAGATATGGTAAATATCCTGGTAAAAGGCATGGACTATTTTGTTTCTTTCTTTGTAACCTCAAACCTCTAGAGCAATTACTGTTCATTGGTTATATCACCAAATTGAACTGACAAGCTATCTATAGTATAGCAAAATGTATTTCCATAAATACTTATAAACCAATTTGGTAACTTTACTATACATTATATTATAAAAAAATTTTAATAAACAACAAATAAAAAATTGTACACAAGGTTCATGGCAGAGTTACTCTCTAGTTTCTCTGGCTAAAAATTATTCTACTTCTCTAAGCTACTGGTCCCTTCTTATCACCAACTTTACTTAAAATTAAATTTTATCTCAATTTATAACCAATACTATCACCTAGGACCCATTTCCCCTAAAGTACCCTGGATAAAAGGGAACGGGTAATAAATGGGATAATGGAGGAGTATGTTAGGGAAGTAGCAGTTATTGAGTCCTTTTGGACTATTTTTCTTTTAGACTTACAAGTAATATATTTCAGAAATGTTCAGTGGGAAGGAAAATATTATGCCTTTTTTGTGGGTCTTACTGTGCCACTTCTTCAGTGCTTCCTGGTCAGAATTAGTGGATTGCATGGTAAGTTACTTACCTTCACTAAGAGCAAAGATCATCTTATACTTCTATTTTATTAACTCTAAGTGTAAAAATTACTGTTATACATCTTTCATATCCCCATTAGCATAAAGAATCAAACAAATAGGAGGTATTCAATTTATTAAATTGATTTTATTGGACTTTTAGACTTATTTATCAAGTGTCTTGTTCATTTCTTATGGAACAAGCACCATCTTAGCAAGTCTGAACTATTCATTCATTCAACTAGCTTCCATAAAGTAAAACATAATGCCATTCACTATGTGAAAAGAAAAGTAGGATGAATAAAGTAGCATAAAGTTCTGTCATCTTCATTGTCTTTTTTAAGTAAAAATATTCAAGAACCCTATATTACCTTCTTTTAAGAAGAATTCTGGAAAAGGATGATGATGTTTCATACATACCTATACAGAGATAAGATCTATTCAACATCTGGTTAGGTAAAAATTTCTTATTTATACAATTAGGTTTTATGAGATGACCTCCATATAATCCTACAGCTCTGTTTATGGTCCTATGAAATAAAAAGTGCAAAGATGGAAGGTGGAATAAAGATGAAAGGAAAAGGGAAGGGGATACATCTAGGAGGTGATATGGATCTTGTGCTGGGGTTTCAATCATCCATCTTTATGGTTTGGTCTGCCACTATGCTTACATGTGTGTGCCAGTGTAGATAGGTACCAAGTATTGGGTTTTAGTTTGCTTTGGCTGAGTCTCCCTAGCTTGCCCAAGATGGAAGTACAGTGACAACTGAGATCCTATTTTCAGACTCACAATAGTTATGCACTAACCTGCCCCACCACCACAACTGCAAGGACTATGAGAATGCCAACATATCCAACCTCCGTCTTATAAAATATTGCCTGGGGTACTGAGAGGTTAAGTGATTTTTCCAGAACCATGAAAACAGTACATGTCTCTGTTAGGACTCTGAATCCAGGTCTCCCTGACTCTATGACTTGCTTGATAGCCACTATGTCACTTTGTTTCTCAGTTACCTATCTTGTAATATGAATTTAGCAGAATACATTGAATTAAAACCAAAATAAATCATCTTTTGGTAAGACTTTTCTTGACAAGCCTCCTAGCAAGGCAGTCCTAGACCAATAGAAATAATCTGTGATGAGGACCATTCTTGAGGTCTCTCCAGCTTAGTGGAGACTGCCATAGCTTGTACTCACTCTACTGACACAAATGCAGACTCACCCTGGTGCCATGGTGAGGAGTGCTTAATCAGTAAATGGAAGGAGGAATAAGCTGGTAAACTTCTCATAGTGAATGCTTGTGTCCTGTTTCTTCTTCATCTCTTGCATCCTTTTGCACTTAGTGGATGTCCCAGCAGATGTTGACTGATTGCTATCAGTACACATATTATAAAATACTTGAACCGTCTTGGCTGAATGAAGAATTTCAATTTGGGAATTTTTGCAGACTCCTCTGGCTTTTGAATTATGAGGCAAAGAAAATGCCCGCCTGTCTTTTTCTATATATCTTGTAATAAAGCTCTGTCCCATCTGAGTTGTACATGGTAACAAGAACAAAAATGTAATACATTCTGACACATGGGAGAGGGGGTAGGGTGGACTGGCAAATTACTTAAGTCCCATTGCCCTTTTTACAAGACTAGAAGCATTAACCACTGTCCTGGCCCTGTTCCAGCTCAGGTAATTACATTCTACTCTATATTCCCATTGAAATTTTAATTGCATCATTTTTTTAAACTTTTTTGTTTAAAACTGTTGTGGGTCTGAGCTTGGTTTAAGCAGCTGCTGCAATGATTCTACCTCTGGAGTGAAATTCAAGAGACTGCAGAGGTAGCCATTTTCCAGGCCTGTGCTATATAGTTTTGTTTTGCTTTTCTTTCCTTTTTTTTTTAAACCCTTTTTGGATAAAAAGTAGCTGAGTAAGTATACAGTAAAATGTGCTGTTTCCTTCTTCACCAGCGTGATCGATGGTTGCAAGGATTGGAAAGCAAGTTATAGTTGTTTGATTTTGTTTTAAGATAGATAAATCATCTATTCAGACTCAGAATGTTAGTGAAGAAAAGGACCACTTTATCTAACCATTTCAGGAAACTGAGCCCAAAGAAATGAAGTTACCCACTGAAAGTTCCATAATAAGGTCATTACAACTCAAGGATGGAAACATAGTTCAACACAAAATCTAAGACTCTCTCCAAGACACCATTCCTACCCCCTTTTTTACTTCAGAGAATCAGTTGACTTGTTAGCAATCAATCAATCAATAAGCATCTTTAAATGCCTGTTATGTGGCAGACACTGGAGATAAAAAGACAAAAATGAAAAAATTCTCTCCTTGAAGCACATTACAATATGACCAGGAAAGTCATCATGTACAATATACATAAGAAATAATTGATAATAAGGATGGCAGTGAAGAGGTATCTGAAAAGGGTTCATAGGGTTGGAGGATCATCAATGTAGAGCTGGAAGACACCTTAAAGACTATCTGTTGGGGTAATTGACAAGGATTATTTTGAGGATACAGTGAGATAATATATTACAGGACTTCAAAAATATATATGCTGGCTTTAAGTATAAGGGCATATCATTAGTGCCTCATTCATTCCATATTTTCGATGGAGTTAATATAGAAATAATCCTAAAGCCAGTCTTTAATGTTAATCTAATATTACTCTTTCCTATTTTATGTTCTACGGATGAATGTTGCCTGACCTTTGTAAGAACTTTTTGAGCTCATATTTGTCTGATCATCCACAGCCAGACACATTAACATTGACACTACCATAGTCATGTCATTTTGGTCCTCTTTAAGTACTAAGGACAACAGCCAACAACAATCTTTCATAGACTAACAGATGAAAAATCAAAATACTTCAAATACAGACCCCCTAAAATCCTGGAGAATTCATTTTCATTCAATAAACCAAAAACCAAACTGTTGTCAATAACCATCTGAATGCAACATTTTCCAAAAAAAAATTTTTTTAAATAGGTAACATCATTATCATATCTAAACATGTAAAATTAAGTTTTAAAATATGTCACTTTTGGAAGAAATCCAAGTCAGGTAGGAACAGGTTGAGCTATAAAAATCATTCCCATCATTCTGTTACTTGTATTGAAGATACTTTTAGTGAGACTACAGATGATAAACTTACATTGGAATACTTTTATTCAATAACAAAGCAATTTTCTTTTTTATCTTTATCTGCACCAATACAATGCAGAAACACACACACACACACACACACACACACACACACACACACACACACAAGCAAACAATTACCAGGTACTAGATAGATAGATAGATAGACAGACAGATAGATAGATAGATAGATAGATAGATAGATAGATAGCACTGAGATAGAAATGTTTCTAAATTTGTGACCCCCATGTCTTTTTTGAGCAATTACAGTTAAATTTTACTCATAGACAGCACCTCTGATGCAAGGATACCATGCAGGACAGTTCTATTGCAGTCTCCTATGTCTGATGATTGATACCAAAGTTTTTCAGAGTAATATTTAATATCTTCATATCATTTCTTTTGAACTCCAAGTGAGAGCTTGCCTTGTGTGAGTTTTCCATAAAAATAATCTTTTAGGCAAATGTATTTGTCATTTAAGCAATGTGGTCAGACCACTACAGTTGTTCTCTAGTGAGCTTCTAATGTAGAATTCTAATCACAAAGGCAATTCTTGCTAGGTTTTTGGTATGTACTAAATGTGTGTAGCCTATTGTAAGGCACTACACAATTTCAACCATTTCCTTGGATTTTCTGCATTGATCACTAAGCCTGGGAATCTTTAAGGATAAACCTTTGATATTTTCTGAGTAGTGATGACCTGATCCTTAATTTCAATTGTTTTAAATTTTTTTTTATTATGTTTTTCCCAATTGCATGTAGATACAATTTTTATAATGATTTTCTGACATGTAATATTTTGCCTATCCCTTTTTCCCTCCCTTCCCTTCTCCCTGAGTCAGCAGATAATATGATTGATATAGGTCATACAGGTGCTAACATGCAATATATACTTACATGTTTGTCATGTTGTAAAAGAAAACACATTGCTTCTGTAAGAAAAAAAAAAACTCAAGAAGGAAAAAAGTGGAAAATTGTTTGTTTCCATTTGTATTCAGACTCCATTAGTTCATTCTGTTGTGGTAGATAGTCTTTTTTATCATAAGTCCCTTGGAGTTTTCTTGAATCCTTGTATTACTGATAATAGTTAAATCATTCATAGTTGATCATCATTGATGTTACTGTGTTCAAAGTTCTCCTGGTTCTGCTCACTTCACTTTGCATTGTTTCATATAGTTTTTCAGGTGTTTTGTGATCATTCTGGTCATCATTTCTTATGGCACAATAAAATTCTATTAATTGTAATACCACACTTGTTCAGTCATTCCTCAATTGATGGACATCTCTTCAATTTCCAATTCTTCGCCACTACATAAAAGAAATCCTATAAATATGTTTGTACAAGTAGGTCCTTTCCCCATTTCTTTGATCTCTTTTGGATTCAGACCTAGTAGTAGTAGTATTGTCAAATCTTAACTGCAATTATAATCTTTCCTTTTTCCATAAATAAATTGATGACATTCATTTGGCAATACATTGTTGACTAAGTTCATGTATATGTTGCTCATGAAAGACATTTTGATTCCATTAAATTCTGGCCATTTCATAATCTCTTTCTGAAAGCAAACTGTTTTTAGTTAATGTTGAACAAACCAAATTATAGGTACTACTATGAGATTTTATATTTGCTAATTAATTGGGTTTATACTAGTTCCAATTTTTTTTTCTGTAGATTTTTTTATCTGTTTATCACATGCACTGAAAATATCAATTTTGTCATTATTATTATCATTGTTTTTATGGACATCATTATGGAATAATGATGATAGTAAAGTAAATTTAGACATCATCATCATCATGACCTCTACAGGACATGCTCACTCACTCTACTTGTATATAAAATAGTTTATATAATATAACTTGAGAAAATTCAGAAGTTTCTTTTGCTCAAAAATTTCTCTTTCATTGGCCTTTCATCTAGCTTCTCTTTCCTTACTCAAAATTCCTATGTGAAAGCAACCAATAGGATGGGTAAAAAATTGGCATTGACTCAAAAAAAAAAAGGAAGTAAGAAAGAAAAAGAAATCTATTACCAGAAAGTGATTTCTTACCAGCCAGCACATTTGATTGAATTAATTTGGTATTTTAGCTGGTCAACAATCTGTCTTGAGAAAATAAGATTCTGGAAAGATAAATTTCTTTGGAGGGCAAATGGTCACATTATATGAATAGCCAAACCTGAGGGATCAAAATAAAAATATTGGGCCAAAAAATCAAACAAAGTTTGGGGAATAAACTCTTTAATCTTTCACTATACCACAAACAAAGTAAGCATTTTTTTTTCTATTTCTTCCTGACCCTTCTTTAATTATTAATTTTTTAAAAGCACTTATTTTGTGCCATAAGAAATGACAAACAAGATGATTGAAACAAAAAAAATACCTGGAAAGGATTATATAAAGTGATACAAAGGGAAGAGAGCAGAACCAAAAGAATATTGTACACAGTAACAACAATAATTTATGATGATCACTTGTGAATGACTTAGCTATTATCAGCAAGGAAGGATCCAGGAAAACTCCAAGACTCATGACAGAAAAGGATATCCACTACCACAGAAGAACAGACAGAGTCTAAACACAACTTAAAACATACTGTTCTTTATTTATTTCATGAATTTTTATCTACTATGAGAAATAGGTCTTCTTTCACAACATGATGAACATGGATATATGTATTATATAATTATATGTGTATAACCTATATCATATTCCCGCCTTCTGGGGAAGGAAAGAGAGGTGGGAAGGAGAGAAAGAAAATAAATTGCACAATATCAGAAAACAAATATTAAGAAATTGAAATGAGATATTATCTAGTACAGATATCATTCTGTTCTAGAGTTCATTAAATAAAAACTATGGATTTTCTGGTATCTGTAGAATCTTCTATTCTATACAACATCCCATGTCTTCCAAGAAATTTTATTCATAAATATTCTTTATTGATAAATGCTTTTGAAGGAAAAATGGAACAATTTCCAGGTGATAGCTAGATAGATAAACAAAGAATTGACTATTTATCTATTACCTGCAATTTGTGTGTAATATATAGTATTATGTAATATGTGTGTAATACATAGTATCATAGATGACATATATAATATGATTCATAAATATATATAATATTCATATTGTTATAAGTGTTATTGACCCTTATAGATTATTGGTATTGGTATAGATATTACCAATGCCTGTGTCTTGAGTGGACAGGATATTGTTTTGACTATTGAGAAAGATGGCTTCTCTAAACAGTCTAAAAGAATTCCAGCTCAGGCCAGTTATATAAAAACATATTTATTGTAGGCATAAAATTTTTAGAAGAAGGGATAGCAAAAGGGAAACATGTATAAATGTATTTCTTATATTATGTAAGTCCCTATATGAATAAATCTTAACTATAACCACCCAACAAAACTGGTCCACCAGGACCTTCTTCTCCCTTCCTATTTGTCTAAAACCCCAAATTCCTTAGCTATCTATGCTAATCTATATTATAAACTTATAAACAAGAAGAATAAGTCAGGTTTCTCTTTCTTGCTGCTCAGATATGATTTCCAGCTGGTCAGAGATTTCACTGCCTTCTTCACTCTAACAGGTTAGACTTTACTTACTATTGGAGCAGATACAGGTACTGTACCCAACAATCTCCTTTATTATGACCTGATAAGATGGTTTATTCTCAGGATGTAAATTCACCAAAATTATCCAAAATCTTAGAGCCTCTCTTTGGTCTTCCTTGTCCAGGTCAGTCCAAAGAGTGAGCTGTTAGATCAACTGCCTTTCTCAAGGCTTCTTGAGAAAATTCTCTTTCATCAATCATTCCTGAGATTCCATTCAGATTTAAAGAAACCCAATTGATTAATCTCTCTTATGCATCTATCAATAATTTATGCTACTTAACTCTGTTTCCTAATGAATTCTTAATTAATTAATGACTACTTCTCTATAATATAGTCTATACCATAATATATATATATATATATATATCCTTTCCTCCATTAGAGTTTAGTTAACCAAATGGCAATATTTAGATGTAAAATTGTATAATCACTTTAAATTTGGAAATTTTTATGAATATAGTTCAGTAGAAAAATTGTTAGCTTTGAAGTTGACCTCAGTTCTAAATTTTAGTCCTAAGATATATTATCTGTGCATCTTTGGAGGAGTCATATAATGTTGTAGGTCTTAGTTTCTTCTGTTACAAGGGAAGAAGTTGAATGAGATTACTATTTATAGGCAACTCAATCTAAAATGCTAATGTTATTATCAAGCTGAAAACCTAGAGTTTGTAATGACATATAGTATGTTCAAGATTTAAATCTTGTAGGTAAAATTGATGGGGAATTGTGCTTTAGACTTAAATTGTTAAACTATTGGTTTAATGTTAACCTTTTAATGCCTGAGCTAGAAACAAACCTCATTATTTCCTTTGATTTGAGCTGTTGCTACTGTTTAGTGGTTTGTGATTTCCACATCCTTTAAAGAGTCAATATCCAAATCCAACCATCATACCTAAAGTCAGTATGATCATATCCTTTATCCACTAATACAAAATGGCTATTAGAAGGATATGCAAATGAGAGTCTAAAGAAGGCAGAGGGAGGGTGGGAATCTTTCTACCATTTGAAATATAATTTACAGCAAGTGAGAGAATTGAATCTGTTGTTTAATCGTTCATTCAAATGCTAATGAAGTCAGTAAAAATAATCTCTGGCTTTTGTTATCAGTTCTCTTAAAATGCCTGGATTGTATCTATGAAAAGTCAAAAAATTGAATTTCTGACCAAACCAAATGAATCAATCAAACAAGTATTTATTAAGTACTTACTCTATGCTAAGAACTTGATTGTAGAGAAGGAAATACCAAACCACTCCAGTATTTTGCTGAGAAAATCCCATGGAAAATATTGGCATGTGTGGAAAGGAAAACTAAAACAAGTTCTGGACTTTCTGCCACTGAGTTGGAACCAAAAGCAGTTGGAGTATTAGAGAGAGAAAATATTAACAAGACTGACAGTTGGTGGGGGAAGGGGCAACTGGGAGTGGCAGTTGATCTTGTGACTAGCACTTCCTTACTGGCCGTGGGAATGAAAGGAGAAACTCTCTCTTGGTCTCTGGATAGAAGTGCCCCTATATTCCTGCATTTCTAACTGTGCGCTCTTCCTTTGATCAAGTCATCAACAAAAGGACTTAAGTGAAGCAGTTTGAACTGTAAGGTCAGTCTTTAGGGGCATCAGCCTGAAGAGACAGGCCCAACCAACTCTGAATGTTAGAACTTTCTTCCTCTCACTGTCAACCTCTAAGACTTTTGAAATTAAGAAAACTAGCACAGATATAGCATAAACAGGAATAACAGAAACCCTCTACCAGCCTGTGAGGCCTGGCCTCAGCTCAAAAGCTGAGAGAGACTCAAACCTCATTTAGGGACATTCCTCTTCCCTCTTCCCTGATACCTCCATAATCCAGTCTTGTTATTAAAATTCATTTTCATTTGAATATTGCAGTCAGATAAGAGGACTAACATTTCAGGGGACATAGAGGGAGCTGAACCTCAGCCATTCAACTAGAAATGGTCCTTATTGGACTCCTGCTGGGTGACCTTGGTCTGGGGGAGGCTTGTCTCTTAGGAAGGTCTATGTTTACCTGCTCTGGGCATCTTTAGCATCAATCCATAGAGAAGATGTCCCCACAGGCTATCATGAGTGGCCCATTTCTTGGGAACCCCATTTTTTCAAAAATAGCCTCTCGGCAGGGGACATCTCTCCCTTTTTGCTTCACCAGCAGCCATATTACCTCTCTCCCTTCAACTCCTCCATTCCCTGCTACAAACCTTCAGTATCCCCTTTTATTCAATCTCCCTCATTTCCCCAATAAATATTACACATGATAGTTATAAAGTGTTATATGCAACTGAATGACTAAACAAGCACTGGACTAGGAACTGGGATACAGACAAAGGTATAATAGTCACTAGCTTCACGTAGGTTGCAATCTAAGTAAAGAAAATGTATACAAGACATATATGTATATGCATACATGTGGGAATCCACATATATGCATACATGAATGTGAATACATGTGTGTGCATGTGTCTGAACAAAACTGTATTGTGCCATGCATATTCATGTTTACATGTATATGTGTATATTAAAGTTTGTGTTTTATGTATGCATAAGCACATGTATATATGTATGGTATTAGTATGTTTGTGAGTATATCCACATAATGTATGTATGATGAATATCCGCTTTTATAAATATATATAAACATGTATAATAATATAAATATCCATTATAAAACAAACATTTTTGAAGTGCTTACTATTTGCCAAGCACTTTAAGAACTGAGATTGAAGATGAAAGTGAAAAAGTCACTAAGTTTCATGTCATTTATATTTTAATGGAAGAAACAACATATATATGTATGTATTGTATACACATGTATATAACCATTTATATATGCATATGTATGCCTGTGTATACGAATTACTAGGTTAGAGATAGAAATAAAAACACAAGACTATCCTCTAAAGAATTTTTATGCTAATAAGAGAGATATTGAAGATATTGAAGATCCAAGTCAGATGGAAAATCCTATGGTCCCTAGGGTACAGTAGCAAAGCAGATGTGAATACCTATTTTTTATACATAGAGTATATATAAAGGCATAGTAATGGTACTGAGTTCAATGTTTTCATCCATTATTACAATGGGAGTAAAGACTAATGATAAACATTCTCAAAGGAGGCGCTTGAAAAAGAATAATTAGTAGCCAAGAGCAATTGTCCATATTTATCATAAAATGCTAGTTGGATTTACTGCTCCAGTCCATCCTCCACTCAACTATCAAATCAGTCTTCCTACAGTGATTCTGACCATGTCACATGTTTGCCACTCATTCAATCAACTCCAATGGCCCCCTTTTACCTGCAGGAACTCATACAAAATACTCTGGTTTTTTAAAGTCCTTTACAACATGGACATTTCAAATTTTCTTATACTTTACCCCTCCCCAATAAACATATACATGGGCTAACTCTGTGATCCAGTAACATTAGCCTCCTCAAACTCAACATCTAGTTGTACCTAATCTTAGTATCTACATTTCCTTTGAGATTATCTCCATTTTATCCTGTAGTATCTTGTTCAGACAGTTATTTGCATATTGTCTCTTATTAAATTATAGATTCCTTAGGAATAGGGTATATTTTTATCTTGCTTTGTTTTCTCAGCACTCAACACAGTCACTTGCACATAATAGGCACTTATTAAATGCCAGATGACTTACTGGTTTGTACAGTGATTTCTTCTGGATTCATCACTGATTAAAAGGTACTGCTCTTAAGATAATAAATGTCTACATAGAATTGGAGCTTGGTAAATAACCTAAGATCTCACTAATAATCCTTCAATGATGTTACTTTTGGCATATGCATAAGATTCACTTTTTTTTAATTTAATCATCTGCATATATGAATTTTGGAGGATTTTCATGCAGTTTAGAAGCAATAACATGGACCAGCAAGGGCTTTGGAGAAAATACAGCTAATGAGGATAATAAATTGAGTTTTCAACTTACTCAGAGCATCATTTGGGAGGTCAACCTCTTGATGCAATAGATAAAATCTGGTCCAGTTTTCTAAGATATGAATTTTATATTTAAGAGTTATGATCATTTGTTACACCCCATCACCATCTAATTAAATGTAGTGGCCTAAGAGAAGAGGTTGCTTATTAGCTTACCAATTCATATGACAAATTCTCTAAAAATCTATAGTCCTTTTCTATATATTTTATTTTTAAACTGACAGACATTTTTACTTAACTGGAATCATTTATGTTCAGCCTATCTGAATTAAGTGTAGGGTCAGTGTAAACTTAATGATCTTTAAAGGTCCCTTTCAGGGTTCCATTGTTAATAACAAACAGAGACCACATTTGAACACAGGTCTTACCTAATTTGAGACCCAGTGCTCCATCTGATGTGCCACTTATCTGTCTCCAAATATAGAGAGACAGAGACAAAGACAGAGACAGCGAGATAGAGAAAGACAGAGAAAAATACAAAGGGACAGAAAGTGAGACAAAGACAGAGACTTATGGAGGAGCTCTGTCATATTCTGGAAAATAAGTATCATTCAGCCACTTGTTTATTTCTGTCTAGATATTAAAGCAAAAAATGGTTGTTTTTTTCCAAATGTTCTAAATTTCTTATAATTAGGGAAATGCAAATCAAAACAACTGTGAGGTACCACTTCATACCTAGCACATTGGCCAATAATGACAGCTAAGCAAAGTAATAAATGCTGGAGAGGATGTGGCAAAATTGGAACACTAATGCATTGCTGGTACAGTTGTGAATTGATCTAACCATTCTGGAAGGCAATTTGGAATTTTGCCCAAATGGTTTTAAATGACTACCTTCCCCTTGATTCAGCCATACCATTGCTTGGTTTGTACCCCAAAAAGATAATAAGAAAAAAGATCCATAAAAAATATTCATAGCCACACTCTTTGTGGTGGCAAAAAAAAAATGGGAAATGAGGGGATGTGCTTCAATTGGGAATGGATGAGCAAATTGTGGTATCTTTTGGTGATGGAATACTATTGTGCTAAAAGGAATAATGAACTGAAGGAATTCCATGTGAACCGGACAATTCTGAGGGAGTTATGAAAAGGAATGCTGTCCAGATCCAGAGAAATAACTGTGGGAGTAGAAACACAGAAGAAAAACAACTGCTTGATCATATGGTTCAATGGGGATATGATTGGGGATATAGACTCAAAACAATAACTCTAGTGCAAATATTAATAATATGGAAATAGGTCTTGATCAATGACACATGTAAAACCCAATGAAATTGTTCTTTGGCTCTGAGAGGGGGGGAGGAAAGAACATAAATCATGGAACCAAGGGGAAAATATTTTTAATTAATTAATTAATTAAATGAAATTAAAAAATATTAAAGGAAGATAGGCTTTTACTTAACCAAAAGTTGTAGAAAGAATGTCACTGAAGCCCAAATAATAAAAAAATAAGAAAAAAGAAAAAAATTTCCATAACAAAAAAAAGGATACTATACCACATGGTGCATAGAGATGCAAAGTTAATAATGATTCATTATAAATAATAACCCCTGCAACTTTATATAATGACACTGTATATCTCTTCAAATTATATCCATTTTAAGGGGCAGCTGAGTAGCTCAGTGGATTGAGAGCCCAGCCTAGAGATGAGAGGTCTTGGGTTCAATTCTGACCTCAGACACTTCTTTACTGTGTTATCCTGAGTCACTTAACCCCCATTGCTAGCCCTTACCATTCTTCTGCCTTTGAACAGATATACAGTATTGACTTTAAGATGGAAAGTAAGGGTCAAAGAATAAATCATAGAAATAATCAAATTTTTCATTAAAGAGAATGACAACAATTAGACAATATTCCAAAAATGTGAGATACAGCCAAAGCAGTACTTAAAGAAAAATTCATACCTTTAAACATATATACAGTAGTTTCCAGGACCTGATTCTGTTATTTCAAGTATCTCTATTGTTATTGATCAGGAAATAGCTAAATCAGATCTTCTAAAGAATGGTCTGATTAGGGTGGAGTAGTTTTGAAAATCACAATCTCCCCTGAGGCCCTAGGAAGACTAGTCTCTCCAATGGGTCTTGTAAACATACCAGCTATGAAATTACAATAGTTAGAGATAAGGGGAAAATAGGAGAGATAAGAGAAAGAGAGACAACAAAACCAATGTTTTGCTGGGTTCATTGACACAAGCCAATTATCCCTGTGGTAACTTTTCTGACACCTCCTGCTTAAAACCCCAAAGGTCAGAAGGATCCTGAGGCCCTCATCAGTAGGGTAAAACTAACCTGTCTCATAAGACTTTGATAGTCTATATTTTCATCCAGAAATTATCTTTTTTATTTGGATTTTTCTGATGTCTTTTTAATTTCTCTTGCCAATTGATTCATATACCTCTTAACTCAGCCATGCATCCCTAAGTGATCCTATGTTTTTCAATCACCCTCTTCACAGGGGAATGTAAAAATATTATTATTTTAAATTCCAAAGTTTAAATTCCTTTTGAGAAGAATTTTAGGTTAAGAAACATGATACCTCTCCAAATCCAGAAACTGAAGTGTTTGGAGAAGACCCTGAAGGTGCTTCCAGACCACAAGTTTCACAAGAAGATCAAGAATGAACTTTGGTTGATTGAACATTTATTTGTATGTATACTTTCATGCCAAAGGGGACTTCCCCCTAACTGGCTTTTTGTCTTTGCGTCCAGCAATTATTGGTTTTGTTCTTTTTTCCTCTTATCCTCAAATTGTTGTAATCTTTAAGTTTATTATGTTTTCATCATCCTTTTGGGGAAACTTTTCCCAATAGGATCAAACGGAGAAAGGTAAAAATGGAGATTTGAACCCCGGACTTCAATTCCCAGAAGTCCTTGGTAGTTCCCAGAATTCCCTAATATCTCACCTGATGTCCTCACCTGGGGCGAGAACAAAATGGGTATTTAAACTGACTCTCCTACGACTTTGCTGGACTTCCGCTTCTAGGCACACGCAGCTCTCTACCTATCAGGCAAGATGTAGGTTGCACATGCTTTCTTATTTTGTATTTTCTTTATTTCTTAATCTTTAATAAACCTCATACAATATAATACTTTTAGCAGAGAAACTAATTTTAACTGTTACAATACACATAAAAAAAGAATAGATCAATGATTTGGGCATGCAAATAACAATACCAGGAAAAGAATGAATTAAAAATCTGCAATTAAACACTAATTGAAAAATCCTTCAAATCAAAGGAGGAATTAATGAAATTGAACATAAATAAAAAGAATAAATATGTAGATAACTGAATCAAATTCATGAAAATAAGAACAATTCTTCAATTAAGAAATGGATAAATATATGATCATTTTCAGAAGAAAAAATAAAAAATATCAATAATTATGTGAAAAATTTCTCTAAATCTCTACTGATTAGAGAACTACAAATTAAAACAACTCTAAGGTACCACCTCATTCTTATCTGACAGAAACTGAAAATTACAAATACTGAGGAAGATATGAAAAATTGCAACACTAAAGCATTGTTTGTGGAGTTTTAAACTAATCCAATAGTTCTGGCATACAATTTGGAATTACACCTAAGGGACTATAAAATTGTGCATACTCTTTGATCTAGAAAAAACACTATTAAGTCTATATTCCTAGAAATTAAAGAAAAGAGTAAAGAATTTATAAAAAATATATATATTTCTAGTGGGGTTTTTTGGATTGGCAAAGAATTAAATTAATAGGTTGCCTATCATTTGAGTAATGGATAATAAGTTTAGGCATATGATTGTGCTACTAGAATGATGAGCAGGATGGTTTTAGAAAATTTGGGAAGACTTAATTAATTCATGCAAAATGAAGTGAGCAAAACCAGAAAAGCATTGTATACAGTAACAGCAGCATTATAAAGCTGATTAACTTTAAAAAATTTAGCTACTCTAATATGGTCAATGATCTAAGATAATCCCATTAAATTCATCATGCAAAATGCTCTCCACTTGCAGAGAGAGAACTGATGAATTTTGAACACAGTTTGTAGCATTTCTTTTTTAC
Source organism: Monodelphis domestica (assembly GCF_027887165.1). NCBI lineage: Eukaryota > Metazoa > Chordata > Mammalia > Didelphimorphia > Didelphidae > Monodelphis > Monodelphis domestica. The sequence continues at coordinate 390,815,405 of NC_077228.1, forward strand.
TTTGTTTCTTGTTTTATTTTTTGTCTGTGTTTCCTTTTGCCATAAGGCTTATATGGAAATATATTTTGTATGACTGTAAGTATATAATCTATTTCAAATTGTATGTTTTCCCAAGAGTCAGAGTAGCAGAAGGGAAGTGGACAGTTTTATGCTTCTTTGCTTATAGCTCCAAATTATCTTCCAGAATTGTTGGATCAGTTTACAACTCCACCAGCAGCACATTAGTGTCCATCCTCTAGGAAGCTGCTTTTGCAATTTTCCTTAAAAAAAGGAAATATAAATGTAGCAATGTAAAAAAAAGAATCATTACAAAGTCATTTGTTTGGCTTTTAATACCCCTCTTAACATGAGCTCTTCATACTTTTCAGTTTTCTTAAAGTTTTTCTCTGCTCCATTCTTTCTGTAGTCCAACCAAATTGTCCTGCTCTCCCTCTCTCTCTCTCTCTCTCTCTCTCTCTCTCTCTATATATATATATATATATATATATATATATATATATATATACACATTCCATCTTCATGTATTTGCATTGTTTGCTCCCCAACATTTGACTATAAGAAATCCTTGATTCTTTTAAGGCTTAATTCAAAAATCATGTATAGGAAATCCTTCTCATCTTCCCCATTTGCTATTGATGTCCCCTCTAAGTTTGCCTTCTATAGACTCTGTATTCATTTTGTATGTACTGATTTACATATTTTCTCCCTCCTTCGAATGTAAACTGGTTGAGAGCAGGAACTATATTTGCTTTTGCTTTTCATCTCGGTCTTATTATAGTGATGGAAAGTAAGAAGTATTTAATTACTGCCTATTGGTTGGTTGATTGACTAATTGATCATATTCTGATTAAACTTTCAATGTTCTCTCTCAAGCATATATCTCCAAAATATTTTTAACATTTTATTTTTCATTGTTTGGTGATATTTATCATCTGTTCCTATTTTTTGCCTTGGACTATCATTTAGTTCCTTTTCTATAGAATATGTTTTATGTTTCCTGCACTAAGTAAATAATCATAATTAGCTCTTAATGTTTGTTAATTTCCTCTTTTTTTTGTGAAATAGCTAGGCTTTCTTGTCTTAATTTAATATGTCAAACCAAAAGTGCAATAGAATAAGTAATTTGTTCCAAGGCCTCACAGCCCATTTGCCCATTTGGCAAAGCTGTTTCTTATATTGAAACTATCAAACATATGGGAGCTGGTGACCATAAAATTCCTACTTCTAAAATGGATTTTTGGCTTAAGGGTTTGTTATCTGCTCATGTACCTACACATCTAAATGGTACTTTTTATTGTTGCCCAAGTCATTTCTTTAAAAAAAAAAGAGCTTAGCTTCTGTCTTGGAATCAATACTAAATGTTAGTTCCAAGTTAGAAGAGTAGTAAGGGCTAGGCAGTTGGGGTGAAATGATTTGCCCACAATCCCACAACTATGAAGTGTCTGGTGCCATATTTGAACAGAGGTCCTCCCATATTAAGCCCTGGCTCACTATCAGTTGAGTCACTTAGCTGTCCCCCATATCATTCCTAATTTTGCAAGATGGCATATAAGTGACTTGTTACAACGAGGAAGCTAGGATTGTAGCAAATGTGAGAGTATAAGACTTTTCAGATGGGGGGGGGAAGCTCAAAATCTAGAGGGTAGCAGAAATCTTTCTTTTTATTTTTGATGCTATTTTGATTTTCAGAAAAGGCATTAGATTGTTTATCTTTTCTGAAATATATAAGGTCTCTGTGTACAACTGAATTACCGTTTCTGCTTTGTTAAAAGAAATTGATAGGTCAATTGACATTCTCTACCATTAACATGCACTCCCAAAGGCAGGAAATTGTTTTCATTCAGATAGAAATCATATCACACTTGATCCAGGTTACTCTCACTGAAGATATAATGATGCCAGTTTGTGGTTTCTTAAGAATTCCCAATGTTCTCAGGAGTATGTGGTATCATTGTAAGTGAAACTTCTATTTTGGGGGAGCTTCATTAACCTTGTAGTAAACTCTGATAAATAACAGTAAGTTTTATTATTACATCTTGGTACTTATGCAGAAAGAAAATATATTCCTTTTTTTCTTATTTATTGACTATACAAAATTGGTTAGCTTTCAAAGGAGTGTAAGGAAAAGAGCTTTAAATTTTGAACTTGTAGTCATAAGATTTGAGTATGAATTCCAGTTCTGAGCAAGTCAACTCAACAGGCATTTATTAAGTATTTACTGTGTGCAAAGTACTGTGCTAAGAACTAGGGACACAAAGAAAGACCAAAAAAAAAAAAATCATAGTAATCCCAGTTCTCAAGGAGCTCACAATCTAATTAGGAAAATAGCATGTTAGCATTTATGTATGAAAGAAGTACATGCAAGATAAATTGAAGATAATTCTAGAGTGAAGACATTTGAATCCATTCTGGAATCTACTTCCTTTTTATAGGTGAGTTCATCCCATTCACATCCACAGTTATGACTACTGTCTGTGTATTGCCCTCTGATTTGACATCCTCCTTTGATTCTGCCTTTTCTTTTATCTCTCTTACCCTCCCCTCCAATTTTTAGCTTTTAGTCAGTCTCCCCCCTTTCACCTCCCTAATGTTACTCCTCCTCCCACTCTCTTCTCTCTTATTTATTCCCTTCTTACTATAGTGACTTTTAAATGACTTGCCCCAACATCTCCCTCCTTTGTACTGCTCACCTCCCAACCAGCCCATTTATTATCCTTCTACTTTTCTACAGGGCATGATACAATTCTCTGCCCAAATGGATCTGACATATCATTCTATACAGTTTGTTACTGTACCATCTAAGTATACTTCTTCTAGCTACCCTGAGGATGATAACATTTTTAAGAGTTATCAATATCTTTTCTTATAGGAATATAAATCATTTAAACTTAATTGGTGCCTTAAAAAAACTTTTATTTTCCTTTCTTACTTACCTTTTGGTGATTCTCTTGAGTTCTGTGTTTGGCCATCAAATTTTCTGTTTAAGTCATGTCATTCCTTTAGGAACACTTGGAAGTCTTCTATTTTATTAAATGACCATACTTTCTCCTGCAAGAATATAATCAATTTTGATGGGTAGTTGATTCTTGCCAGTAGTTGCAGTTCCCTTGCTTTCTGGAATATCATATTCCATGTCTTCCAGTCCTTCAGTGTGCATGTAGCCAGGTCCTATGCTATCCTATCTGTGGCTCCATGATATCCGAATGGTTTCTTTTTAGCACATTGTAGTATATTTTCTTTGGTCTGGAAGTCCTTGAACTTGGCTATAACATTCCTGGGCATTGTCAAATAGGGATTTAATGCAGGAGGTGATCTGTGGATTCTTTCAATCTCTGCTTTACCCTCTTGTTTAAGAATATCAGGACAGTTTTCTTGGATAATTTCATATAGAATGATGTCCAGGATTTTTCTTTTGTCATGATTTTCTAGTCGTTCAATAATTCTAAAATTGTCTCTCCTAGATATATTTTTCAGGTCTGTTATTTTATCAATGAAGTGTTTCATATTTTCCTCAATTTTTTTCATTCTTTTCATTTTGTCTTATAGACTCTTGCAGCCTTGTGAAATCTTTTGCTTCTAGTTATTTCATTCTAATGTTTAAAGACTAAATTTTGTCCCTGGCTTTTTTATCATCCTTTTCCCTTAGATATGTTTTTCTTTGTAGGTCATCTTTCACTTTCTTTGCCTTGTTCTCAAGTTGGTCGATTCTGGTTTTAAAGACAGTAAAGGATTGAGAAGAGATGCTAAATGGGATCCTGCTGTTTGATGGACAGACTAGCCAGGTGGCAGTTGAGAGTCAGTTGAGAATTCTGGGAGAAAACTGCAAGCTGAGGTGAATTCTGACTAGCTCAGGGACTTCTAGTCTTGGAAAGAAAATGGAGAGGAGTTTTTCCTGGATGGCAGAGGGAATCTGAAGCCACAAGTGGGAAAAGAGCCAGACTTTCCTATTTGTTCGTGTACCTGCTACCATTAAGAAGTCCTTCCACAACCTTTTCTTCACTTAACAACAATTATCCAAGACTCAAAAAAGAGTTTAGTTGGAGTCTCATCTGAGGCAACCTGCCCACTTCCTTTTGGGTCTCTCTCTCTCTCTCTCTCTCTCTCTCTCTCTCTCTCTCTCTCTCTCTCTCTCTCTCTCTCTTTCTCTCTCTTTCCCCTTTTCTTGAACTGATTATAGAGATTTAGTTTGAGTTATAGTAGTGTAATGATTATTGGAAGCTGTCAGTTGGGAAAGAGACTGAGGCACAGAAGCCTCAAGCCTGGACCCTTGAAATCCAACTGCTGTGGAAATAATTTTACAGGGCATCCTCTTCCACTAACCTTTTCCCTAATTCTTCCATCCATAACCATTCCCCTTCCATTCAATAAAATCTTTAGTATACCTTAGATCTGGGTTTGGGCCTGTCTTTACAATAAGGGAAAGGATTAGACAAATTAGAGACAGGATTCAAAGGTGAATCTTGTCTACATCTGTGGCAAACTAGACCTTGGTTGTCATAGCTCTCCACAGCAAAGGGTTTGATTATAAACCCCTTTGCTTATAACTGCTTGAAAGGAACCCTGACATCTTTCCTTCCAGTTTGTGCCATTACTGTGCTCAAATGAAACAGTCAATTAGTTTATCCTTTGAGAAGAAAGTCAGAGAAGTTCTTCCTGTCTCTCTAAGGTTGCCTCAAGCCCTGGTGTCAACTAATCTCAAGGAGGGAGAGATACTGCCATATTTTCCTCAACCTCTCTGCTTCATCCATATCCCTTTCTCCACATTTCCCCTCAACCTCTCACTAGAGTATGTCATTCCATTTGGAACAAAACCTAATCACCTCTCTCCATTTTAAAGAGAAGAGACTCTCCCCTTTTCTCTTTTAGAGACACTATTTTCTTGTTTTAGTTCATGTGCCTCTGTTTCTAGATGACCTATTTTGCTTTTTAAGTTCTTTTCCAAGTTGTCTTCAGCCTCTCTCAATTGTTTTTCAGTTGTGTTTTGAGTTCTTCCATAGTTTCAGTCCAATTCACTGGAGTTCCTGAGTTTTTGCTTAGTGTTCCTTGGTCCTCCTCTGTTCCATTTGTTCTTTGTTCATTACCTGGATAGAAACTGGCAATTGTGATTTCTTTTTTCTTTTTCTATTGTTTACTCATATTTTTTCCTCCTTTCCCCCTTCCCTCATTGGCTGCATTCTTGCTAATCTTTTTATTTGATGGATCTGTAGGATTGGGCTTTTCTATCTTGAATCTCTGCTCTGCTGATTAACTGGATTAGGCTAATAGAGCTGACCTGTTGTCTTAATGAGTCCTGAGACCAGATCTTCCCTAGCTTCCAGCAGAGGCTGAAGGTGTAGAAGCTGAAGGAAATTACTCTATATCTTCCTTTCTACTCCTTTTTGCTAGCTGTCTCCCTGCCAGCTGCCCAGTCAGAGCCCTAAGCTTCCCATGGTAGAACCAAGGTACTCTGTCACAGTTGTAGCCTTTGCCCTGGGATCCTATTCTGCCAGATTCCTACAATAGGTCTCAGGTAGTATGTGGGGGAGGGGTATTGGAGATTGACTTTTTCTGCCCTCTGGGGGATTCTTCTCTGCATTATTGATAGACTGGGTTAAGCCAGTTGAGCTGATCTGCAGAGCTGGATGTGCCTTGAGGCCCAAACTTTCAGAGACAGAGGCCCAAGATGGAGGAGTGGTGTCTAAAGGCTATGACTAGGCTTCCCTCCTCTTTGGCCCTCTCCTCCAGCTGCCTCTCTGACAGCTGTAGTCAGAGCCCTGAGCCTTGAGTAGCTGTGGTAACAAGGCACTCCCACCAGGCTGGAGCCCTCACTCCAAGATCCCAGAAACTACCCAAGTATTAGTACAGTAGGTGGGGGTAGGATCTTGGGACCTTCCTTCTTTCTTTTCCTAAAGCCTAAGAATTCAACCTTCTCTGTGTACCTTTTAAATTGAGTAGAGCAGGAGGGTCTCCTAGCTCTGTTCTGTTGTTGAATTTGGTTCTGTCCCCCTTGAAGCACATTGTTTTTTATTTGTTTGGAAGGTTTTCACAGAGGATTTGACTTTTGCTGCTTCTAAGCAGCCATCTTGACTTTGCTCCAGTGAAGACATTAAAGAACATGAGAAATGACTTCTTGTAAGAAAGATTTTAGCTGAGAAATAAAGTAAATATGCTAGTGAAGTTGAAAGCCAGGGAAAAAGAAGGAGGAAATTACTGACAAAAGCATCATTTAGGTGGGGAAAAGAGAGAAATAGAGAGTAGAAAAAAGGGTAGAGTAGAAAAATAGATTTATGTTGACAGTATGGATTGTATTTCCCAAAGAATGAATTGTGTTTTTGTTTGGAGCCCCACCAAGTAATTTATTTAAAAGAATTTTATTAATTTTTTTTAAAAAATCAGTCTCAAATCTAAAGTTTTTTTTTTACCTTCTTCCTTTTTTCATATGAGAGCACTATAACATGTGAAATTACAACAAGCCATTAAGTACTAAATTCTGACAATTTCAAGGCAACTAACCTAATGAAGACCCAGAAGAATCTGCAGGAAATCTGAAGGCTAACCTTTAGAAAAAAAATATTAATTAAATGCTTTTGCTTGATCCAGCAAAGGCTCAAAATATGTGATTTTATCTTTATAGTCCATACAACAATGCAGCCATTCTTATGTCCTTCCTTCTCTTATACCCCCTTCTCATTATCTATACTGTAAATATTAACCTTAACTTCCTTTCTAATTTAGAATTCTCTTACTTGCAGAGAAAACTCAACATCATAGCCATAAAATCTGGACCCTGAGGCAAACATTTTGATCAATGGTCAGGTAGGTGCCCTTTGTTACATGTTAACTCAGCAGTTCTTCCTCCAGTATTACTTCAGGGTAAAAAGTACCAAGGCAGTGTTGATAGGAATGGATAAAGGAAAAGAGAATATTTAGTGTTTGTTTGTTTGTTTTTTTCTTCCAGCAGATAAGAGAGGAAAGTAGGATGAGGATTTAACTGAAGTGGATATTATCAGTAAATGGAATGTTACAGAAAGGTTGACATCACTTGGTAAATATATTGATTTAGCAAAGTCTTGCTTTAGTAGGTATGAATATTCCTACCAGTCTGTGTACTCTATTTTACTCTATTTATATGCCGTTGATTTTTCTATATATCTTCCAATTACCTCATGATTATTATAATTTCAACTGTATATTTACCTAATATTGGCTAGATAGGGTGTGGAAAGATCAGTGGGTTAAGAATGAGGAGACTTCTGACTCTGACAATAGCTTTGTGACCTTGGACAAATCATGAAACTTCTTTGAGCCCCAATTCCTACCCATAAAATAAGGATAACATTCTTCAATTACCTGCCTCACAAATTTATTATAAATAGCAAAGTGCAACAATCCAGGACAATTCAGAGGGACTTATGAGAAAGAACACTATCCACATTCAGAGGAAGAACTGTGGGAGTAGAAACACAGAAGAAAAACAACTGCTTGATCACATGTTTTGATAGGGATATGATTGGGGATACACTCTAAACAATCACCCTAGTGCAAATATTAATAATATGGAAATAAGTCTTGATCAATGACACATATAAAACTCAGTGGAATTGCTCATTGGGTGGGGTGGTGCTGGGGGAGGGGAGAGAAAGAACATGAATCTTGTAACCATGGAAAAATATTCTAAATTATTTAATTAAATAAAATTTTCCAAATTAAAAAACATAACTAAACATAAAAATAAATAGCAAAGCACTATATCAATAGTAGCTATTTCTATTGTGTACAAATATAGTACAGTGGTCACGCTGAAGGATTATTCAGGCAATAACATAGGTAAATGGCACTGTTTTGTTGGTGTAAAAGAAGCTTAATGTCACAGGGGAAAGTAATAAATGACTGCTTCTGGCAAAGGCTACCTGTGTGACCTTCAGCACATTGTTTGAACTTTCTGTGCTATATCTTTTATCTCTAAAATGGAGATTATAAATTTGCATATTCTGAAGAGCTACAAATGTCAGCTGCTTCTGTTGCTGCTAGTACTACATCCATTGTTTCCTTACAGAATCATTTTCAGGATCAAATGATACATACTGACTTTATAACAATAAAGTGCTGTGAAAATATAATTCATTAATGTTATAATACATATGTAAGGGCAAAAATTTTTTCACAATTTAAAGGGATCAGTAAAAATGGCAACAATTATGATTCCAGAAAAAGAAAGTAAGAAATAGAAAAAGTGTGTGGGTAACTTTTTTCCCTTCAGTTAAAAGAATCAAAACAAGGAAGGACATTGTGTCCTTCCCTAAAGTACTTATACAGTTTTATGTTTGTATCTCGGGAGAATACAAGCTTCTTGAGGTCGGGGGACTCAATTTTAGCTAGTATTTGTGGGTTTTTTTTGGGGGGGGGTTGAAGGGTATTATATCTCCCCACTGACTAGAATTCTATGCTAGTCATATAGTAGCTGGTTAGCAAATATTAATTATTTATATTGTGGAAGAGAGAAATTATAAGGCATGCAAAAGGACAGAAGCAGTGGCTGAGTGGTAATCTGTCAATCAAATGAAGATTCTGATTTGGAATATTACTGGAAAAGGCAGTTTGGAGCCAAACCAATGTCTGTGTGAATTCTGGACTTGGTTGATGCTGGTTGCCTTTGAATGAGGGTCCTGACGGATTTCCTGGTTGCCTTTGAATCAGGGAAAGAAGAAGCTGGTTTATCTCTCTGACTTGCTCTGTTTTATGATCATGACTGACTGCCAGACCTATCAATCATTCCTCTCAAGTTGAAGTCTATCCAAATATCCTCAAACTTGAGGCCAACTTGTAGTATAGGGAAATCGTCATCTCTTTTACCTCCATTCTCTATCTTTTCCTGTCTTCTCTAAATAAACCCTTACTTAAAGAAAAGAGAAAATATTTTCATTTGAAACACCACAAACTCACCCTGAGTGATTTAGATAAAGAAGAAAGAAGAAATGGGGATAGACTAGAAGAGGGAAAAAGGGAGGAACAGAGGGAGGAGGGTAGACAAAAGATATTTGCCTGATTTATCAGTCATCATTTACCCATCAAATATACCCCCCCACCCAATATTATCTATTACAGTATTGTAGGAGGTAATGTGGCATGGCATTTATTGAATAGGGAAATAAATTTGTTTACTGGATCGTGAGATATGAAATTTCTTTATTGCCAAACAATTCTTCTTCCTAACTCATTTGACCAGTCAAGTCTCTTGTTAAGTATAATCTCAGTTCTCCTTGCCTGCAATACATTATCCTTTTCTGTTCCTCACACATGGCCCCCCATCTTTCTCATCTTCACTTCAGTGAGAATCTCTCACTGACTTCAAGGCACAATTCAAGTACCATCTTGTACACAATGACTTTCCCTATCACCTCCAACTGCTTGTGGCCTTTTCCATTATCTACCCTATATTTAACTACCTTGCATTTATTCTGCAGACAACTATTCTATACATCAAATCTCCCTAACACAGGCTAAGCTCCTTAAGATCAAGTATTGTTTCATTTGCTGACAACTAGCAGGGTGCCTGATATATATAAGGAATTTAATAAATGGCTATTAATTTAGGAATTGTGTGATCCATTAATAATGGTTTGCATTTAGAAACCACCTGCTTTTGTGTGCTAACTTTGAGTTAGGAAACCTGGAATTTTCTTGATTCTGACATTATGGAACTTATGACATATCCTTGACCTCCCTAAACCTCAGTTTCCTTATCAATAAAATGAGGATAATAATATTTCTAGACCTATCTGGATTATTCACTGCGGAGAAAGTACATCACAGACTTTAGAACCATGTATAAATGTGAGCTATCATTCTTTTTATTGTGCCTTAAGGTTCTCTCAACAGTTCTGCCAAGTAGGTAGTAGAGTCTTATTATCTCCATTTTATGAGGCAAAGCGAGGCTCAGTGACAGAGTTAGTAAGTGTCAGAGCCTAGACATCAATTCAATTCTCCCAATTCTACATCCCTATTATTATGATACTTCTCTTTCCCGATGTATGTAGTGCCAGGCACACCCCCAAACTTAAACTTTCTCCTCCACTGCCTGCCCTGATATAAAAAGTTCATCTTTACAGATCCTTTTGGATCTCAAGGGCCTTAAGGCCAAATTATGAAAATGATATGCCCTTGACAGAGGTAATAAGCTAATAATAGTTTCTTCTTTTGGCTGTGGTAGTTAAGCCAACTACTACCAGAGTCCTCAGGGACAAAGGAAATAGGTTTCTGATTAGAAGCACAAATGAGATAGACATGAGAAGGATACACAAGAGACCCTTCATAAATGTTTATTAAATTGACTTGAATTAGTGGGCAGCTAGGTGGTGCAGTGAATAGAGTACTGGGCTGAGAGTCAGATAGGTTCAACTCCAACCTTAGAAATGTATTACCTATGAAATCCTAGACAGGTCATATAATCTGTTTGTCCCAGTTCTCTCATACATAAAATGGGAATAATAATAGTGCCTACATCCCACAGTATCAAATGAGAGAGTTATGAAGCATTTTCTAGCACACTGCCTACCACATAGTTAAGCATTAAATAAATTATATTCATTATCATTTTTGTTGAAGAGGAAAGTAATATAGAATCATAAGATCATAAATTTGGAGCTGTAAGGAGTCATTATGTCTAATCCTCTCATTTTCATACTGATGACAATGAGAAATAGAAAAGGAGGGGGCAGCTGGGTAGCTCAGTGGATTGAGAATCAGGTCTAGAGATGGGAGGTCCTAGGTTCAAATCTGGACTCAGACACTTCCCAGCTGTGTGACCCTGGCCAAGTCACTTGACTCCCATTGCCTAGCCCTTACCACTCTTCTGCCTTGGAACCAATACACAGTATTGAATCCAAGACAGAAGGTAAGGGTTTAAAAAAAGAAATAGAAAAGGGAACTGATTTGTTGAAGGTCAGACAAATGGTAAATGGAGCTTGGATTTGGGGGAGGAGAGAGAACATGGCATAGTAGAGTGACTTTGGCTTTAGAATCAGAAAACCTGACTTGGATTCCTACAACTTATATGACCTTGGGCAAATCGCTTAAACTCCCTGATCCTCAGCTTTCTTATCTTTAAAATTATGGAATTGGACTAATTGTCTTCTGAAGTACCTGCAAGCTCTAAATCCATGAGCCTTTGAACCCAAGTATGCTGACTCCAAACCCAGTGCTCTTTCCACTAGATAATTTGGCTTGGGACACTCTATAGGTCAAAGTACAAATAGCCCCTAATAATCTATGAAGCCATGTTATCAGATAGAAAACAACTATCATATTCTTGAAAGGGGCAAGAAAATTGCTTGTAGCAATCTTGCTTTTTCATCATTCTTTCTCAGCCCTGGAAAACAGGAACTTGAGACTACATCCATCTTCAATGGCAAAAGAAAAAAAAATTATACCATTCCAGTCAAAGTAACCTCCTCTACATTATGAAAGTCACAAGACTGACTGATTTAGGACTATTCTACCAATTGGGGCACTACGATGTTGGAAGTGTTGCTGCATGCTATAAAAGGCTACTCTGAATCACAGGGCATATGATAGAGTGTCAAGGGAGAGATATTCCCAGTCAGAAAGAAAGGTAATAAATCAGGAGTAGTGATTGCTTAGGGATAGTTTTATTGAGTTAAATAAAGCCATCTTGACACTTTTTTGAGTGCACTATGCTAGGAAACAGAAGCATAACAATTGTAGGGACTGCCACTATTGGGGAGGGGAAAAAAGAGATGCTTTCAAATCAATGCTTCAAGTTGGATTCAAATATAGAAGAAGTAACAGTTTTCCAAGGTGAGTAGCAGTTGGCAAAAATAGGCAATTAATATAAAGCAAATGCAATGGTAACTAGGGTGGAGCAATGAGCATTTTGCCTTAGGGCATCAAATTCTGGAAGGTATTTTAAGAACTTGTAAATCTTCAGCTGGCTAGATACAGCTGAACTGAGTACCCAGTTTGTAAGGAAAAATAGTTAAAATGGAGACATTTGGTCTAAATATCTTCCCCACCCCTCCACAGTTGTAACAGCTTAGTGTAAGCCTGCTGGTGCCCCACTGAATTTACCATTTAAAAAACAAACAAAAAGAAATTGATTGAGAAGTTGGCACTGAGTTGGTGAATATTGGGAAATGACTGAACAAATTACAATAAATGAAACACTACTGTGCAATAAGAAATGACAAAAGGGACAGTCTCAAGGAAACTGAAAAGGATTTATATGAACTGGCCATAGTGAAGTAAATAGAACCACGATTGCAATTTAGACATTTTAAAAATTAACAACTTTGAAAGACACAAGAACTCTGAGCAACACAATCTGTTGTTATTCCTTTGTTATTCCTTTAATTTTGAAAAGGATGGTGATCAGGATTAGTGATTACTTGACTTACCTCTGAATTGAATTTAAGTGAGACAGAGTTAAAATCTTCAACCTCCCTCTCTCTTAAGTGTTCAAAGTCTACTGGCAAGACAAAAGTCAGGATGACTGGAGTTGGTCTGGGATGCAATGTATATTTACTGTCCATGCGCATTCTAAGCACTCCCTAGAAACTGCTTCAACTGCCTTGATAGCTGTTGGAACAAATCATTTTCATCTGCCCATCTCACTGGGAGAAGTCTTCACATGCTCAGAATAGACATTCCCAGACATAAGTCAATGATAAGATTTAGGATTTTCAGTTACCCTCAACTTGGTTTAGTAGATCTTCTGGGATATGTTTCTCAGAGTATAGCTGCCAGACATGCTACAGCTTTTTGGAGCCACAGGTAATAGTTAGGTGACATACTAACACCAAATGTCATTGAACAGCCCTGAAAAGGGCTCAAAAAGCCCTCACACCAGAGTTGCTGGTGCTCTCTGAATATCCCTTATACCCCATGCAATAATCTACCATGATTCTTCAGGTCTGAAAATGAAAATTGTTATCTACCTCTTAATAGAAATGTGATACACCAAGAGTTCAAAATAAGACTGCCTTATACTCTAGAATCAGTTTTTCTGAGGTCAGAACATCTCACTAGAAAGTTGGACATTCAGTAAAATATTTTGGTACTCCAGAATCCAAAGAACACATTATTCTGCCTTGTGCCTAAAACAGAAACTTTGATTTTTTAAGTCCTCAGGAAATGTGTATGTTTTATTAAAGCCAGTTTAAAGGTGAAAGGATTTGTTTAATGATTAGATAAATTGGGAAATGTTGCTAATGAGCTATAATCTCTAAGTGTTCTAGTAAAATTTGATTAAATGGAATCAATATTAAGTTTCTTATCTATTGAATTTCTCCTATTTCATAATAGTATAGTTTTGTTATAGTCTAATTGGGAGTGGCTGTTATATATGTACAAGATGCTTTGAAGGCTATATATATTGTGTATAAGAATCACAGTATACTTTTTTCTACTCCTTTTGTGAGATATTAAGCAGTAGAGACTGGCCCTTGCTTAAGATAATAGATATATTCCTAAGGAGATGACTCAAATTTATTGTGATATAAAGTTTCTTTTTTCTTCCAGTAAGTAGGATAAATTTTTGCTGATCCACCTAGATTTTCTCATGTGTCTGTCCTTGTGCTTAAGCTTATGTATTTGTGAAAGGAGACCAGATTTTAAAATTATGTCAACAACCATTTAGGAAATTTAGCCCATCTTCACAGGACTCTAATAGACAGAGAATGAACAAGGGAAATTTTTTTGGAAATATTTTTGGAAAATATTTTCATATCTGATCTTTGACTGCACTAAAAGAGGTATAACTTCCAGAAAGAAGTAGATGGTAGCCCCTCTGTACTCTGCCTCAGTCATACCACAACTGGAATATTGCCTCATCTCTCCACACTCTAATCCATTCTCCATTCTGTCATTAAAATGATTTTTCTAAAGTACAAGGCCTAACCATTTCACTGTCCTATTCAATAAAGTCCAGTTGCTCCCTATTGCCTCCAGGGAAAAAAATAGAGTCCTTTGTTTAACATTCAAAACCTTTCATAACCTAGCTCACTTCCCAACTTTTCAGCCTTCTTATACCTTAATCTGGCATGTACTCTTTGATCCAGTAACACTGCTCTCCTGACTGTTTCTAGAACAAGACACCACTCCCCTTGACTCCTATAATTTTCTCTACCCATCATTCATACCTAGAATGCTCTCTGTCCTCAGTTCTATCTACTGATTTCTCTGGCTTTTTGAAAATCTCAACTAAAATATTTTTGTTTACAGGAATCCCTCTTAACTTTAGTGCTTTCTTTTGGTTATTCATTTCCTATTTATCCTTTAGTTTGTGTTTATTTGTTTCTATGTTATCTCACCAATTAGATTGTGAATTCCCTGAAGACAGGGACCATCTTTTGCATCTTTTGCCTTTTTTTGCATCCTCAACATGAAAGTAGAACCAACATGGTGAAGGGCCTTGAGTCCATATAAGGAATGGTTAAATGAATTAGTGATATGTATCCTGGAGAAGAGTAGATTCAAGAAAGCTATCTTGAAATATTTGAAAATGTGTTCTATGGAAGAGGAATTAAACTTCAATTAACTAATCAAGAAACATTTATTAAGCAGCAGACACCATGCCGGCCTGAAGTCAGAAGTACAAAGAACGAAACTGTCTCTACTTTCAAGGATGTTATATTATGATGGAGGGCATAGTAAGTACAATCTATAACGTACAACCCATAAACATGAAGTGCATAAATTCAAGCATATACAGCAGAGGTAAATATAAGACAATTTGGGAAGAAGGCAACTAGCAGTTTATAGACTTTATTATTTAAAATTACATATAATTGAGAATTATTTTATGAAATATATACATATATATATTTGTAAGAAAAGAGGAATTCTATGAGACCAAGGTAAAAAGGAAATACTTTCCAGATATGAGATGACCAGGGGAAAGACACTGAAACCAGAGATCAAGTGTTATATATTTAAGAAGCAGAACAGCCAAAAAGGAGGAGTAAAGCCCAATAAATCTGGGAAGATAGGTTGGGGTAACGTTATAAACAGAGGAGTTTCCTTTATCCTAGAGGCGACAAGAAACCATTGCAGTTGATTGAGTAGGGGAATTACCTGGTCTAATATTCAATTAAGAAAAATTACTTTGACAGCATTATGGAGGAAAACAAGTCAAGCAGGTTAGTCAAAAAGATCTAGGTAGTTGATAACTGAGACCTTCACTAAGGTAGTGTCTATGAAAGTGAAGAGGAAGGTTCAAACCTGAGAAATATGGAGATAGAAACAGTAAGATTTGGCAATCTACTGAATATGTTGGATGAGGGAGACTGAGAAGTGCAGGATAATACCAAGTTTATGCAAACCCAGACTAGCAGTGTGGTGGCACTTTGGACAGGAGTAGGGAAGTTTAGAAGACTGGAAAATCTAGGGAGAAAGATAATGAGTTGTTTTGCACTTGTTGAACTTGAGATGTCTCTGAGACATCTAATTTGAAATGTCCATTAGGCAATTAGTGATGGAGGAATGTTTATACCAATGCAGGGCATATACCAGTATATACACACATACATACAAACACATAATTCTATACATACACAAACATATATTAAGTGCATACACATATACACACATATGTGTGTGATCTCAATAGATGTAATAATTAAGTTCATGAGAGCTCCGTCAACACTTACAAGGTTACCAAAAAGGGCTAAAACAGACTCTTGGGGAACACATGCAGTTAGGAAATTTCATATGGAAGATGTATATGTATTTTGCTTAACTCCCAGGAGCAGAATATGGAACAATGGTTAGAAACTGTGAAGCCTTCAATTTGGCTTATTGACAGGAAAATCTTTCTAAAAATGATACTGATCCAGAAATATACTGAAGTATAAGATAATGGTTTCCATACCAGAATGTTTTCAAGATTAGAATGGGTAATTTGTAGGATGTATAGCCGTGGGGATTCTTTTTTCAGATGGGTTGGACTAGAAAGATGCCAAGGTCCCCTCTAGCTCTAAAGTATGTAATTCTATGAAGCAAATTCATTTTCTCAGCTTTTCAAAGCAAGGCATTAAGCCACCTTTGTGAACTAAATTCTTCAAGGGATACAAGGTAGGCACACTAGGGTGGCTTTGGGCCCAGTTAGAAACATTAATTTTTTTCTAATTGCTTTCTTCTCTTGCTTCCATTCTTGAAACTTAACATTTAGTGTTCCTTTTAGAGGCAGATAAGAAAGGAATACGCATTACCTTTGCATGAACTCTCCATGAAACAGTGTCATCAGCTGAAATCATTCATTTGATCAATAGTAGGTGAAGAGAGTCAGGCATTCTTCTAAGTGTGTGGGGAAATTAGTAATTGGTTTCTATCCTATAGCCATTTGCACAATTCAGGAAGGAGATAAAGTAGGACAATTTGCTGTCTTCACCACAATGCATTCAAAATAACCTTTTAGTACTAAATCAAGAACATACTCTAAATTGAAAACACACAAACCAGAACAGCTTTTCCTGAATATACTGTCATGGAATATTAAGCACACCTTAAGAGGTCGACTTTTAAAATGAGAGTAGCTAAAGAGCAAATTGTCAATAACATTCATCAGGACTCTTCAAGGTCTTAAAAAATATTGCAAGTGTGCAAGGTTTTCTTTGATCACATTAGTGCTTACAGAGGAGTTTCAGAGCCAGACGCTACTTTGAATAGCTCTTACATAAAAAGAGGTTTAGTCATGGAGCAACATTTAACATCTCCAGGTTTGTTTGTTTGTTTGTTTTTTAATGTGTGTGTACATGTGACTAATTTCTCAATGAGAAAACAGCACAGATTATGGAGTTATTTTCCCCTGTGCCATGATTTCACCAACACAGACACTCCCTCTACAAGTGCAGACTGCAATCTGTCCCTGTGCTAGCAGATGGTTTTCACAAGCATTTACAAACATAAAATATATCTCCTTAGTGTTCAATTCTCTCAGGCCAGGCCTTTTTGAACTTAGTTGAGCAACATCTTAATTTACTGATGCATAATCTATCACAAGTCATAATCTTGAAGACTTTCCAACTTCAGGAGATTTTTCCAGTGTTTATTTCTACTGGCATGACCTTTGAAAAGTCAGTCATCTCCAAAGAGCATCAAGAATATAAATTAGGAGTATTATGTTAATAAAAATTTTTTTCTTACCATTCACCAACAAATAAACAAGGTAGAAGATTTATATTCCCTAAGACTTATAAGCTTAATGAATATTAGGTACAAAATCACATATTTTAAAATAAAGTAGATCTTGAAAGGCAATTTACATTTCAGAAATGTAATTTAGCTATGAAAATATTAATAGTATGTTTGTTCAAGCCAGTTTTTAAAACCAGTTCAATAGCTTATCAATGGTAACAGTTTGGTGAGAGGTAACATGCTAAGAGATGAGGATACTGGACTTAAAGCATTGTATATGGTGGTGATGGCGAACCTATGGTACAGGTACCAAAGATAGTACTCACCGAGCTCTCTGGGGGTACTCAACCACCCTCTCTCCATGCCTTCCGCCCCCAGAGTTAGTTACTAGAAAGGCAGAGGGACTCTGGCAGAGCTGCTCCCCTCTTCCCCTCCACTGTGCCTGATGACATTTTTCCACATCCCTTGCCCCTCTGCCCAGCAACCCAATGGGAGTGCACAGGGGGTAAGGCAGGTAGCTCACAGTCAGCAGAGCTAGAGGGGAGCAGAGTGCTTGAGTCATTCTCCTCCCCTTTTCTACATTTGCTAAGGACATTCCTCACTTCACCTAACCCTCTGCCCAGCAGCCCAATGGGAGCACTTCCTCCCTCCCCTGTCTGGGATATAATATTTAAAATTAAATTATGAGGCTGCTAGTAGCTTTAATAACTTTATTACATCAAAATACTGTTAGTAAAAAGAGTGAAATATAGGAAAGAGATAGAGAGTTGATTAGTTTACTACTACTCTATTTGCTGCCCTGATGGATTGAAGCTCACCACCAACATGGGTTCCTTCAGGTTCCAAGCTCCAGACAGAAGCTCAAACAGTCCTCTCATTTCACCTTATAAACAGTTTTCTCTACCCACTAGCTCTTCCATGTCACATCTCAGGAACCAATCATTGTTCCTTAATTTGCCTGGCACTGCCCAGGGGGGCAGTACCTAGGGATCAGTTTTCCATATCATTGATTTCAACTTCCTTTCTCTGAGGGTTTGTCTGTACCTACACATCTCAGTGGTCTTTGACCTCCAGGTCACTGACTGATGGATGTCAAACAAAGTACCATAATGGAGAGATTCTTTTCCAACAGGGGTAAGGAGAGGGCAGGGCATATCCAGCATGTGGTGGGGGGAGGAACATGGCACTTTGTCTCTGGGAGGTGAGGTGGGGATGGGGCTTGGCACTCCATCTCTCAAAGGTTCACCATCACTAGTATATGGAGTAACGGAATTTGATTTCAAGTCCTAACTGCCACTTGCTTCTTATGTAACCTTGTGCAATTCACTAACATTTATAAGCCTCTCCTCTTTCTTCTGTCAGATGAAGTGACCAAATTAATAACCTCTGGTATTCATTATTAGTATGATCCTTTGGTATTCAAATATGTTCAAATATTAGCTCAGAATACAAATTTAACTGCATTTACTAAAGTAAAACAAAGAAACACCAATATTCATAGTCTAAGTTTTAATTTCAGTGAATGAAATATTTTCATTTTTCCTATTCTTCACTAATGTTGTTCTGGATTTCATTGGTGTTGGAAATTTCTGACTGAAGAAATTCTAAATTTCTTCAGTAAAAGCAGGTGGTACATTCTCTGTTGCCTATAGACTTAAAAAGTTGCCAAAGGCACTAAGAAATTTAGTGTTTTACTCAAGGTCACTCTGTCAAAGCTACTCTGTCACAGGGGTATCAACTCTTATTGATTATTATTGATTATTATATTGATTGATGTCTTATTGATCTAGCTAAGATGACATCAACAAAAGTGATGTCTTATGTTTATCATTATATAGAGTTAACTAAGCAGTGAATATAGGATGAGTTCTTTTTAGGAAGAAACACAGCATGTTGATCTGACTGATGTTATTGTTGGTGTTGGAGGAGGCAACTTCTTTTTTTTAGTTAATTAATTTGTTTGTTACATTAAAATTCCCAGGTATCCCCACCCTACCTCTCCTACCCACATTAGAGAAAGTGCCACTTAACAAAAAGATATATGTATATATAATACTGTGTTGCCTGTTTGTATTTATCAATCCTTTCTCTGGAAGAGGATATATACAAGTCATCCATCAAATAATATTTTTCTTGCTATATGCAGTGTTCTCTTGGTTCTGCTCATTTTACCCTTCATAATTTCATATAGGTCTTCCCATGTTTTTCTAAAATTAACCTGCTCATCATTTCTTACAGTGCAGGAGTATTCCATTACAGTCATATACCACAAAAAAAAATTGAAATTGTTACCTCTCTAACCTTCATGGATACTTATTTGGAACTATGTTCAATTCAGTTATAATTATCATTAATTTCCTTAAAAAACAAATAAAAATGTATAATTATTAGTGAAACAGGCAGAGATCATTTTAAAACCAAGTGTTACATTTACCCAGTAGTTGTGAAAGATATAGTCCACCAGTACATACAAGGAAATGGAGCCAAATGGTTCATTTTGTTTTTCTTTGGTGTAGTTTTATAGCATGTATCCAGGATGTTGTTATGTTCTTGCTTTATGAAACTAGAGATATAAACTGTACCCTTGTAGATATGACTCTCTGTGGTGTTAACATACTTCTGAAAATAGGAAAGTGGGATAGGATGAACAGAAGCTTTGGAAGATATAGGCTCAAAGAATTATATCAAAATTGAAGCAATTGTTCTCCAGAGAGGTTGGTTCTGTGGTATGACTACAGGGCTGGCTAACCAGATATGCAGCTGTATCTCTTAAAATACAATTGCTAGGGTGAAAAGAGAAAAACCTTAGTTCTTCCTCCATAATTGGTAATCCCCATTTGGGTACTTATATTATTATGGGTCTACCAGCTTAGTGTTGACCATTGGGAAGTTTCTGCTGTCTTTCTCGTGCTCTTTTGCAATAAGTTAAAGACAAACAGGAATGTAACAATAAGGCATGTAGCTCAGTGTGGTGTCTTGAAAGCTATTAGTGTCCTTGATTCAGGGGAGAGTTTAGCTTGATTCAGAAAAATAACAAGATTTGTATATACTCTCTTTATCTCTTCCTTTTATTTACAGTTTGTGATAAGCAGGCAATGGAAAAGAGACCTCCTAAAATGAACATAGTACATCTTACAGAGTTATCAAGCCAAAACTTGCCCTGAGATATCATTTGTTTTTGATTCTTCTAAAAATCTTAGTTTCAAGATCTTTTTTTCTCTAGCCTACCACACATCTGCAGTCTGTTAAAGAGTATTAAAGTACTGTCATTTTTGATTCATTTAATTTTTCATATTAGTTCCTCCAAGGATTTTTGTTTAAATTCAAATTGCTGATCTCATTCTCCTATCTTTAATATCTCACCTTCCAAGATAGTTTTACTTTGTTTTCTACCTAAGTATTAAATATCCCTGTAGCAGTATCTTTTGAAAGAGAAAAAAAAAAACCTCACCTAAGAGAGTGTAAAAGGGATATATAGATGCAAAGGAATGGATATTAGCATAATCTGCTATGTTGAGGGGTTAAGCAAGCAATGACAGCCTTCAGGAATGTTCACAAGACATTAACTATACTTTTGCATTCCACTGTGATTTAAGGGCTAGTTTCAATTCTAAATTGATTGTCTGATAGTAGTCTCTAAAGGCTTTGAATTTAGGGATCTTGAAGTTAGGCGAAATCTAGACTGGATGAGTTTGGAAAGAAAGGAAAGAATGAAGAGCTGTACATATTTTTTTTTTAATTACAGAGGAATACAGATCACAGGTATGAAAGTAGAGGAAATATATAGATTGTTTTAAAAGGACCCTTGTTCTACTACAACCAGCTATAAAATTACACAACATACAGTTAGTTTGAGAACCAGTCCTAGAATCACTTAGCCCCTATTGCCTAGCCCTTACCACTTTTCTGCCTTGGAACTGTCAACTGTGTTTTTGAAACTTCCAAGTTTGGCCCTGTCTTTTAGGAACTTGCTTTGGGAGATGTCCCTAACTGACCTTATCTCCAAGCTGAACAATAGACCTTAAAGTACTTAGTGATCCCAGTTTAGAAAAGATTAGTATGCAATCAAGTCTTAGGAGTTTCTAAGTAATCTCATAGTAATCTCATAGTAATCAGAGACCCATCTCTGGTATTCTAGTCCCTGGCTGGAAATATCTTTTTGAATACCATGCTAAGTATTAGCCCCTTCCTATTAATCAAGACTGAGCTCATCATTTCCTTTTGCTCTTTTAGAAATAATCAATCTTACTTCCCTTCCTTTGTTCCCCAAAAGGCATATTAGACCTCAAGCTCTGTCAGTCTTTGGAGAATCATTTTTTCCAGTGAATTTTCCCAGTGACACGATTCCCAAAGTCCCAGAGCTTTGGCTCTGTGTAGTATTAAGCACTTGACTCTGTGTGGTGGCCAAACATTAAGAACTTGTCTCTTATCCTGATTAAAGATTTGCTTTTTTTGACCATTTTAGTGGTTCTGTGTTTTTCCCACAGTATTGATTCTAAGATGGAAGGTAAGGGTTAAAAAAAATAATAAAGCAAAATTAATGTTTAATGGGGGAAATTTTTAAATTACTAATATAACATTCAAGTCAAGAAAATGACCATGATTTCAGTACTCCTCTCCTCTAGTTCTATAACTAGAATGATATTTAGTATTTTGTAAACCTTAACCTTCTGTCTTAAAACAGATAAAAAGTATTACTTCCAGGGTAGAAACATGATAAAGGCTAGACAATTGGGATTAAGAGAATTGCCTGCAGTCACATAGCTAGAAAGTGTATGAGGCTGAATAAGAATTTAGAATCTACCATCTCCAGACATGGCTCATCATCCACAGAGACACCTAGATACCCTTGAGTCCATTATTTAGTATTAAAAACTGCCAAATGAGGCCTGACTATGAGGAATGAAAATTTAAATCAGCAAAAATGAGCATGAAATTTCTTTTGATTTCTCTTCTGAAGAAGAAATCAAAATTCTTTTGATTTCTCTTCTGAAGAGTCAGATTTCTTGAGCATTATTTTGTTAATTAGACTTTTTTTTAGTCCTCTGGGAATGAGATGAAATTAAATGAGTATTACATAATAGAAGATTCCAATAAAAGATTAGATGATTCCAACAACCTACCACAACCACCAAACTTACAATGACATTGATAGTAAAGTGGTTTTGTACCAATAGAAGAAAAAATAAAATTCCCCAGAAGCAATCAGTTTATCTTGCTGACGTTTCCTATTACAATTGAAATATGTCTCTTCTTTTGGGCTAAGAAGAAATTCAATATGATACTTGATTTCTGAATAACCAAACATAAATAAAAGCTGGTTTCCCATTTGGTAATGTGATAAAGGATGAATGGTTGGAAAACTGAGAGATGCCAGGGACAACAAGCACTGGATCTTAGTATTATGCAGTCTTGGGTAAATGCTGGAGGTAGACCTAAATACCGCCAAGTAGTAAAGGGTGACCAGAGTAAAAGTTCAAGTGCATTATGAAGGCTTCCCCTAAGACATATGAAAATGAATAAAGAAATGAGTGTGGTATAAATGAAAATGAGTTGAGGATAAATGAAATTGGGAGTAATGAAAATAAAATACATGGTGATACAAATGAATTAATTGAATCAAAGGAGGATATAATTGGTGTAAATAATTGTACAGAGAAAGAACATAATAGAAATTTAATAGAAAATACTAATTAATGTAGAATAAGAAAAATTAATGAAGAATATAAACTAAATAATAATAATGAAATTGCAAATGAGAACAATGATACTGAGAGGGAGAATTTAAGGACGAAAGAGAATAATATAAAAGCTGCTGATACAAAATCCTGGGAAAGTCATGTAATTCAAGCAGATGTAGACTTTGATGGACAGGAGATGACTGAGCTTTGTACTGAAGTTACTGTTCTAGCACCAATTCTTGAAACCTTCCAAAGTCCAAACTGTACTGAGCCCTATGTTTCTATAACTATAGGGGATCCGACATATGATCTGATTCTGGTGGATACTGGAGCGAGTAAATCAATTTTGCAAAGTCTTCCTAAAGATTGTAAAGCTGTTGGTACTATGGAAGTTATTGGAGCTATTGGAAAACCTGAAAGAGTAGCAAAATTACAACCCAAAATGATAACTCAGGTCCTTAAACTGTGGAACATGCATTTCTTTGTATGCCTGAATGTCCAATGAACCTTCTCAGGAGTGACTTGCTTTGTAAATTACAAGCAATGATTCAATGTACTGATACTGAGGATAAAAGCATTACAACTCCCAGAAGAATCTCTTAAAGCTTTTCAATTGCTGTTCTTAGATTCAGTCAGTGCAGAGAATGAGTTGGATTCCATCTATCCTAAACCTGAGGATATACCAGAAGATTTATGGGCAAAGTCTTTCACTAATGTAGGCCTATTGAAATCAGCTACTCCAGTAATAGTGAGAACCAAGGAAGGACCAGTTCCTTGTGTTCCTCAATACCCTTTGAGTAAAGAAGTTATAGACAGAATAAGACCTATTATTGAGTCCCTAATTCAACAAGTGATTATAATACCATGTTTTTCAGAATACAATACTCCCATACTGCCAATAAAAAAACAAAAGCTGGATCAAGATGGCAAAATTGTCTATAGATTCATACAGGATTTGAGAGCTGTAAATGATCATGTGAAAAAGACTCATCTTATAGGTACCAAACCCAGCTGCTATAATCTCATCCATTCCAAGTCAAGCAAGATATTTCACTGTGGTAGATTTATGTTCTGCATTTTTCTTGATACCAATTCACGAGGATTCTCAAAAGATCTTTGCTTTCACATGGAACAGTACCCAGTGTACCTACACTCATCTTCCACAAGATTTCTGCAATAGCCCGAGTCAATTCTCTCAAATTTTGAAACATAACAGTCTAAAGAATGGATAAATAGAAAGAGCTTCTTAATTGGCTAGGCCAAGATCATAGGGCTGATGAAACATATTAGATGATGAAAAGATATTTGGAGTACTATTGTCTACAAGCTGTTCAATCATTGGGCCTTTCTCAACTTCAAATATTTCCTTATCCATAAAATTGTGATAGTAATACATGGTTATTGTAAGGAAAGTACTTTTTATACCTTGAATAGAAATATGAGGAAACATGATCATAGCTGTTCATAAAATTAAAACCCCTAAGCCTGACATTTGAGGTATTCTCCAATATGCTTCCCTCCCTTCCCAGCCTATCTTTATAGACTTAATTCATGCTATTTTCCTATACACATTTCAGCCAACTGGATTACTGGCTGACCCCTAACCTAGATGCTCCATGCAATCATATAAGTTGCCTTCTATGTCTGAAACATGTTCTCTACTTCCTTACCTCCATATCTCTGAATCCAGAGCTTACTTCAAGGTTCAGATTAGAAATTAGTATCTATTTGAAGTTTTCTCTGATCTCTCCAGTTATTACCATTCTTCCCATCATTAACATTCCTCATACTATCTATATTTGTGACCAAAATTTCCCGCCCTAACAAAATCTAAGCTTCTTGAGGATAATAACCATTTCATTTTTGTCTTTATATACACTCGGGCTTAGCACCACTATCCACTTACTATATATGCCCAAGACAAGTATGTTGTATTGGATTAAATTTATTTGTTTTGGTTATTAAATTATTTTTAAAAGGGATGGTTTATAGAACCAACCCTTTAGAGATTTAGACGTTTCAATGAGTTGGGTCCTGTATATACTTCTGTGATTAAGGAAAACTATATATTATTTTTAACATATTCTTTGAATTGAATTTTGAATTTTATTGTTTGAAATTTGAATTGTATTGAATGAAGATCCTTATGGGCATAATTAAGTGAAAATGCATCCTAATTTCCCTAAATACAAACTTTATTGACTCAAGTACCCATAATATCACAGTTGTTATCTTGATGGATTGTCTTTACAAGTTATTACAACCAAAAATTATCATGACAATTGTAAACCTTAAAATTTCTTAGACTTATGAATGTTGGAAATTTCCCCATTGGGAAATTTCATACTGGAAAAAATTTCCTACTTATAGTAAGAACTCTATTGGAATGTGAAACCCCTTGGCATGGGAAGATCCTACTCCTCCCTACTTAAGACTACTTTAGGACAGAAACCTTTTGCTAAACAATGGAAAGGGTTTTGACCTATGCTTAAGCATAGAACAGGAAGTTCTTTGAGTCATGATTGATTTTAGAATTGATATTACCTGTCACCACTCTCTTCTTACCCGTCTTATAATAGTATTCCTCCCTCTCTCTTGCAGCTCTTTTTGTGGTATAATTTTTCCTATTTTATCTCTTCCTTTGAATTTCTCTTAGTACCATCTTCTTTTTTTGTCCCTACTCCACCCTACTTAAGACTGCTTTAGGACAGAAAACTCATTGCTAAACAAAGAAAGTACTTGGATCCATGCTTATGGTGGGGCAAGGAGTTCTTTGAGCCAGGCCTGTTTTTAAAATTGATACAATGGGATGCTAGGTACCCATATAGGTGGGGCAACTTGTAAACTACTTAAACCTCAAAGGGTGATAACTTATTCAGAGGTTTTTTCTTAATGAAATTTGTCGACACAGCAACATTTTTTCTGACTTACTAAAGAGATTAAAACTACTCAGCTGTGAATTCAAAATGGGCGGTCCTTTAGAAACATCTACAGTGATTGGTAGATGTAAGGACTTAGGGGAGGTGACAGAGGAAATTTTGCCCTTAAAAATAAGAGCTTGGATCTCATTCAGGATCTCGATTTCTGATTCTCATTCTGGAGGATCTCATTCTGAGAGACTCATTTCCTTGAGGACTAATGTTTGAGGGCTCTTTCCTTGGAGATAGATCTCTTTGAGGAGAAGTGCTCTTGGAGGAAATCTCATTCTGAAGGAGAGCTCCTTGAGGAGCTCCTCTGAGGGGCTCTGTCCCTCTGGGGTAGGAGCTCTGGAGGCTTTTGAGAGAGGCCCTTTGAAACAATCTCTGGCTGGAAGACTCTTTGAGGAAGGAGGCTGGCCTGGTGTCACTAGCATCCTTGTTTAGTCAGACCTTGTGGTGAGTGTTAAAAAACTGACTGATTTCTCTTTTAAGACTCAGGTCTAGGCCATATTGGCTTGAGGCCCTTCATACTTATTCCTTTCTTACTCTCTCTCTCTTTCTTTGATTACTCATTGTATTGTTAATTAAAACCTCTATAAAACCCAATTGACTTGGGTATTTGAATAATTGGGAATATTTCCCTGGCGACCACCTTATATTTGATTTTAAAACCCAAGACACTGTAGTGAAACATATTTCTGTGGTCAAATTTACTCACCCTCTCTTATATCTATCACAATTTATATCTTCCACTATTTTAATCACTACAGTTTAAGACCTCAACTATTTTAAATCTCACAGATGGGGTCAAGGGTCAGAGGCTTTCCTAGGCATGCGCAAGACTGAGCATGCTCTCTTCTAAGCCACTCTGTACATACTAACTGTTTCCCTTGCCCATAGCTAGGAGTGGACTGCTACACCTTTCCTGTCAGAAGTCTGAGTGAGGCAGATAAATCAGTGATGTTCTTTGTGTGATCTGCTGTTGCTCCTTCTGTTGCTGTTGCTGCTGTAACTACAACTGTTGATTCTATTGCTATTGATACTGCTACTACTGCTGCTGCTGAAGCTCTGAGCTCCACCTCCTATGGCTGGTATTTTCAAGGGTGGATCTGTAGTGTAGTACACTATAACACATTTTACCCTGAGGCTATCTTATTCAGCTGTTGGGACCACTGTTGCTGTTGCATGGAAACAAGTTCCCCTGAGTCTCACTGACTATGTCTGGCACCATTCTCAGGATTGAGTTTGTGGTGCTTTCAGCCAGCCCCTAAGAATTTAGAGATTTCCCTAACCCTGGTTCTCCCTGGCATGGTGAAGGGGGAAAGGGTAGCCCCCACTCCCCCACATTTATTGCATGGAAATACCCTCTCACTGCCTACCTTTCACACTTTATCCAGTGGAAAATTTCCTTTATTTGTCCTGTTTTGACCTTTGTGCTTTTGAGATACTTTGTAATGATCAGTTAGGAAAAAATTTCTGAGTATCTCCAAGTGTTTCCTGCTACTAAACTGCCATCTTGCCTCTGCCTCCAATCTTTAGACCTGACATAGGTCCTTGGTTGGGTTCTCTAACAGCAAGTACAAGTGATTCAGTTTCCCAGTCAAACAGAACTAAATTCAAGTAATGCTCAGTTTCCACCATAACTGCCCTCCTTTGGAGTCTGTGCAGAAATAGTCAGGCAAAAGTAACCTGAAGTTGCCACACTCACACAACCCCTAGTGGGCAGAGTGAATTTTGGGTAAAGCTACACAGACTAAGGTGAACTATCTATAGGTACAGTGATATCAGTTCCTTAGAAACACAGGGCAACAAATACCCAAACAAATGACTCCTTCTTAAGTAACTAATCAAGATGAAAGGTATTCCTAAAAACCTCTTAGGGGCTTTCTACCGCCATACCTTTCCATCACCACAGCCACTCACTCCATCACCAGGGCCATTCCACCCCCTTCATCCCTCTCTCAGTAAGCTTCTTCCCATGCTTGTTACAGAGATTGCCAGAGTCATTAATTCTTTGTGCAAGATCCCAATCTTGCCCCCCCATGTCAGTTTCAACCTTGTGTCTCAGCAAACAAGGACTCTTGCTCCTTAAAAATTGCCCTATTATTTTGAAGGATTTGGACAACTCATGAAACAAACTCTGGGCAACTTATATAAGCTCCATCAGCCTGATTGTTGTGAGAATAAAATGACATTATTTAGCACAAAGTGGGCTCTTAATAAATACTTGTTCTTTTCCTTTCCCTTCTTTTCATAGCATTTCTCGACATAGGAGCTTAATAAGTGCTTATAAAATTCTGTGGAAAGAGACACTGGAGCATAACTTTGATAGAACACAAATACAATAAAACTTTTAATTTGGGCTTCTCTAAACAGCCATTTCAGGTATACTTTAGTTTTCAATGGTGCTTTTGTCTTTGCATCATTCCATTATGCTTATCAATTAACAAACTACAAAATAATGTTAATTCCCTTCCCCATCACTATTTTGTTTTCCTCCTTCCTGTCAGACATCAGTTCCTAGGACTCCAATACTTCTCTCTTTTATCTATTGTTTTCCCCTTTTTTCTTCAATCCTTCAGTATTCTAGTTTATTTGTTTTAAATAAAACTATTATGATTACAAAAGAGGTCTGGCAAGCTGTGCCTCATTTATTGCTTTTTGGTTTAAATTGGAGACATCACTGACTATAATAAAAATATTAATAATAAGCATGTATTCATTACCAAAAACTCTATTGTTTTTGTGAGTTTTTTCCCAGCTTTTATGTAAACTATGGATTAAGTATCTTTACCTTTATCCACCTTCTTAATCTGCCAAACATTCAAATCCAATTTCTTCTTTATAAACCTTCTTTCTTCCTTTATTTGTGTCTTTTAAGCATTGATGTTCCTTTAGATGAGTGATGGGTTTTGTTAAGGATAATCCCTTCCAGTGTTTGCTTTCAGGAGAAAAAGCAATTCTGAACAAAAGATATAATGAATGTCACTGATCCAATCAGAATAGTCAATGGATGAAATATTTGAGTTCAAGAATCACATTTGTAGTGAAAATCTTGACAAAGGCACAATTCATTCTTTCTGGTTGGGAAGATTCATGAAGGCAGGATCTGTATCATATTTACTTCAGTAACTTCCCTGGTGCCTGGCACAGAGCCTTAGACACAAGTTATTTAATAAATGTTTTTAAGTTTAACTGAATTCCAGGCTAAACAGAAATTATTGCAGCAGATATGATACTAGATCACTTCCATTCTGTTTATACCTACATATATATTAGGGACTTTTCTTTCTCGCGAGAAATAAATCCATTTTTGTCACTCATAAATTTATGAGATTGCCCTGTTCAAATAAATACTTTGCAGTTAGTCCCTATTGGCCATAGAAATGAAACCTGCAAAGTGACAGGTGCTTATTAGTCTGGACCTATGACTTGATTTGTCTAGGGAAATCCTGGTGAGGAAATTCCCTCTACCAATTTAGAATCAATGGCACAGTAAATCTGTAGCTTATAGTAGTTTCCAGGTCCCCTGAGAGAAGTGACTTATACAGCTTCTATGTTTCAGATGGAGGACTTGAACTATGCTTCTTCTTGAAAGGACAATACGTACAATGAATCTGAAATAAAGTTGAAAATCAGGACCAGAGTAAGTCGTTTTGTTGTTGTTGTTGTTGGTGGTGGTGGTGTTTTGTTTTTTGTTTTTTAAAGAAGAAGGCATGAACCTTGTTTCTTAAGAATAGGAATGAATTCTAATGACTAGAGACTCCCATTCCCCATCACCACACCCATTATCACCAAGGATTTTCTAGGAACTCCATTTCATAGAAGAAAGTCTGGGAGAATCCCTTGTTATGCCCCTTCTCCCAGAATATCATAAAAGTCATGGATTTTTAGAGACTATGACACTGAGCAGAATCCTCAGGTTATATTCATGATTCTAGCTCTATCTAGCTCTGAATTAATTCTATCTTATGACCAGTTATTGTTTGTTTGTTTGTTTGTTTCTCCCCTGAGATTATGGAAAAGTCCTCTACTGCCCAAATTTCAAAGGAGAACCTGGACTGTATTATGACCTTCCTCCCTTAAAAAAGATTAATCAGTCTTCTCAAGTCATCTCCCACTAGCAAAGAACAATATTCAGAAGGTGTTCAATAATGTTTAATAACTCAAACGAACCTTGGATTATAATGCTTTTTGTATCTAACACCAGTAAATAAGCAAGTGACAAGGATAACAAGGGGTTAAGTATCTATGCTCCTCTGACAATCTCATAGCACTATGCTTCAGGTAAGTTCAACAAAAACCTGGAACACTGAGGAGAGTTGAAGAGATAGAGAACATAATGTACCTCTTGAGTAATGAGAAATAAAGATCTCAGGGACAGAGATGTCAGGATAGAAGGATGCCAGACAGTATTTGTGGAAGCCTACCTTCCAGTTCTTTCTCCCTATGCTCATAGCCAAATGGTGATCAACCAATAATAAATTATCAGGAAGCTCTGCCAACAATAGGCACAAAATGGAAGACCATTGAGTATTTCAGCCTTCAATGGGGCTTTCCCAAGTCTTTGTTCTGTGTGCCATAAGTAGGAGTGAAAAGCATAGCCCAGGGTTATTGAGTGCTTCAGAAAACTACTGATTCTACTAGATAGATGAGTTGAAGAGCAATTGGGAAATATTCTATATCACCTATCCTCCTTTGTATACTCAAAGGAGCAAAAAATCTGGATGGGAACTGATTAACTAAACTTTGTCTTTCCTAGAAGTTGAAATGTTTCCTTCCTGAGTTTATATACTATCTAAGGGTATACTGAGCCTATGAGAAGGGGCAAATATACATCCAAATGGTAGATGTTCTATTATCTATTACTGATTCAATAGGGGAGAAAGTCAAATATTATATAGTCAACTATGTCTTCTTTTCATGTGAAGGCAAACCAATTATGTCTTAGCATGTCTAAGGTCAAGAAAGCAGCAGAGTCAAGGAGGAAGAGGTAAAGGAGGGGTTTTATATTAGGTAGGGACTCAGAGCTATTATGATTGAGTCAATCCTCATTAAATGTACCCCTATTTTTAGAATCCTTCACTTCAACTCCTCCAATATCATTTCCATTGATAAAAATCATTTTTTTTTCTGACATCAAACCATTTCATACTGACATCACTGTCTGTTTTGCCATAGAAACCTAAGGTATAGCTTCAGTAGTTAATTGGCACAATGCATAGAGTGTAATACTTAAGAGTCAGAAAAACCTGAGTTCATCCTGGGGCCTCAAATACCTACTAATTGTATAATCCAAGGCAAATCACTTACCACTTTCCACCTCAATTTCCTCAACTGAGTTTTCTCAAGTAGAGATAGTAACATCATCTACCTCACAAAGTTGTTTTGTGGATCAAATGAGATGATATTTGATAAGTGCTTAGCATAGTGCCTGGAATATATTTGGTGCTTAATAAATGCTTGCTCATTTCCCTTTTCCCTAAAAACTATGAGGTCTGTCCAGCTGCCTTAAAGATCCAGAATTTAGCCAAACCTAGTACATACTAGTTATATGGTAAATGCTTGTTGTATTCACTTGATATACACATAAATTCCCCCATATGTGTGGCTTACCCCAATGGAATGTAAGTTCCTTAAGAGAAGGGGCTGTATTGTGTTCCTGTTTGTTTCTCCAGAGCTTTGCATCACAATATGCCCTTAATAAATGCTTTTTTTATTTGTTCATTTATTCATATCCATTCATCCAATATGTCATTCAGAGAGGTTCACACAAGAATCAGATAACCAACAAGGCATAAAGCAATTTGGCCTGTTTTCACTCATATAAGCATAGACCAATAGTATAAAACGAGACATTTGATAGGGATAAAATAGTAAGGTAGGACAGAGTTATCAAGGGAGATTTCAACTGGAGATACTATTTACCAGAACCTCAGCTGTGATGACATTAAGGCCCTGCAAAAATGAAGTAAGGCCAGCAAGGCCCTTCTCAGAGAATTCTCTTCAACATAGAATATCCAACTTTTACAGACTTCATCATTCTTCCTAGTCAATATTTGGAAGATTTGGGTCCCACATCAGAACAACGTGGACAGTCGAGTCCTTGGATTTTATGGATAAAGATAGAGTTTTGATACAAGCATATCTGACAGGTTTCCCATTTTTAAAGTCAAATCAAGGCTATTCAAAGGATTGAATATTATATCAAATGGGGGGCAAAATCATCATGTATCAAAATATTCAGAAAATATAGGAAAAAGCAGCATATAGGCAGCCCACTATTGTATCCTTTTTCTTTATTACTATTGCCATTAGTTGAGATTATCAGTACATCTTAATTCTACCTTAACCTTTAACCTCAAGTAGACTTATCTTACTGCAAAATAATTTTTAATTCATTTCTGACATATTTCTTCTGAAGTTCCTCAAAGTAGACTGTTCCATTTTATCCCCTATAGCCTCAAGACCTAAACTTAACTCCCTCTGCAAATGTTTTTACCTTATATATACTTTACTATGATTGTTGAGGCTAAATATTACTTAATTTCTTCTCCATACTGAAAGATCTCCATTTATTCTATTTTTCTTCTCTTCCATCTCTAAATCTGTGATCGTATGAAATAATAATAGTAAGTTCTAGTCTCCCACTCCAATGAACATATGCCAGGGTCAGTCTTGAGGTGGAGGGTATGAGGGGCAGACTTCCAAAGTAAATTTCTTTATTTGTCTCAGTTAGCCAACACCAAAATCTAGTCTGGGAAAATCTCCAAAATAAAGCATAGGTATGATTTATCTAAATTTTCCCCAGAGTGAGTTTCAGGAACCCAAAATTCTATATAGGTGTTCAATTTATGTGATGAATACAGAGAATGGGATAACTGTTATTTGCCCACACACACACACACACACACACACACAAATGTTTTCATTGGTTACTCTCTTCATGCTATATATATTATCTTGTTGTCAAAAATAAAAATAATAATAAAGTCCAAAATAAACAGTTTATCTTAGAGTTTGTTTTAGTGGCCCCAGGAAAAGGATCATTCTTCAGTTACAAGTTCATCCTTCCTTTAGTGTCAATTACCAGTCATCTTCAAGGCAGCTTCAGTCACTGAGAATCTATCTTGGGAATTCTTTCAATCTGTTCAGCAAAATATTAGAACACATTTTCCTCCATGACAGATATATCCTTTGGCCAAAGGCCCCTTTGTAATATCTTGCAATCTAATAGGAGAAACCATCAGATCATTTAGAAGTTCTCCAACCAAATTTCTTTATAATCTTATGACAATGAATTTAAGGGCATCAATTATTTACACTATTTTATGCATTATTTTATTATGCTTTATTACTTGTTTATGTGTTCTTATGAGGTTATAATAAATTATTCAACTTATTTAAATAAAACATAAGCTACATTTATTTGTGATGATAGTTTGATGAAAACTTGGGGAAACGACTATTTATTGAAGATAAAAGGTGATGTCACTAAGAAACTTTTGAAACTACTTTGATAAAGCAAAGTGATTTTCAATTGATGAGGAAGAGAGGTTACTGATGATCCCAGTAAAAGAGCAAAGTCTTTGAATTCCAAAGTAAATCCAATCTCACAAAAAGTCAGGAATCAATGAATTGGCTAAGAGGCAGTTGCCTTATAGGAAAAGATGTTGTAGAAGTTATGTGGGCCCAGAAAGATGTGAATTTCTTAATTTCTGTAGTTTGTTTTTTTTGTTCCTTTCCCCAAGTCAACACCCAATGCTTCATCATACTGTACAGTTGACTTTGGACTGTCAAAAGCTAAGCCAGGAAGGCAAGTTGAAGGAGGTTCTACAATAATGAAAACGTTTTAAAATAACCCCAACAATCAAATTCCAAGGACCAATCTACTTAAGTACAAAGAGGTTCATTACCAGCTGACTGGCCACTTGGGTGATTAATTCTTTAGTCATAACAATATGTAAAATAAAGATAAATATGCAATAGTCATCAGTCCTTATGACACTTTTTCATTTCTACAAAAGAAGGGTGAGTGGTAGAAAGGGGGGAAGGGAGTACTAAGAATCACACAATTTTTAGACTATATAATCTAAAATGATCATTGATGTTCTAAACATTAAATCTTTGCCCAATAAAAAATGTGAAGACCATATGCTATAGTAGCTAAATCAAGCTTACCTTGACATTCTTGATATTTTTTAAAAAGATTGGGAAGGTGAGCAAGAAACCCCAAAATATAAGAGTTGTAGCTAACTAAAAAGACAGTTCATAGGTACCCTTTAGAGGTACAAAGACAAGAACTGGTGGAATTAATTTTATCACACACACAAAGCAAATAAGAAACATCATTTCATGAGATATCAAGTCATCTCATGTTTCAATATTCCTGATAAGATTTGGTAACTGTCAATTATGAAAATAATTGTAACTTATCTACCCAAATTATATGGAAAGGATGAAGAAGGAAAGAAAATCTATAAAACACATGATTAGATATTCCAAATTAAATCAACACACCTCGATAGATGCTGACTTCAAAGCATTTATGGGAATAGATACCTATGGTGGGACATAGTCAATAAACATTTATTAAATACTTATTCTGTGCCAGGCATTGTATTAAGCACTGGTGATACAAATAAGCAAAAGAAAAAGAAAAATAACCATTTCCCTCAAAAACTTATAATCTAATGTAAGGAGACAATACACAAAAGAAAGCTGAAAGGGGGTGTTGGTGGGAGGAGGGATATTTAGGGAAAGGGATAAGATGAAGTTCATTCCAAGGAGCAAGTTGACTGGTCTGGGAGCCCCCTTCAAATAGAATTTTTGGGAAAAGTGCTTCACTTTGCTCTGCTCTCCACCCCTCCAGATAGAAGAGCAGTTGGAGGATCTAAAGGATGACAATGAGATGTGAGTACTGAAGTTATCAGAATCTCTCAAGATAATGAGTTTCCTGGTGATGAAGCTTTCTAGAGTTATGATCTTGGTGGAATCTAGTCCCAGAAATGCAGCTGGTGGGAAAATATGTCAGCAAGTATGGGTCAGTAAGAAGGAAAGGTACACAGTATTCTTGCGTTTTTATATACTGAGCACTTTTTTTGAGGAAAATAAATTTTATGTGCTGAACATGAAAGATCAAGTTATATCACAAAAACTAAAACTGATTATTTTTGCTGGACAAGAAAATTCATATTGATATTGGAAACTTGAATCAGCTGACCTGGGTTTAAATCACTCCTCTGATACTTTTGAGCTATAAGCTTGTAATCTGCTGGCCCTGATCAAATCAGTAAGTCTTATCTTCCTCATCTTTACAATGAGGAGATAAGGCTAAATAAATAGCCTTTCAGGTCTCTTCCAACGGTAAATCTTTATCCTATGATCCACAATCTTATAATCCTATAATGTTCTGGGAAATATATTGGTCTCTACAAGGTACAGTCTCCTAAATTCAGAAGAAACTGAATAGCTGAACTTTAAAACCTGTCACAAGGAGCAGGCTTTAAAATGACCTTAAAACGACATTGTCCTACTTCAAAAAGTGTTGGGATGGAAGTGGATAGTAAGATAACCTTAACTAAGCATCACACCATTTCTGAGATGGGGAGTTGTGACCCAAGACAAGTGTGTCTGTGTGTGAGAGAGACAGAAACAAGAGAGAACAAGAATGACAGACACAGAGAGACATTTGATATATACCGCATGAGCTTTTTATATAAATGAAGTATAAAAATTAAAAGAGAAACTGTCTCTTCCATATAGTACTATGCCACAATTCTTAATCAGACCCACTGCAGACCAATTCAGTGATTTATTCTCAGAATTGAAATGGAGTGAAATACTTATGGACCATAAAATACAAAGAAAATAATCCTACTTCCAATACAGGACATACTACTAAAAATAAATTCTTCTATTTCTACCTCTAAATTTCTCAGAATTTAAGTGATTTGCCCCAGGTCAAACTTAGTAGAGTTGTCAGGTATTCAATTCTGAGTCTGATGACTCAAAAGACAGTGTGCTTTATACTATACTCAACTGTCCCTCATTAGAATCATACCATCTTAGAAATGGGAAAGATCTCAGATGTCATCTAACCTAAGTGTCATCATTTTTTGAGTAACCTTTGGAATGTTTCCTAAGAAAAAGGACACGTCAGAAATATCCTGGGGTGTCATTAATAGAAAGCTTTGGTCATGATTGAGTCACCACATGACACCCCCCAACACACACACACACACACACTCACACACACACACACACACACACACACACACACACACACACACATTTTCATCTGATCTATGCTATTATTTACCAAGTTTCATCATTCTGCTAATAACAAAATGTTATTAAATTCCAAGGGTTTAAACCATTCATTTACACAGACAATAGGCTAAGACTATGTTATTTGATAGTTTAGCATAATCAGATCTCCATATCATTGTTCTAAAAGGTATTGTATTACAAACCAGTCAGTAGGCAAGGCAGCGAGAGACCTTTCCCTAACAGTCTTATCACTTCTAAGGGATAACATTTTTCTGAAGTCACTAGAGAATATGACTACAGAAATTCAAAAAGGACAAACAACAATGTGCTATACTACCGCATCCCCTAAGCACACATGGTGATGTCTTTTATTCAAAGACTTCAAAACATTTCATGGAAAGAATCTAATTAGTCAGAAATCCGTTTTTATAACTTTATCTCTGATGATAGTGCCTTGCAAATAAGAAATTTTATAAATAAAAAACAAAACATAGACACATCTTTATTCTTAATTTTCTCTCCTATCTTTTTCCCCCATTTTACTCACTTTTCACCTGTGTTAAAATAACATTAAAAGAATGACTGCTGATTGGTACTGACTATGTCAATGTCCCCCAAAGAATCCAGACAATAATATTTCCTATAAAGGACATAACTATAAAATGGTTAGGAAAAAGTATTTTATAATGCAATTGGGACTAATAATACATGCTAGCATTGTATTCCTAATTAAAAGGTTGGATATTTTACCTTTAATACATGTGTGCCTACATTTTTGTCTTTTTGCAGATGCATTTCTCACTTCTCAAAATCTTCATTTATAACACATATGTGAATAGGTATATATACAATGTATGTATTGAATATATATATGATATATATGTACAAGTATATATTGTTCTACCATCTCTCATTCTTTGGGATCTGTGGTATAAATAATTTTTCCAGAGATGTAGAACCAATTCATAGTCCCATCAGCAAAGAATTAAAATATCTGTAATTCTATGAGTCTCTTTAACAATACATTTTCTGGTAGTTTATCACATTTAATAATGTAACTGGTGTGAGGTGGTACTTCAGGGTTGATTACATACTATTTCTATTTTGAGTAATTTTCATCCATATTTCAGATGATTATTGATGGTTCACATTTCTTTAAATAAATATGTCTGTACCCTTTGGCATGTGTCTTTTGGAGAGAGTAGAGTCTATATTTTTCTACCATGGTTAACATTATGCTATAATTTCACTCCATAATAAACTGTTTGTGTTGACTTATCAGACTAAGTAGCATACAGTTATTATACATTGATTTGATTCCTATTTGGTTTTCATTTTCTTATACAATAATTTCTGAGATACCTTTGTACAGAGGTTCCTATTAATGCCCTCATCATTTGTCTTTAAATAATGAAAATAACATTTGGTAGAAGCTATAAATATTCCATAATTAG
Organism: Monodelphis domestica; assembly: GCF_027887165.1. NCBI lineage: Eukaryota > Metazoa > Chordata > Mammalia > Didelphimorphia > Didelphidae > Monodelphis > Monodelphis domestica. The sequence continues at coordinate 390,852,860 of NC_077228.1, forward strand.
GTATTGCAATAATGTTGAATAATAAAGTTAAGCTTTTAGTTTACATGTGTGGAAACAGGTGCCAAAAGGTGAAGAGCACTGTAGCTCAGTTGTTGTGAGTCTACTGAAAAGATACACTAATTTCCATGGTGGACCAAGAGAAAATGAAGAATGAGTGGCTGAGTCAGAAAGTGGTTTAGAAAGGTCAGCTGGGTCATTTAGGAGATTAAGAGCCAGGTCTAGAGACAGGAGGTCATAGGTTCAAATCTAACCTCAGATACTTCCTAGCTGCAGGACCCTGGGCAAGTCATTGAAGCCCCATTGCCTAGCCTTTACCACTCCTCTGCCTTGGAACCAATACACAGTATTGATTCTAAGATAGCAGATAAGGGTAATTTTAAAAACAATTTTTTAAGAAAGTAGTTTAGCAGAGTTTTGCCATTTATGGAATGGGGTGCACAATGGGGGAAAGCTTAAGGATTTTTTTTAAACCCTTACCTTCAGTCTTGAAGTTAATACTGTGTTTTGGCTCCAAGGCAGAAGAGTGGTAAGGTCCAGGCAATGGAAATTAAGTGACTTGCCCAGGGTCACACAGTTGGGAAGTTTCTAAGTCCAAATTTGAACCTAGGACCTCCCATCTCTACGCCTGACTCTCAATCCACTGAGCCACCCAGCTGCCCCTAAGCTTCAGTTTTTTAAATTTCTTGCTTTGGGAATCAAGGCAAGACAGACAAATTGTAAATTCTCTAGTGTTCCTTGTATTTTAATACTTAATTAATTATAATTTAACACTTTAATTTTTTTCCTAAATCCCATGGCTTTGCATTTTTGCTCAGCAATTGACTTTCCTATTCATCTCAACTATTTAATTTTAGTGATTAATACACATTAATTAAGCACTAACTGTCATAAACTGTGCTAAGTTCAGTAATACACAGAGAAACTACAACAAGCATGCATTTGTACTGTACTTTGTAATTGGTGTTGTATTTGGTATTTGTATTTTTGTTTGATATGATCGGGACTTGGCTTCATAATTGCCAAGTAGAGATTGCCCTTCCTCTAACCCAATTTTACTAATGACTAATATGTATCCATTTTCCCTCATAGGACATAATACAGCTTCCCAAGCTAGAGTGTTATTTATTGACCAATCTATACAGTTCCCATTTGCCATTTGTCTCCCTATATATTTGAGAGTATATAGGAATTATGGACATTGTAAAAGTCGAAGTGCTGAATTTACCATCTTGTCTAATAAAATAGCCTAGCACACTAACACTAAATCTAAATGTCAGCATAAAGATTTCAGTTTTTATCACAATGCCAGCTAATGATTATTGCCTCAACTCTAACTAATGTTTCCGTGGTTATGGCTTAAATGGGGTTTTATTTGCATAATTAATGCATTGAGACTACAACATTACAATTAAACAATAGCTTAAGAAAATATTTTTAAAATTATATCGATGGTTCTGTTCTTCTGTTTCTACTTAAATATGAAGTTTGTTGACATTGATGTCCATAGGATCATGACCAGAACCACATCAAGGAGTGTGTGTATGCTAAAATATGTTGAAACACTTCACCTATTGTGTGTTGTCAATGGAGGTTTTGAGCCTTCATTGCAACATATATGATGAGTTATCATAAAATAAATAGCCAGAGAGGGTAGAGTTTTCTGGAATTAAGAAAGGAAACATTGAAAAAAGAAGTTATATTAAGAAAATCATCCCTGAAAGTTACAGTGGAAAGAATAATGGATTTGTAGTAAAAGTGTGGGTTCAAATTGCAATTCTATTACTTAATACCTGTGTGACTTTGGGCAAGTCACTTAATCTTTTCTTAATTTCCCTATTATTAACAATAGTACCACTATCCTCTTAATCAGTTAAGCTCTTAAACTCAGTATCATTCTCAACTTCTCAGCTTCTCTCAGAGCCAAACGCATATCAATATAACATCTAACAAGTCTCATAAATATCCTCTTATCTCTTCTGAAACTGCCACCACTCTGATGGAGAACCTCATCCCCTCAAGTTTGGACTCTTGCAATAGCCTGATGAATGGTCTGCCTATCACAATTCTTTCCCCTCTCTAGTTCATTCTCTACTCAAATGGCAAATGTATCTGCCTAAAGTGCAGGTCTAACCATATCATCCCTCCATTCAATAAACTATAATGGCTCCCAATTAAAAAAGAAATATTGAGCATAAAAAGATAACAGCACAATTAAGTAGTAGCTTGGGGAGAATAAAAATCATACAAATGGTTTTGTCATTTTGCTTTTACTTAGAATTCAATCAGGACTCTGGAGTTGCATGCCTCTTAGATTATTCTGCATGGTCACAACATTGATATATATATAAAGTTCTCAGTTTTGCTTTTAAAACATATCATAACAGTCTCCTCCTACTTTTCCAGTCTTCTTACAAGTTACTTCTCTCCAGGTACTCTGCTGTGCAGTGACACTGGCCTCTTTACTCTTTCTCATATGTGACATGCCATATCCCAATCCGAATTTCTTTTCCTGTCTCTCATTCATGCCTAGGAAGCTCTCCCTCCCAATATCTACCTCCTAACTTCCCTGGATTCTTTCAGGTCTTCACTAAAGACTCTCTTTCCTCAAAGTTTTCCAAGTCTTACTAAATCTTAATGCCTTTCTTTTGAAACCATCCCCAATTTATTATTCATATAGATGTAAACATCTTGTTTACTAGTATGCATATAGATTTACTAGTCTACTAGTATGCATATAGATTCCCCCATGACACTGTGAACTCTTTGGGAGAAGGACAATTTTTTTGCCTTTCTTTGGAAAAGCTGATACATGGTAGGCACTTACTTGATAAGATTAAGATCCTAAAAATTAAAGGAGAAATTGATAAAATTGAAAGAGAAAGAACTATTGAACTAAAAAATAAAACTAGAAGCTGCTATTTTGAAAAAATAAACAAAATAGACAAAGTACTGGTCAATCTAATAAAAAAAGGAAAGAAGAAAACCAAATTAACAGTATCATAGATGAAAAGGGAGACCTCTCCTCCAATGAAGAGGAAATTAAGGCAATCATTAAAAACTATTTTGCCCAATTATATGATAACAAATAAGGCAATTTAGGTGATATGGACGAATATTTACAAAAAATATAGATTGCCTAGATTAATAGAAGAAGAAATAGAATTCTTAAATAATCCCATATCAGAAAAAGAAATTGAACAAGTCATCAAAGAACTCCCTGAAAAAAAAATCCCCAGGGCCTGATGGATTCACAAGTGAATTCTATCAAACAGTTAATCCCAATACCATACACACTATTTGTCATAGTAAGCAAAGAGGGAGTCCTAATAAATTCCTTTTATGACACAAATATGGTACTGATTCCAAAGCCAGGCAGGTCAAAAAACAGAAAGCAAACTACATACCAATCTCCTTAATAAACATAGATGCAAAAATCTTAAATTACTAGCATACTAGCATACTAGCATACATAGATACTAGCAAAAAGACTCCAGCAACTCATCACAAGGGTTATTCACTATGATCAGGTGGGATTTACACCAGGGGTGCAAGGATGGTTCAAAATTAGGAAAACTATCCACATAATTGACCATATCAAAAAGCAAACCGACAAAAATCACATGATTATCTCAATAGATGCAGAAAAAGCCTTTGATAAAACACAATACCCATTCCTACTGAAAACACTAGAAAGTATAGGAATAGAAGGGACTTTCCTAAAAATAATAAATAGTACATATGTAAAACCATCAGCAAACATCATCTGAAATGGGAATAAACTAGAAGCCTTCTGAATAAGATGAAAAGTGAAACAGGGATGTGCATTATCACTTCTATTATTTAACATTGTACTAGAAACACTAGCAGTAAGCAATTAGAGAAGAAAAAAGAAATGGAAGGTATTAAAATTGGCAGTGAGGAGAGTAAGGTATCTCTCTTTGTGGATGATATGATGGTCTACTTAAAAAATCCTAGAGAATCAACTAAAAAGCTAATGTAAATAATCAACAACTTTAGCAAAGTTGCACAATACAAAATAAACCCTCATAAGTCATCTCCAACACATCTCAGCAGCAAGAATTAGAAAGAAAAATTCCATTTAAAATCACCCTGGACAATATAAAATACTTAGGAATCTATCTGCGGAGACAAACACAGGAACTATATGAACACAACTACAAAGCATTCTCCACACAATTAAAACTAGATCTAAACAATTGGAAAAACATTAACTACTCATGGGTAGGACAAGCTAACATAATAAAAATGACAATCATACCCAAATTAATTTACTTATTTAGAGCCATTCCCATTGAAATACCAAAAAACTTTTTTACTGAATTAGAAAAAGCCATAACAAAGTTCATTTGGAAGAACAAAAGATCAAAGATATCCAGGGAAATAATGAAAATTGCAAAGGAAGGTAGCCTTGCAGTCCTGGATATCAAACTATACTATAAAGCAGTGGTCATCAAAACAATATGGTACTGGCTAAGAAAGGAGGATCAGTGGAATAGATTTGGGGTAAGGAACCTCGGCAAAACAGTCTATGACAAGCCGAAAGATCCCAGCTTTTGGGACCAAAATCCACTATTTGATAAAAACTGCTGGGAAAATTGGAAGACAGTATGGGAGAGGTTAGATTTGAATCAACAACTCATACCCTACACCAAGATAAACTCAGAATGTGTGAATGACTTGAACATAAAGAAAGAAACTATAAGAAAATTAGGTGAATACAGAATAGTGTACATGTCAGACCTTTGGGAAAGGAAAGTGTGTGTGTGGGGAGGGGTGGGGGCTGGCCCGCAGCCCTCCCACGAAAGGAAAGATAGAAGGTTGACCTTGAGGGAAGGACTGGAGCCAAGGAGATGGATAAGAAGGCAGACACACATACAATATTTAACAATCGAGCTCTACAGAATAAGCTCACCTACTTAGCTTTCACTAGGACATGAACCAGTTAAGTAACTTTAAACCAACATACAGGAGTAAGCAATGAACATGGAGATTAGCTGAAAGAAAAGCCGTGATCCCTTACAGCCTGGGCTGCAAGTAGGGATCAGTCTGGCCTGAGGAGAGATTAAGAAAGAAATCACTAGTCCCTTAGAGCTGGTACTCTAAGCACAGACCATTTGAGGATAGGAGATTAAGGAAAAAAGGTCTTTCAGAGAGAGAGAAAGACAGAGAGAGAGAGAGAGAGAGAGAGAGAGAGAGAGAGAGAGAGAGAGAGAGAGAGAGAGAGAGAGAGAGAGAGAGAGAGAGAGAGAGAGAGAGAGAGAGAGAGAGGGGAAGTTAAAGTTGAGCTTGGCTGGAGGCCAAGCTCCAGGAAAGACAGAGACAGGTGAGGGGTGATAACAGTAAAAAGGGCTGGCTCTCTGTGGTCCCTCAATTTATTCTCATTGAGATGCAAATGTACACAATACATATTGATGACTACACAGTGGATTTCCCTTGGTCAATTGTAAATTACAACAAGGTATAGGTGTGGTTTGTCTCAGCCAGGTAAGCACAAAGAAACCTGATTTCATGCCTAAACCTGGCGGATGCTGGGATCAAGGGTCAAAGGCTTTATTTGCCATGCACAGGACTGAGCATGTTCTCTCCTAAGACAATCTTTACATTTTAATTATTTCCCTTGTCCATACATTGGTGAGGACTGCTACAGAAAGATTTTAAAACCAAACAAGACTTAGAAAGAGTCACAAAGGGGGCAGCTGGGTAGCTCAGTGGATTGAGAGCCAGTCCTAGAGATGGGAGGTCCTAGGTTCAAATCTGGCCTCAGACACTACCCAGCTGTGTGACCCTGGGCAAGTCACTTGACCCCCATTGCCTAGCCCTTACCACTCTTCTGCCTTGGAGCCAATACACAGTATTGACTCCAAGACGGAAGGTAAGGGTTTAAAAAAAAAAGAGTCACAAAATATAAAATGAATAATTTTGATTACATCAAATTAAAAAGTGTTTTTACAAATACAACCAATGCAACCAAAATTAGAAGGGAAGCAACAAATTAGGAAACAATATTCATAACAAAAACCTCTGACAAATGTCTAATTACTTAAATTTATAGAGTTAAGTCAATTGTATAAAAAATCAAGCCATTCTCCAATTGATAAATGGGCAAGGGACATGAATAGGCAATTTTCAGTTAAAGAAATCAAAACTATTAATAAGCACATGAAAAAGTGTTCTAAATCTCTTAAAATCAGAGAGATGCAAATAAAAATAACTCTGAGGTGCCAACTCACACCTAGCAGATTGGCAAACATGACAGCAAAGGAAAGTAATGAATGCTGGAGGGGATGTGGCAAAGTTGGGACATTAATGCATTGCTGATGGAGTTGTGAATTGATCCAACCATTCTGGAGGGCAATTTGGAAATACGCCCAGAGGGCACTAAAAGATTGTCTGCCCTTTGACCCAGCCATACCCACTGCTTGGTTTGTACCCCAATGTGATAATAAGGAAAAAGACATGTACAAGAATATTCATAGCTGCGCTCTTTGTGGTGGCAAAAAATTGGGAAATGAGGGTATGCCCTTCAATTGGGGAATGGCTGAACAAATTGTGGTATATGTTGGTGATAGAAGACTATTGTGCTCAAAGAAATAATAAACTATAGGAATTCCATGTGAACTGGAATGACCTCCAAGAATTGATGCAAAGTGAAAGGAGCAGAACCAGGAGAACTTTATACAGAGACTGACACTGTGGTACAATTGAATGTAATGAACTTCTCCATTAGTTGCAATGAAGTGATACTGAAAAGCCCAGAGGGATCTATGAGAAAGAACACCATCCACATCCATAGGAAAAACTGTGGGAGTAGAAACAGATAAGTAAAAACAGCTGCTTGACTACATGGGTTGAGGGGATATGATTGAGGATGTAGACTGTAAATAAACATCCTAGTGCAAACATCAACCACATTGAAATGGGTTCTGATCAAGGACACATGTAATACCCAGTGGAATTGCATGTGGGCTACAGGAAGGGTGTGAGTAGGGGAGGGAATGATAGAATATGATTCTTGTAACCAAGGAATAATGTTCTAAATTGACTAAAAATTAAAAAAAAATGAAGGGGATATCCATCAATTGGAGAATGGCTGAATAAATTGTGGTATATGATAGTGATGGAATACTATTGTGCTGTTAGAAATGATAAACAGGATGATTTCAGAAAGAGCTGGAAAAACCTACATGGACTGATGCAGAGTGAAATAAGCAGAACCAAGAAAACATTTTATACAATAACAGCAATATTGTGGAATAATCAACTGTGAAAGACTTAGCTATTCTCAGCAATACAATTATCCAGAACAATTCTGAGGGACTTAGAACAAAGAATGCTATCTATCTCCAGAGAAAGAACTGTTAATCAGAATTAAGATCAAAACATACTATTTTTCATTTTAGTTAATTTGGGTTTTTATTTTTGGGTTTTCTTTTGTGTGATTATTCTCTTATAAAAAAGAACAATATGGAAATATTTTTTTCATGATAATACATATATATCCCAGATCAAATTGCTTACCATCTCTGGGAGGGAGGAGGAAAGGGAAAGAGGGAGATAATTGGAATCTTACAACTTTATAAAACTTATGTGGAAAATTATTATTACATTGTTATTAAAGATAACATATCTTGACTTGATCCTTGGTATTTTTATACTTTTGGTTCCTATTTAACTGGTTTTTGACCCTTTGCAAAACTCTGGCATTTGCATATGGTTTGTCTTCTGCTAGTCTACCTGAGTTTCTAACCTACTAATTTGCTCTCACTATCCATTGCTTTATCATTCTCAACTCCTAACAACCAACTTGGTAGATGACCATCTCTAAACTAGACCTTTACTCCAGGTATGTTTCTGATTCTTGTATGTCCAGCTTCTAATCCTATATCTACATTTCACCACTAGCAATGGTCCTTGAGTTGTCATTACAAAAGATCTATACTGGATTTCTATGACTTTTAAGAGTGAGGCTGATGATTTTGTGTAACTGTCTTACTAAAATCCAATTCATGCACAAATCAAGACATCATTCACTGTGATGTCATTTATCTTTATTAAATATGAAGGATGAGCAATGACAATAACTAAAGACCAAAGACTAACTGCCTAAAGCAAGGAAGTATTAATAATACTGTTATGGAACTGTCTACCACTGTGAGATTTGTAATCCAAAGAGATCAAATAAAGGGGGGAAAAGATCTATTTTTACAAAGATATTTATAGCAGCTCTTTTTGTGTTGCCAAAGAATTGGAAAATGAAGGGATATCCATAGATTAGAAAATGACTGAACAAGATGTGATATGTAATTGTAATGGAATAGTACTATGTCATCAAAAATGGTGAACAAAATAATCACAAAAAACCTGGAAAGATATATAAAATGATGCAAAATAAAGTAAGAAGAGCTAGAAGAATGTTAAACACAGTAACAGAAATAAAGTATGATGATCAACTGTGAATAATTTAGCTAATATCAACAGTCCAAAGATCTAAGACAACTCCAGGAGACTCAGGATAAAAAAAAGCTAGCCACCAATATTGAAGAACTTGATGGGACTCTGAATGCAGATTGAAGAATACCATTTTTTACTTTATCTCCATAAGTTTTTTTTTCTTGTATAAGCAATGTGTATTCTTTTACAATATGATGAAGATGGAAATATGTATTGCATGATAGCACATGTATAATCTATATCATATTATCTGCCATCTCAAAGAGAGGGAGAAGACAGGAAGGAAGTGAAAGAAGAAAATGGATTGCAAAGTGTCAGAAAATTATTATTTAAATTGTTTTTTAAATTAATTGGGAAAATATAATTAAAAGGGGGGAATGGGGTACTATCTACTTTGGGGCTTGTTGAATATAACTACTTAGTCTGATTAAGAAGTTCCTTCCTCAATACCAATAGTGCCTCTGAGTAAATGAAAACATTCTGTAAAACTTAAAAATTAATATTTAACTAATTTAGAATTTGTTATAACTCCACCATGGTAATAAATTAAATATTACCTTTTGTCATTAAATTTTCTTTCAAGATAGTTCTAAACTAAATCAGATTAGAGAAGGGATATTTAAACACCTTGAAAACAAACTCTTATAAACGCTCTAAAATATCAATTTGCTAACAGTTACATTTCTATTCTTGGTAGATTTCATTCTTTTCTATTCATTAAAACAAGGCTAACAGGATGTTTACTAATGAACACTTTGTCAACATTATTTCCACATTATTTCTTTTCATTACATTACACTCCTTTCCATTGTTGCACAATATAATGAGAGCACAGATATACTGGATACCAGAGATTACATATTTAGATTTGGGGCAATTGGCACTTTGTTCTAAAATAAGTTGCAGATGCTTGGTAATTCTCAATGCTGGTGGAGACCAGCCTTGCTTTCTTTAATAATCTTCTATTGTTGCTCAGTTGTTTCAGTCCTGTCTGACATTCTATGAACCCATTTGAGATTTTCTTGAAAAAGATGCTGGAATGGTTTGTTATTTCCTTCTCTGGTACAGTTTACAGAGGAAGAAACTGAGGCAAACAGGGTTAAGTGACTTGTCCAGGGTGACACAGCTAGTAAGTGTCTGAGGCCAGTTTTAAACTCAAGAAGATGAGTCTTTCTAACCTCAGGCCCAGCATTCTATCCACTGCACCACCTAGTTGCTCTGAAATCATCCTCTAACCATGTTCATTTTACCTCAGCCACTAGCTATCTGTCTTGCCTAAATAACAAGATCCATAAAGAAAGTATTCACCACATGACATATGGTTAGGACCCCAGGCTTCTAGGTACAGCAGCAATTTCCACTTGCAATAGGTTAGGTTAAAAATATTGTCTCAGCCTCAAATATTTTGTAGCTGCATGACAACAGGCATATCACTTAACCTCTGTTTGCCTTGGTCTCCTCATCTGTAAAATGAAGATAATAGCAGCACCTATTTTCCAGAGTTATTGTGAGGATCAAATGATTTAATCATTTTCAGTGGTACATAAGTATTTTATAAATGTTAGCTATTATTATTATTAGGATTTTGTTTACATTTGTGTATATCCTAAGAAATAAAAAAAAACTACATTTGCTATTTCTTAATTTATACTTTGGACTTGTTTATAATTTTCTGGGTTGTATTCTACACGAGATTATATTGTGTGTTTTAATTTTGTTCTAATTATTTTACTTCTCAGAAAAGACCAGGTTCAGTCCAAATTTTTGTATCAAAGATCCTGTTATCAATAAGGAACATTGTTCAAAGATAACTAATTATTTTAGTTTAGAACCCTGATTTTAAATATTTGTTACTTGTTTCCTATCATTAGGAATAGCCAGGGTTGGTCTTTAGCTGGTACAGATTGCCGCACAAGCATGCAGCTGGAAGTCACTAAGTAAGAGCCAGTTTCAACAATCATAGTTCAGATATTAAGTTGAAGATCAAATTAGTGAGAGTTTTCTGCAGTCTAAAATATTCCAGGAAATGAGACTCATTCATAAAACTTCTTGATGTGCTCCTCTCTTATCACGTGTTATTTCACTAATTATGATGTTCTAATTTCATTATGTGGCCCTTATTTTAGATATAGATTTCCTATATAAATATGCAAACGGTTCAGTGATCTCCTTTAATGTGAATATTCCTTCCGGAGAAGTGGAACACAATCCAATTATGTCAGCCCATCTTGTTTTAACTCTTTCCTGTGTCCTCACCTAAGTTCACCACAAGGGATCTACCCAATATTCTGTAAGACGTCCTCTCTTCTGACTTCATGAGGATGTCCTCAGTGAAACTGATGGGTAATTCACTGATTATCCCTCACTTGCTCTTTCACAGCATATTATTTTTTAACTATACTGTTCCCTGATGACGTCTTTTTATCTGATTCTCCTTTATAACTCTCTATTTGTTATACGCAAGAGCCTACTAGCACCCACCATGTACCTTCCCATTGCTCACTGAATGAAAAATCTATTTTTAATTCTTCAAATACAGTAATGCTTGATGATTTGTGGCCAAACAGAAGCATCAGTGGAACATTCTTTATGGGAGAAACCTGGATGCATTACAGGAAATTTGCAATTTCCCCAAAGCAGAACAGTCTGTATCTTCTCAGGTCTAATCCTGAGCCTAGGTTCCCTCTCTGTCTCTGTCTCTGTCTCTGTCTCTGTCTCTCTCTGTTTCTCTGGGTGTGTCTGTGTGTGTGTCTCTCTTTCTTTTTATCTCTGTCTCTCTCCCTCTCTTACTCACGTATGTATGTAACCAGGTCATATGTGTTCATGTGTGTAGCAGTATATACCTACATGTGCATATGCATGGATATAAGCATATGTGCATATATTGAAATGAAATATACATTACATTGACATAAATATATAAATATATATATATGTATAGATAATCTGTTATGTATTGTATGTAATTTAATAAGTGATTATATATTGTCTTCATTATATCATATGCTAATAATATGTAATATTATTTCATATGTTCACATTTGCAATATATAATGATTATACATGTACATGTATAATTATATAGAATTATATTATTATATATTGTATAGATTATAGCTATTCATGTATAATAAGCACACACATATGTATACATGTACACATGTGTGTGAATGTGTGTGTGTGTATAATCAATAGCTGCCCATCCAGTCACATGGAGGAATCTCAATAATAAGCATCTTTTTCATCTACCAGGGAAATGGCATAACAAAAAAAGAATCACACAGGGGACTTGGATCCTGGAAGGACTGGATTTGAGTCCTATCCCAGAAACTCAATAGCTGTTAGTCATTGAACTTCTTTCACCTTTAATTTCGTCATCTCTAGAGTACTTAATCTCAGAGGGTGCTGGTGAAGCTCAAATGAGATTCCATTTGTCAATTGTTTTGCCATTCTTGAAGTACTACATATGTACTATCTTTTACTGGACAAATTTAGGAAATACAAAATAGAGGTATTGATCTTTACTACTTTCTGTATGGTAATAGGCAAGTCTCTTAATTTTTTTTAACCTAAGCCCCATCCGTAAAATGGGAATAATAACAGTATCTACCTTACATTATTGTTATTAGACTAAAATGTTACACTTTAATTATTTTATATATCTTTAAACATTTCCTCCATAACTTGTTTTTCCTATATAGAAAGGCCAAGCTCTTCTCAGAAGTTGTGGATCTCATCCAGAAAGCTCTGCAATGTTCCAGGGCTTGATACAACCAGAATAATATCATCTGCAATGAGGAGCAAATGAATGACCTCATCATCTATAAGGAATCTCTTCAGCCTGTGCTCTCTATGTTGAATATTCACCATGACAGTGGTGAATGTCTTTGGAAAATATACATCTCTTTTCTTATTTCTCATCTGATATAAATGATGACAGGGCACTTGAACAAGGTTATCTCCACCATTACATCTTTCAAGATGTACATGGTGTACACGATGTACATGGATGTACATGATTTTAAAGCATGCATAAGAATGATTTCTTTTTTACATTAGATATGAGGATTCATTTTCTCCTTAATTTAATACCTTTAAATATTAACATTTAGGAAATTTTCAGAAAAGCTCATGAAGAGTTCAATCAGACCATGTCTACTTGGGGCAGAGCAACAACAATATTGCATTGGAAAATAGTCAAGCTTGTTTTCCTTTGACTATATGGTCAGAAATTATACACCAATATGCCTGAAAAAACTAAATTATATGAGTTGATTTGGAGTAGGTAGAGTTGTCATGTGGTATTTTACTCCCTCAAGAATATCTTCAACAACCATGATAGGTAGCCATCCAATCTTCATTTAACTAATTCTAGTGAGAAGTTCACTACTTAATGAGATTATTTGTTCCACTATTTTGGACAGCTCTAATTACTAGCTAATTCTCCTGTACAAGGAACTAAAACTTGCCTCTGTGTTATTGCTATTCATATGTCCTTGTTCTGTCTCCCAGAGGAACACAGAACAATTTTACATCCTCTTCTATATAACACCCCTTCAAATATTTGAATTGAATTCTCATTTCACACTTAGACCCCTTTTCTCCAAGGGGAAAAAATAGAGCAGAACTAGGAGAATACTCTACACAGTAACAACGATAATGTATGATGATCAACTGTGAATAACAACTATTTTTGACAAGGCAAGAATCCAGGACAACTCCAAGAGATGAATGACAAAAAAGGATATCCATTACCACAGAAGCAACAGAGTCTGAATGCAGATAGAAAACATATCATTCTTCACTTTATTTCCTCTATGAATTGTTCTCTAGTAGAAGTAATATGTGTCTTATTTATAACATGAGGACAGGAAAATATATATTGTATAATAATGTGTTTAAATCTCTATTTTTTTGTCTTCTTGGGGAAGAAAAAGGGGTGGGAGGATGGGGAAGAAAGAATGAGAGAATTTTTGGACATGTTTTGGACATAACAAATGTGAGAATTTCTTTCTCTTGGATAAGCATATTTATATTAATTACATATTTATAACAAATCATATATGTTGTATTATTGCTAATACATATTTTATCTCTCTCTGTCTCTGTGTGTGTGTGTTTTCACAAAAAATAGAAGACTAAAAATAAATTTAAAATTGTTTCCAGGACAGAATACAGCACTCCACATTCAGTATTCTTTGTGCATCACAGATTTCAATTTGAATCTTGCTTGCTAAAATTTGGGATATTGTGTCTTTATTACATAGCCTGAGATCACTTTTGTGCTTCAATCACCTCTCACTTTTCTATCATATAGCATTTAGGATCTTAATATTTTTAACAGCTAGATGGGGCATTAGATATCCAACCATCTCACTTTGCAGAGGAGGAAGTGAAATCCTAGAGAAATTAAGTGATTTTGCCAAGACCATAAGGAACAGGGACAAACCATGTGAGCCAATTTAGACTTGGGAGTGAGATTTCAGTCTACAGTCTTTCCTAATAAGGGTGTTAAGAGGTTTACCAGATTGAAGGAGAGTAATATAATTCCGCACTTCATTGCATTGCTCATCCTCAAGACCCTTTTCAAACAATGATTCATAGCATATCTCAGCAAGATAGATAATATGCCCTTTTTTATAAGGAGGAAAAATGAAACTATGTTGATCGGACTTATATTAATAGAATATAATGTAGTGGAGATTTTTTAAAAGGAGGGGACTTCACCAGAAAACATGTTTTTACATTTTAGGGAGGGAGAATTATCAATATAGTCATGCAGCAAACTGTTTGGCCTCTTCCCCTCCCATTTATATTATTGCTATTATCATTGTTATTAATGTATTTTAACTTATTGTTGTTCCTGACAATATCACTCCTTGGTAGCTAATGCTTTCCCCCAATGTTCCCCACACTTTCTTTGTAGACTTTGCCCAAGGGAGTGATAGGGATGGAATAAGAGCCAACAGTTGAAAATCTAACCCCTTACTTTTTCTGTATTCTAGAGCTTAGTGCTGCTATGGAACCATTAGGAGTTCCTGTGGCTTTTAATTTTATGCTACCTAGGATGAAGTTCCCTTCCTCAACTACCACTCCCTACTCTTTTATGCCTTGCTATGTATCCTTATATAATAACAACAGATAACATTTACATAGTACTTGCTATGTGCCAGGCATAGCACTAAGCACATTACAAGTTCATTTGATCCTCACAACAACCCTGGGAGATCAGTACTATTATTGTACCCATTTTGAAGATGGGGAAAGTGTGATAAACTGGATAAGTGAAATGTACAGGGTCACACAGCTAGGAACTATCTGATGCTATATTTGAATTCAGGTCTTCCTGATTCCACAACCAGAACTATCAACTGTGCTTCCTAGCCTCCATATTCCCATGACAATCTTCCCTACTATTATATGAGATCCTTTGAAAGCCATCACCTGTTGTTAATAAACTGACTTCCACTTGATATTACTTTATATGCATATATATGCATATATATATATATTTACTTACATATTTGTATGTTCTTTTTTACCAATGGAATGTAAGATCCTTGAGGACAAGAATTAATCATTCTCTTTTTCCCCCAAATTTGTATAACATAGGATTTAGTGCATGACAGGAGCTTAATAAATCCCTGTAGAATTTAACTAAATTGATTTTTTTTGGTTGAGAAGAGGGCAAAAGAGAAGTCTGATTCTATTTCTTCATCTCTGAGCTCCCTATAACCACAAAAGTTTCTTTGAGACTTACAATCCTAAGTGATATCAGACAGCCTCAGCTCCCACTATGAGCTCCATCAAGAATACAAGAAGATAGAATTCAGCCCACTTTTGAGAAAAGAAGTAGGCAACCTTCTCTCACATACACCCCAAACACCAGAATTCTTTAGAATGCCTGTGAGGACAATGGTTCTGAAGGAGTCAGGATTATAAAAGCCTTATTGATGGGCCAGTCCTATAGAATTTCCATTTAAAAAAAATCAAACTTCACTCAAAAGATTCTTTACCTACAAAAGGGTACAGATGAATCTAGTTGTCATGATAGGTAATGTGCTTGGAGTTAGAGTCAAGATTGGAGCTTCATTCTTGCCTTTGCCATTTACTAGCCATGTGACTAAGGAGCAAGTCACTTAATCTATCTTATCCTCAATTTTTTTCATTTGTAAAATGAGAATAATGGTAGCATTTGTTTTATCAAATTGTTGTGAAATGCAAACAAATATATATATAAAGCATTTTGTAAACCTTAAAACACTATATCAATGTTACCTACTAATGCATGACACTTGAGATTCCTTGTCTACTAAGGTGCTCTATCCATTATCAGAAGCCCTAGTCATTCTCAAAATGAAATATATTCAGCAGGAACCAATAGTTAGAGAATACATCTATTTTGTTCTCTATTTTCTTTGTCCATTTCCAAGAAGAGGGTCGTGTATATCTTACTCTTCTATTCCTTTTTCCAAACCCCTCATTTGATTTCGTTTGCCAAGATGAAATATTTTGCTGGCATTTTAAATCACCTTTTGTTTTTTTCTGAGAACTCCAAAACAGTTCAGTTTCTTCAAATTTTCCATTTCTTGAAGGAATGTCTAACGAGGCTTCTCAGTCTATAGATTCCCTGTTCACAGATGGCTGGTTTGCTTACCAGCTGTAGTTTGATAGTTATTACAGTTAATTTACTTAGAAAATTAAGGCTTCACTCTGCCGCACAAGGGTATTTTACACATAGCTGACAAATCTAATGCTCTTCTAATTGCACTGGCATACTCGGACTGCCATGCCTGACCTTGCTCATAAATCTCTGAGTCACCAGTGTAGGCAGTATGCAGGGTGTCAAAACTTCTCAGCATCCTGCTATCTGGATGACAGTGTCTATCAGTCAGATGGAGAATCCTACTTCTCCCTGTCTCACTTCAGCCTAGCACATGAAAGAAAGAGGAGCATGTCTTAACTCAGGAAGGGAAATTATAACAGACATTGACTTTTTGACAGAAAATGATAGGCACTTTCCTGCCTTGTATTATTGAGCAAATGTTCTGGATTCTCCATAGCATTTTGTGTGAAGAGAGACCAACATGAACCAAATGGGTTACAAGCACAGTGGAAGTGAATGCCAACATTCCCTCTCTGCTAAAAAGTAGCCATATGGGAATTTTTTGTAACATATTCTTAGTAATTTTGTCAAAATGTTATTTGTGATGTCTTGTTTTAGCAAGTTTTAGGCATGAAAGTGGAATGGGTGGTGATCTATATTGTGTGATTTGGAGACTCTCAATCAAGAATTTACCATTCAAAAATGTCACACAAGCATCCACACTCACACACACACATACCCCAAGTAACACAGTATCCGAAATTCCACATTACAGATTCATTCCTTTGTGACCCTTTCCCACAGTCTATTGATACTGGTATGAAAGATGCCACATTAAACTAATCTCAGCTTTAACACTTGTTAGCTCTGTGATGATGAACTAATCACATGAACTCTCTGAGCTTTAGTTTTTGAAAAATGGGGATAATAATACATAAACTCTCCACATCACTGAGCTATTAGGGGGAAAGCCACTTAGCAAATCTTAAAGCTCTATTTTAAAAAAAAGGTATGTTGTTTAATTGACATGCTCTTGACTTATTAGGGTCCTTCTAATAGGAAGGATATTCAACTCAGATGTCAGTGTGATGGTTAAAGTGGGGGTCTTGTTGCTATTCATTTGTTTCAATCATATCTGATTCTTGATGACTCCACTTGGTATTTTCTTAGCAAAGATACTGGAGTGGCTTAAATTTCCTTCTTCAGCTCATTTTACAGATGAAGACACTGAAGCAAATAGATTTAAATAACTTGTCTAATGTCCCACAGTTAGTTAATGTTGGAGATCACATTTGTACTTGTCTTTCTGAGTCTAGTCCTGAAGTTCTATCTACTGCCCTACCCAGCTGTCAAGAAAATGGAGGGTTTGGAAATAAAAGAGTGAGGACCACTAAAGACATTAATCTTAAGAAACTTAATAGCCTGATATTTCTTCATCTTTTCATTTCTGAGAAAAGAGTGAGAGCTCTTGGGAGCTAAGAAAGGAACTTGAGAATTTTCTTATGATTAGAAAACATCCAGTTACTGTTAATAAAAAGAAAGTGACCAAATCAATAGAAGAGACAGGAGATTCAAGAAGGCAATTTAATGCATTCTGAGGAAATAAATGGTTTTTCCTAGAAGCAAAGTACAAAAATATATAGTGAGATCACTGTGACTTTTATAAATAGCTGAAATTTAGTAAAGAAGGTGCATTTCTCCTAACTTGGAATTTTTTTTAATTGCTTCTGGGCTAGAAATGGAACTGCATAAATTCAGCTCCCAGGGTGAAAAGGCCTTACTTACATGCAAATCTGCAGCTTTTCTACAGGTACACATAGTATTAGACAGTTGCCTGTGTCACTACTAGGTTTGACTGGCCCAGGCTCATGTAATCAGTATGTGGCCAATATAGCACTTCCACCCAGACCTTCCTGTTACCAAGAAAAGATCTACCTGCTATTACAAACTCTTTTTGTGTTTCAAAATTCCTTTAAATTAGATACTATTTTGTGTGATTTTGATAGTAACTAGTTAAACATTTATACTAATTATTTTAATATGTACTAATGTATTCAATAATTACTTTTGGCTAATAAATGATTAGTTAAATATTAATATTATTTGTTTTAATAGTTGTTGTTTTTTTTACTAAGGAAAGAACACTTAACTGGATTAAACACTAATTTATGTTCTAACCTAAGTCTGGTGGAAGGGAAGCTTAGCCAGTCACATTATATTTAATCTGATGCCAAATTCTTGACATAATCTTTAGTAGGAAATCAGAAATCTATAAGTCCTACGAATGTCATGAATTGTAGCTAATAGGAAGTAGTTCTGACTTAAAGCCATAGTGATAGGTACGGAGGAGATATAGCATTGCAATGATTTCTCTTAGATGGAGCACATCTGGTGCTCTGTATTAAATTCTGGCCAACACATTTTCAGAGAGACCTTAAAAAGCTAGTTACCCAGAGGAAGACAAAGGGATAGTGAAGAGCCTCATGCCATCCATGTCATATAAAGATTGGCTGAAACACCATCCAAGGCAATCCCCAAAGACTCATGATGAAAAATGTTCTCTGCCTCCAGGGAAAGAACTGATGAAGACAGAATGCAGACTTAAACATATTATATTTCACTTTCTTTTTTAAACTTTGTTTGAGTTTTCTTCTACAAAATGACTATATGAAAAAATATTTTACAGCAGTGCACATATTGCTTGCTATCTCAGAGAAGACAGTGGGGAAGGAGAGAACTTGGATCAAAAATATTTTTAAAGACTGTTAAAATTTGTTTTATCTATAATTTGGGGGAGAAAATATTGGAAGAAAAAAAAAGAAAAACACTGATGTAGACACATATACATATACACAAAGATGGCTCATCAGCTTCCTTCCTCAATCACACATTTCATCTTCCCTATCCCCAACACCCTCAGAGCCAAAAGGCTGGAAGTGACTCATATTAGAGGTCATCCAGTTTAGCTCATACCTGAACAAGAACTCTGAATATGATATCTTAGCCCCCCCCTTTAAGATCTCTAGGACTAGAAAACCCATTTCCTCCCAAGTCAGCCCATTCCTCTTTTAACTAATTGTTAGGAAGTTATTGTTATTGCTGCTGCTATTGTTGTTTACCATTCTAATGAACTCAAATCTGCCCCTCCATAGAATCTAACATTAGACCTAGTGCTGTCCTCAGGGGCAGAGCAGAAAAATCTAAATCCCACCTGACAGCCCTTCAAATACATGAAAGTAACTATTATTTCATTCTTAAATCTTTCTTGGTCTATATAGGATATCCCAAATGT
This sequence comes from Monodelphis domestica, assembly GCF_027887165.1. NCBI lineage: Eukaryota > Metazoa > Chordata > Mammalia > Didelphimorphia > Didelphidae > Monodelphis > Monodelphis domestica. Next base: position 390,872,230 of record NC_077228.1, read on the forward strand.
CTTAGTATAGTTCTAAGCTATTAAAACTACATTGTGATGTTTGGGACACCTTGTATATGACTAATTCCTGACTCAAGGTAATTTAAGTTTGATTTTTCCCCCATTCATTAAATTATCTTCATGACAGGAATCAAGGGAAAGGAGTTTCCTAGTGGGATGGACCGTTTTGGTGTTGAAGAGCCCTCATCATGTAGTTGACTAAGATCAAAATCTTTGTCTTTTGACTATCAGTGTCTCCCATTGCTTAGAATCTCATCTCTAGGCTTTTCTGTCTTTTGAAGAGTTCTCAATGTCTTAAGTTCAATAGTGACCAGTCTATGCCCCAATGTCCTAAATTCATTGACTATTGCCAACTTATGCTGGTAGATTTCCCTGAAGTCTCCATTCTTATATCCAGTCTTCATGTTGCATTGACTTACTCTATTCACCATGTCTGGCTGCCCTCCTCTGGATGCTAACTAATACAGCTCCTAAAACATGGTACCCAGGATTGAATACATATTGTTTTATGTTTTACAAAATATTTTATACATGCACAAGTTCATTTGATCTTTGCAGTAGTCCTGCGGGAATTGATGATAAAATTTACATAACAATTTTGGACTTATAAAGGGATCTGCTTATATGATAATATTTAGTTTTCACAACACAGTTGGTGAATAAGAATATTATTTCCCCCATTTTATAGATAGGAAACATGAAACTATATGATTTGTCTGAGGTGACAAAATTAATAAGTGGGAGAATAGTTCTCAAACCCAAATATTCTGGTTACCAGTCCAATCTTTTTACTATATCAAATACTATATCTCTATCATTGAACCATGGGCTTCATCAATCTTTGTAAGAATATTCTTCATTTTAGTAAATTTGCTAAAGAAGTAATTCTGCATTATACCATGCATTATAAGCTCTCTACAGGAAGTATTCAAACTTTCATCTTTAGAGGAACTTGAAAATTACTTGAAGTCATTGAAGTTTCTGATAATGTACTAGAATATGCTTAGCAACAGCTCTAGCTATTGCTAAAATTTGTAAACAAAAATAAAGTTTGGAAACACTATGCATTATATATACTACACAAAAATGAAAGGAAGGATATAATCAATTGTAATTCACTACCTACATCACTGGTAGTCTATGACTGTTTTTTTCACAGTCCATGCTCTTGTAGGGAGTCTGGCTTGCTCTATATTTAACTGATAATAGCAGCAGATGTCCTCCCATTGCATCAGGCAATCCAATTGGAATTTCTGCCAGTTCATGGCCAATTGGTATTTCACATAGAACTTATGTTTCAAATTCAGCGAAGTTTGGCAGTTGATCTCACAGATATCCAGTGCAGAAATTACTAAATCAATTGATGCTTGGGTATATCCCTGATGCTAAACATGGTATCCAGGGGGATTGCCTCACTTATTTAGGGACTCAGAATAAGAAGTATTCAGACACTATTTCAATAGTAATTATGTCTTGCTCTGAAAGCTAAAATCAAGAGTTTATATTTAATTTGGTAGTCAATGGAGAATCTATGGTCTTGCTCATACCATCCCATTTTGGAATGGAGTCCCTTCATTTCTATATGTGGAAATCCCTCTCTTTCTTCAAGACCCATCTGAAGTGCCACCTCCTTTACCTTACCTCAAACATACTAAAGGTTCCCATCTTTTTTCCTATTAGTTGAGAATCTTACTTCATATTTAATTAAAAATATTGAGACCCTGCTAGGTCATTCACCTCACCTCACCTCACCTCAAACAAACACCTTTGGAAATTATTTCCTCCTATACTTCTATCTCATAAGAAAAGGTGACTCTTTTTTGCCAAAGCTGCTTGGGATGAGTGCTGAGTGCTCCTATATAGCCTTAATCCTGGACTCCTAGACTTTCTAGGAGACCTCTTATTGCTGTCTTGGGTTTAGAGTGAAATAATTAATCAACTCCAGAGTTCATCCCAAACCCTGGTCCTAGACTCATCCTCCTCATCCAGAATAGTACCTGGTTATCTGATGTACACACTTACTCTGCCATCCAAGAAAGTAACATAGGGAATTTCTCCTGGAGCATCCAGGTTAATGGATTTATTTCTGAAAAAAACTATTAGCTAGGCCAACAACAATGGAATCATCTGGAGAAAATGCTCAGAAGAATGGCTTTAAAAAATACAGTGGTATTATCAGGACAAAGGTGCCCAAGCCACAAATCAAGAAGAGGAGAATAACTTCAAAACACACACACACACACATATTAAGTTTTAAATAAAAACATTGCTTGCCCAAGACATCAGGTAGAATTGTAGAATTCCTATAAATAATAAAGGTTTCTAATTAGTACTATAAATGAAATAACTGTGGTAGAGGAAAGAATTAGAAAAGGAATGAGATCTATTAATGACAGTTGGGAAGATAATTAATAGCTTAGCACAAGAGGTAAAAAACCTTACCCAAGTAATACTCTCTGAAAATTAAAAGGAATAAAAAAGAAAGTGATTATATGAAACAAGAAATGTTAAGATACAAACAGATGGAAGGAAATACACTATAATGCAAAGTATTTCTAAGTAAAAAGCAATTAATCTGGAAAACAGATCAAAATGAGATAATTTTAAAAATCATTGTGCTACCCGATAGCCATGATTCTTCCTCCCCACCAAAAAAAAATTATATAAGGTTTTAAGAATTCATGAAAGATATTATAGAATTAGAAACCAAAAATCAAAATAGAAAAAAAATCCACTAATCACCTCCTGAAATGAACCTCAGAATGAAAACTCCTGATAATTTCTTTTTTTTTTGTAAAAATCTTTACCTTCTATCTTAGAATTGATATTAAATATTGGTTCCAATGTATAAAAGTAATAAGGTATAGGAAACTGGGATTAAATAAATTGCCCGAGGTAACACGTCTAGGAAGTATCTAAGTTCAGATTTGAACCCAGGACCTCCCATCTGCTGACCTGGCTCTCTGTCCACTGAGCCCCATAGCTGTCCCCTTCTAGAAATTTCTAAAGAATATCCAGAGTATCCAGATCTAAGAGAAAATACTACAAACATCCATAAAAGAAATTAAAGAACCAAGGAACCATATTCAGGGCCACAAAAGATTTGGCAGTCACCACCTAAAGAAAGAGCAGAAGATAGAATATGATATTCCAAAAGCCAGTAATGTAATCTTCCAACCAAGCATAACGCCCAGCAAATATGAGTGTGACCTTATAAGGAGAAAAAGATAAGACTTAATTAAATGGAAGAATTTCAGGCATTTCTGATACAAAGGCCAGAGCTGAATGGAAGCTTTAAAATATGAATATGGTGATGAAAAGAAGCATAAAAATGGAAATGAAGGTGTTAAGTATATTTTGGACACTATCTATTTAGTCTCTGTTGTTATTTGTTGTTGATAGGAAAGGGCCAGCTGGCCATCTGTTGAAGTGGAGTTGTGATCTGAGGCCTATGTAACAATTTAGTCCTTGTCAAGGAAGATTGATTTATACAACTTTGGAGGCAACAGATACAAAAACAAACCTCTTTTAATAAGGTAAAAGGTTTAAGTAAGGTTAAGGATAGATAAAGAATACAGAATAAATCCCTAATCTAAACAATGTCTAACTTGTTCTACTCCCACTAGTCATTTGCAGACTTGCTTCATGCACAGGGTTTCCCATGGCCTGCTCTGATCTCCTTATACTACCACTAATTCCCAGGATATATTCTAAATATCCTATTATAAAATTACATTTATCTTTATATATATATATATATATATATCCCCTAAGAACTGTGAAGTCAGCAAAATTCATAGAGGAAGTAAAATAAGGTGAGGGCCTGAAAGTAATTTTTTGTTATTTTTTTATGATGCTAAAAGGAGGTGGGGAAAGTGAGAGCAGAGAAAATATGCATTAGGGAAAAAGAAAAAGGAATGGCTAGGGGATTTATTTCATCTAATTGAGGAGGATGAGTAGGAGGGGGTAATGGAACAAGCATCATTTGAACCAGACTTTGAAGCAATCCAGAATGAAATCAGCAGAGCTAAGAGAAAAATTTATACTACAACACTGAAAAAAAATGAACAGTTTTGAAACACTGAGAATTATAATCAACATAATGACTCAAAAGAACCATTGATTTAGAATACTATCTATATCCATATATATATATATATATAAATATATATATAAAGAGAGAGAGAGAGAGAGAGAGAAAGAGAGAGAGAGAGAGAGAGAGAGAGAGAGAGAGAGAGAGAGAGAGAGAGAGAGAGAGAGAGAGAGAGAGAGAGAGAGAGATTTTTGAACATGGTCAGAATATACTTTACCTAACCATGCACATTTGGTTCAAGAGGCATTTTTTTCTCTTGTAGTAGGGAGTGGTTCTGATAGGGAGGTGTCAGGTGGCTGCTAATAATCCTCTCCACCAAGAAAAGAGGGGGCAGCAATATATCTCTAAGAAAATTGATGCTATTCTTTGAGTTTGTAGGAGTGAAATATCTAGTCTCTATCACAGTGTGTGTGATATATGATAGTCATTAATTCATTAATAAATGTCCACTTTATGAATACTTTAAAAATAAAGTGAACCAGTAAAGAGTAAAAGGATTGTTGTGCAGCAGAGTATTCAATTGAGATTAGATAAATTAGATAAAATATAATTGCAGTATATCTAACAAAAATTACTGTGATTTTCTCAAGCCTCATTCAGTAGCAGAGACGATAGTGAGGATAACCGAAATTTCAGGTTTGAAAGGGATATCAGCAATAGAAGAAGATATTTGGGGGAAAGACAAGGTAAAGTTAGACTGGCTAAATAGAGTCAAGACTGAAAAGGAAGAAAGATGAGGCCAAAGCAGAGGTAATTAATTGACTGATAAATAGTAAGTAAAATACATATTCATTTTCCTGTACCAGTATTAGAATGAGCTTCATTAGGAAGACATTGCCTGTGGAAGGCAATGGAAAGAATCTAAGATGAAGAGGACTAATATGGAAGTTAGTTTTTTAACAGTAGAATGAGAATTCCAAAGAGCAGAATGGGAGAAGAAGGGAGCTTTTTGATAGGGATTCATGAAGAGTAGATATGAAGTAACATTTTTATAAAGTTCATTATCTGTCAAAATAGAACTACATGACTAAGTTTTCTACCTGTGCAAAAAAGCCCACTCCACAAAACTGCCAACAGGAACAAAAAACCCTAGACACAGAACTCCATCCAATTTATATCCTGTCTACATCAGCATTTAACAACAGGAAATGAGTTGGGTTCTGGGAATTGTAGTTTTCTGGGAATCATAATTTTTAGGGTAACAGATTCTAATTTCATCATCTCCCTGAGATCCTTTGGAAGACTACTCTCCCCAATGGATCTTCTAAAGATAACCAACTTATAAATTGCAGTAATTTGTAGATAAAAGGAATAGAGAACAAAACCAATGATTTTTAGGTGCATTGGCAAAAAGAAAAAAAACAAAAAAACAATTAGGGACAGTTCCCTTAGGCATAAGAGTATACATATAAAATAAAAGTATTACAACCTCCCACAGTTCAATTTAACTACAACCAAAAATTCATTCTGGATCTTTAGGTGCAATGTGAGGTTCCGGTAGTGTGTAAAAATGGAGATTTGAACCTTGGATTTCAATCCCCAGAAGTCCTTGGCCACTTCCCAGAATGCTTTGTAACCTCACCTGAATTCCCACCTGGGCCGAGAACAAATTATTATTTAAAGGGTCTCCACCTATGGCTCGGGCTCTTCCTACTTGTGCTTCCAAGCAGACATGTCTCTCATGATGAAAGTGAAATTAAATGGGCCTTTTGCTTTTTAAATAGGCACATGCTTTCTTACTTGTATTCTCTTAAATTCTTAATCTTTAATAAACCTCTAAAAAAATATAATACTTCTAGCATAGAAACTAATTTTAACTGCTACAGTTTGGCTTACCACTTCAGGAAAATGAAATACCCTCAATCTTCTCTTATCTTTTAAGTTCAGCCTTTAATACCTATTGCCTAGTTTGTTTGTTTTTTAAGCCACTTTTCTCCAAGATGCTTTTTTAGAAATCCATCTTGATCAGCTCTGGCCTGCAGCCATCCTCTTTGGACTTTCTTGAGCCTTTCCCACCGGTTCAGCTGCGCTCCGTTCTCACCTGGTGTCCGCTTTCCTGCCTGCCTCCCCGCTTGGCTGCCTACCTGCTTCTGAGTCCCAGCAAGCTCCCGGCTCCCAGACATGGCCTGCCTGCTTCTGCTGACTGCAATCCCAACTCAGTTGAACTGGCAGCCCCCAGCAATTCTGACTCTTTGCCCCAGGCCCAGGACTCATTTCTACCATCTGGTAAAGATGGGGAGGTAATTATCCCTTAGGCTACGATTAGCCTCCACATAGACTGGGGGCAGGGAATCACAGGAGGGGAGAAAGAAAGGAAAAGAAGGAAGAGACTTTTCCAAACAGGAACTTAAAAGAATGGCTACTTTAAAAGGATATCTTTTGACTGCATCAGTCCTCCTTTTACTTACTTTACCTATGTGCCAGAGGAAAAATTCAGGTTCCTGCAACTTTTTAGAAATTCCTAAAATCCACTCTTACTATGGGGAGGTAACTCAGTGGCTCAATGAATTGAGAGCCAGGCCTAGAGACGGGAGGTCCTTGGTTAAAATCAGATCATTTAAACCCCATTGCTTAACCGTTACCAATTTGCCTTCTGACAATAGGCATCCAAATGGATAAAAAAACCCAAAAAACCAAGGAACTTTAAAAAGACTGGAGGTTATATTTTAAGGCATTTCAGACTCCAATGAAAACCTCTGTATTCTATTGCATTTTACTGTTTGCTTTAAGAGTTAACTTTGTGGTTTTAAGTTCATATATTAATGTGTTCAATAATTTTCTGTTACACTGAATCATTTTAATGTACTGAGTTATTTTTCCCCTATAACCATACTGAAAAAACATTGAGTAAGCCCATATATATATATATATATATATATATATATATATATATATATATATATATATAAAGAGCTTTTCTATTTTGACTTTGTAAATTGTCACATAGAGGTTAGATGGACTCCATAAAAAAAAATTGCTATAACAACATTTGGAAAAATTTACTGTGCTAAATATCTCAGTTGATTTTAAGAGTTTTCTAGACAGGATTTTTAGAATTTTTCTTAATAATCTCTGGTCATTTTTGCCTTCCCCTAACATGAGGTATAAGGCCCATTCTAGTAGCTGAAGTGAAATACAATTATAACCCGCAACCTTCCCACATTTCTAAAAATGTGAATGGAATTTAGGCAGTTAATCCAAGGGCATGTATCCCTAAAAAGCCTCCACAAAAAGGAGCATCTCTCATTTATATTCTTCAGCTCATTTTGCTTCTACCAGAATGATCTCTAGATTTCTTGATAATATTCTAAAACCCAAAGTGAGTTTTACTTTGTTTAAAAATATATTCACCAAGGTTGAAAGATTTGCTATGATTGTAAAAAATTGTGACAAATATCCATCAGTTCATAGGCTTTTAAAATTCCGTACAGCAACTCGTGTAAATATAATAGTGTCTTTGTTTGCTATTGTAATTAACTGGGCTATAGAGAATTTTGAGGATATTGATAACTACACATTTATACTACTGTTCTTTAAAAATGAAAAAGGTTACCTTGTAAAATTCATTCACAGTGGATGATGGCCAGATTTCAAGAGGAAATGGATCTCATTTTTGGTGAGAAATCCTTGTATTCTATATTTTCTTAGATTTTCATCCAGGAATTTTCTTTTTCTTTTGATTTTTCTGATGTACTTTTAATTTCTCTTACCAATTGATACATATACCTCATACCTCATCCATGCATCCCTAAGTGATCCTGTATTTTTTCAATCACCCTCAAGATGGGGAAATGTAAAAAAAAATATTATTATTTAAATTGCAAAGTTTAAATTCCTTTTAAGAAGAATTTTAGGTAAAGAAAGATGCTACCTCTGAATCCAGAAACTGAACTGTTGGAGAAGACACCATGAAGAAGCCTCCAGACCACAAGCTGCACAAGAAGATCAAGAATGATCTTTGAGTGTGGTTGATTAAACATTCATTTATTTGTATCTATACTTTTATGCCTAAGGGGAATGCCCCCTAACTGGCTTTTTGTCAATGCATCTAGCAATTATTTGTTTTGTTTTTTTTTCCTCTTATGCCCAAATTATTGTAATCTTTAAGTTGATTATGTTTTCATGATCCTTTGGGGGGAAAAAAACCCTTTTTTACAGAGGATCATATGGAAAAATGGAAAAATGGAGATTTGAACCCCGGACTTCAATCCCCAGAAGTCCTTGGCCACATCCCAGAATGCTTTGTAACCTCACCTGAATTCCCGCCTGGGCTGAGAACAAATTGTTATTTAAAGGGTCTCCGCCTACAGCTCAGGCTCTTCCTACTTGTGCTTCCAAGCAGATGTATCTCTTATGATGTAAGTGAAATTGAATGGGCCTTTTGGGCCTCCTAGGCACGTGCTTTCTTACTTGTATTCTCTTAAATTCTTAATCTGTAATAAATCTCTAAAAAATATAATACTTCTAGCATAGAAACTGATTTTAACTGCTACAAGTGTAACAATTAAATTTTATCTAGTGATAAAATATTATATTTTTGAGCTTTATTAAGGATTATTAGAAATCAAGAAATAAAGAAAACACAAAATAAGGAAACCACGTGCCCATGGCTGGTTAGCCAATTTAGAATTCCACGTGCTTAGCTTACTTACTACATCTTGGTAAAAAGCAGGAAGAGAAAAGGGCAAAGGTAGGTGGTACTGCCAATTAAATACTAATTGTGATCTCACCCAGGTAGAGATTCAGGTGAGATTATAGGGAATTCTGGGAAATACCAAGGAGTTCTGGGGATTGAAGTCTAGGGTTCAAACTTCCATTTTTACATTCCTGAGGAAGACTAGTCTCTCCGATGGGTCTTGTAAAATACCAGCCAGGAAATTACAATAATTTGAGGATAAGAGGAAAAGAGAACAAAACCAATAATTGCTAGGTGCATTGACAAAAAGCCAGTTAGGGGGCAGTCCCTATTGGCATATGAGTATACATACAAAATAAATGCATTCAAACCCCACACAGTTCAAATCACCACATCCCAAAGGACACTCTGGATCTTCTGATGCAGCATGTTGTCTGTGGAGGCATCTTCATGGTGTCTTCTGAAAACAGTTCACTTTCTGGATTTGGAGAGGTAGCAAGTTTCTTAACCTAAAATTACTCTCAAAAGGAATTTAAACTTTGCAATTTAAAATAATAATAATTATACATTCCCCCCCCCCTGAAGAGGGTGATTGAAAAACACAGGGATCACTCAGGGATGCATGGCTGAGTTATGAGGTATAGGAATCAATAGGCAAGAGAAATAAAAAACATCAAAAAAAATCCAAATAAAAAACATAATTTCTGGATGAAATACAGACTATCAAAGTCTTATGTGTAAAAATTATAAGTAAAGGAAAAATACATCTATAATAGGTCCTTGAATCAGGGTCCAATTAAAATGATGTAAGCAATCAAGCATTTACCCAATCATCTAGGACTTTAGAAAGTTGCCACATTATGAAAGACAGAATAGGGACTAGATTTTAGGAGCCAGGTAGGAGCCAAATTTTGGTACTTGTCTGTAAGTATTTTCACAAAGAGTGTGGATACAAGGAAGGCCTATGTCTTAACATATGTCAAGTGTTGAAACCTGGAGTCTCACACTAGGTTCAAATCCTTTTGTCATGGCTCAAAACTTTCATCAACCCCATTGGGACTGTTTGGACTCTTTGACCTTGTGCTTGATTGGCACTATGCAGTTTAGCTTTGTACATCTTTGGCACTGTGCAATGGCTCTTTTTGCATTCTCTTGTCCTGGAATCAGACAGAATCATTAAGCAAAGACCCATAATTTTTTTTTTAAACCAGGGGCATCATTTTTTAGTCTCAAGCTTTTGGGGGCATGCATTGACATTATAGCAAATATATTTATATTATTGCTAAATCAAAAAAGTTAAAGAAAATATCAATACTGGTGACATGTGCTTCATATATAAAAAGGAGAGAAAAATAAAATTGAAATATTATATTGCACATGCAAGAAAATATAACAATAAAAGAGTTTTAAATTAAAAAATATAGCTTATAATCATTGACACACTGTGTCAGCTAAGGAAATGTAGAAAAAAAGGTTTCTCACCAAAAATGATATCCATTTCCTCTTCATACCTGGCCATGATCCACTGTGAGTACAAGCAAATGAATTTCACAAAGTAACAGTTTTTTTATAAAGAACAGTAGAACATTATGTAATTCAAATTCAAAAGATATCAATATCCCCAAAATTCACAATATCCCAGTTAACTACAATAGCAAACAAACCCACTATCATATTTCATATAAGTTGCTGTATGACAAAAAAGAACAACCAATGGATATTTGTCACAATTTTTACAGACATAGCAAATCTTTCAGCCTTGGCAAATATATTTTTAAACAAAGTAAAACTCATTTGGGTTTAGAACATCATCAATAAATCTAGATATCATCACAAAAAATGTGGCAGAGGAGTCTAGGAAAAACCCAAACCCCTGTACTGTTGATGTTGGGTAAAGTGAGCTGAAGAGTTATAAATGAGAGATGCTCCTCTTTTTGGAGCCATCCAGGGGTTCCATGCCCTAGGATTAACTTCCCAGCTCCTTTGGTATGAGACTGTAATGTCCCATCCGTTCACGTTTTTATAAATGTGGGAGGTGGGGATTAAATTTGTATTTCACTTAAGCTACTAAAATGGACCTTACCTCCTGTTAGGGGCAGGCAAAATGATCAGAGTTGTTGAAAGACAAAAAAATCTAAAAATCATGTCTAAAGACCCCTTAAAATCAATTTGAGATATTTAGCTCAATAATTTTCCAAAGGTTGTTATACAATTGTAACCAGGTTTTTTTTAAGTCCATCCATCCTCTATGTGACAACTTACAAAGTCAAAATAGAAAAAAAGGCTGTTTTTATATATGGGTTTATTCAATAATATTTTTTTCAGTATAGTTATAGGGGAAAAGCAACAGACTATAACAGTAGTTAAAACCCAGTACTTTAAAATGATTCAGTGTAACAGAATAGTACTGAACACATTAATATATGAACTTAAAAACAACAAAATTAAATCTTAAACAAAACAATCAAAAAACGCAATAAAAGACAGAGATTTTTATAAAACATTGGAGTCTGAAAAGTCTTAAAAAGTTAACCTCCAGTCTTTTTAAAGTTCATTGGTTGTTTTTTTGTTTTGTTTTGTTTTGTTTTTTCATTTAGATTCCTTTTGTCTCCCATAGGGAGGGTGAGTTTTTTGGAATCTCAAACTGGGCAGGCCCAAATGTCAAAGAGTTGCGGGGAGATGAATTTCTCCCCTGAATCTCAGTTAAATTAAGTAAAAGGATCAGTGCACTAAAAAAAAAAAATCCTACAACTGGAAGCCGTTTGAAATAGGTAATGCACTGCTCTCTTATAGAATACACCATACTTGTAATCAACTTCCTCTTTGAAAAAGTCTCTTCCTTCTCCTCGCCCCCCCCCCCCATGGTCCCCTGCCACATGGAGGCTAATTGTTGCCTAAGGAAAGAACACTCCAGTTTTAACCAGTTGGTTTGTGATTCCTGAAGACACAGGGGCAGCTACCAGAAGCCTGGGTTCTGGGGCTGGCCTGGGGCAATCTGGGTCAAGAAGCCAATCAGGAGTAGAATTGCAGGGGCCTGAGGCTGGGCCTTGGGCCGAGGCCGGGCCTGGACCAGGTGAGCAAGATGGCTGGAGACATGAGCATGCGCTAGGCTGGGCTGGGACCAGGTGACCGATCTTGGTCAAGAAGATCAGGAGGAGCAAACTGAATCATAGAAACTTGCAAAGGAAGCCGAAAAAGCTGAATCAGAATCAGCTTTGCTGAAAATCCTTGGCAGGAGAAACATGGCTTAAATATATATACATATATATATTTAGGCTATCTTTAAAAAAAATTGAGAAGTTCTCATCATAGTCTTGTGGTTGCCAAAACTGTAACAATTAAAATATATCTAGTAATAAAAAATATTATATTTTTTGAGTTTTATTAAGGATTATTAGAAATCAAGGAATAAAGAAAACACAAAATAAGGAAACCACGTGTCCATGGCTGATTCACCAATTTAGAATTCCCCACGCTTAGCTTACTTACTATATCTTTGCAAAAAGCAGAAAGAGAAAAGGGCAGAGGTAGGCTTTATTGCCAGTTAAATATTAATTTGATCTCGCCCACGTGGAGACTCAGGTGAGATTATAGCAAATTCTGGGAAATACCAAGGATTTCTAGGGATTGAAGTCTAGAGTTCAAATCTCCATTTTTATAGTAGGCATCTCCATGTGTAGTGTAAAGATTAAAATTAATATCTAATACTCCAAGTATTATATTTAATAATATTTATTAAATATTTATCTTGAAGTATAAGGAAGTAAGGTCAGCAAAAAACAAAAAAGCCACTCCTTCTTCTCTCCCACCATGGAACCAGAGCACACGTGGGTGGAAACAGAAAGTCCTAACTCCTTCCATGTAAGGAAAGGCACAAACATGAAAAGGAAAAATGGCTTGTGGGAAATGTAGTCTCGAGGGTTTAAGATTCTAAATCAATACACATTCATGGTGCCTTCTCCAAGCAGTTCACTTCCTGGATTCTGGGAGGTAGCAAGTTTCTTATCCTAAAATTGCTCTCAAACAAGAAAATTTTTTATAAAACTTGAATTTTATGACAATTATACAATCCCCACCCTGAGGAGGGTATTGAAAAACACGCAGATTAACTCAGGCATCCACTGAAGCTCATGGTTTCAATCTTGACTGAAATGCTCCCTCTTGGGGGCCATTTAGGGGTACCATATCCCTTAACTTTCCCACATTTTGTATAAGACTATAACCCATCATGGGGTAATAATAGCCCTCGGGCTTTCTCCCTCCCTTGGGATGAGACTGTAACAGCATTAAAGGTAAGTCTTTTATATGTCCTATCCATTGCATTGTGGAGGTGAGAACGACAGTATTGAAAATCACTTCTGAAGACCCCTTAAAATAAATTTAAATTCTTAAGTCATTATATTCTCTAAAGGTTGTTAACCAGGTTGATGGAGTCCATCCATCTACAGATCTGATATTTAACTAAGGCAAAATGGAAGAAAAAGACATTTAGGCAATATGTGACTTTGATGGATCTGGTGACAAACACAGTATCCCTAAATTCCTATGGTTTTTCCATGGAAAAGAGATTGTGCAAGATTACTATGGACTTGCACAATGATATTTTCTTCAGTACAGTCATAGGGGAAATGTACAAAAACAATGTTTCAAAATAGTAGTATAATACCTAATTGCCAAAACGCAAAAGCTTAAAATGACAATGAAATGGAACATTATAGATTAGATTAATATGTGCAACTACACTGTATATGACAGAATATGGGCACTGAATTCAAGAGTCCTTTTTTCCAATTCTGATACAAAGACTTCTATAAAACAATAGAGTCTGAAAAGGCTTAAAAATCTACCTATGGACTCTTTAAGTTTCCTTCCCCTCCCCAGGATTATTATCCATTTAGGTCTCTTTTGTCACATGTCTGGGATCTCCCATAGTGAGGGAGAATTCCGCACTGAACATAGTGTGGAGGAATCCCATATTGGATGTATTGTAGAGACTGGGCAGGCTAGAATGGCAAAGGGAATTAAGGAGATGAATCTCTCCCTTGAATCTCAGGCAAACTAATCTCAAGGACCAGTGCACCCAGGAATGGTAGGGGAAAAATATCCTAAAACTGGGAGCTGTTTGAGATAGGCAAGACACTGCTCTTTCATAGAGCAGGTCATGCTTGCTGAACCTAGACATGGTCCACCCAATTTATATCCTATCTACATCAGCACATAACAACAGGAAATGAGTGGGGTTCTGAGAATCATAGTTTTTTCTGAAGTTCTTAGTTTTTTCTGGAAATCATATTTTTTAGGGTAACCGATTCTAATTTCACAGATGAATATGCAAGATCAAGAGGGGTCATATGGGTATTTATTTTGAGGTCATGTAGTCCAATCTATATCAGGGGGAAAATGTTGTTTTTTTATTCATTGTTTAAAATAACCACCAACTACAAAAAAACATTTAAATAAACAAATACATAAAAAGTACAAAACCACAAACTCCACATTGTTTACAATTTGTTTAAAAATATATAAATTATATATGTGTGATAACATAAGTGTCCCCTGCTTTTAAGTTCCATTTGGATTGCTTTGCTCTGATACTTGTTTCTTGTGATTTTATAGCTGTTATTTTTTAATGTAATTATAGAATAATGTTATCATTATTATTACCTTTTCTTCTCTTTTCATCTCTTCACAAATTTCCCTTATTTTCTTTATGCTTCCAATATTTGTCATTTCTAAAAACAATAAAATTCATTACATTCAAATATCACAACCTATTTCCATTTCTCTGTTTTTGCATTTGTTTTTTCCAGATGTTTTGTCATTACAAAGAAGACTTCCATGAATATTTTATACATACCAGTTTTTTATCCTCTACATAAGGCTCATAAGGCAAAATCCTAGTAATGGAATTCCAATGTCAATGAGTAAGAACAGCTTTATAACTCTTAATGTATATTTCAATCTTGTTTTCTAAAAAAAAAAAATTCACAGACGTGCTGGCAATATTTCTAGGCCTGTTTCTCCATGTTCCTATCAGCATTTAATTTGAATACTTTCACACATCTGGTTTCTCAGTTAATATATATTACCAGGGCCATATTTAATTAGCTTGGTCCTTAGGCAGAAGACACAATCTGTTGCTAGGACCATACGCTTTCCAAAACACAACTTCCCAGCTTGGTGACACTCAGTAGAACTTATGTTCCAATGTCACAACCCTTTAGAAATTACTTTCATGATATGATGAGTGTTAAAATAAGAATTTAACAGAATATTTATACCCTCTAAGTCATTGTTTTCTACTAGAAAATGTTTGGATTATGTATATGTGTATATATATATATATATATATGTTCAGATTTATGGAGGAAGAAGCTCTCTAAATATCTTTCAGTTTTAAATTATCTAAGGTTCTATTCATCTCCATAAATTCTTTTTTTGATGAGATTTATTTAGTTCTGAAGGAGTAAAATTAAAGTCTGCTGCTAGTATTATTTTATTTGTTTTCATTTGTATCTCATTTAATTTTTCCTTTAAAAATCTGGATTGTATAATTCTTTGGTGCATACAGGTCAAACACTGATAATGTTACATTATCCATGGTATAGCTCAACATAATATAGTTACCTTATTCTTCCTTTCCAATAATATCCATTTTAGACCCAATTCTTTAAGAGATCATGAATACTACCCCTGCTTTCTTTGGATTAGCTGAGTCATAATATATTCTGCTCTAATCCCTTGCTTTCACTCTATGTATGTTTCTCATTTTCAGAGTGTTTATTATAAACAAAACATTGGGTTCTAGTTTTTATCCTTTTTGAAATCCATTTCTTCCCATGGATGAATTCATCCCATTTGCACTCAGTATCATAGTCTTTAGCTGTGCATTTCCATCTACACATTCCTCCCCACTGTTTGCTTCTTCCTATCTTCTGTTTCTTTCATCAGATGTCCAATTTCCTATGACCAATACTTCTCTAATTCACACCCCTTCCCAATAACCTTCCCTTATCCTCTCCCTTGCTTTCCTAGTTCCAAATTGGCCCATCTTTCCAAAAGTTCTTTCCTTGTCCCTTACTTCTTACCTTTTAATGCTTATTCTATCCATCTTTCCTAAAATTCCTTCCTTATACTCCCTAACTGTGCCCTCCTACTTCTTGATATAGTTTCATTCTAAAAATTCCTCCCCCCTCTTGTTATGAATCCCTCCCTTATATGCTCACCTTAAGCCCCACCTCTAAATATGTACACCCTTCTAAGTATCCCCCTTTCCCTCTATTTATCCTCTAGCCCTCTTTTCTCTTAACAGTCTCTTCTTTCTCTTATTCCATCAGTCCCCCAAGGGAACTCCCAGTCCCTTCTTTGTCCTAGTCTCCCTTCCCTCCTGTTTCTTGGTATGTTAAGAAGATTTTTATCCTTTTATGTATGTTGTTTTCTATCCCAGGTCTATTGAAGGTAGGATTCTAGTATTATAAGCCTTTCACCCTTACTCCCCTTCTCTGTGGCAGTTGCTTTACTCATTCTACCTCCATATGAGATAGCTGTAAAATCCTACCTCCTCCTAATCTATTCCACTACGATTTCAGCTCATTCCATTTTGTTCACTGTGATCCAAAGTCTTCCATCCGTGATGCCCCTTCAAAATTTTCAGGCAGTGATTCCATTTCCAAGGGCTATAGAAGACATTTTCCCATTTCAAGAATCAAACACTTTGACCTTTTGGACTACTTATGATGTCTTTTATTACTTTTGTATGTTTCATGTAGATCAATTTTTCTTCTGAATTCTTGTTTTTCCCCAGGAATAACTGAAGTTTAGTTTGCTAAATCTCCAATTTTTACCCTTTAGAATTATGCTCATTTTTACTGCATATATTGTAAGCCCAGTTCTTTTGCTCTATGAAATTCTGTTTTCCATTTCCTGTATATTTTTAATTTTGTTGCTGCTAGGTCTTGTATTATTCTGATTGTAGCTCCATAGTAACTAATTTTTTTTCTTGTTGCCTGTCATATTTTCTCCTTAGCCAGGATGCTACAGAACTTAGCAATGATATTTCCGTGCATTTTCATCTTTGGGTCTCTTTGAAATGGCGATTAGTGAATTCTTTCAATTTCTATTTTACCTTCTGATTCTAGATTTCTGTACAGTTTTCCTTGATAATTTCTTGGAGTATGGTATCTAAACTCTTTTTTTTGGTCGAAAATTCCCTGGAGTCCACCTATTCTTATATTATCTCTCCTTAATATGGTTTCCAAGTGAGTTGCTTTTCTGATGTTTCCTATTTTCTTCTATTATTTCATTCTTTTCATTTTGCTTTATTTCCTTTATGTTGGGGAATTATTAGCTTCCTCTTGTTAAATTCTAGTTCTTAATATATTATTTTCCTCTTTGAGTTTTTTTTTTCCATTTGGGTAATCTTTTATAATTTTCTTGATTTTCTTGCATTGCTCTTTTTCTCCTCAATTTTTCTTCAACCTCTCACATTTGGTTTTTGAGATTTTTTATAAGTTCCACTAAAAGCTCATATTGAGCTTGTGGAAGTTTACTGTATTTCTTTGCTTTTTTAAGTAGGTATTTTTACTTCCTTGTCCTCTGAATTTGAGCCAAAGTCTTCTCTGCACCCTTAATGGCTTTCAATAGTTGAATGATTTCTTCTTTGCTTGCTTTTAAAAAAAATTAGCAGTCAGGTGAAAAAAAGACTTAATTATTGTCTTTTTGCTGGTGTCTCAGAGTTACTAGGGTGCCAGGGTAAGTTACCTCAGCTTTTACTATTTTTATTGTGTGTTTGCTTTCTCCTTGGTCCTGTTTAGTTATTCCAGTTTTTATAGTCCAGTGTCAGATGAACTCCCAGTTCTCCACTCAAATATAAATCCATGATTGACCTCAGATGCTCCAATAAGAACCTGTGGGAAGTTCTGCCATCACAACCACAAATAGACAGCCCATTTTCCCCTATGGCAGCAACCAGGGACACCACTGCCCTGGAAATGGCTATGCCAGGCCCTCAACAACCACACTCACAAATGTACTCCTTCTTCATTCCTCTACTCCTACTTCCATAACCAGTATAAAGCACATGTCTATTTCTCATTCCTTGGACCTCCAAAGACCCTCTTTTATTAGCAGCAAGCTTTAATTTCTGCCCTTAGGGCCTGGTATTTGTAGACTCTGTTGTTTCTACTCCTTCAGTCTTCAATTGTGTCTCAACACATTCTCTACAGGTTGAAACTAATACAGTTGTTCCAGAAGCCCTCTCTCTGTGGATTCTCTCTGTATCCTTGGGGGATCCAGGGCTCATTAAACAAGGTGAGGTTGCCAATCCTGCCACAAAGGGTTAACCTGTTGATTTCACTCTGTTTGATCTATTCCTACCTGCACAGTCTAAGGGGATGGAACTGACGCAAGGGAAGTTAGGAAGCATCCTCTCCTCTTGTCCCTGGCTATTCAACTTCACGCCTGTCTCCTATCTGATTTTTGTTGCTTTTAGAATTAATTTCTGGTTGTTTATGGTGGGCATTAGGAGGACAAGAAAACTTTATTCCCTACTCTAACATCTTCCCACAATGCATCTCTCAAAAATACCTTTTAAAGCATCTCTTGCAAGTGATTATCCTGACTCTACTCCAAGATACCTCTTCCACCTCTCTGTCCCATAAATTAAGCTGTTTATTGCCTTTACTCCATGAGGCACTTTACTATTTTTTTTACATTTTTAATGTTAGGATGCTTTCACTTAAATCTATGTGAAATTGATTCTAGCTCTGCCTTCTGATGACAAGTAAAAGAACCACCATTCCCCTTTTCTAGGTGTATATTAATTCTGAATGTTCAATTAATATATCACAAATTACTCAATTACTCAAATGGGTCTGTGATCTTGTCAGGTTGGAAGTGCCCTCAGGCACTGATGTCAATCATAATCTATCTGCCTCTTTCTCCTCATATATTTTCAAGGAGTAATCTGTTCAAGTACACAACCTATCAGGTTGTAAACTATGAAAAGACATTATAGGTAATAGAAATGATTCCTAAATTTAAAAGGCTTGCATGAGCTTCTTAAGTATTGTGGAAAAAATTGAATGTACCCTGTCCTACCAATGTCAAGCTTGATGTCTATCTAGAATTTCTATAATTTTGTGATCCTCTCTAAAAAATAAATGATTAGTGTTCAACATATCTTCCAACTACAGTAAGCCCACACACCTTTCCTCACTCTTCTTAAAAAAGACCAGGGTCACAAAAGAAGAGGGGCTATCCATTTCCTACAAACACTTTTCCATACTCCCTATGAGCTTCCCCACAGCAACACTTACTCTTTCAGAATTTCAGTGCCCTTTATTTGATGAGAAATTACTACATCTTTCTTTTACATACTCCTCTTTTCCACTAAAGCTAGAGAATGTTGAGGCTTTATCTAAATATATTTCCCTATATTTAAGAGAAATTATTGCTAACACCAAATTACCATTTAAGTGCTATATTTTTTATTTAGAATATTTTTCCATAGTTACATGGTTCATGATTTTTCCCATACCTCTTCCTTCTCTCCTGGCACTGACAAGTAATTCCACTGGGTTATACATGTATCATTGTTCAAAACCTATTTCTATGTTATTTATATTTGCAATAGGGTGATTTTTTAACATTGAAACTCTATTCATGATCAATCATGTTTTTCTTCTGTGTTTCTGTTCCCACGCTATATTTTAATTCTATTTTTAATCCCTATTTTCTCAAGTAAAAAAATGTTTGAGATACATAAGCTAGGTCATTATTTTCTGACCCTTAATAAGTAATCCAATCCAACTCCCATGATTTTAGTGATAGTAGGTAATTTCCAAGAGATGAAGGTGAATGTTTCCATTTGAACTTCACCCATAATGTTACAAAGTCTTCAAAGGTACTGAGCAGAGTTAAAGTCCAGATGGCAGAGAAGGTACACAGACCAATCTTATTTCTGCCAAATTACACATAAAAAAAACCTAAGATATAATGGCTTAAAATGATAATGGAGTAAAGTGATTTTACAGCCCAAAACAACTTAGAAGGATAGCATGAAAAATCTATTTTACTAAGTTAGAAGTGGAGAACAAAGTTATACACCAAGGTTGGCCCCAATGCTGGCCAGCATTGGTTTTCCAGAGTTCTCAGCCACATATAGTAAAGGGAGGTTGGATAACTGTTCAGAAGATTACAGAAGTTCCTTTGCTGGCTCTGGAAGGAAGATACTTGTCCCATTGTACATAAGCAGATCCAAGACTCAATCCTCAGTCACAGCCTCGGGGTAAGTACACACCAGTGCTGGCAATCACAGGGGAGCAGAGGACCCTATGGTTACTAATAGACCAGAGCACAGGCTGTGAGAATATTAAACTCAACTGGCTCACATCATACCACCCAGGAAGAACTGAAAGCATATAGAACTCTAGAATAGCTAGCCCTGAAGCCTGCTTCACAGAGAATCTGAATCTTGAAACAGTGTTTCTTCACCATAGTTACAGAGCCCATCTTTAAGAGATTTTAAAATTAAAAGAAAGGAAAAAAGGCCAGAAAATGAACAAACAATAACAACAAAAGTTAGCAAAGACACAGAAGACCAAAATACAAACAAGGAAGAAAGCAAAGTCAATACTTCTGTATCTAAAGCCTCCAAGAAAAATGGGAATTTCTCTCAAGTCCCAAAAGAATTAACAGAGTAACTCAAAAAGGATTTTAAAAATCAAATAAAAGAAGTAGAAGAAAAATTGGGAAAAGAAATGAGAGGGATACCAGAAAATTATGAGAAAAAGAATCAATAGCTTGGTAAAATAGGCACAAAAATAAAAATAGTATAGGCCAATTGGTAAGAGATGCACAAAATCAACTGAAGAGAAGAATATATTAAAAGGCATAAACATCCTCAACATGAAGCCAAGATAGCAGAGGAAAGCTTGAAACACCACAAGAATTCTCTGTAATCAACCTTAAAATAACACCTCAAAATGAATACAGGAGAAAATGAATCAATAAAGAGAGAAAATGAAGCCACATTAATGCAGAGAAAAACTTGAAAGGTAGGTAGAGAGGGTCTGGTTCACAAAGATGAGAGTAAAGAATAGCCAGAAGGAGGCTACACCAAGGAATCCAACCCAGGCCTGCAGTAAAGTCCAGAATCCCTGCACAAGACAATCCATATTGTACACCTAATCTGTGTAAGCCTAGAGGAAGGCTAAAGCCCCAGTCCAACCTGGGAATGAGGATTTGTTTTCCATATCAAGGCAGTCTGTGGGGCAGTCCTGGTCTGTGTAAATCCAGAACTAGATCCTGATCCTCAACATAAGACATCCCTAAAGGTGCTGACCTGGGAAGTGGGGGAGTCCAGACCTAGCTAGGCTTTACTGAACCTCAAGGTAGAAGTTATTAAATCCAAGGGCCAGACAATCCACTGTGTGCAAAACATGATCAAGCCAAGAGTGAGAGCCCCAGTATAGTATAGCTCACAGTACTGTGATCTCTGCAAGTCATCAGCAGTCTCAGGTAGTGATTAAGTCAGCATTGTGAGGTGGCCTTCAGAGATCTCAGACCACAGATTATCATACCACTTTGAAAGAACTGAAACTTGAAGACATCCAGAAATAGAGTTAAGGTTAGTATCAAGGAAGAACTAAAATTTAAGATACTGCCACTCTTTTCACCAGTACATGACTCCTCCACAAAAAAAAAATGACCACATATTACAGCATTAACAACTTCACAACCAAATGCAGAAAAGCAAAAAATATATATTTTCAGATCATAACACAATAAAAATTATAATCAATCAGGCTCCATGCTTAGAAAAATGCCCTCTCTATCATGAGAACAAAATCCACCTTTAAGACAAAAGTGAAAGTGAAGAAAAAGGCAGGAAAAATGAGCAAACATGAAAAAAAAACCTAACCACAGAAAAATTTTATGGAAACAAAGAGGAAGGCACAGATATAGAAGGGGACAGTAAAGCAAAGAAAACACATGAACAGTTTCAAAGAAAAATATGAATTGGTCTCAGATTCTGGAAGAGTATAAAAAGGATTTCAAAAATCAATAATGAAAGACTGAGGGAAAATGGACAAGAGAAATGAAAGCAATGCATGAAGAAATGGGCCAAATGAAAAACAAGGCTGTAAAGCTCATGGAAGAAAATAATTCCTTAAAAATTAGGATTAGGCAAATAGAAGCTAATTATTTAATGAAAGATGAAGTGACAATTAAAAAATATCAAAAGAATAAAACAACTGAAGACTATATGAAACATCTCACTGAAAAAAAAAACAGTTGACCTGAAAAATAGATCCAGGAGAAACAATTTAAGAATTATTGGACTACACAAAAGTCATGATAAAAAAATAAATTAAAAAATAAAAAACCTGGACATCATAATACAAGGAATTATCAAAAAAAAATGACCTGATTTTTTAAAAAAGAGAGTAAAACAGAAACTGAAGGAATTTACAGATCATATCCAGAAATAAATTTCTGTCAATTCCTAGGAATAAAATAGCTAAATTCAAGAGCTGCTAAGCCAAGAGAAAATACTTCAAACATCCACAAAGAAATAATTCTAATACCATGGAATTACAGTTAGTAACATATAGGACTTAGCGGCTCCCACATTAAAGAATCAGAAGACATAGAATATGATATTCTGAAAGGCAGAAGATCTAGGATTATTACCCAGAATGACTATTCAACAAAACTGAATATATTCTTTCAGGGGGAAATGTTCATTTAATAAAATAGAATATATCAAAACATTCCTGATAAAAAGGCCAGAACTAAACAAATAATTTGATATTCAAGCACAAAACCCAAGAGAAGCCTAAAAAGATAAATAAGAAAGAGAAAATGTAAAGGACTCAATGAGGTAAAATTGTATGTATTCCTATTTCAAAAGAGGATTTTTTCATTTTTAAATTTTTTTATTAGAAATTATTATTAGAATATTAGATTCTATTATTTATTAGATATATTAGAAATTGTCTTATTATAATAGTTTAGAGGTAAGAAGTGGAGGAGCTGGCTTGAGAAAGAACTGGAGTTTGAAACAGATCTGAGACAGAGTGTCAGTTTCAAGTGTTGACAGTGTGTGGGAGAATGTGTAACTTTTTTTGGTGGCAGTTATTTTGTGGGAGTGGCAGTTGCTCTGAGGGAGTTGGAAGTTGATCTCACATAGTGGGAGTTGTTCTCTCTCTGAGTAATGGGAGCAAGTGACATCTTGTTCTCTCTCTCTCCTCACTGTCTGAAGGTAGAGGGGAAGGAGGTAAAAGCCTGAAGGAGCTAAATGATTTCCATTTCCAACTTGGGAAACACTAGTGATTGTTTATTGCTATTTCATAGATTGTTTTATCTCTGAGAAGACCAAAGAAAGATCCGTTCTTTGGTTTGGACTCCAAGTCTGTTAAGGTTCAGATTCCTAACTTGGTTCTTGCTGAGACTCAGCCAGCTGGCCTTTGTTATTTTTTATAACTTAAAGACAAAGTTGAGAATTATACATTTCTTATAAGGATAATAGTGCTAGTTTATTGTAAAATAGGGAAAATTTGGGTTAGTTAGATCAGGAAGAATCGGTGTAGTCTGTGAAAATAGGAGAAGCAGTTCCTTGTGGAACCAGAGAATTTATTTTGGATGGAGTTAGAATCCCTTAGAGTTAGAAATACTTTTATATCTTTATATTCTCAATAAATAGTTTATTTTTGTATGAGTCTCCTTAGTGTCCTTGCACCTGGCCACGAAGAGGCAGTTCACTTACGAGCTCCACTTCATTTATAAAAACTGAAGATACTTTATAAGCACAGCAAGTAGAATATCTAATCAGTTTATATCCATAATCAATCCATTGAGTATATTATTTTTACATATTAGAGTAGTTAGAAGGGTGTGGGAGTAAAATGATTAGGATGACATAGTATGCAAAATAAATCAAGGGGTGAAAAAGAGTATTGCACTGAGAGAAAAAGGAAGGGACTTATGGAATGGGTTAAATTATTTCACCTAAAGAGGTGTAAAAAAAACTATTACAGTGGAGGGGAGGATGAGGATGTTGGAAAGCAATGCTTAAACCTTACTCTCAACCTAACTAGCTGAGAGGAGAGATAACAACCATATTAACTGGAGTATATAATAATATACAAAAGTAGGAAGGGAATAGGACAAGGGTTGGAGGGTGGTAGAAGAGAGGGGGAAGTAGAGTAGGAAAGATTAAAAGTAAAAAGACAGTGGGTAAGAAAAGAAAGAAAAAAAGATCAAGTACAAAAAGGGAAAAAATAAGACGGAGGGGAATATGAAGTTGGTAATTATAACTGTGAATGTAAATGGGATGAAATCACCATGAAGCAGAAGCTGTAGTAATTTAAAAATCAATATCCATTTAAGTTGTTTACAAGAAACATATTTGAGACAGAGAAACACATATATAGAGTAAAGGTAAGGGGCTGGAACAGAATTTATTTTGAAATATATTAAGTAAAATAGCAGGGGTAGCAAAGATGATCTCAAATAAAAATACAAAGCAAAAATACCTCTGATTAAAAGAGATAAGGAAATTAAATTTTGCTAAAAAATACTACAAATATGAAGTAGTATTGATACTAAACACATATGTACCAAATGATATAGCTTCCAAAATTTTAGTTGATTCTTTTTGTTTGTTTGTTTTTTAATTTGGTTAAATTCAAACATTATTCCTCAGTTACAAAACTCCTTTTCTATTCCTCCCTCCCCCCACCCCTCCTATAGCCAATGCGCAGTTCCACTGGGTATCTCATGTGTTCTTGATCAGAACCCATTTCCATGTTGTTGGTATTTGCACTAGGATGTTCATTTAGTCTACATCCCCAATCATATCCCCAATGCATGTCATTAAGTAGTTGTTTTTCTTTAGTTTTTTACTCCCACAGTTTTTCCTCTGAATGTGGATAGTGTTTTTTCTCCTGTAACCCTCTGAATTGTTAAAGATCACTGCATTACCACCAATGGAGGAATCCATTACATTCGATTTTTCTGCAGTGTATCAGTCTCTGTATACAATATTCTCCTTATTCTGCTCCTTTCGCTCTGCATCACTTCCTGGAGGTTGTTCCAGTCTCCATGGAATTCCTCTACTTTATTATTCCTTTTAGCACAATAGTATTCCATCACTAACATATACCACAATTTGTTCAGCCATTCCCCAATTGAAGGGCATCCCTTCATTTTCCAATTTTTTGCCACCACAAAGAGCACAGTTTTGAATATTCTTATACATGTCTTTTTCCTTATTATCCCTTTGGTGTACAAATGGCTGGATCAAATGGCAGACAGTCTTTTATTGCCCTTTGGGCATAGTTCCATATTGCCCTCCAGAATGGTGGAATCAATTCACAACTCCACCAGCAAAGAATTAATGTCCTGACATTGCCACATCCCCTCCAATATTCATTACTTCCCATAGCTGTCATGTTAGCCAACCTCCTAGGTATGAGGTGATATTTCAGAGTTGTTTTGATTTACATCTCTCTGATAATCAGAGATTTAGAACACTTTTTCATGTGCTTATTTTTTTATTTGAATTAGTTTATTTAGTCAATTTAGAACATTATTCCTTGGTTACAATAATCACATTGTTTCCCTCCCTCCCCACCACCCACCTTCCCACAGCCAACACACAATTTCATTGGGTATTATTTTTGTCCTTGAACAAAATCTATTACCATGTTGTTGTTTGCACTAAGATGTTCATTTAGAGTCTACATCCTCTACCACATTCCTTTGACCCATGTATTCAAACAGTTGTTTTACTTTGGTTTTTACTCCCACAGTGTTTCCTCTGGATGTGGATAGTGGTTTTTCTCATAGATTCCTCCAGGTTTTTCAGGGTCACTGCATTGCCACTAATGGAGAAGTCCATTACATTTGATTGAACCACAGTGTATCAGTCTCTCTCTGTGTACAATGTACTCCTGGTTCTGCTGCTCTCACTGCATCACTTCTTGGAAGTTGTTCCAGTCCCCATGGAATTCCTCCACTTTATTATTCCTTTGAGCACAATAGTATTCCATCACAAACATATACCACAATCTGTTCAGCCATTCCCCAATTGAAGGGCATCCCCTCATTTTCCAATTTTTGCCACCACAAAGAGCACAGCTATGAATATTTTTGTACATGTCTTTTTCCTTATTATATCTTTGTGGTACAATCTGAGGAGTGCTATGCCTGGGTCAAAGGGCAGACAGTCTTTTAGTGCATTTTGGGCATACTTCCAAATTGCCCTCCAGAATGGTTAGATCAACTCACAACTCCACCTGCAATGTATTATTATCCCAACTTTGCCACATCCCCTCCAGCATTCATTACTTATGTTGCTCACATGTTAGCCAATCTGCTAGGTGTGAGGTGATACCTCAGAGTTGTTTTCATTTGCATTTCTCTGATTATAAGAGATTTAGAACACTTTTTCATGTGCTTATTAATAGTTTTGATTTTTTTAACTGAAAATTGCCTATTCATGTCCCTTGCCCATTTACCAATTGGAGAAGGGCTTGATTTTTTTGTACAATTGGTTTAGCTCTTTATAAATTTGAGTAATTATACCTTTGTCAGAGGTTTATGTAATGAAGATTATTTCCCAATTTGATGCTTCCCTTCTAATTTTGGGTGCATTAGTTTTGTTTGTACAAAAACTTTTAAATTTGATGTAAGACATTTTGTGATTTTTTTTCTAGCTTTTGCTTGGTTTTAAAGTCTTTCCTTTCCCAAACTGACAATAGTATACTGACAAGTATACTATTCTATATTTGCCTAATTTGCTTATAATTTCCTTCTTTATATTCAGGTCATTCACCCATTCTGAGTTTATCTTGGTGTAAGGTGTGAGATGTTGATCTAAACCTAATTTCTCCCATCCTGTCTTCCAATTTTCCCAGCAATTTTTATCAAATAGTGGGTTTTGGTTCCCAAAACAGGGAACATTGAGCTTATCATAGACTGTCTTACTGAGGTCATTTACACCAAGTCTATTCCACTAATCCTCCTTTCTGTTTCTTAACCAGTACCAAATTGTTTTGATAACCACTGCCTTATAGTGTAGTTTGAGATCTGGGACTGCAAGTCCTCCTTCCTTTGGATTTTTTTTTTCATGATTTCCCTGGATATCCTTGATCTTTTGTTCTTCCAAATGAACTTTGTTATGTTTTTTTCTAATTCAATAAAAAAAAGTTTTTTGGTGGTTCAATGGGTATGGCACTAAATAAGTAAATTAATTTGAGTAGGATTGTCATTTTTATTATGTTAGCTCATCCCACCCATGAGCAATCGATGTTTTTCCAATTGTTTAGATCTAGTTTTAATTGTGTGGAAAGGGTTTTGTAGTTGTGCTTATATAGTTCCTGTGTTTGTCTCAGCAGATGGATTCCCAAGTATTTTATATTGTCTAGGGTGATTTTAAATGGAATTTCTCTTTCTAATTCTTGCTGCTGAAATGGGTTGGATATGTATAGAAATGCTGATGACTCGTGCGGGTTTATTTGGTATCCTACAACTTTGCTAAAATTGTTACTTGTTTCTACTAGCTTTTTGGTTGATTCTCTAGGATTCTTTAAGTAAACCATCATATCATCCACAAAGAGAGATACCTTACTCTTCTCACTGCCAATATCTTTAATTTATTTTTCTTCTCCAATTGCTACTGCTAGTGTTTCTAGTACAATGTTAAATAATAGAGGTGATAATGGGCATCCTTGTTTCACTCCTGATCTTATTGGGAAGGGTTCTAGTTTATTCCCATTGCAGATGATGTTTGCTGATGGTTTTAGATATATACTATTTATTATTTTTAGGAAAGTCCCTTCTATTCCTATACTTTCTAGTGTTTTTAGTAGGAATGGGTGTTGTATTTTATCAAAGGCTTTTTCTGCATCTATTGAGATAATCATGTGATTTTTGTCAGTTTGCTTTTTAATATGGTCAATTATGTGGATGTTTTTCCTAATATTGAACCATCTTTGCATTCCTGGTATGAATCTTACCTGGTCATAGTGAATAACCCTTGTGATGACTTGCTGGAGTCTTTTTTCTAGTATCCTATTTAAGATTTTTGCATCTATATTCATTAAGGATATTGGTCGATAGGTTTTTTTTTCCTCTGTTTTTGACCTGCCTGGTTTTGGGATCAGTACCATGTTTGTGTTGTAAAATGAATTTGGTAGAACTCCTTCTTTGCTTATTCTGTCAAATAGTTTGTATAATATTGGGATTAATTGTTCTTTATATGTTTGATAGAATTCATTTGTTAATCCATCTGGACCTGGAGATTTTTTCTTAGGGAGTTCTTTGATGGCTTGTTCAATTTCTTTTTCTGGTATGGGGTTATTTAGGTAATTTATTTCTTCCTCTGTTAGTCTAGGCAGTTTATATTTTTGTAAGTATTCATCTATAACACCTATATTGCTATATTCGTTGCCATATAATTGGGCATAATAGTTTTTAATGATTTCCTTAATTTCCTCTTCATTAGAGGTGAGGTCTCCCTTTTCATCTTGGATACTCTCAAATTGATTTTTTTTCTTTCCTTTTTTTAATTAGACTGACCAGTACTTTGTTTATTTTATTTGATTTTTCAAAGTACCAGCTTCTAGTCTTATTTATTAAATCAATAGTTCTTTGACTTTCAATTTTATTAATTTCTCCTTTGATTTTTAGGATCTCTAATTTAGACTTCATCTGAGGATTTTTAATTTGTTCACTTCCTATTTTTTTTTCAATTTGCATGCCCAATTCACTGCCCTTCTTAATTTGTTAAAATATGAACTCAAGGATAAAAATTTCCCCCTGAGTACTGCTTTGGCTGCATCCCATAGGTTTTGAAAGGATGTCTGATCATTGTCATTTTCTTCCGTTAAGTTATTAATTGTTTCTACGATTTGTTCTTTAACCAGTTTTGGAGAATTGTATTGTTTAATTTCCAATTAATTTTTGATTTACCTCTCTATGTCCCCTTACTAATTATTATTTTCATTGCATTGTGATCTGAGAAGGTTGTATTTATTTTTTCTGCTCTTTTATACACTTGTTTGCAATGTTTTTATGCCCTAATATATGGTCAATTTTTGTGAATGTACCATGTGCTGCTGAAAAGAAGGGTTATTCCTTTTTGTTCCTATTTATTTTTCTCCACATGTCTACTAACTCTAAATTTTCTAAGATTTCATTTATTTCTCTTACCACTTTCTTATTTATTTTTTGGTTTGATTTATCTAGTTCGGATAGAGGAAAGTTCAGATCACCCACTAGTATAGTTTTTCTATCTATTTCATCCTTGAGCTCCACTAGTTTCTCCTTTTGAAATTTGGATGCTATGCCATTTGGTGCATAAATGTTGAGTATGCATATTTCCTCATTGTCTATACTGCAGGATGTAATTACCTTCCCTATCTCTTTTCACTAGATTTATTTTTACTTTGGCTTTGTCCGATATCATGATTGCAGTTCCTGCCTTCTTTTTATCAGTTGATGCCTAATAGATTTGGCTCCATCCTCTTACTTTCACCCTATGCATATCTACCTTCCTCATGTGTGTTTCTTACAGATAGCATATGGTACAGTTCTAATCTACTCTGCTACTCGCTTGCATTTAATGGGTGAGTTCATTCCATTCACATTCAGAGTTATAATTACTAGCTGTGTATTTCCCAGCATTTTGATTTTTACTCCTGATCCTGCGTTTTCTTCTTTCACTATTTCCTTCTACACCAATGTTTGTTTCTAATCAGTCCCCCTAGTTCCCACCCTTATTTTACTTCCCTTTCCACCCCTCTTCCTTCTTGTTCCCCCCTTATTTTCCCTTTAGTCTTTCTAAAACTACCCCCACCCTCTCCCTCATACTGCTTCCCTCCTCACCAGTCCATTTGTTACCCTTCTACTCCCCTATAAGGCGCAAATCTATTCTCTGCCCCAATGGATTGGATTGTTCTTCCCTCTTTGGGTCAATTTCAATGCACATAAGATTTGAGTATTTCCTATCTCCAACCTCTTTACCCTTTCAGTGTACTGATTTTACACCCTCCTGCCATGAGCTTCCTTGTGATATATAAATTTATCCCCATTTGTTTCTTTTCCCATTTCTTTTAGTATTAACCTCTATTTTAGCTCTAGTTGTATATGTATATATGTATATATACATATGTATATGTATTTATGCATGCATATATCTATATACCTATTTATGTCTTGTCCTTTCATCCTATATAGTTTGTCACTGTTCCCTCTAAGTGTAATCCTTCTAGCTGCCCAGGTGATAACAACAGTTTTTAAGAGTTACCAATGACCTCTTTTCTCATAGGGATACATAACATTTTTACTTATTGAGTCTCTTTTAAAAAAGGGGATTTTTGTTCTTTTGTTTTGTTTTGTTTTTCTTTTTCCCCTCTTTTTTAAATTACCTTTTGATGATTCTCTTGAGTTCTGTGCTTGGGCAACAAATTTTCTGTTCAGGTCTCGTCTTTTCTTTACAAATTCTTGGAATTCTTCTATTTTGTTGAATGACCATACTTTCCCCTGTAATAATATAGTCAGTTTTGCTGGGTAGTTGATTCTTGGTTGTAGACCTAGATCCCTTGCTTTCCGGAATATCATATTCCATGCCTTTTGGTCCTTCAGTGTGGATACAGCCAGATTCTGTGTTATCATCACTGTGGTTCCATGATATCTGAATGACTTTTTCTTAGCAGCTTGTAATATTGTTTCTTTGGTCTGATAGTTCTTGAATTTGGCTATAACATTTTTGGGTGTTGTCAGTTGGGGATTAAGAACAGGAGGTGATCTGTAGATTCTTTTAATCTCTGCTTTTCCCTCTTGTTCCAGAATATTGGGGCAGTTTTCCTGAATAATTTCCTATGGTATCATGTCCAGGCTTTTTCTTTTGTCATGGTCTTCTGGTAGACCAAAGACTCTTAAATTGTCTCTCCTTGAACAATTTTCTAACTCCTCTGTTTTGTGAATGAGATGCTTCATATTTTCCTCGATTTTTCATTCTTTTGGTTTTGTTTTATAGTGTCCTGCTGCCTTGTGAGGTCACTTGATTCTAGTTGTTGTATTCTGGTTCCTAAATACTGGATTTCATCCCTGGATTTTTGATCATCCTTCTCCTTCTGTTCTGATTTTCTTTGGAGGTCATCTTTCATTCTCTTTACATCATCTCTCTTTTCCTTTACCTCATCTTTCATCTTCTTTGCCTCATCTTTCATGTCCTTTGCTTCATTGAAATGAATGGATGTTTACAAAAATATAAATTGCTGAGGTTAACAAAAGAGAAAATAGAATACTTAAGTAATCCCATCTCAGGAAGAAAAATCAAGCAATCTATCAGTGAACACCCTAAGAAAAAAGTCCCAGGGACAGATGGAATCACATGTGAAATCTATCAAACATTTAAAGAACAATAAAACCTAATACTATAAAAAATCTTTGGGGAAATAGACAAAGAAAAAATACCACTAAATGCTTTTTAAGAAGAAAATATAACACTGTTACCTGAGCCAGGAAGAGCAAAAACAGAGAAAGAAATTGATAGGCCAATTTCAATAATAAATATAGGTACAGGGAGCAGTTGGCTCAGTGGATTGAGAGTCGAATCTATAGGCAGGAGGTCCTAGGTTCAAATCTAGCCTCAGACACTTCCCAGCTGTGTGACCCTGGATAAGTCACTTGATCCTCATTGCCTAGCCATTACCACTCTTCTGCCTTAGAACCAATATACAGTATTAATTCTAAGACAAAAGGTAAGGGTTTAAAAAAACAATAAATATAGGTACAAATATTTAAATATGATAAAAGCAAGGAGACTTCAGCAATATATCACAAAAATAATTTACTATGAGTAGCAGAGATTTATACAAAGAATACAGAGCTGATTTAATACTAGGAAAAATACCAGCATAATTAACCATATAAATAACCAAACTAATATAAATCACATACTTATCTCAAAAGATGCACAAAAAGCCTTTGACAAAATGCAACACCATTTCTCTTTCTTATTTACATTTTTATTCTTCTCTTGAATTTTGTATTGGGACATGAAATTTTCTGTTTTAGTCTCATCTTTCCTTCATAAATGCTTGGAAATGTTTTAGTTTATTAAGTGACCATACTTACATGACCCTTATTAAATGACCCTGAAAAATATAGTCAGTTTTGATGGGTAGGTGACTGTGGTTACAAACTCAGTTCTCTTGTCTTCTGGAATATCATACTCTAAGCCTTCCAGGCCTTGAGTGTGCAGGCTGCCATATCCTGTGTAAATCCTGACTAGAACTCCATGATATCTGAATTGTTTCTTTCTGGTTATTTGCAATATTTTCTTCTTGGCCAGAGAGCTCTTGAACTTAGCTATAACATTCCTAGGCATTGTCAATTGGGGATTTAATGGAGGAGGTGATCTGTAGCTTCTTTCAATCTCTACTTTACCCTCTTGTTCAAGAATATGAGGGCAATTTTCTTTAATAATTTCTTGTAATATGATATCTAGGTTATTTTTTATCATGGCTTTCAGATAGTCCAATAATTCTTAATATCTCTTCTGGTTCTATTTTGCAGCATAGTTCTTTTTTCAATGAGATATTTCTTATTTTCTTCTATTTTTCCATTGTTTTCATTTTGTTTAATTTCTTGACATGTTATGAAATCATTAGCTTCTGTTCATCAAATTCTAATTTTTAAAGGATGAATTTCTTCAGTGAACTTTTGATCCTCCTTTTATATTTGATCCATTCTACTTTTCATGGAACTCTTTTCTTCATTGGATATTTTTGCCTCTTCTTTCATTAGATCAATTCAACTTTTTAAAGAGTTTCTTTTGTATATTGCATTTTTGTGCCTCTTTTCCCAATTGACCAATTTTGCTTTTTAAGCTGTTATTTGTTAATTTTCCCAATCTTTTGGTGGGATCTGTGTAATGGGAATTATGAAAACTAATGATTCTGTCTCCTCTACTGATGGCTTCTTGTGAGTTATTTTGCTCTGGTACTAGGTCTTCATTGCAACATAGGCTTGAAAGGACCAAGTGCTATGGACTTCCAGACCTCTTTGTGGGGTGGTGCCAAGGCCTGATACTTCAACGAGTGGCTTTGGGATGTGAGGCATTCTGTTGTTGGTGTAGCCAGGGTCCTGGGATACCAAAGTTGGCCTATGCCCAGACTTGAAACCTGGTGTGTCAGGTGGTTGGCCAGTACTCCTCTGTGTGGAATTTTGCTTCCAGTTCCCCCTTATTCCACAAAAATTTTCTCTCTCTGACTACTTTTTAAGTTGTATTCAGATCTCCCACATTCCATCTTGCTTTTGTTTTTTCACTCCTGTCATTTTGAGGCACTTTTAAAATATTGTTTTGGAAGGATTGTCAGGGTGATTCAAACTTTTGCTGCTACTAAACTGACATCTTCACCCTGCCATCCTGCAACACCTATTCCTATTAAAAACCGTAGAAAGCATAGAAATAAATGGGCTATTTCTTTAAATGATAAGTAGTATCTGCCTAAAACCATCAGCAAGTACCATATGCAATGTAGATAAATAAGTTAGAAGCCTTCCCAATAAGATCAAGAGTGAAGCAAGGATGCCTTTTATCACCATTATTATTTAATATCACATTAAAAATGCTAGTTTAACAATAAAAAAGGAAAGAAAATTGAAGGATTTAAAGTAAGCAATATGGAAACCAAACCATCACTCTTTGTGGATGATATGATGGTATACTTAATCAACTAAAATACTAGTTGAAATAATTAATAACTTAAGTAAAGTTGCAGGATACAAAATAAAGCTACATAAATCACCAGGATTTATATGTATCACCCAGAAAGTTCAGCAATAAGAGGTAGAAAGAAAAATTTCCTTCAAAATAACTCTAGATAATATAAAAACTTGAGAGTCTACTTGCTAAGACAAACCTAGGAATTATATGAACACAATTACAAAATACTTTTCAAACAAATAAAGGCAGATCTATACAAGTGGAAAAATATCAATTCCTCAGGAATTGACTGAGCTAATATAATAAAAATGAAAATTCTACCTAAATTATATTACTTATTCAGTGTAATGACACTCAAACTACCAAATAATTATTATATAGAGCTAGAAAAATAATAATCAAATTCATCTGGAAGAACAAAATAAAAATAAAAAGGGCATCTGGAAGAACAAAAGTTCAAGAATTCCAAGGAAACACATTTTAAAAATGTGAAGGAAGGTGGCCTAGTACTACCAGATCTCCAATTGTACTATAAACCATCAATCATCAATACAGTTGCTACTAGCTAAGAAAAAGAAAGGTAGATTAATGGAATAGAATCGATATATAATACACAGGGGCAAATTATTTTAGCAACCTAGTGTTTTATAAAAACCAGACTTGAGCTTTTGGAATAAATACTCAGTATTTAACAAAAACTGCTGGAGAAATTTGAAAAATATTTGACATAAATTAGGTATAGATTAATATCTCACACTCTATACTAAGATAGGGTCAAAATCCATATGTGATTTAAATATATGTATACTATAACTAAATTAGAAGAACCCAGAAAAGTTTATCTGGCAATCTTTGGAGAAGAGAAGAAATTTATGACCAAAGAAGGGAAACAACTTTGATTATATTAAATTAAAAGGCTTTTAACAAAAAAAAAAAAAACTAATTTAACCAAGATTAGAAGAGAAATGACAAAGTGGAGGGAAATTTTATAACAAATTTCTCTGGTAAAGGTCTTATCTCTCAAATTTATAGAAAATTAAGTCAAATTCATAAGAATGCAAGCCATTCCCCAATTGACAAATAGTGAAAGGATATGAACAAGTGATTTTCAGATAAAGAAATCAAAGCCTTCAATAATCATGTAAAAATGTTCTAAATCATTCTTGATTAGAGAAATGCAAATTAAACCATTACTGAAGTCCTACCTTACCCTCACACTATCAGATTGGCCTATATGATAGTAAGAGGAAGTGATAAATATTGGGGGGATGTGGCAAAATTCAGACTCTAATGCATTGCTTGTGGAGTTGTGAATTGATCCAACTATTTTAGAAGTCAATTTGTAACTATAAGGGCTATAAAACTGCAAACCCTTTGATCCTGTAATACCACTAATGGCTTTCTATCCCAATTCGATGATAAAAAATGGGAAAGGACCTACTTCTAGCAGCTCTTTTAGTAGTAGCAAATAATTGGAAATTGCGGGGATGACCATCAGTTGGAGAATGTCTAAACAAATTGTGGTACATGTTAATGATCAAATAGTATTATAGTATAAGAAATAATAAACAAGATGATTTCAGAAAAAATGTAAAGATCTATAGAGACTGATGCAGAGAGAAATAAGTAGAAATGGGAAAAGTTGAATACAATAATAGCAATACTATATGATGATCAAATGTGAAAATTTGACTGTTTTTAGCATTGTAGTGATATGAGGCAATTCTAAAATGCTTATGATAGATAATGCTATCCACCTGCAGAGAAAGAACTGTTAGAGTCCGATATATGTAGATCAAAGCATATTATCCTTCATATCAACATATTTATGGTTTTATTTTGGAGTTTTGTTTACATATGAGTGTGTTCTTACAACAATGACCAATATGGAAGTGTGTTTTTCATGAAAATAAAGAGGAAAGGGAAGGAATACAAGGGGAAAAAAGGCAGAAATTTCCATATGGAAAAAAAGGTACAAAAATTGCTGAGGAAAAGATCCTTTTAAAAAGTAGAATTGGTCAAATGGAAAAAAAGTATAAAAAGCTCACTCAAGAAAATAATGCTTTAAAAATTAGAACTGGGGAACTGGAAGCTAATGACTCCAAAATACATCAAGAATCAATTAAACAAAGTCAAAAAAATAAAAAAAATGAAGGAAATGTGAAATATATCATTGGAAAAATAACTGACCTGGAAAATAAATCCATGAGAGATAAAGTAAGAATGATTGGACTACCTGAAAGCCATGATCAAACAAAGAGATTAGATATCACCTTTCAAGAAATTATCAAGGAAAACTGCCCTGATATGCTATAACAAGAAAGTATAATAGAAATTAAAGGAATCCACTGATCATCCCCTGAAAGAGATCCCAAAAAGATAACTCTGAAATATTTTAGCTAAATTCCAGAATTCTCAAGTCAAGGAGAAAATATATCAAGCAGCCCAAAAGAAACAATTCAAATAGCAATGGAGCCAGTCAGAATAACCCAAGATTTATTAGCTTCTGCATTAAAAGATCAAAGAGCCTAGAATATGTTATTGCAGAGAACAAAGGAGATAGGACTTCAACCAAGAATCAGTTACCCAGCAGAGCTAAGCATAATCTTTTAGTGGAAAATTAAGTATTCAATGAAATAGAAGACTTTCAAACATTACTAATGAAAAGAGTAGAGCTAAATGGAAAATTAGACTCTCACATACAAGACAGAAGAGAAACATAAAAAGGTAAGCAGAAAAGAGAAATCAAAAGACATTCAAAAAAGTTAAAATGTTTACATACCTACACAAGAAGATGGTTCTAATAACTCTTAAGAACGTCATCATTTTTAGGGCAGTCAGAAAGATTATACACAGAGAGCAAGGGTGTGAGTTAAATATGATGGGGTGATATCAAAAAGAAAAATAAAATCAAAACATGAAAAAGAGGAATACATTGAGAGAAAGGGTAAGGGGAAAATAAAATGTGGTAAATTATTCCACACAAAAGAGCTTTTACAGTGGATGGGAAGATGAAAGAGTTGGAGGGAGAAGCACTTGAACCTAACTGTCATTTTAATTGCCTCAATGAGGAAAGAACATAAATAACCAATTGAGTATAGAAATCAATCTTACCCTACAGGAAAATAAAGGGTGAAGGTTATAAGAGAAGAGGGATAGTAGTGATAGAAAAGAGGGTAAATTAGGGTATGTTTTGGTTGGAAACCAAACAGATAGAAATAGAATGGAAAATAATACACAATAATCATAATGCAATTTTTACAGCAAGTTTCTCTAATAAAGGCTTCATTTCTTAAAAATATAAAAAAATAAGTTGAATGTATAATAATATAAGTCATTTCCCAATGATAAATGCTCAAAGCATATTAACAGGCACTTCTCAGACAAAGTAATTAAAGCTCTCTATACTAATGCAAAAAAAATGCTCTAAATCACTATTACTTAGAGAAATACAAATCAAAACAACTTGGAGGCACCACCTGATACCTATCAGATTGGCTCTTATGATAGGAAAGAAAAAAGCAAAACTTAGAGAGGATATGGGAAAAATGAGTCACTATTGCACTTGTGGAGGAGTTGTGAAATGATTCAACAATTGTATAGACCAATTTGAACTTAAAGCCAAAGGGCAATAAAACTGTAAATGCCCTTTAGCATTACATAATTAGGTTTGTATCTCAAAAAAGATAATAAACAAAAGAGAGAACCTATGTGCAAAAAATGTTTTAAGTCGTTCTTTTCATTAGGGCAAAGAATTGGAAAGTGAAGGGATATCCACGAATTGGGGAATAGCTAAGTATATATATTATATATATATATATTATAGTATATAATTGTAATGCAATACTATGTTGCTATAATAAATGATGAACAAGAAAAGCTCAGAAAAATCTGGAGGAATATGAACTGAAGAACAGTGAAATAAGTAGAACCAGGAGAGCACTGTACACTGTGATAGGGATTCTGTACAGACAACCGGGAATAACAGTTATTCTCAGCAATGATCCAAAATAATCCCAAAGGACTCATTATTTTAAAAAAAATGCAATCTGTTTCCAGAGAAATAACTGTTGGAGTTATCAATATCATCTTTTCTTGCAGTAATACAAGTCATTTTAACTTATTGGGTCCCTTAAAAGAAAATGTTTTGTTTTGTTTTTCCCCTTTTCTTAATTACCTTTTGGCGAATCTATTGTTTTGTGTTTGGGCATCAAAATTTCTGTTTAAGTCTGGTCTTTTCTTTATGAATGCTTGGAAGTCTTTTTTTTGATTAAATTATCATACTTTCTCCTGCAAGAATATAGGCAGTTTTGCTGGGTGGTTGATTCTTGGTTGTAGACCCAGTTCCCTTGCTTTCTGGAATATCATGTTCCGTGCCTTTCCAGTCCTTCAGTGTAGATGCATCCAGATCCTGTGTTATCCTAACTATGGTTCCATGGTATCTGAATGACTTCTTCTTAGCAGAATATAATATTTCTTCCTTGGTCTGGTAGTTCTTGAATTTGGCTATAACATTCCTGGGTGTTGTCAATTCAGAATTAAATACAGGAAGTGATCTGTGGATTCTTTCAATCTCTACTTTTCTATCTTGCTTGTGAATGTTGGGGCAGTTTTCTTGCATAATTTCCTGCAGAATGATGACCAGGTTTTTCTTTTGTTGTGATCTTCCAGTAGTCCAATAATCCTTAAATTATCTCTCCTGGATCTGATTTCAATGTCTGACATTCTGTCAATGAGGTATTTCATATTTTCCTAAATTTTTTTCATTCTTTTGATTTTGTTTTATAGATTCTTGCTGCCTTCTGAGGTCATTTGCATCTAGTTGTTGGATTCTAATTTTTAAAGACTGAATTTCATCCCTGGTTGTTTGGTCATCTTTCTCCTTCTGGTCTGATTTTCTTTGTAAGTAATTTTTCATTTTCTTTGGCTCATCTTTCATCTTCTTTGCCTCATTTTTAAGCTGGTTAATATTGCTTTCAAGACACTATTTTTGTTTCTATATGACTTATTTTGCTTTTTAAGTCCTTTTCCAAATAACCTTCAGCCTCTCTTAATTATTTTTAATTGTATTTTGATTTCTTCCAAAGTCTGTGTCCCATTCATTGTAGGTTCTGTGTTTTTGCTTCATGTTCCTTG
This sequence comes from Monodelphis domestica, assembly GCF_027887165.1. NCBI lineage: Eukaryota > Metazoa > Chordata > Mammalia > Didelphimorphia > Didelphidae > Monodelphis > Monodelphis domestica. Next base: position 390,910,840 of record NC_077228.1, read on the forward strand.
ATCCTCCTCTGTTCCATTTGCTCTTTGTTCATTACTTGGATAGAAGCTATCGATTGTAATTTCTTTTTTCTTTTTCTGTTATTTACTCATATTTTTTTTTCCTTCTTTACCCCTGTAATTTTCTGTAATTTTGCTTCTCTGATTATTTGCTGGATCTGTGGATTTGGGATACTCTGTCCTAAAGGGACTTCTTTTCTGCTCTGCTGATAGGCTAGGTTATGCTGATGGTATTGATAAGCCCTAAGATCAGATCTTCCCTAGCTGGCAGCAGAAGCTAAAAAGGAACTGGGCTTCCCAGTCTGTTATCAAGGTTGTAGCCTGTAGTGATTGCAGCCTTCAGCCTTGGAGCTTAGTTAGGGAGGCTCTCAGAGCTATCTATGGGGAAGGGGTGTTGGAGTTTCAGAAATAACTGTCAGAATCTGAATCCAGACCAAAGCAAATTTTTTTTCACTTTCTTTTTTGTTTGAGTTTTCTTCCATTAAAGGATTAATATAGGAAATCCTTTACATGATTGCACGTGAAAATTTTATTGCTTACCATCTAAGCAGGTTGGGGGAGAGAGGAAGAAGAGAATTTGAGAGTCTAAATTCTTTTTTAAATGTTGGAAATTATTTTTATATGTAATTGGGAGAAAATAAAATAAAATTTTCAAAAGCTGGAAAAAAATGCTGGGCAAAGGCCAAAATGTCCTCAAAATACCATTAGTCTGATGATGGTTGAAAATAATATTTCTAGTTTCCTATTTCTCTTAAAAAGGATCATTATTACTCAGTAGTCTTGATGAGGTCAAAGTTGACCTTCAACTCAGTGTTTAGCACAGAATCTAGCTTACAGTAAGCATAGTAAAAGGTTTTTGCATTTTGTTTAAAATGACCTGTTTACATCAAAAGGAATCCTGATCCCAAACCTAAATTCAAGAAGGACTAGAAGACTGGATAATTTTTCCATCAAACTATGAAAAAGAAATATATTAAAGTGTGAAAGCACTAACTGAGCATACTTCTTCATGGCCTTCCTTGAGGCTCATATAGAAAATGATAGGTAATATATATATATATATATATATATATATATATATATATATATATAATAGTTTTTAGAAACCTTGAAGGTATAAGAAACTAAAATAGCCAGGGATTTTATTCTTGGAGTCAATATAAATTCCTTTCAGGATTTCATTAGAATTAAGGATGGAGGGTGAAATGCATAAAGGAAAGCTATATTAATTCAAAAGCATTCAAAGACATTTGGAGTTCAGTGTCAGCATCTCCATTTCTCACATACTTTTTACTTTTCTCTTCAAGTTGAATGACTAATGAGGTTAGTCAAACCTTTGATATGCACCTCTTCCACTTCTTCCAAAGATACAGAGAACTATTCTGTGTCTATCACACAATCCCTTAATCTAATGGTCTTTAAACATGTTAATATTGTGCAAAGCCAAAGCTGTTTTTTGCTGATGGATTGAGAAGAACTAAAGGAGTAGTTCACCATAGCATTCTCCAGCTCATTTTACAGAGGAGGAAACTGAGGCAAACAGGTCGAAGTGAATTACCCAGGGTTATACAACTAGTAAGTGTCAGAGTCCAGATTTAAACTTAGGAAGATGATTCTTCCTCACTCCATTCTTGGAATTCTATCCACTGCTCCGCTGATCTGTGGAAAGCTTTAAATGACAGGCTAAGGATTTTGTATTTTATCTGAGTAGCAATGGCAGTCACTGAAGAGTGTGTTCCTGAAGCAATATCAATTTGGTAACTATATGGAGAAGAAATTAGAGAAGAAAGAGGTTCAAAAACAGAAAAACTAATTACAAGGTTCTTGAAGTAATTTAAGAAAGAGGAAATGAAGTTCTGAACTAAGGTAGACACTGTATGCATGATAAAAAGAGGACTCTATCTGGAACATACTATCTGATAGTAGGAAGTGATAGCTGCTTGTTTTAAGCAGTGGATAAAACTATTTGCAGATTTAGGGGAATACATTCATTTCCATTTCCAACATCGTTTTTACTTGAAAGTACAATTTGTGAAATGTTAGGCAAATAGTATTTAATACAAGAAAATAAAAGTCAAATAAATTTCAAATTAAAATTCATGTTAGGGTTGGATACAAGACCCTATTTTATATCATATTATATTCATATTCCATGTTAACACCTAGAACTAAAAGCTGATATTTGTTCACAGAAATGATTGAATGTTTTGATATTTGACTTATTTTCTTTTCCATTTTTAAGAGATGAATGCACAGAATTTTGTTTTTTTTTTCCTTTTCCCTTTTTTGGATAAAATTCTTTTTTGCTTTCCTAAGTCTGAGACTATAAAAAGCCAACAGAATCATTTCAAAAGAGAAAAATTCAATTAATCAGCTGTTTATTTTTTCTGCCCTATTTCCAACCACTAGTTTAACTGTTTAGCCTTATTAAATTGATTGACTAAACTAGCTGGTTTGGTATGAGGTAAACATTGCCTGATTTTATCCTTGTATGGATTACTCTTAAAAAATCAGTCAGTTAAGTCATAAAGCATCTCATATTATATGGGTAAAAAGCAGTTTAGTGGTATAGTGAATAGAAAAGTAGACCTGGAGCCAGGAAAACCTGAGTTCAAAACTCACCTCAGGTATTTCCTAGCTGTGACCCGGGACAAGTCACATAACATCTTTTTTTGCCTCAGTTTCCTCATTTGTAATATAGGGATAATGGTGGCACTTACTTTCTAGTATTTTGCAAGGATAAAATTAAATGATATTTTGTAAAGCACTTTGGATATCATAAAGCACCATGTAAGTGCTAATTATTATCATTATCCTCTTCATCATCATTATTTTGTCATACTAGGTGATTTTTTTCTCATAGAACATTAAATTGTGGAGGAATCCCTAAATACCATTTACATGTTATTTTATGGACATGAAAATTTAAACCTAGGAAGTTGGAATTATGTGTCCAAGATTAATTAGATAGTTTATGGAACATTAAATATAACTTACAGTCCAGACCCCAAGATCTTTGTTTATACAATTGGGATTTAACTTGGGTGACAAGGGACAAAAGCATCCTTAAGAATAAATATTTCTTTGACCTCTTATCTCATTCAGACTTTGCTCTGGATAACTTTAGAATATAGTTAATGTCTTCATCTCCACAGATGTGGACAAGAGCTCTTACATAAGCACTAAGGATAAAAATAAACAGACATCACATCACACATAGGACATCCTTTATTTCATTCCACAAAATACAGAAAATGAGAAAGACTTGAAGAGGTCATGAAACAGTCATAAACAGTTGATGATCAACAAACACATTTCTCCTTCTGCTTTCTTCCAAGGTCCTAACTATTCAAACTCAAATCTAGTAAAATGTGGGACTTAATTATGTCCTATTTTCCCTTTTCATCTATCTTTCTACTGCTCTCATTTCCCTTCTTATTTAGCCTTTCATTTACCTTGGTATTTGTTCTCCTCTTCCTTTACTGTCATCTCATTTTTTCTAACTTCAATATTAAACCTTTGTGGAAAAAATCAATATAAAACTATTTTACCTAAAGTTATGGCTATCTGAACCAAATTATTAACATTGTTCTGTGTTTGCAAATGATTTCTATTTATACAGTCATTTGGGGTTTTATTTGTTCTTATTTTGTGGTAAACAATGCAATGGTATACTTGTGACAAATATGATTAACCAAGAATATAAAAATGATGACATTAAACTAAAATTGCTAAGAAAGGTGTTAATAATAAAATACACATCTGTCAACATATTTTGAGATGGAATCAATATATAATGTTGTGATTTTTGCTTTGTGGTGGAATTGTCTTTCTATTCCCACTATCTAGGCAGAAAGAGTAGGAAAATAAAGACTCTGAAATAAATTAACATTCCATATTCCATAAAATATTAGAGAAGTCTACAACCTATCCTGGTTTTCCAAAAAGGCCAACAGGAAAGGGAGAAACGAGTGTTGAATTAAACATAGGGACTTAGAAATAGGAAAAGGGTCTTGTAGGTAAATGTTAAAAACATGATTTGCTCAAATGTACTGGCCACTTTTTCTCCATTTAGCTAGCCAAAAATACTCAAACAGAGCAGTATTTTCATTGATTTGGAAGTTCCCTCAAATAACATTGATTGTTACCTAGTTATGCTGTGTAAATTCTATTTATATTTTCTGTTGAATTTAAGAAATAGGGTGTATCCAATAGACTAGAGTCCTTCCTTATTTTCTTCTGACATTAAGGGGATACCAGTGAAGTCCACATGTTATCACCTCATTCCATCTCCAAGAATAACTCCCCCATCTTCTCTTCTAATCACACAATTCTTTGATTACTACTAATTAATTAGTTCATTGATGAATACCAATATTTCCAGAAAAGACAGCAAAATAACAAGAGGAAATAAGACTTTAAATTTCTAACTGACATTTTTGGAGTATGAAAAGGTAGCATTTAGATGAGAAATAATGAAAAATGAGACTTACATAAATCATTTAAAGCCTCAAAAGACATTCAAAGCAATTTCTGGATAAAGTATTATATCATTTCACCAGCTTCCTTTCCCTATTTGAGACTATTTCCATACTTTTTCCAGGTTAATTTCAAATTAGCAACAGAATATATGAATAAATATTGAAAAAAGTAATTAATATAGGAAAAAGTAATGAATATATTATCTTAACTTAGATATAGTATTTATCCATATTATATCAAACATTCCTTCTACATTTCCAAAAATCAGAATGGCAAGTAATTGATACTCTAAAGTCTCTGCTTGAATTAAATATAAGTTCCTTGAACAAAAAATAACACCAGATTCTCCCTATAATGCCTATAGCATGCACTCTGTCTTCCTAATCCTAGGGGATTTCTTTCAGAAAGTTCAGATACAGAGCCTAAGGACCACAGCATAAGGAAGCACAGATGACTGGAGGTTATTTCATTTTTTTCCCAGTCCCCACCAGTTATCAGGGGGGGAAAGTGTTATTATGCACAAAAGGTAGGGTAATTGTAGCTGAATTCACATTAGGAGAAAACAAGAAGCCCAGAAAGGTAACAGCCTCGTGAATGGACACTGAAGAATACAACTCTTTAATGTGATCCCTCACCACCACTTCCCTCATCAACTCCTGCTCTTGCTCCAGAAAGGTATACAAACCAAATACAGGTCGGTGCCTTAGGACACTCATAGGAATTCCCCTCTCAATTCAGAATATCAATAATTGATGTATTTGTGGAATAAAATTTCAGAATGGTAGGCTTCATCCCTGATAAGAGGGGAAGTGGAAGAAAGATTGTATGTTATATCCTACTCAAGTTTAAGGGGAAAGCGAGGGAAAATAACCCCTGTTATCACTCAGCAATCAAAATGGCTACAAGAGAATGGGAGAGATGGAGAGGAGGTGAACTGAAACAAGACAAATGAAAGGGAAAGATTCAACCCAATGTGAGGAAAGAGTGCCACTGAAGAGCACTCTCACCAAAGAAGGATCAGAGAGGGAGATCCCTTCCTCTGAGAGCATGCTGTATCTCTCTGGTTAACATCTTCCCTCAGGAGAAGGGAAATTGGAGCTCCTGGAAGCAACATCCGGAAGATGGGAAGTCAAAGAGAAGAGTGCATGATAAATAGTAAAGAGAACAATTATATGGAGAGAAATGGTAGAATTGGGCTGTATGATTTGGGATACAGGATCAATTCCTGCTATGGAGGGAATGTTTCTATCTTTATCACTTACCTCATGAACTAATACTTTTCAGAGTGAGGTGCAAAAATGTTGTGGCAGAATAAGATTTTAAAATGCAAATATGTTGGAATTAATTAGAGGAGGGAACTCAGACCAAGTATTTTAGAAGATTCGATTCTATGAGAAATATAAAAAAAATAAAATAAAAACAAACTAATAAAAGTTGAGAATATTCATAAAGACAAGAGCTTTGATAAAAAGAATAAAGAAATTCTTTTTACAAAAGTAGAAAACAAAAAAAAACAGTTGGAAAGACTAAGGAAATAGAAAAGGGGGCTAATTTAAATAAATCACCTAAGTAAGAAGAGGGGGAAAAAAGGAATATTAAATTTAAAAAAAAGGTGTTGGCATGTAAAATACAGTGGAATTGCTCATTAGCTGTGGCAGGGGGGAGAGGTTTGGAGTAGGGGAGGGAAAGGACATGCATCATGTAACCATATTAAATATTCTAAATTAATTAACTAAATAAACTTAAAATTAAAAAAATTTAAAGATGTTGAAAAGGATAGTAATAATAATTAAAATTGCCATGAAACTTTGAGACTTGCAGAGAGCTTTACAAGTAGTATCTTATTTCATCTTCATAATAATCCAGTGAGTTGGGTGTTTTTATTATTGTCATTCTACAGATAACAGAATTAAGGATGAGAGTTCAGTGACTTGCTCCAAATCATACAACTTACAAGTATCCATCCAAGCTAGAATTTGAACTCATGCCTTCTTACTTCAAGTCCAAAATTCTGCCCATGCCACCACCTAATTGCCTAAGAACAGCTGAGTGGGGATGAAGGAAATCTCTGTATTGTTTTAAAGAAAGCAAATGAAATTAGTTATAGGAACAGAATAGTGAATTAAAACTTGAAGAGAAATAATAGAGATGCTAGAAAAAGTCCACAATCTTTATGGGAAGTATGTCCTTACAAAGCAAAGAAAAACAATAAAAATCAGAGGCTAGAAAAAATATTTTGTCAGGAATCAAGTAAATTCAAAAGAGAAAAAAGTAACAATTTATTCATTTTCAGTCAAAGCAAAAACAAAAATTTACAATACAAACATATAAACAAGGAAATTATATTATGCCTGAAGAAAAATAAACAAATACTGATATTAAACATATATTTTCCAAATGGCACAGCTTCTAAATTATTAAAGTAAAAATTAACTGAAAAGGAAAAAGACAACTTCATCAGAGTTTGCTCAAATTGATCAAAAACCTAAAGAATATTCCATTAAAATTTTTAAAAGAAGCATATATGCTTTTTACAAATATGGGTAGAAGATGAATGTTTCACCAGACAAGGGCTAGAGGAATTACAAGATAAAATAGATTATTTTGGAATGAAATTGGAAAAGTTCCACACAAACAAAATTAATGCATCTATGATAAAATGGGAAACTGACGACTAGGAAAAAAAAACTCTTTGTAAATATCTCTGATAAAGATCTGATATCTAAAATAACTAGACAACTAACAGAACTATATAATATCAAAATCCATTTCCTAGTAAATAAGTGGTCTGATTATATGACCTCTCAGAATTGCAAACTAATAATGATCATTTAAAAGAGTACATAATATCTTATAATAAAGAGAAATATAAATCTAAACAAACCAAAGATTTCACATCATACTCAGAAAATTCAACAAAATGACAAAAGATAGACATAATGAACACTAAAAAATGTTGAAGATACAGATACATTAGTACATTGTTGGAGAAACTGTGAATTAGTACAGATATTCTAGAAAGCAGTTGTTTATGAAGTCACAAAAATGCCCATTACTTTTGCCCCAGAGATTTAATTCTTAGTCATTTACGTCCCAAAGTCACTAACATAAAAAAACCTCCTTATACACCAAAATATTTATAGTAGCATACTTTATGAAAGCAAAAAACTAGAAATAAAATAGATGGTCATCAACTGGGCTTAGTTAAGCAAACTATGGTATATGAGTGTAGTCGAATGTTACTGTACTAAAAGAATGATGAACATAATGAATACTAAGAAACATGGAAAGATTAAATGAACTGATACCAAGTAAAGTAAGTCACGAAAGTAATATATAAAATAAGTACAGTAATGTAAATAAAAAGAACAACTACCATAAAATAACTGAAACTGAATTTTGAAAAAAAATGTTAAGCTTGTATCCAAAGAAGAGATAAGAGAAACAGTTTTCTCTTCCTCATTTTCAGAGGTCAGTCTATGGATGTGGAACATTTCATATAATCTCATATTTTTGTAATACGTCAATCAATTTTCCTGAAAATTTTTCTCTTCTTCCTCTGTTTCTTAAAAAATAAATTCTCATTACAAAGAGGGCTAACTAATTAAAAATAAAAATATACTGCTTAATTAACTCTTAAATATATTTTAAAGATTATATTATATAACTAGTGCTTCTCTTTAGATGAATACATAATCTTTTTAAATGTTCTACAGAAATGTGTTTTGTCATTTCTAAATCCACATGCAAATTCTCATGATTGAAAAAACAAACAAAAATCCTACATCAATAATAGTGGCATTAAAAGTATGATTCTGTCACAGAAAATTCTTAGACATTCATTACAGAATGGTAAATCTCTACTTTATGTTCTACATCAACACAATTTCAATAAAATTTGTTTATATTTTTGCACTTTGAATACATATGACTTTGGTGGAACAATTCAAACTCTTTCAAGACTGCCAAATCAGGGAATTGACCACAGGTAACTAATTAGAAAGAATAGTTATTTAAAACAGTCACAAACAAGTTAATATCTCACCCTTCCCACTTGTAATTTTTTTTTCCTTTTCCCATCAACAGTCTTTGCAGCAGTAGCCTCTTAGTGCCTGGGGTCTCTGCTAATGGGCAGCAGTATCCCAGAAACTTCTTTTTACCAAAAGAGCTTTGTGTCTAAAGATTCTCTAGACAGATCCTTAAGAGAATTTGTTTTGAAAGGTGAATTAAGAGGTATAATTGTGACATTTCTGTGGACACCAAAATATTAAGTTATACTTCTAGATCTTAGCTATTTATTTATTTGTAAATTTCAAAGCATGATAATATGTCTTCAGAAAATTATATATATATGATATTTTTTGAGTAAGAGAAAGACATCTGCAATAAAATTTAAGTTACAAACATAACCATGATTTGTTCATGTGCATATATATATATATATATATATATACAACAGAGAAACATTTAACACTAATGGATGTATATGGCAATTGTGCAGTAGGTGCTACTGTTATCACCATTGAAACTCAAAGGATTTAAGTAACATGCTTAGGATTAGACAGCTAGCAATTGTCTGATCTAGGATATAAACCCACTTCTTCTTGGCTATATTTTCAATTTCATTCTGTTCTAAGCAAAATCTCTAGAACTCTAGAAGCACTGTATAGAGGCCATTCTAGTATGTTGAGATATTATTATCCCCAATTTTATGTTGATTATAAACCTCAGCATTTATCATTTCTCAGAAATTTTTGTCATTTTCTGTTTTGGCAGTCTTTTTCTCCCAAGTTCATCTTTAGAACTGAAAAGCTAAAAGGGGCCATATGACAATGGTCAGAAAAATAAATTACAAAACCTTCCTTTTTTAAGAGGAAATTATTTAGGCAGGACATCAGGGGTCTTTCTGACCCAACTAAGAACACATAATTCAGCACAAAAACAGTTTATTAATTTGAACTGGTCATTTCTTGTCAATGCAGTCAAATTGTTCTCTACTTTTTTCATTGCTTTTTGACTCCATCACTTTTTTTTGTAAGCCACTACCCACATTTACTTGAGTTTTCTTGCTGTGAAAATTCAGCACTTTTCCCAGGACACATATTTGATTAGCCCCTACTCTGTTGGCTTGTCTGTGTTTGGAATAAACTAATAAAAGAAACAACAACAACCAGAAAATGAGGTCAAAAAGGGGACCTTTGAAGCAAAAAGTGTACTTTCCCTAAAATTCTTATAATGTGAAATAAGACTAGAATGATTGCAGAGAAATTACTTTCCACTAGGACTGTCACCCCACCAATGAATGAAATGCATTTACAACTACTTTCTCTCCAGATGTGGTTTTGTTTTGAAATAACACAAGCAATTAACACTTCTGCAAATTGACTGTTTTGGGCTTCTCAATTTCTCTAGAAAAGCACTTCTTGGTCTAACAGGTGTTTGAGCCATTCTGTCAAAAATATTTCTTTAGAAAAAGAATTAATGTAGTCTGTGAGCATATATCACCCTTAGGCCCCCTACTTTCAATTGAATACAAAAGGAAGATGTCAAGCAAAGTTTTCATTTATATTCAAGGATCTCTAAAAAGTCCTCCTTCTTAATGTCTGCAAACTAAAAAAATAAATAAATAAAACCTTGGACTTTAAAGTAGTCTTGTTAAAAAGTAAGTAGAAATCCTCACAAACTGGACTTTAGCAAGACAATTTTGAAACAACCAAGTATTTAGGGCATCCAAAAAGTATTGGAAGTTTCATTTAAACACCTCAGATTGCCACCCTGACAGAATAAAGCTGGCAAGGGATTCTAAGAATTAGGGGCAAAAAACCTCTTCTGGAAAGACACCAAATGACCAGAAGGGCCCAGAAGCAAATGAAAAGCTTATAGATTTAGAATTGGAAGAAAGCAAAGATCATTTCAACCCAACAAGCTATTTAATAGTTAAGGAAACTAAAGTAATTTAATCAAGGTAACACAAGTGTACGTATGTGGGTGGGGGTGCAGGGTGTAAGTAGCACAGGAGATATTTGAGTCTACATCTCTGCATGCTTTCCTCAGCACTGTGCTATCCTAATCCTGGGGGTTTTTATTGGCTGTCCCCCATTCAGGGAATGCCTTTACTCTTGGTTTTTTCCTGGCTTTCAGCTAAAATCCCACCTTCTAGAAGAAGTCAGTCCCTATGCCTTCCTTCTGTTACTTATCTCAATATGGTCTGCATGAATGGTGCTTTTAAGTAGTTGTTTGGAAGTTTTATTTCCCAATAGACTGAGTCCCTAGTAGGCAGGGACTTTCTTTTGTCTTGCTTTGTATTCCATAGAAGGTACTCAATAAATGCTTTTTTCATGTGTCTTGACTTAGCCATGCTGTTGCTTATATACTTCATTCCCAAATGACTTATATACAAACTAGGAAGCTAATAAATTATTGGTAAATCAATATCAGGGATCAATTCAAATATAAAACTATGGTTATTTTTGCCTGTACACAAAATTATGGGGACAGCCATCCTCATCCCTAACATAATAGCAAAATAAGTATACCCCAAAGTCAATGTTCAACTACATTGAGCCTGAAATTCAGATAGAATTCCACCTCCATCTCCATAACAGTGACTTGTATTTTTATAAGCCCCTTGACTATTGGCTAAGACCTCATAAGTATGAAATCTATACCTATCCCCCTTCTCCTAGGGACATTTTATGGAGCCATTAAAAGGATAAAAAAATCCAGGGTGGGAAAGACCCAATGCCTTAGGGTTGCAGGTGGGTTCTTTTTTTCACAGTGTTTCCAATTAAAGGCAAAAGTTTCAGAAGAATAAAAAATGATAGATTTGAAAAACAAATAGTTTTTTTTATTTTTTAAATAAAGATTATGATTTGAATTTCTGAATAGTGGTTTAAGATACAGATGAATAATCATTTCTAGCCTTGGAATAAAATAACTATAATGAAAGTGAATAAAAGTAAATTTTCCTGAAAATCAAAAAGGCTTTAAACTGCAAAAATGCCCACATTTATCTCACAAGTGCAACCACAATACAAAATATGATACGAATATTAGTAAAAAGGACCAGTAGTCACAAAATAAGTAAAAAAGTAGGGATGTAGTAATAAAAAGCTATGGTCTGATATATTTAATGTAAAATGTGCAGTAAATGAACAACAGAGGAGGTGAATTTAAGATTTTAATGTAAGAATTTAATTTAAGAAGATAGATCCAACCTCATTGAGATCTAAGAGTTGATGGGGTTTGACTTGCAAATAGAATATGACTATCTCTTCAAAAGAAGAGATAAGGGGGGGAGGGGTATGGAGTAGCATAATATGTTAAGGACAGATAGTCTCATAAGGAAAACCATGAACCAAACTGGACAGCATGGTTATAAGCTCTGGGCAAGGAAAAATACCTCAATTAGCAAACCAAGAAGTGACAGTCTTCAATAGCACAGTCTCACTGAGTGAAATAAACTAGTCTTGGTTTGGAAGCATTTATGAAAATTCTATCTAACATTTAAAGAATAATAACATCTATCCTACAAAAATATTCTTTATAATTAAAAAATGTATTCTACAAACTCATTTTAAGATACAAATATGGTCCTCATACTTAAACAGAGATAAAGCAGAGACAAAGATAAAGCAAAAAAATTGATAACATTGAGGCAAAAAATCAATATATTAGTGAAAAAAACACCACTATCTTCAAGACATCAGTATGACAAAGTTAGGTTTATATCAGAGATATAAGGACAATGCAACATTAGTTCCATAATTAGGGTTTTTAAAGCAAAGAACACAATTGTATAAATTATAATAATAATGAAAATAACAATAGTTAGCATTTATGTGTAGAGAACTTGAAAGTTCACAAGTATCTCATTTTATCTTCATAACAATTCTGGGAAGAAGGTGCCACTATTATCTCCATTTTGTGGATGAGGAAACTGAGGTAAAATAGCTTGTTTAGAGTTACCCAGCAAGTGTCCAAGGTCAAATTTGAACTTGCCTTTCTGATTCCAGATCCAGCAATATATTCCCTGTGATAATTTACTCCAGAAAAAACCCTTGGCAAAATGTAATAGTCATTTATATAAAAACACTAGAAAGTAAAAGTGTGGAAGAGCATTTTTTGGAACATAATAAAAATTATATATATATATATATATATATACATATGTATATAAAACTAAAAATTAACATTATCTGTACTGGTGAAATAAGCTTTCCCAACAGAGTAGAGATTGAGCACATTTCTCTACTCTCATCACTACTATTTTGCATAGTACTTCAAATATTAGGGACAAACATAAAAAATAAATAAATTCAAGGCATACACATCACCAAAGAGGAGGCATAATTATCTCTAATAGCAGATAACAAAATGGTTTACTTAGAAATCCCTCGGGGCAATCAATGAAGAAGCTAATTAAGATGATTAATAAAATCAATAAAGGAACAACATATAAAATTAATATATAATATGACTAACATCTTTACATGGTAATAAAAACAATAAGAACATTACAGAAAAAGAAAGTCAATTAAAGATTACTACAATGTATGTGAAAATCAAACTACCAATCCCCACTTAAGACACATAAATACTATTATCTGAAAGACTCTTTACAATCACAAATTAAGTAATTACTTAATTACTTAGGTAATTATATAGGTAATAGTTACTTAAGTAATTTATTGGAGAGATATCCTTAATTGAGCTCAATTATGTGAAAGATATAGACAAATGATGATACTACCTAAATTAATTCATGGATTTAATTCTAAATAGATCAAATTGCCACAGTGTTCCTTTATAGAAGTGGACAAAAAGTAGAATTATTTGGAGGAAGAAAATATTTAAAATCTCAATAGAAATTATGGGAAAACACACTAATGAAGGAAGAATAAGACCTCCAGACTTCAGTCTCTATTTTAAAGTAATAATCACCAAAACGATTTGGTTTAGGGACAGCTGGGTGATTGAGCAGATTGAGAACCAAGCCTAGAGATGGGAAGTCCTGGGTTCAAATCTGACCTTAGATACTTCTTACTTGTGTGACCCTGGGCAAGTCACTTAACCACCATTATCTAACCTTTACCACTCTTCTGCCTTAAAACCTATCGTTAATATTGATTCTACGAGGGAAGGTAAAGGTTTAAAAAATATTTGGTACTAGTGAAAAAAATAGAAAAATTTATTTGTGGCACAGAGACTCTATAAGCAACAGAATCAGAAACTATTAAATCAGAATCCCAGGGTTCTATAAACTCACCAGAAGCTACCTGAGGAAGGACATCCAATGAGAAAAAATGTAGTAAAAGTAGATTGTCAGAAAATCGGTCAAGATTATCTTATTTCAGAGAATGATGCAGTAAAATGGCAAAGAGGGCTAAATTTGGAGTCAGAGAATCTGGATTCAAGTCTTGTCTAGGCTAGCTACTAATTATATGACCTTGAGCACCATCAGTACCCTCTAGCTCTCTATTTCCTCATCTATAAAATGATCTGCTTGGACCAGACGGCCTGTAAAATCCCTTCCATCTCTTAATCCATAATTCTGTGATCTTGAGTTCCAATAAACAATACACCACAATTAATTCCAAATCATACTGACCTAAATAGAAAATGATATCATAAAAAAGGGAAGGGTCAGAGGTGTCTTTGGAGATGTGGCAATACTTTTCAAATGACTGGGATGTAAAAACAAAAGTCATCAACCAAATTTCTTTTAAATATATGTTATTTTTATTGCTCAGTTATTTCCAACTCTTCCTACCCCCACATGCAATATTGTTTTCTTGACAAAGATGCTGATGTGGTTTTCCACTTCCTTCTCTGGTGACAAACAACTTAAGGAACTGGCTCAAGGTCAGGGAACTAGAAGTGTCTGAGGCTGGATCTGAACTCAGACCTTCCTGAGTCTGAGGCTGGATCTGAACTCAGACCTTCCTGACTCCAAGCCCAGCACTCTATCCACTGTATCATCTAGCTGCCCTTTTTAAACCAGTGTGTAACCCAATTATGTTATTAGGTATATATCTTGGAATTATTGTGAAAAACAGACAGCATAAGATTATCTTTTAAAGATTTTCTCAGCAGTATTATTTGTAGTTTTAAAAAAACTGGGGGAAAATTATCAAGCTCCTACTATGTGCCAGGAATTATGTTAAATGTTTCTGAAATATCTCATTTGAACCTCACAAAACTCTAAAAAATTGGTACTATTGTTATCCCCATAAGATAACTGAGTCAGGCAGAAATTGAATGACTTGGCCATGGTCACATAATTGGTAAATGCCCGAGGCTGGATTTAAACTCAAGTCCTCCTGACTTCAGGACAAGTCTTCTATCCCCTGCACCATCCAGCTACCTAAAGAAAGGACCTAAATGTCCAGCAATGGGGACACTTTCATGTAATGGGATATTGCAATATAATTGAATTAAAATCAAATATGAGGAATACAAAGGGATAAAGGATTAACTTTGTGACACAATGCAAAGTAAACAAAAGCAATACCAGAAAAAAAAGTAAATACAAAGAACAACAATCTAAGAAAAGGATAGTACTTAAAATTTTAACTGGTAATAACATGCTATACTGCTACTATGTGCCATGTGCTATAAATACAGATGTGTACTTAGAAACAGTTATAACCTTTTAATTGTTAAAATTGATTTCTTTAAATTTAAGTAGTTTTGAATAGTCAAATTGGTCATATTGAAAATTATTTATAATAGAAGACTAAATATTTTAAAGATGCATGGGTAATGGAAGCAAGTTCAGGTAATTAAAATAAAGACAAAAGTCTTACCTAGAATGAAATCAAGAATGTTAAAGTTCAAGATGTAGAGAGGCTAGTGATGAATGCTAAGAACAATTAAAAGGGATTTTTATTGGTTTAAGGTGTGTTTGGAACTAGAGGGCAATCAAAAAAAGGATAGGTCCACTGATAAGGGTGTCCAGGACACTGAAAAGAAATGATGAAGAAAAGGCAGAACCTGACTCATATTGTTTCTTTATTTTTTCTTCCAAATAAAATGTCTTAGAGATTAGAGAGAACAAAAAAATTAAACAAATAGAGATTCATTGCTAAAATGTTCCTTACATATCACAAATTACAGATTATCTAACACAAGTCCAATTTAGTAACATAAGGTGTCTAACATCATACTTCTAAGATATATTGGAGTCAACACTTGAACTTGTGACCTGTGGCAACAAATTCAATATTTTTTCTACTATACCATGCTGCCTCTTGTTTTTATCAAGTAGTTGAAACTAATATAAATGACAAAAGAGTAAGAAAATATCTAACTGCAGGGCACTTAGTGACTTGAAATCACTCTACCTGTAGGAAAAATCCCAGGGTATGGAAAGAACTGTTAGTGATCACTAAACTGTTATCATTAATATTTTTAATATGAAAAACAAATATATGAACAAATTTAATTTAATTTTTTTTTGAGAATGAGAAGAGACTACAGTATGGAAAACAAGTGAATGACCCAATTAATTATTAGGTGGTAGGGGACACTTCAAACTATAGTTGAGCAAATTTCACAGCAAGTTTGTGAAAGTCTATAAAAAGAAAGAGGGCCCCAAAAGAAAGAAATAGAGAGAATGGGTGGAAATTGATGAAAGGTAAATTTCATCATATTGTAAGGAAAAACTTAACTAGAGATATTCCAAAGAGAAATTGTCTGTCTTTTAGAGTAATGGGAGTCAAATGGAATTAGATGAGCACTCATCATGAATGTTACAGGGAAAAATCTTGTTCTGGTCAAATGTGGACTAGATGACCTCTTTTGTCTCTTCTGTGATGATCCCATCAAAGTTAGACCTAGCCTCAATTAATGATCAAGGACCTTTTGGCACTATAAGTATCCAAAGTTTACCAATTATTATCCCTCACCTTCCTTGATCCATAGCAAGGGTAATCTTTGAGATCATTTTTTGTCTCACTGAAAAATCATATTTTGACTCCAAAAAAATAGAGGATGTAATATTTATAGGGAAAGATGGGGAATTGGAAAAATAGGGGATACGGAAGGTTTGTAGCTTTGAATGGAGGAGTTGAAGGGAGAGAGGCCAACTACCGGTGAGGCAAAGGAGAGAGATGCCCCCTGCCAAGAGGCTGTTTTTGACCAAATGGAGTATCCAAGAAATGAGCCACTTTTGATAGCCTGCAGGGATGTCTTCTCACTGGATTGCTGCTGAAGTTGCCCCAGAGCTGGCTAAAAATGGACCCTCCTGAGGGACAAACCTTTCCCCAGAATTTGGTCACCTAGCAGGGGTCCGATAAGGACCATTTGTAATTTGATGACTGAACTGAGGTTCAGATCCCTCTATGCCCCAGAAAAGATAATCCACTTATCTGACTGCAATATTCTAATAAGAGAAATTTTAATAACCAGTTCAGATTGGAGAGGTATCAGGGGGAAAGGAAGAGGTATGTCCCTAAATAAGGTTGGAGTCTTTCTCAGCTTTGGAGCTGGGGCCAGGCCTCACAGGCTGGTGGAGGGCTTCTCCCACTCCCGTCTACACTATATCTGTGTTAATTTTGTCAATTCCAAAATCTTAGCAGTAGTCAGCAAGCAACAAGAACAGTTCTAACTTTTAGAGCTTATTGGGCTGGTATCTTCAGGCTGAACAAAATATTGGCACCACTCTCCAGAGACTGTGAAGAACAAGCTCTCCTCACACTCCCCACACCAGGAAGGAAGTCCAGACGGCAGGAAGGAAGTGCTAGTCACAAGACCCAACTGCCACTCCTAGTTGCCCCTTCCCCCACCAACTGTCAGTCTTGACAATTTCCTCTCTCTCTAATATTCCCACTGTTGCTTGTTTCAACACAGTGGCAGAAAGTACAGAACTTGTTATTGCTTCCTTTCCACAAGGATAATTTCTTTGCTTAAGTGTCCTGGCTCTGCCTTAGGCCTAACATCTATTTTAACAAAGTAATAAAATCAATTAACTTTTTCTTCTTCATTGTTGGTTCACTTGACAAAACTGCCATTAAAAGAAAGGTCTTATTCTAAGGAAGCTCCTATTTCAACCAGGAAATGTCAGATTTAGATTCATAGGTTTTAAAGCCTAAAAAGACCTTAGAATTCAATCATTGAGACCCCTCGTTTTATTAGCAAGGAAACTATGACCAGGAGAAATGAAATCATTTTCCCAGTCATGCAGCTAGTTAATTACAATAGTGAGTATAGAATTTAGGCCTCCTGGCCCCTATTCAAATATACTTTCAACTATCTAGATCAATACTTTATTGACATTAATGAGAAAAAGAGAGGAAGTTTTCAGCTTTGTATTTGAATGAAGGAAAATGGGTTAGGGGTCCTAAAGTCATGTCATTTAAAAAAAATAAATACAGAAATGAATGCATCCAAGCAAAAAATATGCATATCAACACTGTCATTTTGGGTAGCTTATCAAAATTAATTAACAATTGTTCAACAATTTCCTCCCAAGTCTCTGCCTTGTACACACCATCACCAGTGTTTGAATTGTATCTATTCCCTTGTCACTCTGCCTCTGAGAATCCTTGTGTCTTTTCGAGACACCTTCACAGAGCTGACTTCTCTGTTCAGCCTTTTCTTATTCTTCAGGTTAATGTTGTCTCCCACACAAATTATTTGTTATTTACTTCTTTTTATACATGTAATATCTGTCCCCTTTCCTAGACCAAACCCATTCATGCCTGGTAGACTTTAAGTACCTCAAGGGCAGGGATTGTTGCATTCTTTTACATTCATTACCAAGACCACCACATCCCGCATTTAATATAGTACCTTGTTCAAAAATGAGTCATTTTTGTGGACATTTTTTGATTGAATTTAAATTTTTTTATTTAATTAATTAATTTAGACAATTTTCCCATGGTTATATGATTCATGTTCTTTCCCTCTTCTCCTCTCAACCCCCTCCCTTAGCCAACAAACAATTCCACTGGGTTTTACATGTATCATTGATCAAGACCTATATCAGTCTCTGTGTACAATGTTCTTGTTCTGTTCCTCTCACTTTGGATCAATTCCTGGAGGTTATTCCAGTTCACATGGAATTCCTCCAGTTCCAAAAATGAATCTTTTTTGAGAATTGGCCTGATCAACTTTCTACCATGTATAAAGGAACATAATAGGTGCTTTGGGAGAAGCAAATAAATGTAACTTAGAATTTCTATCCTCAAGAAATAAAGTAAATGCAGGTTTTCCCAAAAGTTTTAGTGCAATTTTTATACTTTTCAAAGACTTTTAGAACACCATGTATATTTCTGAGTCATGGCTTAAGCCCATGACTTAGGTCAGCTCTATTTCCTAAACAGAACTGCCTTTTTATGTTTCTATGACTCCATTAGCAACAAAAGGGCTAATATTTTCTTATTCTATAGGTCTCTGTCCATACACCTGGTTTCCCTTCTTTATCCTCATCCCTTGTAGTGGCTTATTTCTGAGATGACCCCCCATTAACTTTATATCTGGTATCTATATAATTATTTTCATGCTGTCCCCTTCCATAGAAGGTGAGCTCCTTGAAGGCAGAGACTGTATTTTCACTTTTCTATCCTAAACATTTAGCATATATACTCAACAGCTAATACTGACTATGGTTGCTGCTGCTGCTGTTATAAGCAGGTAAATTACAGGAAGAAGACAAAATATTGCAGGGGAGAAAATTAGGAAGGAGTTCGGATATTTAGTCTGGTTATGTTACCAATTACTAAAACCCCACGGGCTCTCTAGGCAGTCTTACTAATGAAATAATCTGTTTGGACTCCATAATCTCTAGTCCTCCTGCTGTATGATGCTGTGTCCAATGGATCTGGTTTCACGTACATCAGATAGGTGGGAAGGAGGAACCCTACAAGAAGGGCAGTTTTAACCATGTTACTCTCCTACAAAGTATTCTATGGTTTCTCTATAACATATACACTCATTATAAATAAGGATCAAATTATCTTCTCACCTTCTGTTTGCCAGTCTGAGGATTTCCTTTGCTTCTGACCTCTTGTCTCTTTTGTGTCACTTTCCTCACCCAAGATATTGCCCACTAGACGGAGGCATCGCTGATCCCACATTTCTCCTTTGCCTGATAATTTACCTTTCATGTTCATGATGCTGAACTATTTCCTTACTGCTTACTGCAATTGATCTGAATACACCAGTCTCGCAGGACCTGGATCACTTTGATGACCCTAAGACATTCTGCTGATTATAGAGAGTCAGTGAGGAGGGACAGTGAATAGAACACTAGTCCTGGAGTCAAGAAAGTCTGAATTCAAATCCTTACTCAGATACTTACCTACTAGGAAATTCTGGGCAACCTGCCTCGTTTCTGTCTGCCTCATTGAACTCTTTTGTGAAATGGGTCCAAAAATAACAACTACTTCCCAGGACTGTGTAAAATGAGAATATTTGTAGTGTTTTAAAAAACTTTAAACAGAGTAGAGGGATCCTGTACATATAGAAGTACAGAGAAAATATCTATAAATCAAATACAATATAATCAAAGGTCTTCTAAACTGGGAAGGAGTGGGCAATTAGGACCTCCAGTAGAAGATGATATTTGAGCTTTTCTTGAAAGAAAGCCAAAATTCCAAGAGGTAGAGGTAAGCAGAGACCCTGTTTCCTGCATGGGGAATAGACATTGTATAAGGATAGAGATGAGGGATGGATTATACTCTCAGAGGGCTGTCCCGGGCACTGAGAAGTTAAATGACTTTATTTTGGTTCACAGAATCAATATATAACAGAGATGGGGCTTGAACTCAGTGCTTCCTTATTCCAAGAATGGGTCTCAGTCCACTAAGCTTTGCTGCCTCTCAATCCATTGCTGCACTTATAAAAAAAAATAAGAGAAAAGAAAAACTAAATTACAAAGTAAAATGACAGGAATAGAAATGACACAAATGCTAATTTAGTTGCCCAATTCAAGGTTTTCTCCTCTAGACATGGATATTGGGGATGGGGAGAGCAAGGCACAGAAGCCATCACTCATTTTTGACTATAAAATCAAATTTTATTATATAAATCCATACTTAATATAGCTTCCTATAATATGAAGTCTCATCATGCTAATATAAATTTGTGCCATAAAAAAGTTATGAAAGGAAGTTCCTCTGTGAGCAGGAGAGCTCGAAGTTCAACATAAATCTGATGAGCTTCTGCAACTCTGAATTGCCTGAGTTTATTGCTGCGCCACTTGAAATCATCCTTATAATTCTGCTCTCATTCCTCAAGATCCCCAAAGAGCTGTCAGGTGCATCCTCAGAAGCATCATTGCTTTGTTTTCATCAGCCCGCATGCTCCCCGGCATTTCCCCATTGCCTGTCAAAATAATTAATGTCTGCAATGGACGGATCAGGTACAGTACATTTTAATATAGACTGGTGTGAGAAACTCGGTCAAAAGAACATTCCATTGAAATGAGTTTGGAGTCTCTGACCTTTCATTTCTCTCCAGAAACATTTCTGTTCTGCTTTGAGCCTCCTGGACACAGCTGTCATCCCGGTGCAGTTAATGACAGTTTATCTCCAAAGGGCTAGCTTTGCCAAAGTGGTTAAAGTTGGGTTGATAAATTATCATTTCAGGATCCACCTTAACTGCCAAAGGTGTTAAATAAATACCAATCCAGGCTGTTGAATAAGACTGAAAGGTTATGGGCGCTTAATGGATGTGTCCACCAGCTAGCCTATGGAATTCTTTGTTTTATCAATAAATACACATGTTAACACATTGTGTATCATTGCCTACTACATTTGGGTTATTGACTACCTTACCGAGTGGCCTTTCCAGCAGTAAGTCCCTGGCCCTCGTGCAGACTCGATTCCTTCGCCATCACCAATAAAATATTGTGCTTTATGGTTCACCTATATATAATGTTGCAGTTCAGTCTCCTCCTCCTTCCCCCTTCACTCCCTCCATAATCCTGAGCGCAGTTAGCAATAAATAGCCCTCTACAAAATATCCAAGGTGTTTCTCAGAATGCAGGCTTTGCTTAAATTCTAGGATTCAGAGCTCTTCACTGTTTTACGCTGTCACTCTTCCTTGTTACCTAAATCAAAATGGAATAGACAGACTTATAAAATGGATGGAGGAAAAATGCATTATTCCAGCAATGAGATGATGGGAATATTAATGATCCATTCTTCATATTTTGGAGGGGAGGACTTGAGAGTTTTCTTCCCAAAATACTCAGAATCATGGTTTTAAACTACTAAATAGAAAATGCTTATTCTAAGAATTGAAAAATGTTCTCAGCTACTACTTGCATCACACAAGCTCTTGCATAGTTTTTATTCTTTTCCATTCCTACATGAGAATATGAAGGTAAAAAAAAATAAACTTGTTTCATTTACTAGAAATTTTGTGCCTCAGCATATATCCCAAGGAGGGCATAGTAAGAAAGAAAAAGACCTATATATATGCCACAGTATTAACAGATGCTCTTTTAGAAATTGTAAAGAACTAGAAACAAAATGGGTACAACTCATGTGAGGAATGGTTCAATAAATTGTGGTAAATGAATATATTAGGATATGATATTCCATCACAAGATAACTATGAAAAATTCAGAGAAACATGGAAACTCTTGTATGAATTGGCACAGAGTAAAATAAGCAGAAATAGGAAACTATGTACAAGGACTATATAAATACAAAGAATAATAAAATGAAGTGAAACATGAATTACAATGACCAACTTTAGCCCTTGAGAAGAGCTACAGAAATATTTTTTTTCCTCCTTAGAGAGATGTAGAAGATGATTATGGAATGTTCTAGAAATGGTCAGACATAGGCACTGTATTGGTTGGTTTGGCTTAACTAATTTTGTAAACAGAGAAGACTTAGGGCAGCGATAAAGGTAAAAAGGTATATTTAGAAATGCCTAGTCTGTAAAGACAAAGGGGTAGGAATTGAACCTATGATTTGTCTGACTTAGGGAGCTCCCTGTTGAGGAAACTTACCCTCACCAAAACAAAAGAATGATTTTTAAACAACTCATTTGGCATGTGAAATGCATAAATAAAAACTCCTGTTTATATGGTCCTTGATGATGTACATAGAGCTATACATTTATATTCTATTTTATCCTCATAGAACTCTCATAGACAGGCTGTATTTTATTGCTTCCATTTTGAAATCAGAAAACTGAGATATTATGTGACTTACAAAAAAATAAACAGCTAAGTAGTGGTAGAGCCAAAACTAGAACCCATGCTTCTTGATTCCTAAAACTAAGGCTCCTTTTGCTGTACTATAATTTTGTCTCTTATAAGAGAGGAAAAAGTTACTATAAAAAGTACTTGATTGCTAAAGAAGACCAATATTGGAATTTATTGATTGAGAAAAGAGGCAATTGTAGCATAACTGACCTCAGATTGAGGAAGGTATGAATTCAATTTCCCATCTCTCTCTCTCTCTCTCTGTCTCTCTCTCTCTGTCTCTCTCTCTCTCTCTCTCTCTGTCTCTCTCTCTCTCTCTCTCTCTCTCTCTCTCTCATTTCACACACACACACTGCCTGTTTGCCCTTGGGAAAGTCACTTAGCATCTCATTACCCCAAGCTACTCTCTAAGACTCAAAGTTGCAAAGGAATGTTATCGGCAATTTTAGAGAGAATTGTGTCATTAAATTTCTTAAAACAATGGAATTTCAGGGTCAATTTTAAAAAGTGGAAAAAATGGAAAAATCCCTTAATGCAATAAGGATGGTGCTTTTGGTTCAATGATTCATTTGTCCTGAATTATTCTCCTATATAGTATTAACTCTGGAAAGCCCTTAATGATATTGTACTTTCTAGGCAAACGACATCATAAATGTTACCTTAAGACCTTATCGAAATTTAAGGAACAACCTATCATCCTGTTTCTGAGGTGTTTGATTTCAAGTCACTTTCATAAAATAGACAAAAACTGCTTAAAATATATTCCATAGACCAAAATATGGTTATGATGAAAGATCAGAGAATCTTCCTAGATATAAAGATGTTCCTCTTCATGGACTAAATAACTTATCCTCAAATATTATATCTTATATTTCTATATGATATTTACCCTTGAAGCCTGGATTTTAAGGTCTAATTTCAGAGCACCACAAAGGAAGGTTTTCTTATCCTTTCTCCACTCACCATAATATTCTTCCCCCACCCAGTAGACATTTTAAATGAGATCATATTTATAAAGCATTTAGCATGGTGCAGAACATATAGTAAGCATTAGTAAATGCTTACTTTCTTCTACTTTATCCCTTTGCTAGGGAAAAAGACATAAAATACTTATTAATAAGACCTTCCCTGAGAATGTGTTTTGATGGTAAAAGAGAAGATATGCATTGGAGAGGGTGCATCACACATCATGGAAAGGGTATAAAATTTAAAGTCTAAATTTTGCCAAAATTTCTTCTCTCTTCTATTCTGTTTCTTCCTTTCCTTCTTTAGTCTTCTTTATTTTTTTCTTCTTCTATTATTTCTTCCTCAATCTCTTTAATGATCTTTATTGGGATAGAAAAGGAGTTTAGGGAGAAAATAAAGATGGCTACTCTATTAGCTTATTTTTTTATAATGTATAAGTTGTATAAATATTTTTCCAAGATTTTATAGAAATTGATATTTTTCAACATTCATGCATACCATGATTGTATGCATAAAGCAAACAAGACACACATGAATTCACAAGATACCTCTAAAGAATTTCAAACTTAAAAACCAAGAATAGGAAGTGTGCTTTTTGGTTCTGATTTTCTCCCCACCTTTGGCCAGATTTCAGGATAATCCATCCTTTGGGATTTCACAAGATGAGGCCATTGTTTTCCTCCCTGCTCTGAATTCTGTTGTCCTTCCAAACTTGGCGTGGTGAGCTGAAGGTCAGGCCGTGTGTGTATTTGCTTTCATTGATTAGGTTTCAATGATCAGCTGGTGGTAGCAGTGAGTAAAGTTCATAAGACTGTGCAGCAGACACAACAAGCAAGACATGCAAGACACAATGGATTTGCAGAACAGCATGGGCCAATGTAATTTAACATGACCTTCTGGT
This sequence comes from Monodelphis domestica, assembly GCF_027887165.1. Taxonomy (NCBI): domain Eukaryota; kingdom Metazoa; phylum Chordata; class Mammalia; order Didelphimorphia; family Didelphidae; genus Monodelphis; species Monodelphis domestica. The sequence goes on from NC_077228.1 coordinate 390,935,352, forward strand.
TCTCTCAGTGGGAATGTAGTACTTATTTGCAATTAGGAGAATTTATTTTGAAGTGTGTGATGTACATCTGGGTCTGAGGTTTTATATTGACTTTCTGGACTTGACTGAATAGCAACAAAAACGTGTATTAGCAATTTTTTAAATTGCCTAGTTGTCTTAGCTCCTGTCTTAAGAAATTATGCTGATCATCCAGGAGGCCCAGAAGGTTAGGATCACTGCTTTTAAGGACATTGTGAGACTACAGCTTTATGATATATCTTAATAATTTTTCTCCTTTGGTTTTAGAGAACATCTATTCTATCATATACATAAAGAGATTCCTCTTGAGTCTCTCCTCTCAGTCACCATCTTAGTTTAGGTCCTGATTACATTTCAATTGGATTATTTCAATGACCTCTATAAGGCATGTTGACCAAATGTCCTAGGGCTGCTACCTAATATGAAGCTTTTTCTTGCATTTATCCCCTTTCCCATTCCACAATCTCCAAACCCTAGGTATCAGTGTCTTCCATTTAACTAAGTTCACATTTATTTTATTATTATTAATTTTTCATATATTATATAACATATAATAATTATAAAATTCTTTAAATAATATACATTTTTATTTTATAATAAAATAATTAATTTTATATATTAAATTATATAATATACAACAATATAATAACATATTATTAATTTTTCATATATACTTCTATATTTACATGAGGTCTCCCTAGCTAGAATGTATGCTCCTTGATAATAGGAACTTTAACACTTTGATTTTTGTATCACCCAGAATTTACCCTGATTTTTGTCACATAGAAGGTACTTCATACATGCTTATTGATGGACAGAGGGAGGGAGAGAGAAAGGGAAGGACAACTGATTCTTCAATGTATCTCTTAAAGCTCTTAGCACAGACCTTTATGCATAGCAGGAGATTGGAAAATATTTATTGCATATATGTATTTATGAGGGGTTTTTTGTATCCAAAAATATTTGAATATTAAAAAATGCAAAAGTAAAAAAAGAAACTATATGCTTTAAAAATGTTTGATTTCTTCTTAGGAAATATCAAACGTATAAAAACCAATTAACCTTCTTAGTAATAATAGTTTTTAAAGTATATTTATTTTTATCTTAATTTTCTTTTCCTAAATCTAAACAAGAACATGTTACTTAATTACTTATTTATCCATTCTTTCTTTGAACTAACAAATTACATGTGCATAATATAATATATCATGCTTCATTTACTCTTTCTTGATCTATGTTCTGGAGACCTTTGCTCTACAGATAGTACCTAAGCAATTTATCAGTAGAGAGCTATTATGCTCACTTTGTGGATGATGCCCCCCATTAATTATTCAGATAGTCAAATAGATCTGTGATCTCATTGACTTGGATGTTTTTTTTTCTAATAATTTCAATTCATTAATGCCTTCCCATCTTTTTGGATTCTTATAGTCTATAAATTCACTAAAGAAGATCCATCCCTACATACCAGAACAATTCTTTCATTTCTCCTGTCTTCATGCAAATACCCACCATGCACATGGACTTTCCATCTGATATTTCTCATTATTACAATATGATCAACTCATCTCATTTGATTTTGGGGGTGGTATTTTGCATAAACAGTTCCTTATAGCATCATCTACTCTTCTTCTTCATATTTCCTTCTTTTTAATACATTGCTTCCTGCTCACACCCACCATGTACCTCTCTGTTTTGCATGATGCTTAATGTTTAATTTCTCAAAGATAATTGTATTCCATGACTAGCAGTCATGCAGAATCAGAAGTAAAATTATAATGATGGATATTAATTATGGTAGTAATTGTAACTTTGATTTTTAAAAATTGATTCACTTTAACCAATATTTCCCACAGAGTGACACATTTCTATTTCATTCCCTTCCCTAACAAGTTTAATAAGATGTGAGCAGAAGAAAGTCACTAGTGGAGAAGTCGATTGATTGCATTTTTCATAAGCACATCTCTATCCCATCATGCTGGTGGAAAAGGGACAACACAGGAGTTCTGAACCACCAGAGAAATACTGTACTTAATGTGTCTAGAAGCTGGGCTTCATTAAAGAGCTCTGAGTGGAGGAGAATGTGTTTCTTCCCTTTATTGATGTGAGAGTCAGACTCCAGAGGACTGAGGTTGCAAGTATGAATCAGCAGTGGAAATGAGCTTCGGTCCACTGAATAAATCTTTGAAAGCCTGCAAATGGTATGATCATTTTTTGACAGTTTGAAGATAGCATATGCTTTATTAGAATTGGACAACCATCTTTTCCAGCTGTGAGTTAAGTGGAAACTTGCTCACAGGCCAGGAAGCCACTGGTGAGAACCAATCTTCCTCTTTGAACAATGGAAAACTGTCCATTTTTATTTCAAATTCTGGGGGAAAAATAGGATCCTCTTTCTCAAAGTCAAGTAATTCATGTTCAATTCTGGCATTTACCCAACGAAACAGAGGTTTAGGGGTCAGGAAAAGCAAAGGACTTTTTTTAAACCCTTACGTTCCATCATGGAGTCAATACTATATATTGACTCCAAGGCAGAAGAGTGGCAATGGGGGTCAAGTGACTTGCCCAGGGTCACACAGCTGGGAAGTGACTATTTGAATCTAGGTGAATATTTGAATAGTGAATATTTGAATCTAGGACCTCCTGTCTCTAGGCCTGACTCTCAATTCACTGAGCTACCAAGCTGCCCCCTAGGCTAAATTCTTAAGTTAAAAAAACAACAACATATTACTCCATCAAAATTAGATTCAGGAATATATTTCCTTTTTTAAAAGAGAAAAGAAACATGCTTTAAAAAAAAGATTTAAAAGAGAAAAGAAACATACACAAAAGTAAGTTTCTAGATTTCATAAAATATGTCTGCCTGCTTATAAAAATGCTTCAATTAATTTAATTATTCGAGTAGGTAGTTTTTTAAAGGTAAATGCATTTTAAACTTCCTTTATTAGGTTTTTTTTTTAAACCCTTACCTTCTGTCTTGGAAAAAAGTGTTAAGGGCTAGGCAATGGAGGTCAAGTGACTTTCCCAGGGTCATTCAACTGGGAAGTGTCTGAAGCTAGATTTGAACCTAGGACCTCCCGTCTCTAGGCCTAGCTCTCAACCCACTGAGCTACCCAGCTTCCCCCTTTATTAGGTATTTTTAATTTAGTTTAGTCAAATTGATCACAACCTGATCTGCATACCCAAATTAGTTTTAATTAGCTATTGTCTTTCAAAACAAATACTATGACTACAAATAAATTCACTCAACATTCATTTATTAAATGCTTTTGATGTATATAGTACATAGTTTTCACCTATGGTTAGGATAGAATGGAATATTATTAATCATTGACTCTTTTCAGACACATAGCATACAAAAGCTTTAATTAAAATCAGAGAATTCCACTTCCAACACAAAAGGTAAAAAGATATAGCATAATAATATAATTATAATTATACATATAATTATATAATATATAAGCATATATAATATAAACTATAATACATAATATAATAATATGATAATAGCATGTAATTCTTCATTTCTAGAGCAATGGGCATGACTAATAAACTTTATATAAGGCCTAATGTCTGGGTCAGTCCCATTTGACATGAAATAGTCAATATTTCATGAGGAACAGGAAACAGAACTATAAGGTCTTAGTTTTTTTCCCCTATGACTGTAAGAGCTACAATTTTTAGAGTATTCTTGGAACATGGGCACTGGCTAAAAGATTAAGAAGAATTTGCATAGGTTGAAAGGAAATTTACTTTAAATAGCACCATCTTGTGTCCATGTGAGAAGCAGCAAAGTTAAATGAGTTCTATTTTCACCTCTTACCTGTACCAATTGTTCCTCTAGAATCTAGACAATAACACAACTTCTCGAGACCCAAAGCAACTCTTTAAGATCCTAATTGTATTATAACTTCTAATCTGCATTGGAAGAAGGACTTTCCTCAAATATATAACCTTTACCAAAACAATGACAGGTCCAATAGAAACAAATATAAAGCTTCTATTAAAAAATGTGTTTGTTTGAAGATATCCAGAAACACATTTATTTGGACTAAATAGACTTCTCTATAAGAAGTTACAGTTAATAATGGTATATGTTGTCTACTAACAACCAATTTTTTTTAAATTTTACTATTATGATCATTTCATAGTTCAAGCACATTATTCTCTTCTTCTGTGTTTTCTAATGCCTAACCAATGATCAGATTCAATATAGGCAGATTATACCAAACTGTTGAATTTAGTAACTGCAAAATAAAACATTATTATATATTCTCTAATGCAATTCCTCACACATAATAAACTGCAAGACACATTATTACATATTATCTAATATAATTCTTCACACATAATATTTGTAGAAATGACATCATTATTTTCCCTGTTTGTAGATAATTAAGTCAAAATTAGTATAAGCATCTGTCCCTTTACTTATCAGATTATTTTTTGCCCTAATGAATAATTTTTATGAGTTTCTAAAACCAAATTTTCTGATATCATCTACTGGTCAACCTTCAGTAATACATGCTTCCAGATTTATCTCAACGGGTTTTTAGAATGTGATGTCAGGCTCATATACAAAATTAGGTTAGGGATGGGGAATGAATCCATGATTTCATTGGTAAAGACAAAAGGAAGGTGTAGAAGCCTCCTATTATCAATGTAAGCTACCATCTTGTCTGCAATTTATATAGCGTTAAGGAAAGTTGCCAGGAGCACTAAGGGATGAAGTCATCTGTCCAGCAAAATTTTAATCCAAATCTTTCTAATCCTTAGGCCAGCTCTTTTTCCACTACTCCAAATTTCATTAAAACCTAAATATTACATATTAAAAATTGAAGCTGTACTTTAAAATAATTTATTATTATATTTTCCCCAATTGAATATGAATTACTTTAGTCAATAAGGTACTAAAAGAGTCTGAATGAAGATTGAAGCATACCAATCTTCATTTTATTTCCTCCATGAATTTTTCTATAATATAAGCAATACGTGCTTTCTTTCACAACATGATGTACACAAAAATTTTCATTGTATGATAACACTTGGGCAAATTATTATCATATTTCCTGCCATCTTGGGAAAGGAAGAGGGATAGGGAAAAAGAGAAGAAAGATCACAAAATGTCAGAAAATGATTGATTATTAAAAATTGTATCAACATGTAATCAAGAAAAAATTTAAATAAAAAAACAAAAAAGAATATGAACTACTTTAGGTCAAAAGATTTGTAAAAGGATTTCTTTTACAAACATTAATTTTATTTTTTGTATATCACTAGAGCTTAGTGTAATGCTTGGCATACATTTAAGCACATCATATATGCTTATTGACTTGATGATGAATTAAAACTACTCAAATATTTAAAGGATTTTAAAATTATTTGAGAAAAGAGATTGACCTATCCAGATTTTAGTACAGAAACTTTGAAGGACAGTTGCAAAAATACCTGGATCATTGAAAACTTCATTCACAGGGAACAATTGGATTATCCAAAACATTAATAATGAGTTTCTATCATTTATTGTCCTGATAATATCTCTGAAGAAGAGATGGCTGTTGAAAACATTTCTAAAATGTAAGCAACTTCAGGGTGGAAAAAGATTCATAAAAAAAATTGATTCATACTGTTAAATTTCTTTTAAAAAAAAGACCTACTGGGGGCAGCTGGGTAGCTCAGTGGATTGAGAGTCAGGCCTAGAGATGGGACGCCCTAGGTTCAAATCTGGTTTTAGACACTTCCCAGCTGTGTGACCCTGGGCAAGTCAACTTAACTTCCCATTGCCTAACCCTTACCACTCTTCTGCCTTGGAGCCAATATATAGTATTGATTCCAAGACGGAAGGTAAGGGTTAAAAAAAAAGACCTAGACAAAAGCTTGGTAGAGATGACTGAAATTCTGTCCTGGTGAATGGTTTAGATAAAAAATATTTCAATCCTTTTCTCTTCATCTTACTAGAAATGATTTACTAAAAAAGAGAAAATCATCACTTCTTTTAATAAGCTGAAAGTACTTATTATGCATTCCAGCTTTAAAATTGGCTTTTGACTAGCATTTGATTGTGGGGTTTTCATGAATTTGAGAGCTCCATAAATCACTTAAGTGCACACGTGGAAGAGCTGGGTGCTTAAATGTTTGTTTTAAAGTGAGGACTTATTGCTAGGACTGGTTGTCCCATTAGAGTGAGAATTAAGGTTTGAAGAAGCTTGTTTGAAGGAAGCTTAATGCTGTGTGCATGTGTACATGTGATATGTGTTTAGCACCCAACACATTAATTTGCCACTGTGAATGGATGGCTAAGTACAGTCTTTTTTCATCATTGAGAATCTGCAGCCTTTGCAGCCACACTGTTAAGAAGCAGAGAGGGGGTTGTTAATATTCCCTTCTCCTCCCAATGCAAGTACATTAAAATACTAAATAGACGCATTCTTGTTGACATAGAGCATTCAGTGTTTTAGAGACAACAATTTGGGGGCTGCGTCCTAAGAGATGATGAACAATCTATTCATTTCTTCAAACATCTTGAGATTTTGTCAGTCTCAAATATAAAAGATAAACAATTATTTATTCCATGAACAAGCAAAGCCATGGATACTGAATCCAAATGAGAAGGTGTCGAACAGTAAAGCTCCTTAAATGCTACTTTTCCTTCTTTCCTTTTAGGACATTATTAACGCCTATTCACTCACCAAAGTTTAACTGAAACATCAAAAAAATTCATTCCTCTGGTGTTTTAGGCAAATGTGATCCTGATAGAATAAGTGGTTGAAAGAAAACATTGGTCATAGGATCGGAAATCTTAGCCTGCAAAATTTTTAGAATTATCTAGTTCAAAATCTTCATTTTACAGATGAGGAAGATAAAGCCTAGAATTTAAGTGCTGTGGACACTGGGTTTAAATATGAAGAAGTGATAGATTGTGGCTGTCATCTGATGACCAATCTAAGTGCAAGATAGCTCATCTCCTAGAAAATGGTCATTTGGTGATTGATTTTTGTGATCATGGTAATAAATAAGGAAAAAGCACCAATACTGATGAAATTAGAGGTCAGAGGTGCTCTCTGAAATGGTCTCCCTCTCCCACCTCCCCTCTTATAGTTCCTAGCTCCCTTCAAAGGTCCCCTATTTCTCCCTCAGTATGACTTTCCTTTCATCACATATTTTGTTCTTACATTTAGAACAATAAAGGAGTTACAAGACCACATAGTCCAACACCTCATTTTATGTTTACTTTTCTGTTTACATGTTTCCCATTACTGGCTTTTCAGTTACTGTTTAACTTTCTTTGAGCAAACTTTTCATCCATGTTGTTCTTGGCATTTTGTTTATATGAAAATATACAATATAGCTACTCAATGAACTGTTATCAAACAACATTCATTTGTTCTTTAATCTTAGTGATAATTTATTTACAACACTGATATTTGTGCCAGGGTTTTTGTTCCTTTGTTTCTGCTTATTCTTTTGTCTTTGCTTATTTCTCCCAGAACAATATAAGTTCCTTGATAAAAGGGACTTTTTCCCATTTTTCCTTCTGTGTTCCTTATACATAACTAGTACCCAGCACAGTACCAGGTCCTCTGAGATCATCTAATGCACCACCCTCATTTTGGTAATGACTTCTAAAGTCACACAGGCAGTAAAAAGCAGAGCTGGAATTTGAACTTAATTATTTTAACTCTCAATTCTGTGTTCTCCTTCTATCTAATATAGAGATCATTAGAAAATTCTTCAAGTTCTCTGCCTTATTTTGGCTCCTTCGTCATGAACCAGGCTTATGCTTTTTCTGTCTCTTCCTCTTTTACCCTGCCCCCCAGCTCATTAAAGCTTGATTTAAGCTTTCCCAAACCTAGAATATGACAAGAAGATTTTATAAATCTTCTACCTTGTAAACATTCTTCTCAGGGAATTCTAACAACCCCAGACTGAAAAGTTGTATGTAATAAATTATTTTCTTCCAGTAAAAGATATCACAGTCTCCACTTGGTCATTAATTCTAATATTCACTGTTACTTGTCCCAGATCAGATGCTTTTGATAAATATTTCTGATCAAACTGCCTCTAGGACATCTACATAGTTCAGTCAAGTGGAGTATACTGAATTAAGGTCTCTGATGAGAGGTTATTTATCAATGACCCTCTGGTACAAGAATTATTCAGAAAGTTCATGTGTCCAATTGAATCATTCTTTGGAATTATCCACATCTGGGACCTCTGTTTCATAGATACAAGTCCATCATATGTAATTTTTATGCCTCCAATCAATAATACAACTAGCTCATTCTATAACCAAAGCTATAATATAAAATGGCAGCTCCCTATTCCAATGCAACAGCTTGGAAGAATAGATGCATTCTTTCTGTGCCTCATAGGTTTGAGCACCTGTGAGGGGTAAGTCTTGCCCTTATGACTACTCTGTTAACATAACATATTACTGACCAAGTATGTGGAACAACTACAGAATGAACTGTGAAACAACATTGATTTGTATCTTTATCTTTGTTCCTTATATTATCTCTGTGTTCTTTATCTTAGTGATAATTTATTTGCAACACCAACATCCCAATAATCATTCAGCAATATGATGAAATTGAATTGCAAGTGCTATCAAATTCTGAAAATTAATAAGATCATTTGGAGACAAAATATACAGGTAAAGCAACACACAACATTGCAAGGCACTCCAAAATGGAGCCACTTCTTTAGGATGAAATTGGTAAAGTGTTTCCACATACCTAGAATTTGTCATGTGAAAACTGGTTGACCATTTAATGGGGTTGGTCATAGATGGAGTTCAGTTGTGAGCTGTACTAGATGTTTTATGAGGTCCTGTAGAACTCTAAGATCTAAGCTGGAAGGATTGCTTCACTGACAAAACTTAGAGCAGGGAAAGCTCCATGGATGAGATGGAACTCAAACTATCCATTCTTCTTCATCCCAAAATACAGAAGGTAGGTGGGTGGTATTATAAATTTTAAAAGATGAAAGTAAAAAGGCTAGGTAAGCGAAATACTATCAGCAAAGGGGAAAGGTAGGAAATCATAATTCGAGGGTATAGAGATAGAGTAGATGGAGATCTGTCTCTGGAGTCAGGTAGAGCTGACTTCCAATATAGCCTTAGACATTTGGGTTTAAAGTCCTACATAAGTCATAAGCATAAGAGCTAGTAAATGCTCTAGGATTCTAAGTTACAAGAAAAATGTCAATTTACATTGGTAGGACAGGTGCCCTTATCTGAGACTTCCCATTACAAATATCAGTAAAATTATGGCTCAGCCTAAAATCTAACCCTAATATCTTTTAGCCTTCCTTGATTTTACATGGGTAGGTACTAAATCTAGATTTCTAGTTATTAGTGGATATTCCTAGTTAATTTCTAAGGATAGCCAGTTAATAGATAAATGTCTGCATCATTATCTGGACTTTTCTTTCTTTTCCTCTTCTCATTTTACCATTAAACCAACCACCAAGTATATATAAAACAAAATACATTTCCTTTTAATTTTCTCAAATATTCTAATCTGTGATAACTTTTGACTAATTTAAGTAAATCATCATGTGATCCTTGCATAGAAGTTTTTCTGTGGGTCCTAACTCACCAATATCTCAACTCCTTTCATTAAGAAGATTATAAATAGAACTTCTTTACTAGAGGCTAGATAAAGCCCAAGGACTGATTTCTTTAGTGGCTCTGCATAACACTACACTTCTGGATTTTCCTGTTAGGAGATGCCAGTTTGGGCCCTTGGGGGAAGCAACAATTGTTGAAAAAGTCAATACTTGATGTAGCCTCAACAGCAGCCATGGACACAGATTTCTCTGTTTTATTTTTAGGTTTTTCTTTCATTTCCTTTTCTCTTCTTCTAAAGAAAGCCTCAATTTGACTGCCTCTAGTATGTGTGAGTTTCATCTTCCTGGCATGAGATTTTACATTATTTATTTTTCAGTTTACAAAAATCTATTTGTGGTGACCTCTCAGTTCATGGAGATCAAAAACACAAAAGATGAAAACAAATGCAAGTAAGACAAGACTCTCAGACTCCAGCACTCTTGAGAATAAAAAATACCTAAGGTGAAATATGGATTCTTATTTTCAGTCAGTTGATCCCTGACTCAGAGAGACTATCTAAAAAATAGCCAGTCTTCACCTCTATCATCTGGGATGAATAACAATATCCAAAGAAAACTCAATAAATGTTTGCTCAAAGTAATGATAGGATTGGGAATTTGATTCCAGAAATGTGACTTGAACTGATGATCTTTGGGTTTAGGGGTAGGATGGTGGTACTTTTGACCTGAAATCAGGAAGAATCTGACTCCAAGTCACAGATTCTTATTAACCATATGGTTCTAGTCTTATTACTTAACTGTTCTCTGCCTCAGTGTTTTTTTCATGTGCAAAAAGTAGATAATGATAGTTCCTACTTAACAGAGCTGTGAAAATAAAATGAGAATATTTGTAAAATATTTCATGAAACATAAACCACTGCATAAATCCTGACCATTATGAGCATTATTCTTTTTCTTGAGGATATTCACTGACTGCTCCCTAGTGACAATAGAAATATAACAATTCCCTGAGGAACTATAATTGACCCAATTTCAACAATTCATTATCTACAAACCAGATGTGCTCTGTGTGTATTCCTGTTTGGATGTTTAAGAGTCTTTACAAATAATACCTCTAACAAGAGTTGCTCTCTTATTTGCACTCTTATTCCCTGGACTTGTAACCAATATCCTACATTTATTAGCTATATAATTGTGGAAAAAATCCTTCACTTTTCTGAACCTTACCTTGTTCATCTGTAAAATAAAAAGTAATTTCACTTTTACTATTGCTTTAGAGTGATATTCTGAAGAAAGGACTTTATAAACCACAAAGTGCTACATAAATATAAGTAGTTATATTTGTTGGAGGAGGGAAGGTTCAAAATCTAGAAAGACAGTTTAAGACCAATCATATGTGCATAAAAAAGGAGGAATTTAGACTCACAACAGATTCACAAATAATTTTTCTTCCTGTTTTTTCTGTATTTGTATGGCAAATCCAGAAGATTTCATGTTCTTAGAGTGATAATTAGGAACTAGACTGCCCTTTGCAATTTCTTGAAAGACACTCTCACCAAAAATTTAACTAAAGTTGTCTAAGAGTGAATACAGGTTGATAATTAGGTATATACTGTAACTGATGGGGAAATTTCTAACCCCAAATATATAAATGCTTGTTACCAAAAGGAAATTAGTTCTAAAGGAAAAAAATGCCTACTAACTGATTTGCTGGTGAGCTTGTCACACTGGTGATGGCTGCAGGAACTGATAGTCCTCTTTTCATATAAAGTGAAAAATGAACACCATATGAAGGTTCTTCCTAGTTTAATGACTGGATCTATGAGAGTTTGATTTTTCACCAAAAGTTCTAGAACTGAGAATCTAGGATTGTCTTCTTTCATCATCATCATCATCATCATTATCATTGTCGTCATCATCATCTTCTTTCTTGATTGCTTTATTTCCTCTTCTTTCTTTTTTCTTTCTTGTACTTTTTCTTGTTCATCTTGTTCTTCTTATTCTTCTTGTTCTTGTTCTTGTTCTTCTCCTTCTCCTTCTTCTTCTTCTCCTTGTTCTTGTTCTTGTTCTTCTTCTTGTTCTTGTTCTTCTTGTTCTTGTTCTTCTTGTTCTTGTTCTTGTTCTTGTTCTTCTTCTTCTTCTTGTTCTTCTTCTTCTTCTTCTTCTTGTTCTTGTTCTTGTTCTTCTTCTTCTTGTTCTTGTTCTTGTTCTTGTTCTTCTTCTTCTTCTTCTTCTTCTTCTTCTTCTTCTCCTCCTCCTCCTCCTCCTCCTCCTTCTACTCCTCCTCCTCCTTTTCTTTCTCCTCCTCCTCCTCCTTTTCATTCTTCTCCTCCTCTTCTATGAACTCTACTTACAATTTCTAATTAAGCCCAACCCTCCCACTAATTTTATGTGACTTTGAGAAAGAATGTATCCCAGGTATATTTAGAGGAGAGTTCTCTTTAATTCTTTACATACTTAAATTAAATGGTTTTGCTTTGAACTAATTGGGTCTTCTTGAAGATAAGCAAAAGTAAAAACATAAGAGGAGTGGATCTTGACAAAGATGACTATAACTGATGAAATAGAATTCCAAGTGCATGATTCATATCCATGTATATATTTTGTAGATCCAGGTATAAAAGATGGGACCTGAAGTTCAGTATTATATAATTTTTAAGTCTATATATAAAACTTTAGACTAAGCCTTGATTTCTCCTTCTCCTTCATTTCCTATATCCTGCTATGTGCCAAGTAGTAATATTTGTCTTACAAATACTTCTCTTAGCCATCCTTTTGTTTCTTTACCACTTTGACAATTTTAATCAATGTCATGATTATATAAAATCTAGATTATTTCAATTATTTCCTAACAAGTTTACCTGTCTTCAGAATATTCAGTTGACTGCCACAAAACTCAGATTTCTAAAAGATTTTTTTTCACCATGCTCTTGCTAAAGAACCTATCTAGTCTATAAAATCCAAATTCTTCAGCCAAACTTGTTAGGACCTTATATATCTTGTCCTTCTCACTCAATCTAACCTTGTTTCCAACTATACACTAAGCTGGCTAGCCTTCTATTTGCCATTGGAATTTAATTATATATAAATAATATATAATAAATATTCCCTTCCCTTCCCTTCTCTCTCCTGCTTTCCTTTCCCCTTCCTTTCTCTAGACATAATTACTAAATTTTAAGTGTGAATATTCAGGCTTGATTTGTTTTTTGTTGATTATCTAGATTTCAGAAAGTGATAGAGAAAATTTGTGCAAATTAAACTTTTAAAAGTGAGCATATATTTTTCCAGAGAACAGGTTGTTAAAAATTCACCAGCAAAATATCATTATTATTAATGTTATTTATCCTTATTTTATTTCTTCCCTTCCTAACTGCCCCATACTCGAGTGATCTCTCTTCAAAACTCTTTTATTCCATCAAAAATTTATTTGAGAATTAGTCATGTATTGTCATTTTTTTCTGTCATTTTCTGGAAGTGTAATTAATTGTATATCATGATCCAACTTTTCATGACTTATTTTATCAAATAAATGTTACAAATAACAAGGTAATTTCCTGGAGGAGAAGGACAATTTTCTATTTATTTTTTGTATTATCTACCAGGCAGTCTATTAGTATTTGATGATTTTATTTTTCCCCAGTGAGATAATGGCAAATGCCAAGGGCACAGCTTTTGCATTTAACAAGGTCCCCATACTAAGTAGCATCTCTTTCCCTTTCTAGTTCTGTCTCATCAGTGCTGAGAACCAAGTTTGAGAGTAAAGAATATACTATGTACAAGGACAAGAGCACTGGATTTAGAGACAGAGAACCTAGGTTCAAAGTTCTTCTTTGCCACTTATCAGCCATTGGACCTTGGTTAAGGAACACCTGAATCCTGAGATTAAGATTAGATGACCTCTAAAGTCTCTTTTCGCACTATATGTATCATTTTATGATGGTTCTCTCTTTATCATTCTATTCCATCCAGTTCTCTCTGGTTTTATAACAAAATATAGAGGACAGAAATTAAAGAAACATGAGCAGAGCAACCTGTCTGGTTCACTGATAACTTTCAAACATCACTTTCACACTTTCCCAGGTGGCCTCTGGTGTGGAAAGCTGTTGAAGCTCAGCTTTGTGCATGAAGGCAGCTAATCATTCCTGGCAATATGGGAGCTTCTTGCACTGCATTCCAAATGACACCAGATAAGCGCTAAGGGGCAAGCTGAGGAGAGAGATTAGGGTGATTTTTTTAAAGCAGAAAATTGTTTATGTTGATTTCAGAATATAATCATGTTCGAATGAAACCTGTATTCTCCTTTTTTTTCCAGCAATGCTTTTCTTTAATTGCATTCATTGCACTGACTATGCCCATGTCCTTCAGATTGGCTGTGGAATATTCTATAAATTTATTTCTGAAGGCATTGGTTGGAAATGAGGATTTTAAAAGCTTTTCTGGTGTGTGTGTGTGTGTGTGTGTGTGTGTGTGTGTGTGTGTGTGTGTGTGTGTTTCCCTTTTGTGGGAGAAGATACTTTATACATTTAAGCTTTTAACTCCTCATCTGTTGAAAATTCATGGTGTATAAGTTGGCGTGGCTACTATCCTACAACCCTTTCATTCCCTATAATATCTGTTCCAAATCTTCTTTTCTTTTCTCTTAATCTCCTATTCAAAGAGATCCAGTGGAAGATCCAGCAGTGTTTGATGATATTTTAGCCATTTTTTAATTTAATCAGTGAAGGAATTATGAAGAGCATTTCCAGTTAAGTTCAAATCAATAGTGTTTGCTGTCACTTTATAACCATTTAAGTCAAGTGTCATTAATCACAGGAATGGGAGGATTTGACCTTGGTTTAATAACCAATCCAATCCAACAAATATTAAACATATATTATGTGCAAATCAATGTGCTATATTCTGAAGACACAAAGACAAAAATGGAATAGTCTGTGACATCTGGTTTATATTAAATTAGAACAATATGATCAGTCAATATACATTTATTAAGCACTTACTATTTGCTTGGAACTGTGTCAGACACTGGGGTACAAAAACTAAGAGGAGAGAAAAAGACTTTAGCAGCTAGGGAAATTGGAAAAGGCCCCTTGCAAAGGAAGAAGTTCGAGCTAAATCTTGAAGGAAGCCAGAGGAACTAAGATGCAGAGGTTAAGGGCAGAATATTTCAGCCATTAGGGACAACCAGTGTAAAGGCAAAGAAATGGGCGAGTCTTGTTCTGGATGCTGTTTGTTGGGCAACATTGCTAAATTATAGCGTGTAAAGGGGAATAAAATGTAAGAAAACTGCAAATCCCCACGCCTCTCTCCAATCAATTCTCCAGATTTCTTTTATTCTTCAAAAACTGCCTTCTCCTGATATAGGTACATTTTCCTCTACTCCCCCTTCCTTTTAAGCTTTCCTTTATGTATTATCTTCTCTCATTAGAATGAAATCTCCTTGAGACCAAGGGCTACCTTTCTTGCCTGTATTCATCTCAACAGTGCCTGCCATATAGTAAATGCTTAATATCACTCTCTAACCACCTAAAAGAATCAAGTAGTTTATATTTGATCCTAGGGGTTATAGGGAGCCACTAGAGCTCATTTAGCAAAAGAATAGCATAGTCATACCTATGATTTAGGAAAATCATTTTGGCAGTTGAATGGAGGATAGATGGGAGTGAAAAGAGACATCAGGTAGAGAAAACACATGATTTAAAGCTGATTGAGAGTTGAGAGATTACACTAGTTTTGTAATTGTGTGGGTAAAGAGAAGAGGGCACATAAAAGAGGTAACTAAATAATTTGAAGAGAGAAAGGGCATGTATAATTCCCCCTTACTGTATATTTATTATATTAATAAATTAATTTATTAAAAAGAAGATATTTATGTAGTACATTATCTCATTAGATTTTCACGATAGTGTTGTGAGGTATTATGTACATTATAGACATTACTATCCCCATTTTATAGATGAGAAAGTTGAAACCTTGAGGAGTTAATTGGCCAACCCATGATTATAAATCTATAGCAGCTAGGTTGCTCAGTAGATAGAGCACTGGGCATGGAGTTATGAAGGCTTTTCTTCCTGATTTCAAATAAGCCTCAGGCATTTATTAACTATGTGTCCCTGGGCAAGTCACTTAACCCTGTTTGCCTCAGTTTCCTCATCTGTAAAATGAAATGGAGAAAGAAATGCAAACCACTCTAGTATCTTTGCCAAATAAACTCTGAAAGAGGTCATAAAAAGTCAGGCAACTGAAAATAACTAAATGGTTATACATCTAGGATGACAAGAGAGAATGATGCATCTGCTAGACCCTCAAGTGACTTTTATATGCATATTTTCACTCCTACATACCACCCAGAATGTCCAGCTTTCATCTTAATAGTATATTTGTACTTAAAAACAAACCTTGAGAAAAGGAGTCTATCATCCCTGTCCCCAAAAGGATTCCAATTAAAATTATTTCCCATTTTTAGTTATTATTAAAAAGTGCTTGATGTTACTTATGTTTGTATAACAGCAGAGAGTGCTTTACTTCAGTAAGAAAATGTAAATATATTTATCTTCTGCTAAAGTCATCAGCTGCTATCAGTGTAACAGAAATAACAAAAATAATTAGTAATATTGCTAATCTATCACCAAAATATTTCTCATATGTATGCTTGCAACTTAGTATTTATCATAATCTTTTTTAGAAAAATGTTACAAGATTTCTTCAGAAAATGTATGGAGATTAAAAATCCAAAGTATATAAAAAGAGAACAAAATGTTCAGAAATGAATTTAAATGGTTTGTTTTATGAATTTAAAATTTAAACTTAATTAAATTTAAAATAAATATTAATTTTATTTTTATAAATTTAAAAGGTTTTAATTTAAAAGTTCACTCAAATTTGTAGGAACTGCACTTGGTGCTGGTACACTAGCATTCTAGGAAGAAAAATAGGAAAAGACTATTGAAAGTAGAAGAGTTTATCTGCCAGCAAAATTCCCACGGGGGGCTACCAGAAGGATAGATGGGAATGAAGGAAATTGGTTAAAACAAAAAGCCACTAAAACCCTCTAAGGTGTACTAAGGATAATTTAATGATAAAAGGTAAGATTTCTGGATGAAATTGAATTAACTCTTTTTCCTACCATTAAAAATGGCCATTTAAGACAAAAATCAGAAATGGAGATGTGCATTTCTCCTGGCAGGAAGGAAAAAAATAAAATTGAAAGAGATCGATATTGTATAAGAACAACAGAGGGAACATGTAACTTATAAAACTCTGAGATCATATAGGATTCATTCCAAAGGTTGAAGAAAGTGGCAAATGTTAGGAAAAATCTTTATCAGTTCTATTCCTTGACTCTCTGTAAATTGAATGGAGACCTCTATCCTGAAGGAAAAATAAAATGCAGTTCTGTATAGAAAGGGGACTGGAAAAACCTTAATGAGGTAATAGCACTTGAATATTTTCAGAGGACAACAGTCTCACAAAATGAGCCAGTATTTTTTCTGTCACATTTTTTTCCTCCATTTTCAATTCTCTACTCTAAGAAGTGTGTCTCCCTAAGCAATTTCTCCATTTTTTTAAAGTTAAGATTGCTCTACATTTGAGGTGCTTTGGCAAAGACTGTAATGAGAATTTTAAATCTGAGCAAGATTTCTTCAAGTTCTAAATGAGTCATAAAGGAGAACTTTCACCAGATGGCACCTGTGATGGAAGGCCTGGAGCCTTGCTTTTAGTCCCTTGGTTCCCAGCAAGATCCTAAATCTTTCAGAACCTACATATCCTCTGTAGTTTTTAAGTTCCTTAGCTGATGTGGGGATTGAACTGGAGGCAAATTACTCTAACTAAATATCAGAAATCGCATGAAATAAATTTTAAGAAAGGTTTCAGAAATCAGAGAGTGGCCAAAGTTGAAAATAATAGGCATAATAGATGGGCCAAAGGGACCAAACATTTTAATCATTTTGTATCTGCTTCTAAGAAGTGATTGAAGCTCTGTGCAAGGCTATCCTGTTCCCCTTCAGGAATTACCCTTTAGGTCTGGGAAGGAATGAAAGCAAACTGAGCTAACATAAATCAGATACTGAACAATAGACTAAATTTGTAAACATGGCAAGAATCCCTTTGGAGACAAGCTTCTATGAATTCACATGCAGGTAAATACATGCACATACATATGTACATAAACACAGACCACAATGACAACATAGTGGAAAGAGATTTAAAACCAAGACTATAATGTCACTGTCACAAATATTTTAGTGTCTTCTGTTCCTTCCCAGTCTACACTTAATCTTTTCAAGGCAAAAAAAAACAAAAACAAACAAAAAACAAACAAACAAACAAACAAAAAAACTCACAACACTTGACTAAACCAAAATTAGTCTACACATCCACCACCTTTCTTCATGCCCCAGCAATCATTATATCTTTTGGTGTCCCTGAGTACTCTCACAAAATTGAACAATTACTTCACTCACTCTCTAAAGGTGTCAAAAAACATGATCCTGGGTCCTTTACTCATGAAAAGAGAGTCTATCCAACCCATTTTCTATTACAGAACTACATCTCCCAGAAGTTTATAGGTAGGAAGTTTTACAGTTTTCAGCCTAATAATTTTTTATTGTTTTATTTGGAAATTTTTATTTAATTAATTAATTTAGAATATTTTTCCATGGTTACAAGATTCATGTTCTTTCCCTCCCTCCCCCCAAGCCCCTCCCATAGCCAACATGCAATTCCACTGGGTTTTACATCATGTGTCATTGATCAATACCTATTTCCATATTATTGACATTTGCACCAGGGTGATAGTCAGCCTAATAGTTTTAAAGGAAGGTAAGAATCACATTGTGGGATGATACATGGGCTAGAAAAGCCCAGGACAACTAGGGAGAGAAGGAGAGGAGAGAGAAATGGTAGCCAAGGACTGTGCTGACATGGTGATAATCTGGTTGTTTTGTTGAGACATGGTACTCTCAAGAGTTTTATTATTTATCTGGTTGTCAGTGCCAAAGATCAGTAATCTCAGGATGGCCCATGTTTCAATGTTGTACTGAAAGCTTTATCAAGAAATGCATAACCCTAAGAGGGAAGGGGATATTCCTGAATAGATTTCTTCTAGTTCTGATCTTTAATCCTCAGACTATAAATGGCACTTCTTGTGTCCTTCACCCATTTGGTAGAAGATAAAAAATGAGGGTTTTTTTGCAACTTTCAGTTCCTGGAGGCATAGAACATCCTACTTTGAAGCAAGTGAGTGGTGCGTATTCTTGCTGTTTAATTTAAGTGCCTGTTATTTACCTTGCATTCTATTTTAAGTAAATATTGCTTTATGTATATTGGAACATAATTTATTCTCAGTTGCTTAGGAGATATTTAGTGGAAATGGGGACCCATGACTTATGGATTGAGACTGATTATCACATATGGAAAACCACAAACCTGGGAGTGAGCACAGAGGGAGAGCACATTAGGGATCTCATGTATTATATTTATTCTTTCCCTTCTCAAAAAGTGCCCATTTCTCTCAGACCACTCCAACGTACACATCAGTACAAATAGTAGCTAAATTTTACTTGAGTATGAAGACATATTAGAGTACAGACTTTATAGGCTGATATAAATCACAAGCAGCTTGCTACTGGTTTAAAGCATTTATAAGTCCCTAGATGGGACTCTCTTAAATGTCTGATTTTTTTTCAATGAAATTATTGCCCACTACATCAATAAGTCAACAATTGTTCTTCACATTTAAAGTACACATAGCCTGAAAAAATAATGGTCCCCTTATATCAAATGACAACACAATTGACATCTATTTTCTAATTGATGTCTAATAGGTTAATAGTCTACAACTTACTTGCACGTCCTATTTCTATGTCCCTGCTGTTGCCTTCTTTAACTTAAACATATTTTAGACCAATTCCTGCTGTTCTTAGCATGTAGGTGCCTTTAATATTCAAGCAGGTACTGTGAGAAAGTCATTAATACACTCCAATACAAAATTAAAATTTGGTACTGCCTACGAAATAGAGTGGTGGATCAGTGGAATATGTTAGGTAAACAATGCCCAATACTAAATAATCATAGTAATATAGTTTTTGATAAACCCAAAGATTCAATCTTTTGGACCAAGAACTCATTATTCAACAAACATTGCTGGGAAAAGTGGAAAGCAGTTTGGCTGAAGGTAGGTATATACCAACATCTCACACCATATACCAAGATAAGGTCAAAATGGGTGCATGATTTAGACATAACGAGTAAAAACACAAACAAATTAGGGGAGCATGGAAAATTTTACCTGTAAAATCTATGTAAAGGGGAAAATTGATGACCAAAAAAAAAGAGATGATCACAATAAATAAAATGGATAATTTTGATTATGTTAAATTAAAAATATTTTGCACAAACAAAACCAATAAAGTGAAGATTAGAAAGAAAGTAAGAAACTGAAGGAAAGAAAAAGTTACAGCAATTTCCTCTGAAAAAAGTCTTCATTTCTCAAAAATAAAGGGAACTGAGTCATACTGATAAAAAGTATGAGTCAGTTCTCAATTGAAATATGGTCAAAAGAAGAGATAGTTTTCAGAAGAAAAAATCTAAGCAATCATAGTTATATTTTAAATGCTCTAAATCACTATTAATTAGAATCATTAATTAATACAAATTAAAACAACTCTCATGTACCATCTCATATCTATCAGATTAGTTAACATGACAGAAAAGAAATATATGGAAAGAGGATATGGAAAAAATGGGACATTGATGCGTTGTGAATGTAATTGTGAACTACTCTTGGAGAACAATATGGAATTGTATACAAAGGACTATAAACTATGCAAATCCTTTGGTCCAGTAATACCACCACTAGGTCTGTTTTTTCAATGAGATCAAAGGAAAAGGAAAAAGACCTATATGTAGAAAAATATTTATAGCAGATTTTTGGGGGGTTGGCAAAAAATTGGAAATTAAGGGGATACCCATCAACTGGAAAATGAACAAGTTGTGATTGTGATTCTGGGATATGATAGTGTGATAAGAAATGACAAACAGGAAGATTTCAAAGGAAACTGGGAAGACTGATATGAATTGATTCCATGAGAGGTAAGTAGATCCAGTAGAACATTATATACAGTAATAGCAATTTTGTATGATCATTAAGTATGTGACCTTGCTACTCTAATCAATGCAATGATCCAAGAACCAAAGGACTTATGATGAAAAATGCTATCCACATACAGAGAGAAAAATGATAGTTTGATTGATGCAGATTGAAGCATTTTTTACTCATTTTCTTTCTTTTTTCTTCCTTTTTTTCTAAACTTGGCTAATATATAAATATGTTTTGCAAGATTTCACATGTACAATTGATATTACATTTTTTGCTTTTTTAATGGGGGAGTTAGAGGAAGGGAGGAAAATAATTTGGAAATCACAATTTTTTTTAAATGAAAGTTAAAAATAAATAAGTAAGCAATTAGTTTATTTTTTGATAAGTCAGTTCAGCACTGCTATGGGTGTAGCCTTAGGCAAGTCCCTTAAAATCTCATAACCTTACTTTCTTCATCTATAAAATGAAAATCTCTTTTTACTATGTACCTATAATTAAAAGCCTTCATTCAGTCACCCAGGTTTACAACCTTACCATTATATTTAACTACTTTTTCCTTTTCTCAGAAAATTTTACTGAAGTATCACCTATCAATTGAAAAATTTTGTTTCTGCCTCTTTAGCATCTCTTCTCTCTACCTACATGTCTGCTATCTTAACCAAAATATTCATTACTTGTCTTCTTGTCTATATTATCATAACTTCCAAACTAATCTCTAATCTTCAAGTCTTGCCACTCTCCAGTGATTTTTAAATGCAGAATTAACCAAGCCATCCCTCTACTCAGTAACCTTTAACGACTCCTTGTTGCCCAAAAGATTCACTTGAATATCAAGACTTGAAACACATTTCTTCTTTGCCTCTGTTTTTTAAAAATCCTTGTTTCCTGTTAAGTTTACCTTCTACATGAAACTATTCCTAATTCTGCCAGCTATTGGTTTCCTCCTGACCAAGAAAGAGAGAGTAGATCTTTAAGTTCATCGATGTAGAAAAGTACAAAAAAAGGAAATTCTGTCTTTCGATGCAGGTTGGCACCTTTTCCAAAGTCAAGAGGCTTAGAGAGATGTACTGAAAGTTGTCACTTGCCCATGGTCACATAGAGGTGAAGGGAGAGTGGCAGAGGCAGGATTGGAATTTAAGTCTTACTGACTCTATTCATTAAACAGGACTCCCTCAGAGAATTGTTTTATTTTGTGTAAACTTATTTATATTTATGTTATCTCCTAATTGAATGTAAGTTTTTTTTGTTGTTGTTTTTTTAAGTCAGGTACTATTTCATTTTTGTCTTTGTACCCCCCAGCATATTGCACAGTACTTGGCACACAGTATTTGTTTATTAAATATTTGGTGATTGAGCTACTGTTGCCCCAGAAGGTGAACTAAGAGAGGATCCAAGCTCTGTATCCTCTGACTAATTGTTTTCCCTTTCTGTTATTCCTGTTTTACAGATGAATTGGCTTATATCCTTCTTTTTCTATTGTCCTTTTATCTGTATTTTGACTAACACATTTGCTTCGATTCAACCAGCTTATATCTTAGAATATGAGCTTGTCTGCTGTCTCAAATCTCCAAGCTTTGGCATAGCAAAATGAGCAATTAATGCGGCTCTACTAATTGTCTCCTCAGTTACCAACTGACCATTATTATTCCCTTCTCTTCTATAGGAGAGCAGTTGCCATCATTTGTACTATGTTTGATTCACTTCATTGATCACCAAAATGAAACTGTTTATCCATAAAGGATATAGTAGAACACTTTCTTTCAAATCAAATTTAACTTGACATAGTTTTACCATGGATAACTATCAGATTATTCTCCTGTAACATCCATGAAAATAGATGAAATTTCTAGTACTTTTTCATTCTAATTTCAAATTATTGGTTCAGATTATTTTTCAATAACCCACAATTTTTTATGGCAAGCAGAGTTTAATATTTTAGTTCATATAAAACTCACTTAAAATTTGGCTCCTGGTGATTTCCTGTTGTATTTTGCCTGCATGTATCATCCCTTTGAAGTGTCCAATATTAACTAGTCAGTCAGCAAGCATTATTGCTCTCCCTTGATTCCAATCACTTTTATGTCTTGTTAGAAATATTCCTAGGACTCATGACTCATAGCACCTAAATAATACATCCAAAAGAGTACATTGTTGAGTCTTTAAACCCATATCCTACTGCCTATTCCACCTCAATGGTTAGAAGAATACATTCAAATTAAATTTTCCAGAAAGAAGTCTAAATTTGAAACTAAGAAAAAGATGTTGAATTATTTTTGGAAATCATAACTTTGCAAGTTTTGATGAGATCCCTGATGATTTTAAATATTTTGCTGCCTTATAGTTTCTTAAATAGGTTTTGGTAACTTAAAACAGTTTTCCATGTTGTTCCTTCAACTATAAATTAACATGCTTTCACCTCCTTTATCTGAAGACCACAAATGTTCTCATTCATTTTCAACTCATTGAACTTAATTTATCATATAAAAATTAATCTTTTTTCATATAAATAAAACCTATGTTAATTTGATCCATCATCTAAATAAGTTGTTTTTTTTTTTCTTAAAATCAACCCTAAGTAAGAAAAATTGAAAGGGAAAAAATTTCAGAACTAATTTCAGTACCTGGTCCATAAATTAAACTGATGACTTGCAATAGGTTCCATATATTGTAATAAGGGATTATTTTGATTGGTAATTGATAACTAACAGATCAGGCTGTTATCTACTTTCTTCCTCCCTTCCTCCCTTCTTTCTTTCCCTTCAGCCTCCCTTCTTCTCCCCTCCCCCTTCCTTCTTCTTCTCTCCTGTTCTTTTTCATTCTTCTAGTTTCTCTAAATCAACTCAGGGTGAGTTTGTGATGTCTCAAATGAAATACTCTTTCTCTTCTTTTTTCTTAAGTATGGGGTTTATTTGGGGAAGACAGGAAAGGATAAGAAATGGAGGTAAGAGAGTTGGGGATTTCCCTAATATTACAATGGGCCTTAGGTTGGAGGATAGTTCAATTGAGAGAAATTGAGAGAAAATAAATTTGTTCAAGCTGATGGGTCTGGAAGTTCAGTCACTATCACAACAGAGCAAATTAAAGAGAGAGAGAGACAGAGACAGAGACAGAGACAGAGAGACAGAGAGACAAAGAGAGACAGAGACAGAGACAGAGACAGAGAGACAGAGAGACAAAGAGAGACAGAGACAGAGACAGAGATAGAGACAGAGACAGAGACAGAGAGACAGAGAGAAAGACAGAGAGAGAGACAGAGAGAGAGACAGAGAGAGAGACAGAGAGAGAGAGAGCTGGACTTCGTCCTTTATTTTGT
Organism: Monodelphis domestica; assembly: GCF_027887165.1. Lineage (NCBI taxonomy): Eukaryota > Metazoa > Chordata > Mammalia > Didelphimorphia > Didelphidae > Monodelphis > Monodelphis domestica. The sequence goes on from NC_077228.1 coordinate 390,959,351, forward strand.
CTTCAAAATTAAAGACAACCTCTCCTTTCTTTCTTCAAGGTTAAAGACATAACCCTTCAGTTGATCTGTTCCTTTCTTCAATTGCTTCTCCCAGTAATATTCCAAATAGAACATTCCCGTTTGAATGACAGGTCATCAGTCTCAGCTTTTCCTGTCTTTTTGCATGCTTTCCCAATTTTTCTTTTCCACAATATCTTGTTAATTCATAGTCTAATACAAGTGAGACAGCACAAGTTAAGAGGTCCAAGTCAAATTCTCATCTCTTATATCCAAAATAGAGTTCATTTGCTTTTCCTCTGAGATTTAAAAGTTAGTTTGCTACCTACCTAAATAATATTTTTCAGATGATTGACATACTATTGAGGCATCCTGGGAATTTAAATAATGTAAACCTAGAGTTACAAAATATAAAACATTTGAGATAATAGGATTGGAAACAATGGTAATGTTTATAAAGTGATGCCTAAATTGCAACTAACAAACTATCAGATACATATTTGAGAGTTTCACTGCATGACTGAAAATGTATAAATTTGTTCAAGCTTGTCTTGCCATACAACCCATAAACTGGGAATTTATATGGCATGCAAAAACAAGCCAACTGGTGACTTCTCACTAACCACATCTCTCTGACCCAGTCAAATAAACCATGCCTCATAATGCTTAATTGATATCAAAACTGATAAGGCACTTAATAACAGTGAGTGATAGAAAAATTCTTTTTCCATTTCTAATTCTATATATATTATGTAATATATAATATGTAAATAGTCATCTAGTGCACTCTGTCTCAATCTACCTTATATTTAACTATCTTGTGTTTATTTTGAACATATAATGAATATTCTGATGTATACATTGTCTTCCATGGTAGAATGTAAACTTTTTAAGAATAGGAATTTTCCCCCATTTTTAAAATCTTTGTATCTCAAAGTTCCTGGAGCACTGTCATCACTGAATAAATATTGGTTGGTAGGTTCATTGATTAGTTGCCTTGACTCACACAATTGCCCGGGACTATATGCAGAGAATACAAGCAGCTCAGAATTACATACAGGGAGTAAGGAGTTGTTTGTTTGTTTGTTTTTTCCTGAAAATGGTTGACTATAAACAAGCCTCAGGATATTTAGTTCTTCCTGTTAAATTTGGGGATACAAAGAAATCCAAATACAGAGTTCTTACCATTAAGGAGCTGACCTTCTAAGTAATGTGGTAACATGCAAACAATTATGTTCATCAAATTAAAAATAGATCCATATATACATATACACAGACAAATCGAAATATCAAAATACATAGGTGGATAGATAGATGGATGGAGAGAGAGAAGGAGAAAGAGAGAGAAAAAGAAGAAGAGGAGGAGGAGGAAGAGGAAGAGGAAGAAGAAGAAGAAGAAGAAGAAGAAGAAGAAGAAGAAGAAGAAGAAGAAGAAGAAGAAGAAGAAGAAGAAGAAGAAGAAGAAGAAGAAGAAGAAGAAGAAGAAGAAGAAGAAGAAGAAGAAGAAGAAGAAGAAGAAGAAGAAGAAGAAGAAGAAGAAGAAGAAGAAGAAGAAGAAGAAGAAGGAGAGAAGAGAGAGAGAGAGAGAGAGAGAGAGAGAGAGAGAGAGAGAGAGAGAGAGAGAGAGAGAGAGAGAGAGAGAGAGAGATGGAAAGCAATCGCAGCAAAAACTGGGTTGAGGGAGGAGGAATTACAAAATAACTTTTACAGAAATTAAGATCTGAGCTGAGTTTTGAGAGAATCCAGAGGCAAAGATGAGGAGAGAAAATGTTACAGAGACAGCCAGAGGAATGGCATGGAGTAAAGATAAAGCGCGTAGTGTAGCATGTGAGAAATAGCAAGTTGATCAGTGGAGCTGTGTCCTGGAGTAGGAGGGGAGCAATGTATAGGAAGAATGGAAAGGTAGGAATGGTTGAGATCGTCCAGGGTTTTGAAAGCCAAATAGAGGGTTTTATAATTTATCCTGCAGGTAACAGGAGTACTCTAGAGTTTATTGAATAAGGGGTGACGTGGTCAGTCCTACTCTTTAGGAAAATCACTTGAGGATCTGGGAAGCTGAATTGAAGTGGACAATTGAAGCTGGTAGATAAAACCTAATTCTATTTCAATAATCCAGGGAAGAGATGATGAGGACCTGTACCAGGGAGACTACTGTGTAGATAGAAAAAACGTACCCTTTATAAGAGCTGCTATTAATGTAGTACTATCAGTGAGTGTTACAGGATGCCAGTTTGATCTTGCCAGTCAGTTATACTACTGATTTTTGCCATTTCCATATGCTCATTATCCCAAAAAGGTTATTTCATTCTGACTGTGGGGCAATGGCATTTTTATTCTACTAGTTCTTACCACAATTGTCAGCTTCAAAATTGTCGAGATGCTTTCAACTTTTTTCTCTACTGAATTGAGCATTGATAGAGAGACACTTTTCTCTTCAGAAATGCTCATCTAGTCATGCACATGTTAATCTGCATTCTTTAAAAAGCTTGAAGGATAAATAATTGTGATTCATTAAAATATTTTGGTTAAGTATAAACTTTTTAATCTCAAAGGGGGAAGAGAACAACTGAGGGTATTAGAACTAGAGAGAAAGAAGGGTAAGTAGTATTCTATTCAAGTCTATTCATGACTTCTTTTATTGCTTCTTTACAACTGTAAGTATTCCTTTAAGTAATAGGAACTCACTTTTAAATCATAGGATCATAGATAAAGGACTAAAGGGGCCTAAGAGTTCATTAAGTCCAGTCCTCCTTATTTTGAAAATGCATTATTATTACCTAGCAAATTGATAGTGAAATGTTATTTCCTCCATTTTACTGATGGGGAAACTGGGGCATCAAGAGGAAATATTTGACATGAGACATGGGCCAGGAATTGAATCCAGGTCTTTTGCCTACAAGTTCACTTTTCTTTCCACTAAGCCATGTTTGAAGTTAAATAAATAAGTGTTCTGCCTATAAGCCACGTACCCTGAATGGCACAGAATAGGCTAAAAAAGGAAAGAAAGCATGATAAACATAGGTGGAAGATATTTCTAGGGGAACTGGATCCAATTTCATGACTGTTCATGTAGATGTATTCCATGTATTCCGCTCCAAGAGTGGAATAACTTAGAGTTTTAAAGAGATACCTGAGGCACTAAAATGTTAAAAGATTTACTCATGATCAAACAGCGAATGTATGTCTGAAGAAGGGCTTACATCTTATTAAGTTAAATTAAATGTAGTTAAGTCATGAACAACTTAATCCAAGACTTTTTGACTCATCATTTCTTCATTGGAGAGACAACTTGGCAGAGTGGAGAGAGTAATGGAAGACCTGAGTGCAAATTCTCATTCTGACCATATTTGAAACACCATATTAAGTGATTATGGAATTTTTAACCTGCTTCCTCAAATATAAAGCAAGGTCTAATAATACCTGCAACATTTACCTCATAGAGTCATGGTAAAGCTCAAATGATATATATATATATATATATATATATATATATATAAATATATATATATAAAGCATTTGGAAAACTTTATAATATTACATAAATGCCAGTTTCATTATTGTTCTTATTAGAAAACAAAATACTTCACCCAGAATAAAATAATTCTCTTTTAAGATTGGTCATTTTGGGGGCAGTGAGGAGCTCAGTGGATAGAGAACCAGATAGAGATGTGAGTTTCTAGGTTCAAAGCTGGCCTCAGATAGTTCCTAGCTGGGCGACCCCAGGCAAGTTACTTAAACCTCACTACCTCCCCCTCACTGCTTTTTAGCCTTGGAACCAATATATAATATTGATTCTAAGATAGAAGGTAAGGGTTTTAAAATATTTTTTCACTAAATAATCATATCATTTTAGGCTCTTTCTCTCTGTCAGGATAGTAATAGGACACAATAACTTTCACTGTCAGTCACTTTTTGGATCTATGTTTTGAATAAAGTTTGGAATAGTTCAATGAGGTGCCAGTTACTAGTAAAGAAAAGGGAAGGGAAAAGGATCTCCTCATCATCTGCAGTATAAGTGACCACAAAATACTGAGGCTGTTTCCACAAATCTCAAAATATTAATCAATGTTACTAATCACCTGATAGTGTGGACAAATCTCTAAAATTAAATCTAAACATAACCATAAAACTCAGGTTTTCTGATATTTGTAAAGAGTTCAAAACAGAAACATTGGACCTATAAACTCCAGTACTAGGTGTGCTGATGATTTGGAATATTAATGCTTTTCCCCTGATTCTGGTTTATAGTGGTCATCTTTTTTTATTTGCAGATTTTTCCCTTAATTTTTTACTTCTATTTTCCTTGGATCGACCAAATTTAACTATAGTATCTAAATTTCTTCTATTTCCCAATGATGATACAGTTCTGTTTTTTTACATGGGGTCTTATTTCATTCCTTTAGTACTGACTTGCAAGTTTGAGAGCATCTGCTTTGCAGTTTTTGCCCCCTCTCAGGCTCTATGTTTACATTGACTCTAATTGTTTTGCTCATTGCACTCAGTATCCAGACATTCTAGACTCTCTGCAGCTTAAGTGATAATGGGGCTGGCTCTTGCCACAACCTGTTCTCTGCCAACATGTGAATAATGAGATTGTCTTTGCTGGGTGATTACTTTGTGAATAGAAATGAATAATTTACCTGATAATCATTTCCATCTATCAGACTCTGCATTTTCCCTAATAAGTGATTTCAACTCGTTTGCTTAAAATATACTGAATTTTTTATAAGCTGGATGAGTGCATTCAGGCATCTGCTTATAAAGTCTCGGGACATTCTTCTTGGCGAATTGAAACCTTGGGAGAAAAAAGCAGGTAAACCGAGTGCTCAGACAAACCCTAGTGTTGGCAGCCTTCTTCACCTGGTCTGGGGAAAATCTCTGCAGGTATTTGTTTCAGGATACTATGTTGAAGTCATTCCTGGCTTTCACATCTTTCATTCGGATGAGCGGTTCAGGTGACCTCATATATTAAACAGAAGGCTGTGCTGTGGCTACACACTTAGAAAATCCGCTCATTCCTAATGTTGTGAATGACTGGAATCACTGAAGTTGAAATAATCTACTGTGAATAATAGAAGTCATACTAGGGTTCTAAGCAATTAATATGGCATTTCAAATCTTGGTTCAGAAATCCCTTGCAACCACAAACAAATGATTTATACCGCACCTTATTTTTATATACTGAAAGAATAAAGGATGATTTTATTTAGTGGTTATTAATATGATGATTGATTTGGAGCTATGACCTTTGAGGTCAGAAGGAAATAGACTCAGACGTTAGATTTCTTACCCAAGGTTCCAGGGGTAGCATGAAAAGTAACATTCTAATCCAGTTCCTTTGATTCCAAAGGGAACATCAGGCTAAAAGATATAATGATTAATAAATTAATATCAGTACCTAATGTGTCTGTATCAAATGGAGTAGTATCTAAATAATTAAAGGGAAAATTAATTCATATACATAGAGAAATAGTAAATATATAGTGATAGCTATAATTTATGTAGCATGTTAAGATTTATAGAATATTGTTAAAATATCATATATTTTACCCTCCCAATAATTCTTGGAGATGGTTGCTATAATTGTTGCAATTTTACAAGTGAAAAAACTGAGGCAGAGAGAGATCAAATGACATAACTCACACAGCTAGCAAGTGACTCAGGACAGACTAGAACTCAGATTTTCTGGTAAGTACAATACTCTGGCCACTGTGACACATATCAACCTCTGCAATTGACAGTGACTTCAAAGTGCCTCTTTTAGACATACAAAATTACAAACCAGAAAAAAAGATAAAAAAGAAGATAAGGAACAAAATAGAGTTTTTGAAGAGTTAGAGATGATAGATTTCTGGCATTTACTAAATGGGATGAAAAAGGAATATATATATTTCTCAGGTAAGCATGGCATTTTTACAAAATTTGATGTAGTATTAAGACACAAAAACTTCACAAGCAAATTTAGAATATAAATACTAAAAAATATTTTACCGACCACAGAACAAAGAAATATTGAGTAAAGAGCCTTTTAAAATAAAAGGATTATAAATTGATTGGAAACTAAATAATTTAGCACTAGAAAATGCATAGCTTGAGGAACAAATCAAAGAGAGAACTGATCATTTTATCATTAAAATAGCCAGGAGACACATACATAACAAAGCTTTGGGGATATATCTAAAATAGTCTTTGGGGAAAATTTATATTACCAAACATCTTTTATCAACAAAATAGAGAAAGAAGAGGTCAATTATTTTGACATCCAACTTAAAAAGTAGAATAACTATGAATAGGAAAATAATAAAAATTTGAAAATCAAATAACATATTTTTAAATGAAAATAATATGTGATAACATTGTTTAAAAAACTAGGAATATTTTTAAATTTAAAAACCTAGTAGATAAAGTTAGTTATTTTTATTTTAAAAAGAAAGAGAAAAACAAAAATTTTGTACCAAAAAAAATGTGGCTTTTGAGATGTCTTGAGATGAACATCTAGTTCCAGAAGTCCAAAAGGTGATATGAAAATGAAGCTATGGAGTGACTATAGAGCTGGATATAAAAAACTGAGAATCATCTCCAAGGAGATGATAACCAAATCCACGGAATGAGATCATCAAGTTAAATAACACAGATAGATAAGAGGAAAAGACTCAGGATAGATGACACACACACACACACACACACACACAGAGAGACACACACACACAAGCACAATCAATCAATAAAACAAAAGAATCCAACTCCTGGTGATAGGGCTTGACATCTGATAAAAACTTCTATGAGAACTGGAAAGTAGCCTGGCAGAAACTGACATCTCATACATTTACTACCTAGAGAAGTACCAAATGCATATACAACATATTAAAAAGCCCACATTTTAAACAAATTAGAGGAGTAGGAAATTAACTACTCTTTACAAATATAGTCTGGGAAAGAATTTATTACCAAAAAAGGGGCAGAAAGGATATGTAGCATACCATGTATATTAGTATCTTGAAAGTATGATTGGTGTATTGATTTTGTATCTGATGTTTTCATATACCAGACTCATGGTCATGTTACTTATTGATTATTGTATTTCCAAATATTCAGCCCTAAGGACAAAAGAATTCCTGAGGAGGACAATATTTGCCACAGGGTCCTAGCTCCCACCTTGTTAGACCACATTCCTTACCAAGTCATATGTTTGATTAACCCCCTCCTCTTTGATTACATGATTGTAAATTGATCCAATGTTAAAACCTATACCATGTCACATGCTCATTAGCTACCTCCCACTCAACATTCCCAAACTCTCCAATAAAAAGTTTGAGGACAGATGTAGAGCCCTTTCTCAATTCCATCAGAGAGGCAAGCACGATGGAGCCCATAGTTTTTAACTCCTTGTCTCTGAGTCTTTATTCCTTTGTCTCTCTCTCTCTCTCATTCTCTCTTTCTCTCCTCTATCCATTTCCCCTCAGTTTCCAATCTCCTTCTCAGATGTTCATCCATGAAAATATTAATATGTAACTGCAAGAGGTTACATTATGGTGCCCAACAGATTATAAATCACCTGAGGAGACATATTGGGTTCAAAATTGGAGACGGATCAGCAGACCTGCACTTGGCCAGTGAGGTAAGTTGCTGTTCCATTCTGGAATATAAGTCAAAAACCTGTCTTCTCATACAATGAAGTCTTTAAAACTAGGAATTAAGATCTCAGAAGTTTAGCTCCAGGTGTTATTAAAGTTATAGTGAACTTTTGTCCTAACTTTCTAGAACAAGGAGTATTTACTAAACAAGAATGGTATTTAATAGGGCAAGCTATAAAAAAAAGTTTAAAAAAAGTACACAAAATATTACCAGCAATTTGGATTACATTCAATCTAGTCAGAATATGGCACAAGATGTGGAAAGTTGAGCTGTTTCTCAGCTTCCATCCTCACCTTTCACTAATTTTACTAACACATATTGTGATGATTAAAATAGTGGGAGTCATAAACTGTTACAGATAAAAGAGTGGTTGCCTTAAATGTGACTGCAGAAATATGGTTTCAAGATATTGTCTTGAGTTAAATCAAATATAAGGTAGTCTCCAGGGAAAAATTCCCAAATATTAAATATACCCAAGTCAGCTGGGTTTTATAGAGATTTTAATTAATACAAATGAGGAATTAATGAAAGAGAGAGAGAGAGAGAGAGAGAGAGAGAGAGAGAGAGAGAGAGAGAGAGAGAGAAAGGAAATAATGAGAAAAAGGGCTAGACCAGCCTAGGCCAGTATGAGCCAGCCTAGACTGAAAACCCTAAGAGAGAGATCAGTCAGTCTTTTATCCACTCACCACAAGATTTGTCCAAGCAAGATTCTAGTGTTCAGAGAGACACCAGCTGCCTCTTCCAATTCAGCTTTTCCCAGCTGAATCTGAATCTCTCCAGCCACTTCTCCCCTGAATCCTCACCAGCTCTATCTGAGCTCCTTTTTAAAGGGAATTTTCTCCTATGTCACCTCCCCTAAGTTCTCACATCTACCAATCACAGTAGACGTGTTCCAAAGGACAGACCATTCTTAATTCACACCTAAGAAGGCTTGAACTTTTGATTAAGTTCACACCTGAAAAAACCTCTGAGTAAATTCTCACCTCTTTGCTCCTTGTAAATTCACAAGTTGCCTGACCTTTATAGGTACTTAGCACCCTTTTGTATTAGATCTAAAAACAGGCACAGCTTAAGAACTTTTGCCTTACTATAAATATGGGTTTAAGTATTTTTCATTGTTCAGCAAGGAGTTTCTTCCCCTAAAGCATGCTTAAGTAGGGGTGGAGTAGAGGTCTCACATTCCTGATCAAGTACCTTCATTGTTTAAAATTGGGAATGATCTTAATCAAATCGTATGAAGTAGGGTCTGAGAATTTTTAAGATTCACAATATATCACTATTTCCTACCCTCAAAGGCTGCTGCAGAAGCTGCAAGTCTGATCCTCCCTCACCTTAGGAGCATTCTCTGGATCCTCCCTCCCCCACTCCTGAATTCCAACCTCCACCTTCATGAAAATCTAATGCAGGATTACAATCATCCTAAATCTAGAGAAGAGAGCTGGTAAATCAACTTCTCCAACAGAAATTGGAGATAATTCTGAAAATGCAGTAGTAAATTTAGAACAGCATAATAATGTTGCATTCCTGACTCCTAAAGAGATCAAAAGCAGGGCAATTCAGTATGGTAATGAAGCTCCCATCACCAAAGAGCTGCTGGACAAGGTAAGCAAGTAATCTCTAAGGCCAGATCATTGGTATTAATTGAATCTGTGCTTTTTGCTGAAGATTTATTAACTTGAAACTATTTCAAAAGTTATGCAAGGAACAAGCTAGATAAAAATAAAATAAAATAAAATAAAATAAATAAGGAAAATCATGTGCCCATTACCTATGATGAATTAACTGGCATAGGTTAGAAGTCTTAATAGGCAATTTTTATATTCAGAACAAACCTTTAATCAAATTGGGCTAGCTGCTAAAAGAGCAAGGTAAATTGTAACTAAACAATGTAATGCTACAGAGTGCTTTGAGGAGACAATTCCTCACCAAAAAAAAGCTATAAGAACATGCCAAGACATAAAAACTTTAGTCCACAAGAATCCAATGGCAGATGAATTTAAAAAGACAACACGTTTGCTTTGCCTAACGCAAAGCTGGACATTTTAAACAATCGTATCCCAAATTAAAGCCAAGATGGTCTCCTAAATTTTTCAAAGTGTCCCACAGAACAGCACTGGGTCACACCATATCTACTGAGACCACAGGCCTAAACAAAATTTAAACTGACTGGTGGGATAATCCTGAGCCTCTTTAAAATTCAGGATACCAAAGAAAAGGCTAATGGTTCCAAAAAAGTTAAAACTAGAAGAAATTTTGCTCTAAAGCACATAGCCAGAGCAATTGGCTTTTCTTTATCAGCAAAGCTCAGTGCAATTTAGTATATCAAAAGGGGATCTGGAAAACTACAGTAAATTTCTTTAAAACAGTCCCAGAGAATCCAGCTCCCCTATTGTTTAAAAGCAAAAATATCATTCCTCAGAATTTACAAACTTTAAGCATTGTAAGGGAGAGATACAAATCACAACTAAAGCCTTTCATATTTTTGCAATTGGTAATGACAGAAAAAGTATACACCTGAATCTTTTACTTTTTAATAGATCCTTGCTAAATGATGGAATTACTGTGAAGTCAAATTTAAAATCAAATAACTCGAATTTATATCAGACATGGCAATTTAAGAAGAAATAATTGATTATATTTCTTTCTATGGTGTAAAAATAGACTCGAATTCAGGACTCCAATCCTCAGAATCCTTTGCTCCACTTCCCCAGAGTGCTTTGTAATCACACTGAATTCTCGCTTGGGTGAGAACACAAATGATTATTTAAAGGAGTTCTCTGCCTACTGAGGGGTCTTTTGGACTTCCGTTTTGGAGCAGAGGTGGCTCTTTTCATAATGTAGGTGAGGTTGTGTCTAGGCCTCTCTGTGGCCTAGACATGTGTTTCTTATCCTGTATTTTCTTTAATACTTAATCTTTAATAAACCTCATAAAAATATAATACTCCTTGCAGAGAGAAACTAATTTCTATCTTGCCTCAGTCTCCCCTAAATTTTAATCTTTACAATGGAAAGCAAAAATTTTTCTGATATTTTTTATATACTATAGTATCTTTAGACAAGAAATAGTTTATCTGTAATGAATTTTAGTTTAAATTTTTAGACTAATTTTAGTTTAAGCACCACAGTACAAATAGAATGTTTAATGCTTTTCATTAGATATGAAGCTACATCTGCTGATCCAGCCACATGACTTGCTTATAAACCTATTTGGATCTTAAAAAGAAAATTACTCATGCAGATTGATAAATTAATCCTGCCATGAGGATGGTATAACACTTTCACCTTAGCTTAAAAGTTTTTACCAAAAGTACTGGAATTAGTCAACAGAAAAGTTAATACTCAGTACAATTATTTAGATGACAAGCCTAAAGTGGTCTATGCTTCAGAGAAATTTCAAATATATCCCAATTTTATATATGTAGGGAAAATTGTGTTCACCAGGACATCAGGACACCAAGAATAGAAATAAGTAGAAATTGTCTAAAAAACCTGAATGATTTTCAGAAACTTTATATAAGGCACATTGACTTAGGCATTTTATTAAACACAGGAGAGCTGATGTAATCATTAGTTACTTTAAAAGAAAATTATGTACTCTCCTCAGCTAGAAAACTTACAACTGAGGCTAAGAAAGAAATGCATAAACTTGATACAACTTTATCTAAAACCAAATTATTTAGAAATAATTATTCTCAAACTGTTGTAGCCTCAATTTTAAAGATGAGACACACTCTCATTTGTGAATTTTAGATTTATTCCACCCTGCTTAGTCTTTAGAATACTAGAACAGGAATGTATACACCCCCACTTAAGGATTAACTGTAGGAGAGGATGGTCTGTGACCTGCATGTGCTAGTAAGTGACAAATCAGAAACAACTACTGACCCCTTAGGCTGTCCTAAGCCAAGTTTAAGTCACCATTGGTACATGTGAGACAGAGGAAGTGATGTAAAGAACTTCCTTTATATTTTGTGTCACTTTCTGTAAGAGGGGCTTTTGGTGTCCTTTAACGTTTTGGTGGTCTTTGGTGGTGGAGCTGACTGGGAAGAGCTCTGAAGCATGGGTCTAGGTGAGACTGCTTCCCTGAATGGCCACATGGTGACTGATAAAGCTGACTCCCCTTTCCCTTGACCCTTCTGAATTTTCCAGCCTCTAATGAGGCCCCTCATCTTGGAGGAGGCCTCCTACCTGGAAGCCAAGCTAGATTTAATCTTCTGGGAAGGCCCCTTGGCTGAACTCCCCCTGGCTCAGGCCAGGCCAGAGTAGATCTTTACTCTTTTACATCTTTCTCCTTCTTCTTAATTTTCTTCCTTCTATTGTAAATAAACCACCATAAAATTCCATTCTGACTTGAGTATTTCATTGGGATTTAGAATTTAAATCCTTGGTGACCACTAAATAATACATTCAGACTCAACCCAAAATTTTACCCATAACACAATGATGCATTGCATCAGAGTGGACACATTATTGCATGGATTCACATTTTTGACCAGTACTCAGTTATTTATTAGTTGTTTAGAATAGGCAGAATTCAAATTACAAACATTGGTCCTGATACTGATGTTAGTCTAAACCCAGTGACAAGAATACATGTTCAAATGTTACTTGTACCATATCTATTTTGGGAATTGAATTTTGCAAAATTTATAGGTAAAATTGATAATCATATGTCTAGTACCAAAATCTTGCAAATTATGAATTTATATATAATTGTTTTAAAAATAATAGCATCATTGCACCTTGTTGTTAATGCTGTGAATATTTTCACTGCATCAAATCAGGAAAAATCAGAAGCTATATATCAGATAGTCATGTAATGTTGATGCATGCACAGTATAGTTTTTTTTTTAAAACCCTTACCTTCCGTCTTGGAGTCAATGCTGTGTATTGGCTCCAAGGCAGAAGAGTGGTAAGGGCTAGGCAATGGGGGTCAAGTGACTTGCCCAGGGTCACACAGCTGGGAAGTGTCTGAGGCCAGATTTGAACCTAGGACCTCCAGTCTCTAGGACTGGCTCTCAATCCACTGAGCTACCCAGCTGCCCCCCACAATATAGTTTTTTACAGAAAGCAGAGTTGATTGCAGTGAGACACATGCTTAAGACCATAGCACAGACTTGTAAAATCATATGTGATTCATTGTATGTTGTTTATATGGTTATTTGTTTAAAAGATATGAATATTTAACTAATACAAGATGCAGATCTTGTTCTGTTATTTCACATCACAATGAATACTATCTTGCAAAGTTGAAGTGAAAATTTTATAACACAAATTTACTCTGACATGAACCTCCCTTGACCTATGTATGAGAGAATTTCAAAAGTAAATGGCCAAGCAGCCACTGCTTTTTAGAAAGTAGGCAATTCCCACTCACTACTATATCAGAGTGCCAGATCTATTGAACCTCAATATTCTATACAAAAAAGGGAAATTACTTGGCAGGGCAAATTTTGTGGACTATGTAATGTCACTCCTTCACCTGAAGGAGGTAAATTCAGAATTTTAAGAACTGCACAATTTTGGCAAAGGGATGCATTATAATATGCTCCTGTTGTAAAAATTGAAAAATAATATGTGATAGGAGATAATTACTCTCATGATGTATGGGGTAAAGCTCAAATTGAAGAAGTATGCAAAGTTATTGCACATCTTTTAAATAATCTTCACATCTGGCCATTCCAAAACAGCTTTAAAAAATTGGAATTACAGTGCTTCTACCAGCAATAGATGGGCTAAGTTGGACAAATCATGGAATATCTCTCATATTCCAGAAATTCTTCAAAACAAGCAATCAGAGAAAGGGCTAAAAGAAACTTAAAAGGTCAAATTCAAAAACAAAAAGGATATTTTCAGTCACTTTCTAACTGAATAACACCCAATAAGTCTTTCACTTGGGGTCGAGATTTTGCTTCTATTTTCACAGATATCAGAAGTCCATGGAAGAAAATCAAAGTCATCAAGCATTTCCAAAGAAAGCCAGCTCAGAGAGAAGAGAAAGCAGATGTCTGTACAGCACCAACCACAACAAAACACAGAGGCCAGACACCTGACAAAACAGCAGATGAACAAACAAGGCACAACCATCAACTTAGGGACAGGTCTAATCAATTATCCACACAGATGAAATTTTACTAAGAGGCAGTTTACCTACAAAAGATTATCATTAATTTGCTTACAGACATTCTTTTATAAAAGTATATGGGTATTTGTTATAAGATCAATGCTTATTCTGTACCTGAATATTTCAAATTGTATTTGTACAATATGTAACTTGCAATTATTTTGTCAAAATTGTTCCATGGTACCCAAATTTGATCAAAAAACAAATTGTACAATTGGAAATGTTATAATAGTACATTGGATACTGTTCAATTGCAAAATATTATAACTGTCTTAACTGGTTAATTCTATATTTATAAAAAAAAGTATGTCTTTATTAAAATCAGACTTATTTAAAAACCATTTTAACTAGAAATTGCATTTTAGTTTTTAAATGTAAAGGGGATGTAATGGTACTCCTAACCATCAATCACTTCTCCATCCCAGAAGGGCTATATGCTACTCCTATACAATAACATTTTGAGTGTAATGATAAGGATTACATTGTATAATAGCTCTGGATTTTTTGGATATTACCAGGAGATTAAGACTATAGGGGACCCAAAAGGATGATAACATTGGGTCAAGGGTTTGCTTGTATTTCTACAGATAATGAAAACATCTGAACATACACCAAGCACATCACGCCATGTGGCACAGGACCAGGAACAGAAGAAGATGAACAACACAGATGACATTGATCACCAGCAGAACAGCCACATCAAGACATACCTGATGAGATGCTCACTGGTCACTACAAACATGTCAAAGACTGACATTACACTTCTCTTAGTTATATTCACTATCATTGCCCTGATGGACACTTGCCATACAGAAATCTATTGGCATATTATATCTAAACCCCAACATTAAGAATGTTAACTTGGATAGGCAAGCCCCCACTTGTGTATTGTGAAAATTGGATTTAGTTCTCCCCTAATTGTAACAATGAAGGTACTTAGCTCTTCCTTTATTGTAAAGATTAAATTGTAATCCCCTGTCTAGTTTTAGATTTTAATCCCCAAAGTGTAAACCCAGTATTTAAAGTAGATCTACCCATTTTAGCCACAAAAAGGTATTAACTAACTACAAAAGGTGTGAACTGACCACAAAAAAGTATGAACATCCATTTCATACACTGAGTGGGAGGTCTGTGACCCATGTGTGAAAGAGTGGACAGTCCTGGAGTAGAGCATCAGCTGTGATTGGTAGATGTAAAATTTAGGGGAAGTGACACAATAGAAAAAGGTCTTTAAATAGTGGGAACAGAGGGATCAACCAGTCACTGGGGCTTGGAGTGAAGATCAGTCACTTACTTGGAGTTGGACCGGAGGAACAGTCACTCTGGCTCTCAGTGAAGACAGTTGGCTATGGAACTGGACCCCTGGAGGAGCTTGTGCTGGAAATGTCACACTGCTTTCCTTTTAGATGATCACCATGGTAAGTGTAAAGGCTGACTTCCTTCCTTGCCCTTTCTGGAGGTGTGAACCTCTGAGAAAGGCCCATCAACTTGAGACTCCTTTCCCCTGACTGGTGCCTTAGAAATTCTAACTAGTTCAGAGGAAGCTGGAGCTTTCTCTCTCTCTCTCTCTCTCTCTCTCTCTCTCTCTCTCTCTCTCTCTCTCTCTCTCTCTCTCTCTCTCTCTCTCTCTCTCTCTCTCTCCCCTTTTCTCTCTTCTTTAATATCTTCCCTCTATTGTAAAACAAACTACCATAAATTTTCACTTACTTGGGTAATTCATTTTGGGATTTAGTAATTAAATCCCTGTCGACTACAAATTAAATATTCAACCAAACCATAAAATTAACAGTATGTGAATGACACCAAATGGGTACCATACACAATTTTAGCCAAAGACATTACCATGGAATCAGAAGGGGCTAGCTACAATTATTCAGTTCATTTTGTATGTCTATGTTATGTACTGACAAAAAGAATTTATTTTGTTTACATTGTAAAATTCAAACTTGGATTGTAAGAAATGCTACTGATAACAAGAATATGGGTATAGGTATGGGTGTCTTAGGAAAAGGGGATAGAATATATAAACCACAACATAGACCTTGTAGCCCTGACAACAAAAAATTGTGTTTAAGTCAGCTAGAGATACTGCACAGGGATTTATAATGGACAGATTGTCCTAATCAAACTCCTAGAAAGGTTGAGTTGTCAGGTAAAATAGACTGAGAATTTTAACTGGGTACCTAAATTATATTGTAGATTTTATGATCTATTGATATGTTCAGATGGAACTAGAGGACACGAAAGTTGGCACATTCCATGAACAACACAGTATAAGATTAAATAATTTATACAAGTTGATGTATCAGATCCCAGAAATGCTAATGAAGCAGGTCCTATTTAAAATACTCAGTGGGAAACCATGGCTGACAACCAGTCAATTCATAAATTTTAGGTCAATATTACAAATATAGGGATTGATTTTAAAAATGCCACTCACGTTAACATCACAGCTTGTGTATTTGCAACTCATGTAATGTTATTAGGTAGTACACTTAACATCTCTAAAAATAGTAAGGGACTGTATGAGATTTTATGCTTAAACTGTCATCTACATCAATGTATAGATTATATTCATGAAAATACCTTTATAGCTGTTAAATACCAACCACCATTGGTGTGGTTACCTGTTAATCTTATAGAGATATGGGCATCTACTCCAACTGTTCATATTTGTTCACAAAGCATTTAATATCATTATTCATCACTCCAAACATTTTATATTAACAATTATAGGAGCATTGGTTTCAATTATTGCTATAATTACAGCAACAATTGTGTTGACTAACTCTATACAAAACCAAGGTTTTATACAAGAGGTTGTATCTAATTCATCTGAACTGTGGTACACACAAGTTTTGACCTTGCTTTTAAGGATGAATTAGAAATTTTGAAAGATGCTATATTTTAGCTAGGAAAAGAGGTTGAAGCTTTACACACTAGAATTACTTATCAATGTCATTTCAACCAAATAGGATATTGTATTACAACTTTTAAAAATGATAATGTTTTCTATGAATGGCAATCCATAGCACATTAAAGGTGCTTGGGGACATCATAACAGCACATTGGATATTATACATTTACAACACTAAATTAATAAGTTAGACAAAATTGTATATGAGCAAGAAGCTGTAGAAATTGCTTCTAAATGGGAAGAAACTTTAGCTTCTATTAGCCCTAAAATTGGATTGGCAGAATTAATTTTACAAACATTGGCAATGTCATATTCTTGGTTGTTATATTGATTGGTTTACTTATACAGAACAAGAGATTTAAATAAGGCTTATATCAGAAATATGCAACCAGATGTTGCAATGACACTTCATTCTCATATTCTTATTGTTTAAGAAATGATATAGGGCAATAACCAATCACAATATAATGTTTATGGTAAAATTGGTACTTTTTAAAATTTGCATTAATTGTTATATTAATTTTTTTTGGAAAGCTTTTGCATGGTGAAAAAATGTGTACAATCACAATTTGTGAATCTTGACCAACTTAAATTAGGAAAATAGAAATCATTTTTGAATGAAAATCCTTGTATTACACACTGGTTTAGCTAAAACATTGCCACATGAAATATGAGCCATGAGTTTAAAATTTTGTATTAATTTTATTTTTATATTCCCTGATTATTTTTTCAGATTATTTTCCCCATATAGTTTAAGTACTCAAAGTACATTGGAAGCAGTTAATATTATGATCCTGAAATATGAGTTAACAATAACAATAACAGTAAGTTTTTATATATGTACATACCCAAAACCTTGAGACTATAGGAACATGCAAGAATTTGTTAAACCTCATGGGACTATTATGAGTTATTTTGTCTGATTGCAGAAGAAGGGATTGCAATGGATACATTACAATTTGTCAGAAAGGCTACGATATAGAGAGGTCTATAATCCATATGAGATGGATAAATATTGGTTGCTAAGGTTGGAGGTAAAAGGATGTGGTGTTTTGACACCCTCAAACACTGGTCAGCCTGGTACCAAAGTTCCAACCAAATATCTATGTGGCTGGAATCTTGGCTTCAATATCCCAAGGACTCTACAAATAATCAGACCAAGGAAAAGGGAAGACTTCCCTCTCTTATCAAACTAAAGTCCCTTTCTTTAGATTTAAAGGTCTGGCAACTTCTTACAGTCCTGGTTGAACATGGGTAAAATGCTATATTATTGCACCTTTCCTACGGGACTGTGGGACTGATATCACATTAATTTGGGATCTCTAGTGAGTTAAGGTCATTTTATTATTATTTTTTTATTATTGGTCTTACAAAAACTTTTTAAATTTAGTTTTGCTATTTGATTTAGAATTCATTTTTATTTGTTATTTTTACTATACTCATTATTTTTATTGTTTTTGTTTAGTTTATAATTTCTTTTTATCATTATATACTTGTCTTAATTTTTAAACAAAAAGGGGAATATTTAGCATACCAGGTATATTAGTATCTTGAAAGTATGATTGGTGTATTGATTTTGTATCTTACCTGTTCATATACCAGTACAGGTCATGTTACTTATTGATTATTGCATTTCCAAATCTTCAACCCAAAGAACAAAAGAATTCCTGAGCAGGACAATATTTGCCACAGGGTCGTAGCTCCCACCTTGTTAGACCACATTCTTTATGAAGTCACATGTTTGATTAACCTCCTTCTCTTTGATTACATGATTGTTAATTTAGCCAATGTTGAAACCTATGCCATACCACATGTTCATTAGCTACCTCCCACTGGACATTTCAAAACTCTCCAATAAAAGTTTGAGGACACATGGAGAGCCCTTTCTTAATTCCATCAGAGGAGCAAGCACGATGAGCCCATATTTTTTAACTCCTTATCTCTGAGTCTTTATGCCTTTGTCTGTCTGTCTGTCTGTCTCTCATTCTCTCTTTCTTTCCTCTATCCATTTTCTCTCAGTATCCAATCTCCTCAGGTGTCCACCCATGAAAATATTAATATGTAACTGCAGGAGGTTACAGGATAAAAAAAGAAAAAAAAAACTAAACAATTTTGATTACACAAAAGTGAAAAGATTTTTCATGTATAAAATAATGCAGTTAAAATTAGAATGGAAATTATTATGTTGGAATAATCATTATATCAAATTACTCTAAATATATCTTATAATATAAGTTATGTAAGGAATTAATTCAAATTTATGAGAATAAGTGACTTTCTCCAATAGAATGGTCAAAGAATTTGAAAGGCAGTTCTGAATTAAAGTAAAATTCAATTAATCAACAACTGCATGAAAAATGTTTCAAATAATTAATAAATGTAAGTAAAAACAGAAAATATATCTCCATAAAATTTGCAAACATGACAAAAAAGAAAAATGTCAATTATTGGGTGGGTCACAGAAAGATAATCACTATAATGAAGCACTGTTAATGGAGTTCTGAACCACTCCAGATTTTCTTCAAAGTAATTTGGAACTGTTACTCTTTGAGTCACTAAATTGTGCAGATCTTTTCACTTGTACTAGTTCTATATCCCAAAGATATAAAAGAAAAAGGTAAATATTCTACAAATACAAAAATGTGGTATTTTTGTATAGGAAAGAATAAAAAACAAAAGGAGTGCCCATAAACTTGAGAATGGCTAACAATTCTTGTAAATTAATGTAATGGAATAAGCAACAACTTTGTAAAGAAACATGACTTTGAAAGATTTAAGAAATTTGACCATTGAAATGACCAACCACAACCCCAGAGTACTGATAATGGAGCATGATACCCCACCTTTTAACAAAGAGTTATTGGTCTCAAGATTCAGACTGAGAAATATAATTTTTTGTGTGGAGCCAATGTGTAGATTGTTTTTATTTGCTTCTATATATTTGTTATAAAAGTTTTGCTTTTTCTGATTTATGTTTAGGGGAGTATTGGGAAAGGGAAGGAAGACTCCATTATAGTATTGTTTAAAAAAGGAAAAGAAGTCATCAAAGCATTTTTTTAGAGCACAGGAGTAAACAGAATGAACTTTAGGAGGAAACAGACAAGAAAAGGGATTTGAAAATGACATTGAATTTATAATATACAAAAAGGGGGAAAAGCAAATTTTATATAAAAGATTCCTCCTTCCATGAGCAGTCCTTATGTACTCTACTTTTTATGTGGAAATGCTTATTTTATTTGTTGTTTATTCAGAATAAAAAATTTAAATCATCTACACCATTCTGTAACTTCTGGGAATGATTATAAAATGTAGGCATGGAACAAAAAAATGCAGTTTTTTTATATGATGCATTCTTTTTGGTTCATATTCATTCACAACAAGGTTATGGCATCTATATTAACTAGATGAATGCCTGTGAATTCTAAGAAAATGTGTTCTCAATTTCAGTGGAAAGTAAAAAATTTGCCATTGGTGACAAAATATCAATCACCAACAAGAAAGGGATTGTAAAAGAAACTCAAACCAAATTAGATTTGAATTTAAACATAAAAGACAAGTCAGGAATCATAGAAGCATCCATAGTGCTGGCCACAAATTGAGATTATAATAAAGGTAAAGCTGTTTCATATTCATATATTAGAAATAGGATTTTTGTTCTGAAACTCATTCTATTCCCTATTGAAACATGTAAATTATTATTTTTATTATTTTTAAAGCTTGAAGTTAATTCTGCCTTTGTTTCAGTCAATTTTTTTATTTTATTTTAAGAATTTCAGGTCTAAAGATCCCTTTTCACCATTATTCAATTTCCTTTCCCAACAATGTTCTTTAAATCCCATGTATTTATTTATAGTTAAAGAATAGTTTAATGTTCAATACATTGGCCTTGTGGCAAGATATGAAGAGTTCAAATGGTGTCGAGAGAAGTACAACAGGTTTTAAAACACTGAACTTGGTTTCTCAACCTCTAGTGTGGTCTGGACAGAGAAGTTGCTATTAGCTATTGTACTTCCTTTCTCTCTTTATTTTCCATGCTTACTAGGAATCCATTAACCTCTTTTTCCCTTTGTTTTATATTGTTGAGTGGAATAACCAATGACAAATGTCTGTATTTGTTCTGAATGGGGACAATCAAATGAAATCCACACAGTATTCAGTACAGAATTGCATTCAATTTTTCTTTTCAGTTCAATTAAAATCTGGATTCATTTAAATATTCATGGCATATCTAGGGCAAATGTTGTACACAATAAAAATTTATTATAAGCTTTTGTATCTTTTCCCTGAAAAAGGGAAGCAGTCTTGGGCCAGTAAGAGAGTGATAAAAAATGGCCCACATGCTCACATTACCAAATGGTACAATACTGACCAGCTGGTCCCAAATTGATGCCATTCTCCCCTGAACCTCCTCCTACTGAGGGAAGCTCTTGACTAATATCTATTACTATTAGATTACACTTAGGTTGTCTGTCTTTACTACATCTCGTACTTTGTTTAGTTTTTAAACAGGAATTTCCATCTGCTTGGAAGATTTCTCCTGATTAGAAAGTAAGAACTAAATCTAGTCTCTTCTTAAAAATTCCTACAAAAATATTTTATGCTACTTTGAACTATTATTAATTTATTTTCCTTTAGTAATCTCCATGTTGGAGCATAAGGCCCACTTTGTCTCACGTTTGCTTTGTTTTGGACAGCAATATTACAAGAGTAAAGCAAGTAGAAGTCTTTGCCAACTGCAGGGAATGAAGTATCCCATTGAGAGTCACCAGGGGAGAAGCTTTTGCAACTTCTACAGCTGGTGCAGCACTCGATGTGAATATATTGAATGTCAGTTAGATCCAGGAATGAAAAATATTCCAGGGTTTGAAGACTAGTGCAGAAATCATTTATTTTGCCTCAAAAAGTCACTGAAAAAAAGCCATTGAATCTTCCCAAATATTCAGCATGTTGGCAAGAAATGGAAGTTTTGATGGGACAAGAGGGAAAGCAAGCTTCCCAGAACATCATTTCATAGCATCTGGAGCAGGGGTTTGCAGGGTTTATAGCTGGTGAAAATTCACTGAGGGTCTAGTCTTTTTTTTTCCTTTTCAGATATGATTATGAAGTAAATATCCTGACGTTCTCAAATAATGCCAGTCATGCCAAACATGAGCTCAATAAAGTGTTTAAATTAAAGCAGAGATTTCAGTGTGTGATTATGGACATTGCTGAAAGGGAGTGAGTTGGGTTCTATTAAGAATTACAGAAAAAATAAAATAATTAGGAAAAGGAAAAGAAAGTATATGTTGTTCCAAAATATTCATAACAGCTTTTTTTGTGGTGGTAAAGAATTGGAAATTTAAGAGGATGTCCATAATATGCAGACTAGCTGAACAAACTCTGGTATGTGATTTCAATGGAATACTATAGTGTCACAAAAAATTACAAAGTGATCCCCAAAAGACCTTAAAAGATATATGAAGTGACATACAGTGAAGTGAGTAGAACCAGGAGAATGTTGTACACAGTAACAACAATAATGTATGATGATCAACTATGAACAATTTAACTATTTTCAACTGGCCAAGACAACTCCAAGGAACTCAATGCAAAAATGTATATACACTGCCAAAGAAGAGTTAGAATGCAGATTATAACATACCATTCTTCACCTTATTTCCTCTATTAATTTTTCTCTAGTGTAAGCAATGTTTCATGTTTATAATATGACAAACAGGGAAATGTGTATTATATGCTGATATATGTTCAAGCTATATCATGTTATCTGCCTTCTTGGGGAGGGGAGGAATTATAAGAGGGAGGGGAAAAGAGAATGATGTAAATTTTTAAACATAATGTGGGAATTTATTTCTCTTAGATAAACATATTTATTAAAATTTATTATAGATTTATAACAAAGTATATGCATTGTATTATATTTATGCTATATATGATTATGTTTTAAAAATAAAAATAAGTGATAACTTAAAAGAAGAATGAACAAGCACTTGAAGAATAAAGGTTTACTGCAACAGATAAGATATATCAGATTCTAACTTATAAAACTGAAGACACTGCAATTTACACATTTGAAATGTATTATTATTATTGATAAATTAATTTATCATATTCAAAATTTTTTGACATTTATTTTAAAATTTTGAGTTCAATATTCTATCTCTTCCTATAATCCCTCCCCCCACCCATTAGGACGTAATTAATATAATACCCATTTTTCATGAGAAATGATGTAAAGCATTTCAGTTTTAGCCTGTTGCAAAAAAAGTAAGAATAATAAAGTTAAAAGGTATGCTTCAATTTGTACTGAATTCATCAATTCTTCCTCTGGAGACAGATGGTATGTTTTGTTTTTGTTTGTTTTGTTTTCTTTCTTTTAACTGTGAGGCCTTTAGAAATCTTGTATATCTTACTGATGAGAATAACTAAATCTTTCACAGTTGATTATTAATACTATATTGCTGTAACTTTGTACAATGTTATCCTGTTTCTGTTCTCTTCACTTTGTATCAGTTTGCATAAGCTTTCCAGGTTTTTCTGATATTATTCCCTATATCATTTCTTATAGAACAATAGTACACCATCACAATTATATTACCCCAAGGCAGGGCATCCTCTCAGCTTCCATTTCTTTGCCACCTCAAAGTGTTGCTATATTTTTGTACATACAGGTCCTTTTCCTTTTCCTTTGACCTTTTTGGGGCACAGGCATTGTAGAATTCCTGAGTTACAAGTTATGCAAAATCTTAAAACCCTTTGTACACAGTTCCATGTTGTTCTCCAGAGTGGTTGGACTAATATCTGGAAACTGGGTCAGAGATATCATCCAGTCTGCTGCTTTTTAAATTTTCTTTGACCATGGGAATCCCAATAAATGTCTTCCTTTATAATAGAATTTATTAATTGAATAGGACAAGGGTTCCTTACTTATGTTCATATTCCCCAAGATATAGGTATGGGGGGAGTGGATAGGTTGATGGCCCCCTTCTTAGTTAGCTATCATTAATTAAAGATGTCTTGGGAATGTTCAAGGGAGGGGCTAAATAATACGGTTCTAAAACACTATTTATTAAGCTGCCTGACTCAAATCAGATTGTCCCTGATCCTGAGAACCCTGGAGATCTATATCATTTAATTGACTATGATTTTGTTCTAACCAATAAACCTCATATAATCAAAAAACTTATATTATTCCCCAAATCAGTCTCTAGAGATAATTTTAATTGCAATACCACCAACTGCACATTAGTGGTTCATTTTTTCCACATGCCCTCCAATATTTGTTATTTTCCTTTTCACATCAGGGATAGTAAAGTGGATCATTTTAATCCATATAAGTGGTATATTGTAAGTGAAGTCTAAAAAAAATAGGATAGTAATAATAATAGCTAACATTTGTTTAGTGCTTTAGAATTCATAAAGCACTCCACCTTAAGTTATTTCATTTGCTCCTCATAATGACTGAAAGGTATGTGTTATTATTAGCTTCATTTTATAGATAAGGAAATGAAAGCAAATGGGCATTAAGCGACTTGGTGAGGGTCACACATCTGGTCTGAGGCAGATTTCAAGCTTAGATCATCCTAACTTCAAGTCCAGAAAAAATCTATGTACTTGCCATCTTAGAGCTATTCCTCAATATACCATATTTGTTTCTACTACATAAAAAATATCTTTCCTAATGATCTTGCTAGCTGTTTTCTTAAGTTTTTCTCCCACCTATGTGTCTTTGTAAAATTGGTCCCTCATGTTTGGCATGACTTTCTCTCCACCTCTATTTAACAGATGCCTTGGTTTTCATCAAAGAATAACACAGGTATTGTAATGAGATAGTGCAGTCAACAGAGCACTGTAACTAAAAGTTACAAAGTCATGAATTTGAATCCTGCTTCTGGTACTTACTAGCTTTGTGACCCTCTGCAAGACATTCATACTCTTTAAATGTGTGTTTTGTCATGTATAGACTGGGGATAATAATAGCACCTATATTAATAGGATGTTAAAAGGTTCAAATGAGGTGCTATGCAAACTTTAAAGCCTTATATATATAGAATTCCTAGCACATTGCCTGGAACATATATGGCAGTAGCTTAATAGATGTTCATTGGTTAATTATATCTCTACTGTAGAAAGTTCCTTACATATAGAGATTGTTTTTACATTTCTGTCTTTTTATTTTCTAGCCCTTTGCTTTGTATATAGTAGGTGCCTAATAAGTGCTTGTTGAATTATTAAGTAATCTATTCTAAAAATCCAGAATTTCCATTTGTTGACTGCTTAAGTAACCTATTCTAATAATCCAGAATTTCTATTTGCCAGGAAAGCTATAACTTGACAATTTTCCATTAAAGATATAAATTTCCTCAATCAAATCAAGAGAAGTCTGGACTTAGGTTAAAAGGACCTCATCAGATCATTGACAGATCTAGTTCAGAATCTTTTTAAACCATCCAGAATAGATGACTGAAAAAATCACCTGTGAAAAGATATGAAAGAATAGGGACTATTGCTTTGAAAACCAATGTTCTCAGTTCTATCTTTTTCTTTTTTCCAGTTGATATGATCTGCTTTCCACACCCTCTTGTACATTCTTTCTCACAAAGTAGCTAGCCACCTTTTCATTATAGTCCTTTACATGTCTGAAGACAGCAATTAGATCATTCAACAGCCTTCTAGGCTCCAGACCTAGCAATGATGTTTCCTTTCCCCCCATTCTTTTCTGCTTTTAAATCTTTTTTTATGATCTTGACTCTCAATCTTTTACCTTAGATTCTATATTGTTGTCAGTGCTTCACTTTCCGCTTTCCATCTTAGCCAAGATAAAATGCTGGTTGCTTTCATCCCCTGCCAAAATGTTCTAGAGTCAAATGGCATAAGGAAAATATAATCTACCTCCCAGTTTGAGTTTGGGTTTTTGTTTCACTTGGATGCCTTTTATGCTGGTTCATTTTACTTCATCAATGTGAGCACATGGATTTTTTGAAGGCTCATTTCACATCCTGAAAATGTGAATCTACATAACAACCTGAAACCTTCCAACTTTAGTGCCTCTTTCGCTAAGAACTCTATTTGTTATGAGAAAACATCATCAAGCTGGAGCAGACTGAATGGATTTTCTAGAAGTCTTTTCTTAAACCCATCATTAATTTATTTGACAACCTTGGAGAGACAGTAAAACACTGATGCTTGTTTATCTACAAATAGGAATGGTAATAACCACCCAACCTTATTTGTTACCTGTTCAAATGACTTACATATAATGCATCTTGTTTTTATCTACTTAGTATTAGCCTAAGTGAAGTCAGTGTTTAAAATTATTTCATTTGGCAAGGGCCTTCTACTCTCTCTGCTTTATATATGATACCAGATCACTTGTCAAAATCAATTCTAGGTTGAATATCCATATTGTTTATGCATTTGAAAGAAAAACATTTTAAGGAAAACTACAATGATATTTAATATATATTATATATCTTTATTTTCTAATAAGGCGCAACTTAGTGTAGTGAATAGAATTTGGATCTTGGAGTCAGAAAGAACTGTGTCAAGGTCTGAATCTCACACACATTATCTGAGACCCAGGCAAATTATTTAATTTCTAAATGCCTTGGGCAACTCTCTAAATCAATAAGTTTTAAAATATCTATCAGTCTATATTGGCTCAGAATTTCCTTATTAGGAATTCACTAATCTAAAGAAACTACAAGTCTGTATTCTACTCCAACCCATCAAAAAATATTCCGTTACATGCATCTGGTGTAAACCCATTATAATATTTCACTGCTGCATATTTTTATTCGCCTCCCTCAGAGGTGATTTAAGAGGATGAGGGCAACCTGAAGGCATGGGTTTTCTTAGGAAGTGCTAAAAGATGCAATCATATGCACAAGGATAGGACTGATGACTAACAGAGATCCTTGACAGCTCTGGATGATTTTAATACTCCCATCAAGTACTTAAATAGAGTAATTAGATAATTTTGCTGTGTTTTGTTTGACTTCCTGGACAAGTAACAAATATTCCTTTTAGTGTAAGATGTTCATATTTACTATGAAAATGAAAAGTACAAATCTGACATATAAATTACTGAAGGAGATTGAAATCTGACAGACAAGAAGAAAGATGACAGCATTTCTTTTCTAAATATAAAATAATTAACATTGAAAGGAAGTTATATGGACATAAAATAAGGATCACAGCTTTCCCAGAAAAATTGATTGCCAGTAAAAATATTGGGAAAATACTAGAAAACATGGAAATTTGTCAGTAATTAATAGGAAATGCAATTAGACTTCATTAAAAAAAAATCCCAGGGGCAGCTGGGTGGTTCAGTGGATTGAGAGCCAGGCCTAGCAATGGGAGGTCCTGGGTTCAAATATGGCTGCAGACAATTCCTAGTTGTGCAACCCTGGGCAAGTCACTTGACCCCCATTGCCTAACCCTTACCATTCTTCTACCTTAGAACCAATACATAGTATTGATTCCATGACTGAAGGTAAGGTTTAAAAAATAATAACAAAATAAAATTCCTGTACTTCAAAATTGAGCATATGTAATGATTAAATTAAGTCATTTCAGTGATATCAACCTTTATAAATGAATAAAGACCCTTATATATAAAAGAAAGGGAATTTAAATAGCAAAAGATAATTTGTAATCTCAAGAAATCACTGTTAGGAATACAGTATATTTCAAAATTCTACAATCCAAAATATCACACACTGCAAGCCTGGGCCTGCTCATTCTAAGACATCACCCCCTAGTAACCCAGGTGTGTAAACTAAGTGTCATCCTCAATGTCTCACTCACACCTCTTATATCCAATCTATTGCTAAATATTATTTTTGAGACATCTCTTATATGCACCTCCTAAAATAGCTTGGTAATTGGTCTTCTGCTTCAAATCTCTTCCCTCTCCATTCCATCCTCCAGGCAGCTACTGATGTGATCTTCTTAATGCCAACAATGTTACCTCCCTATTCTCTAATTTCAGTGGCTCACTATTGTTTACAGAATGAAATACAAAATCATCTCTTTGGATTTTAAAGGCCTTCATAATCTGGCATCTTCCCACCTTTCCAGTCTGCTTATACTTTACTTCCCTTTATAAATTCCAATTAAATGACATTGCCTTCTTTGCTGTTCCTGAAACAAAAAACCTTTGTCTTCCAAACCTGGGAATTTTTGCTGGCTGTTCCCCATTTCTAGAATTCTCTCTTTGTCTCCATCTTCTGGATTCTCTGGTTTCCTTCAAATTTTAGCCAAAGTCTTAACTTCTATGAGAAATCACTCCCAAACCCTCTTTGTGGTAGTGCCTCGCTTCTATGATTATTTCCAGTTTAGCCTGTATATATCGTATCTTTGCATAGTTTTCTACATGTTCTCTCACTCTTCATTAGACTATGAGCTCCTTGAAGGCAGGGATTGTTTGGGGCTTTATGTTTTCATTTTCCCACATCTTAATAGAGTGTATGGCACATTGTAGGTGCCTAATAAATATTTGTTAACTTAATAATCAATGAAAAATACCGATATTCAACAAAAGAGAAACATTCGAGACATGCCTGCAAAAATTAAAACTAAAACTAGGAACAGATATAAGTGGAATATTCACCCTGCACATGCCCACCAAGAGAAAATGAGAAATGTAAATAAATGCAACTATTAGTGAAAGAATAAGTTACAAAAACATTTATCCTAAGTTTCCAGGTTGTCACTGATTTAAAGGCTGAAAGATTGACCAAGGAGGCTGACAAACAAAACAGGCCAAAGACAAATCACAAAAGGTGAGGGAAAAGTACACAAGATGTGAGATGAAACAAAAAAAGTGAAAATAGAGGAGCAGAACTGAAACATCATAGACTACAAGACTTTGTAAAATGAAGAAATGCCACTTCTTGGACAAAATTTCTCAGGGGGGTGAGAAATATAAATAGACAGAAAAAAGAAACAGAGAAAAACTAAGACTAAGGGTTCAAATTGGGTCCCTGATATATAGTGGCTATATATACAATCCTGGGCCTGTAGCCTTAGTTGCTCAGGGCTTTAGGCAACACTCTAATTGCAGTGAAGGTACCAATCTGCATTGGTTTGAATAGTTTCCTTATATAGGAATTCATGTAGGAATTTCTGTGCCTCTTCTTCTTTTTTTTTTTTTAATATATTTTATTTGATCATTTCCAAGCATTATTCGTTAAAGACATAGATCATTTTCTTTTCCTCCCCCCCACCCCCCATAGCCGACGCGTAAGTCCACTGGGCATTAGATGTTTTCTTGATTTGAACCCATTGCTTTGTTGATAGTATTTGCATTAGAGTGTTCATTTAGAGTCTATCCTCTGTCATGTCCCCTCAACCTCTGTATTCAGGCAGTTGCTTTTTCTCGGTGTTTCCACTCCCATAGTTTATCCTTTGCTTATGAATGGTGTTTTTTTTCTCCTGGATCCCTGAAAGTTGTTCAGGGACATTACACCGCCCCTAATGTAGAAGTCCATTACGTTCGATTATACCACAGTGTATTAGTCTCTGTGTACAATGTTCTCCTGGTTCTGCTCCTCTCGCTCTGCATCACTTCCTGGAGGTTGTTCCAGTCTCCATGGAACTTCTCCACTTTATTATTCCTTTGAGCACAATAGTATTCCATCACCAACATATACCACAGTTTGTTCAGCCATTCCCCAATTGATGGGCATCCCCTCGTTTTCCAGTTTTGGGCCACCACAAAGAGCGCAGCTATGAATATTTTTGTACAAGTCTTTGTGTCCATTATCTCTTTGGGGTACAGACCCAGCAGTGCTATGGCTGGGTCAAAGGGTAGATATTCTTTTGTCGCCCTTTGGGCATAGTTCCAAATTGCCCTCCAGAATGGTTGGATCAGTTCACAACTCCACCAGCAATGAATTAATGTCCCTACTTTGCCACATCCTCTCCAGCATTCATTACTTTCCTTTGCTGTTATGTTAGCCAATCTGCTAGGTGTGAGGTGATACCTCAGAGTTGTTTTGATTTGCATCTCTCTGATTATAAAAGATGTAGAACACTTCTTCATGTGCTTGTTAATAGTTTTGATTTCTTTATCTGAGAACTGCCTATCCATTTCCCTTGCCCATTTATCAATTGGAGAATGGCTTGATTTTTTGTACAATTGATTTAGCTCATTATAAATATGAGTAATTAAACCTTTGTCAGAGGTTTCTATGAAGATTTTTTCCCAATTTGTTGTTTCCCTTCTGATTTTAGTTATATTGGTTTTGTTTGTACAAAAGCTTTTTAGTTTGATGTAGTCAAAATTATTTATTTTACATTTTGTGATTCTTTCTATATCTTGCTTGGTTTTAAAGCCTTTCCCCTCCCAAAGGTCTGACATGTATACTATTCTGTGTTTACCCAATTTACTTATGGTTTCCTTCTTTATGTTTAAGTCACTCACCCATTTTGAATTTATCTTGGTGTAGGGTGTGAGGTGTTGATCTATTCCTAGTCTCTCCCACACTGTCTTCCAATTTTCCCAGCAGTTTTTATCGAATAGTGGATTTTTGTCCCAAAAGCTGGGATCTTTGGGTTTATCGTATACTGTCTTGCTGAGGTCGCTTTCCCCCAGTCTATTCCACTGATCTTCCTTTCTGTTTCTTAGCCAGTACCAAATTGTTTTGATGACTGCTGCTTTGTAATATAGTTTGAGGTCTGGGACTGCAAGGCCCCCATCATATGTGTTTTTTTTCATTATTTCCCTGGATATCCTTGATCTTTTGTTCTTCCAAATGAACTTTGTTATGGTTTTTTCTAAATCAGTGAAGAAGTATTTTGGTAGTTCAATGGGTATGGCACTAAATAGATAAATAAGTTTGGGTAGGATGGTCATTTTTATTATATTGGCTCGTCCTATCCATGAGCAGTTAATGTTTTTCCATTTGTTCAAGTCTAGTTTTAGTTGTGTGGCGAGTGTTTTGTAGTTGTGTTCATATAGTTCCTGTGTTTGTCTTGGGAGATAGATTCCTAGGTATTTTATTTTGTCTAAGGTGATTTTGAATGGGATTTCTCTTTCTAGTTCTTGCTGCTGAGCTGTGTTGGAGATATATAGAAAAGCTGATGATTTATGTGGGTTTATTTTGTATCCTGCAACTTTGCTAAAGTTGTTGATTATTTCAATTAGCTTTTTGGTTGAATCTCTAGGATTCTTTAAGTAGACCATCATGTCATCCGCAAAGAGTGATAACTTGGTCTCCTCCTTGCCTATTCTGATGCCTTCAATTTCTTTATCTTCTCTAATTGCTACTGCTAGTGTTTCTAGTACAATGTCAAATAGTAGAGGTGATAATGGGCATCCTTGTTTCACTCCTGATCTTATTGGGAATGCATCTAGTTTATCCCCATTGCAGATGATATTAGCTGTTGGTTTTAGATATATACTGTTTATTATTTTTAGGAATGACCCTTCTATTCCTATGCTTTCTAGTGTTTTTAATAGGAATGGGTGTTGTATTTTATCAAAGGCTTTTTCTGCATCTATTGAAATAATCATGTGGTTCTTGCTAGTTTGCTTGTTGATGTGGTCAATTATGTGGATGGTTTTCCTAATGTTGAACCAGCCCTGCATCCCTGGTATGAATCCTACTTGATCATGGTGAATGATCCTTCTGATCACTTGCTGGAGTCTTTTTGCTAGTATCCTATTTAAAATTTTTGCATCTATATTCATTAGGGAGATTGGTCTATAGTTTTCTTTCTCTGTTTTTGACCTGCCTGGTTTTGGAATCAGTACCATGTTTGTGTCGTAAAAGGAGTTTGGTAGAACTCCCTCTTTGCTTATTATGTCAAATAGTTTGTATAGTATTGGGGTTAACTGTTCTCTGAATGTTTGATAGAATTCACAGGTGAATCCATCAGGCCCTGGGGATTTTTTCTTAGGAAGTTCTTTGATGGCTTGATGGATTTCAATTTCTGATATGGGATTATTTAAGAATTCTATTTCCTCTTCTGTTAGTCTAGGCAGTTTGTATTTTTGTATATATTCATCCATTTCTCCTAAATTGGTGTATTTATTGCCATATAATTGGGCAAAGTAATTTCTAATGATTGCCTTAATTTCCTCCTCATTGGAGGTGCTGTCCCCCTTTTCATCTTTAATGCTGTGAATTTGCTTTTCTTCCTTCCTTTTTTTAATTAGATTGACCAGTACTTTGTCTATTTTGTTTGTTTTTTCAAAGTACCAGCTTCTTGTCTTATTTATTAAATCAATAGTTCTATCACTTTCGATTTTATTAATTTCTCCCTTAATTTTTAGGATTTCTAATTTGGTTTTCTGCTGGGGGTTTTTAATTTGATCGCTTTCGAGTTTTTTCAATTGCATTTCCAATTGATTGATCTCTGCTCTCCCTTGTTTGTTAATAGGAGCTTTCAGGGATATGAATTTGCCTCTGATTACCGCTTTGGCTGCATCCCAAAAGGTTTGAAAGGATGTTTCGCCATTGTCATTTTCCTTGATGAAATTATTAATTGTTTCTATGATTTCTTCTTTAGCTAAACGGTTTTGGAGTATCATATTGTTTAATTTCCAATTGGTTTTAGATTTGGTTTTCCATGTACCATTACTAATCATTATTTTTATTGCCTTGTGATCTGAGAAGGCTGCATTCATTATTTCTGCTTTTTTGCATTTGTGTGCTATGTTTCTGTGACCTAATGTATGGTCAATTTTTGTGAATGTGCCATGTGGTGCTGAGAAGAAGGTGTATTCCTTTTTATCCCTATTTATTTTTCTCCATATGTCTATTAATTCTAATTTTTCTAAGATTTCATTCACTTCTTTTACCTCTTTCTTATTTATTTTTTGATTTGATTTATCTAAATTTGATAATGGTTGGTTTAAGTCTCCCACTAGTATGGTTTTATTGTCTATTTCTTCCTTCAATTCTCCTAGTTTCTCCATTAGAAATTTGGGTGCTATATTATTTGGTGCATACATGTTGATTAATGATATTTCCTCATTGTCTAGAGTCCCTTTTAACAAAATATAATTACCTTCCCTATCCCTTTTGATCAGGTCTATTTTTGCATTGGCTTTCTCAGATATCATGATTACCACTCCTGCCTTCTTTCTATCAGTTGAGGCCCAGAAGGTCTTACTCCATCCTTTAATTCTGACCTTGTGGGTGTCAACCCGCCTCATGTGTGTTTCTTGAAGACAACATATGGTAGGGTTTTGGATTCTAATCCATTCAGCTATTCGTCTACGTTTTATGGGTGAGTTCATCCCATTCACGTTCAAAGTTATGATTGTCATTTGTGGACTCCCTGGCATTTTGATTGCCTTCCCTAATTCTAACCTTTTCTTCTTCGGCTCTACCTTTTAGTCCAGTGATTTACTTTGAATCAGTGCCCCTTGTCCCCTCCCTTGATGTTTCCCTTTTTAGTCCCTCCCTTTTTGTTCCCTCCCCCTCCCCCCTCTCTTTCCCTCCCTTTTTGTTCTCCCTCTCCCCCTCCCCCCCTTGGTTTTCCCTTCTCCTTACCCTTGTTGGGTAAGATAGAATTCAAGATCCCAATGGATCTGGATGTTTTTCCCTCTCAGAGTTGATTTCCCTGAGATTGAGGTTTAAGTAAACCCCCCCCCCTCTCTTCCTCTCCTTCTTATAGGAGTTTTCTTCCCCTCCCCTTCCCATGTGAATCTTTGTGTGAGAACCATTATTCTATTTGGTCTTTCTTTACCCCCTATTTATACATTACATTTTCCCCACATATTAGTATACATAGGTTGATATAAATGTAGTCCTTATAGAAGAGAGTTTGAGTAAAAGAAGATAACATTTTTCCCCTTTCCTTAATATTTACCTTTTCAGGTATTCCTTGCTCTTTGATTTTCGGTATCAAACTTTCCACAGAGCTCTGGTCTTTTCTTTGCAAAAAGTTGGAAGTCTTCTATTTTGTTGAATGCCCATACTTTCCCTTGGAAGTATATAGTCAGTTTTGCTGGGTAGCTGATTCTTGGTTGGAGACCCAGCTCTCTTGCCTTTCTGAAGATCATGTTCCATGCCTTACGATCATTCAGCGTAGAACTTGCAAGGTCTTGTGTGACCCTGATTGGCATTCCTTTATATCTAAATTGTCTTTTTCTGGCTTCCTGTAGGATTTTTTCTTTTGTTTGATAGCTTTGGAATTTGGCAATTACATTCCTGGGAGTTGTCTTTTGGGGGTTTAGTGTAGAAGGTGTTCTGTGAGCTCTGTCAGTGGATGTATTGCCCCCTTGTTCTAGAATCTCTGGGCAATTTTCTTTGATTATATCTTGTATCACCATGTCCAGTTTGGTGTTTATTTCTGGCTTTTCTGGGAGTCCAATTATTCTTAAATTTTCTCTTCTCCCCCTGTTTTCCAGATCTATCACCTTGTCGGTGAGATATTTTATGTTCTCTTCTAATTTCTTGGTGTTTTGGCTTTGCTTTATTAGTTCTTGCTTTAAAGCCTGGTTTTCTTTTACAGTTTGGTCAAACTGGTTTTGTAGATGCGTGAATTTCTTTTGCATCATTTCCCACTTTTCCTCCCAGAGGGCTTCCATCTTTTTGGTCCTTTCTGATTCAAATTCTTCATGGGTTTGTGGAGAGTTTCTCTTTCCTTTGGAAGATTTTGGAGAATTTTCTTGTATATCTTCTTCTATCTGCTCTGTATTTTGTATTTTGGCTCCATAGAATGTGTCCAGAGTCGCCCCTTTCTTCTTATTTTTCTTGGTATTTTGGGGCTTCTGTGCTTCTGTGGAGTTTGTCATCTCTGAACGTGGAGGATTGGCTTTTCTTGTCTTTGTCTGGTGATCAGAGGCTTTAGTCCTGGGCAGATGTTGGTTCTATGAGCGTTCCCTGGGTTAAACTGAATATGCCTCACTGGAACTGGAATGGAAGGGTCGGACCATGGGGCCACACTCTCCCCCTGGCTCGATTTCCGGAAGTTGCCTTCAGAATCCCTGGCCATGAGGCTGTTTCGTAGGCCTGCGGGGGGATGGGCTGCCGCTTCCCCAAGCTCCGAGAGCACAGACTTTCACTGAGACTTGGATAGCAGGATCCAGCCCGTGAGGCTGTCTTGCCCGCCCTGAGGGTTGCTGTTGTTTTGACCAGCTCTCTGCAGGGGAGGCCCCAGGCAGTAACTTTCACCCGGACTGACCGGCTCTTTGACGGACCGGCTCTTTGCAGCTGAAGCCCCAGGCAGTAACTTTCACCTGGACTGGGACTTGGGTAGAAGACCCTGAGGGTTGTTGTTCCTCAGACCCTGCTCTCTGAGCCCGGCGCGGCTGCCGCTTCCGGGAGCCTTGGACTCTGCGCTCCTACCCCTGAGGTCCGAGGGATCTCGGGTTCTGGCTTTTAAGGGGAGCCATAACTTTTGAACCGGGTCCAGGTCCAGGAGGAGGGTTCCCAGGGTCTGTGCTGTTGATCGTTTTGAATTTCGGCGCCTTAGGAGCTTCTAGTTTGAGATCGGTCGGGAAGGGTTTTCCGGAGATCTGAACTTCAGCTTTCTCTAAGCCGCCATCTTAACCGGAAGTCTGTGCCTCTTCTAACATAGGTGAAAAGAGAGCTCAAACCTGGTGCTTTACATAGCTTTAACTCAATGAGAAACTTAGAGACAATAAAAAAGGAAGAAAGAGACAGCAATTAAATCAGTTATCCCGACTCTAAATTTAATTGTTATTCACAGTATAGATTATAGCAAATTTTAGTATGTTAAAGAATATGTTTCCTCACTGATAATGGTACACCCTCCGTGGATTTAGGTTGCAATCCATCTAGCCCACACAACCATGTGCATTTCTTCCACATGTCCACTCCTTTGGACATGTAGGCTACATTTCCAAACTGATGTCTTTTGTCTCACTCTTTAAATGCCATTCATCTCTGATAATATATTTCAGCTCATTTATGCCAGCTGCTTATCCCTCCATTGCCATCTGAGTCACTCACAATTTGGCATCTATTGCCTACTACAGTATGGTGTATGGCAGGGGAGCCAAACTCAAGTAGAAATAGGGCCATGCATAAGAATCCCTGCAGGAAGCATGGTAACTCAAATTTAAAATATAATAATATCTATGATTTATTGATTTTTTATTTATTTTGTTTTATATTGCCAATTACATTAAAAAAAAACCTTACCTTATATCTTAGAATCAATAGTATGGACTGGATGCAAGGCAGAAGAGCAGTAAAGGCCAGCCGAAGGGAAGTTAAGTGGCTTGACAAGGGTCACAGAGCTAAGAAGGGTCTGGAGCCAGATTTGAACCAGGCCTGGCCGTCAATTCACTTAGATACCTAGCTGTACTCCTCACTCCATTACATTGTAATCTGATTTGAGTCACATTTATTATTTTTTTTAGACAATTTAGAACATTATTCCTTGGTTACAAGAATCATATTCTATTCCTCCCTTCCCCACCCCAACCCTTCCCATAGCTGATGGGCAATTCCACTGGGTATTACATGTGCTCTTGACCAGAATCTATTTCATTGATGTTGGTTGCACTAGGATGTTCATTTAGAGTCTACATCCCCAATCATATTCCCTTGACCCATGTTGTTTTTCTCGGTGTTTCTACTCCCACAGTGTTTCCTCTGAATGTGGATAGTGGTTTTTCTCCTATATCCCTCTGGGTTGTTCAGGGTCATTGCATTGCCACTAATGGAGAAGTCCATTACATTCGATTGTACCACAGTGTGTCAGTCTGTGTGTTCAATGTTCTCCTGGTTCTGCTCCTCTCACTCTGCATCACTTCCTGGAGGTTGTTCTAGCTCCCATGGAATTCCTCCAGTTCATTATTCCTTTGAGCACAATAGTATTCCATCACCAACATATACCACAATTTGTTCAGCCATTCCCCAATTGAAGGGCATCCCCTCATTTTCCAATTTTTTGCCACCACAAAGAGCACAGCTATGAATATTCTTGTACATGTCTTTTTCCTTATTATCTCATTGGGGTACAAACCCAGCAGTGCTATGGCTGGAACAAAAGGCAGACAGTCTTTTAATGCCCTTTGGGGATAGTTCCAAATTGCCCTCCAGAATGGTTGGATCAAGTTACAACTCCACTAGCAATGAATTAATGTCCCAACTTTGCCACATCCCCTCCAGCATTCATTATTTTCCTTTGCTGTCATGTTAGCCAATCTGCTAGGTGTGAAGTGATATCTAGTTTTGATTTCTTTAACTGAATATTTCCTATTCATGTCCCTTGCCCATTTATCAATTGGAGAATAGCTTGACTTTTTGTACCATTGATTTAGTTCTTTGTAAATTTGAGTAATTAGACCTTTGCCAGAGGCTTTTGTTATGCAGATTGTTTCCCAATTTGTTGTTTCCCTTCTAATTTTGGTTGCATTGGTTTTGTTTGTACAAAAACTTTTTAATTTAATGTAATCAAAATTATTGATTTACATTTTGTGATTTTTTCTAACTCTTGCTTGGTTTTAAAATTTTTCCTTTCCCAAAGATCTGACATGTATACTATTCTGTGTTCACCTAATTTACTTGTAGTTTCCTTCTTTATGTTAAAATCATTCACCCATTCAGAGTTTATCTTGGTGTAGGGTGTGAGGTGTTGATCCAAACCTAATCTCTCCCATATTGCCTTCCAATTTTCCCAGTAGTTTTTATCAAATAGTGGATTTTGGTCCCAAAACCTGGGATCTTTGGGCTTATCATACACTGTCTTGCTGAGGTCACTTATCCCAAGTCTATTCCACTGATCCTCCTTTCTGTCTCTTAGCCAGTACCATATTATTTTGATGACCACTACTTTATAGTACGGTTTGAGATCTGGGACTACAAGGCCTACTTTCTTAACAGTTTTTTCATTATTTCCCTGAATATCCTTGATCTTTTGTTCTTCCAAATGAACTTTGTTATGTCTTTTTTTCTAATTCAGTAACAGTTTTTTGGTAGTTCGATGAGTATGACAGTACATAAGTAAATAAATTTGGGTAGGATGGTCATTTTTTATTATGTTAGCTCATCCTACCCATGGGCAGTTAATGTTTTTCCAATTTAGATCTACTTTTAATTGTCTGCAGAGTGTTTTGTAGTTGTGTTTGTACAGTTCCTGTGTTTGTCTCGGCAGATAGATTCCCAAGGATTTTATATTGTCTAGGGTGATTTTAAGTGGAATTTCTTTTTCTAATTCTTGCGGCTGAGATGTGTTGGAGATATTTAGAAATGCCCATGACTTATGTGGGTTTATTTTGTATTCTGCAACTTTGCTAAAGTTGTTGATTATTTCCATTAGTTTTTTAGTTGATTCTCTAGGATTCTTTAAGTAGACTATCATATCATCCACAAAGAGTGATAGCTTGGTCTCCTCATTGCCAATTTTAATACCTTCGATTTCTTTTTCTTCTCTAATTGCTACTGCTAATGTTTCTAGTTCAATGTTAAATAATAGAGGTGATAATAGGCATCCTTGTTTCACTCCTGATTTTATTGGGAAGGCTTCTAGTTTATCCCTATTGCAGATGATGTTTGCTGATGATTTTAGATAAATAATGTTTACTATTTTTAGGAAAGGCCCTTTTATTTCTATACTTTCTGGTGTTTTCAATAGGAATGAGTGTTGTATTTTGGCAAAGGCATTTTCTGCATCTATTGAGATAATCATGTGATTTTTGTTGGTTTGCTTGTTGATATGCTCAAGTATGTGGATGGTTTTCCTAATATTGAACATCCTTGCATTCCTGGTATAAGTCCTACCTGGTCATAATGAATAACCCTCGTAATGATTTGCTGGAGTCTTTTTGCTAGTATTCTATTTAAGATTTTTGCATCTATGTTCATTAAGGAGATTGATCTATAGTTTTCTTTTCCTGTTTTTTGACCTGCTTCGCTTTGGAATCAGTACCATATTTGTATCATAAAAGGAATTTGGTTGAACTCCCTCTTTGCTTATTATATCAAATAGTTTGTATAATATTGGGATTAGTTGTTCTTTGAATGTTTGATAGAATTCATTTGTGAATCCATCAGGCCCTGGTGATTTTTTTCTGGGGGAGTTCAATTTCTTTTTCTGATACGGGATTATTTAAGAATTCTATTTCTTCTTCTGTTATTCTAGGCAATTTGTATTTTTGTAAATATTCATCCATACCACCTAGATTGCCTTATTTGTTGCCATATAATTGGGCAAAATAGTTTTTAATGATTGCCTTAATTTCCTCTTCATTGGAGGTGAGGTCTCCCTTTCCATCTATGATACTGTTAATTTGCTTTTCTTCTTTCCTTTTTTTATTAGATTTACCAGTACTTTGTCTATTTTGTTTGTTTTTTTTCAAAATACCAGCTTCTGTTCTTATTTATTAGTTCAATAGTTCTTTCCCTTTCAATTTTATTAATTTATCCCTTAATTTTTAGGATCTCTAATTTAGTTTTCATCTGCATATTTTTTATTTGTTTGCTTTCAAGTTTTTTGATTTGCATGTCTAATTCATTGACCTCTGCCCTCCCTAATTTGTTAATATATGAACTCAGAGATATAAATTTCCCCTGAGTACTGACTTGGCTGCATCCCATAGATTTTGAAAGGATGTCTCATCATTGTCAGTTTCTTCAATGAAATTATTAATTGTTTCTATGATTTGTTCTCTAACTGATTTTGGAGAATCATATTACTTAATTTCCAATTAATTTTTGATTTCCCTCTCCATGCACCCTTACTTATCATTATTTTTATTGCATTATGATCTGAAAAGGTTGCATTTTTTATTTCTACTTTTCTGCATTTGTTTGCCTTGTTTTTATGACCTACTACATGGTCAATCTTTGTGAATGTACCATGTGCTGCTGAAAAGAAGTATTCCTTGAGTCACATTTAGAAGTATTATGGGCTGCTTGTGTTTGACACCTCTGGTGCATCAAATAAAGTACTAAATTTGGAGCCAGGAATACCTGGGTTTGAATGCTACCTTTGACCATGGTCAAGATACTCTCACCAAACCTTGGGTTCCTCAATTGTTTATTAGTAATAATAACTATTTTACCTATTTCATTGGACTGTGGTGCTCAAATGCAATAATGTATGCAACTTGCTTTAGAGTCTTTGAAGCTCTATTTGTATCAATTACAAGATAATTTTTAACAAAACCTATAATTAATCAATTAAGCAGTCAAGAAGCATTTATTAAGTAGTATTATGTGCCAAGCATTATGACACATGTTGGGGATATAAAGGTGAAAACACAATCTCTGTCCTCAAGGAACTCCCATTTCAAAGGGGGATACAACCTGCAAAAATTATGCATACATTATATACAGAATTCAAATAGAATGTAATCTCAGAAGAATGCCCTTAAAAGTAGAAGGGACCAGAAAAGACCTGGTACAAAAGGTGAGATTTTATCAGAGTACTAAAGGAAACCAGAGAAACCATTAAGCAGAGATGAAAAAGAAGAATGTTTCAGGCATGAAGAGAAGTCTATAAAAAAGATAAAGTAAGGAGACAAAAAGCATGCATGAGGAACAAAAAAAAAAAAGGCTAATTTCTCTGGAGCACTGAGAACCTGGAGGGGAATAAAGTTTTAAAATAATGAAAGGTAGAATGGAGTCCTGTTGTGAATGAGTTTAGGCATTAAAAAAAATATTTTTTTTATTTGATCCTGGAAGTAATAGGGGGCCACTGGAGTTAATTGAATTTCAGAATTACTGAGATAGGGAGAAAATAACAGAAAGAGATTATACTTACTATTCAGAAATGAGTCCAAGCAGTGAAATAGTATTTGGAGAGAAGTCCATTCAGGGATGACATGGTTGGACTTACATTTCCAAAGATCACTTTAGCTATTGATAGGTTGGAATGATTAGAGTGAGAAGAGATTTAAGGCAGGAAGAACAACCAGCAGGATATTAAAATAGTCCCATATGAGGTGAAGCAATCTTCTACCTCAATGATGACCCCATCAGTAGAGATAAAATGTGAACATAAGAATTGTGGTGAATGTAAAAAATAATGAGACTTGGCAATAGATTGGACATAGGGGATGAGTCAAAAATGACCCCAAAGTGGTGTGCAATCGGGATTGAGGAAAAGTCATTATATTTTAGAAATAAGAGATCATTGTAAAAACAGAGAGAGGAATTCAGTTGAATGGTGATATTGGAAGCCAGATTTTGGAACATTTAGAAGTGATTGAGAGGACAAGAAGTTGAGGAGGTTAGAGCGGACAACTTCCTCAAGGAATTAAGTCAGGAAAGAGACAAGAGATATAGGACAATACCTGTCAGGAATGTTCGGATCAAGTTAGGGTTTTTTAAGGATGTGAGAGACAAGGGAATATTTGTAGATAGTAGGGAAGCAGCCAGTAAAAAATGAATCATTATACATTAATGAGAATGAGGATGATAATGGGTACAATATTCTGGGAAAGATGAAATGGAATGTAATTGAGGAGCCATGTTGAGGGGTTTGCCATAGCAAGGCAAAGGGCTACCTCTTCATGTGAGATGGGGTTAAGGAAAATGTCCAAGTGATAAGAGATCAAGAAGAAAGAAGAAGGAGCTCTCAGGGAGTGAATTCTTTTTTTTTTTTTTCCTGGAAAGTGTATAATATGGAGTTCTCAGCTGAGATGACAGGGGAAGTGAGGGTTGAAAAGGAATGAAAAGATTTAAAATAACCACTATGGTGAGTGGCATAGTAAATCAGTTAAAGAGGTATAAAAAGACTACCTTGTTTCAGTGAGGTTCCATTTGAGATTACATAACATAAATTTGTCATGGACTCAATAGGTATCACTCTGATTTTTTCTAGCTTCATTAAGTAGCACATAAATATTAGCAATGGACTAGGATGGTGGTAACTATCCAAGATTGGGATTTTGCAAATCTGATCAGCAGTTGGACAAAGGAGAAAGGATTTTGAGAGTAAATGATAGTATAGAGTTGAACTGATTCACCAAGGTTTGGAAAGGTCGAGAGTGTGAAATCATGTCATGTTAGCTATATCATACACCAAAAAAGAAAAGGAAAATAAAGAGAGAAAATTATACTTCAATTGAACTGTTTATCAGTTCTCTCTCTAGGAAACAGGTAGTATTTTCCATCATGAGTCCTTCAGAACTCTTATGGGTCATTATATAAATCAAAGTAGCTAATTCTTTCACAGTTGATTATCTTACAATATTGCTATTACTATGGAAAATGATCTCGTGTTTCTACTCACCTGAATATCAGTTTACACAGGTTCTCCTAGGTTTCTCTGAAACCCTCACCTTCATCATCTATAGCACAGTAGTGTTTCATCACAATAAAATATCACAACTTGTTCAAGCATTCCCCAATTGGTGGACATACTCTCAATTTCCAATTCTTTACCTTGTAAAAAATAGACTCGAATACAGGACTACAATCCCCACAAGCCTTTGCTCCACTCCCCCAAAATGCTTTGTAATATCATGGGAATTCTGAGGTGGGCCAAGATCAAGAAAGGATTTAAGCTGGTGGCAAAGGTTTTTGGGGCCTCTCTTTTGGACTTCCATTTTGGAGCAGACGCATCTCTTCCACGATGTGAGGTTATTTTGTCTAGGCCTCTGGCCTAGGCACATGTTTCTTACTTGTATATTCTTTAATCCTTAATCCTTAATAAACCTCTAAAAAATATAATACTCCTTGCAGAGAGAAACTACTTTCTACCTGCCTCCATCTCCCTATATTCCCTAAATTTTAATCTTTACAGACCACTAAGGGATGAGAACTTCTCACATTTTTTAGCCTAGAGAATTTTTTTTTAAGCCACGTGTCTCCAAGATGCCTTTTAGAAAACCAGCTTGATCAGCTCCTGCCTGCAGCCCTCTCCGGCTCCTGCTTCTGCTCCTGGCCTCTCACCTGGTGCCCAAGCTCCCAGCCCTGTTTGTCTGCATTCTGGCTCCCAGCTCTACCCACCCCGGCAGTCTGTCTCTCACCCATCTGGCCTCCGACCCAGATGGCTCATCATCCAGATCCTTGGAGCAGATTGCTCAGGACTCATTTCAACCAGCTGGTAACAGTATTGGCCATGTGGGCAGAGGGGAGAAATGAGAGGGAAAGGAGAACAGGCAATTTTCCCTTAGGCTAAGCCTCCGAGTGGACAGGGTATTGACTCCACGTGGGCAGCCTGGGCTCCATGTGGACTGGGGCAGGAGGAGGTATCAGAGCAGGGGAGAGAGAAAAGGGAAAGGAGAAGAAACAGACTTTTCAAACAGACTTTTAAGCAATGGGCTGTTTAAAAGGATACCTTTTGACTGTTCTGGTAATTTCATTGACTTCACCTGCCTGTCAGGGAACAGACTCAGCCCAAAGATTCAACTTTAACTTTGAAGGGGCAGCTGGGTGGCCCAGCAAACTGATGGCCAGGCCTAAAGAGATTCGGTCATGGGTTAAAATCTGGCCTCAGATACTTCCCAGTTGTGGGGCCCTGGACAGGTCCTTTGAACCCCATTGCCTAGCCCTTACCACTCTGCCTTCTGACAATAGACATTTAAATGGATAAGAACCCAAGGGACTTTGAAGAGACTAAAGGCTATATTCTAAGGCATTTCAGACTCTAATGGTTTATAAAAATCTCTGTATTCTATTGCATTTTTTGTTATGGTTTAACTTTGTGATTTTAAGTTCATATATTACTGGATTCAATATTATTCTGCTTGAACTGAAGGTTGATTGAATTTATTTTGAATGTACTTAGTTTTAAAAATTCTGTTGTTTTTCCCCTATAACTATTGAACAAATATTATTGTGAATAAGCCCATATATGAAAAAACAGCTTTTTTTCTATTTTGCTGAAGATAGATGGACTTCAGAACTGGTTATAATTGTATTAACAACCCTGGAAATTTTAATGTGCTAAATACCTCAAATGATTTGATTTTAAGGGTTTTTTAAATATGATTTTTGGAATTTTTTTTAACAATCTGGTTATTTTTGCCTGCCCCTACCATGAGGTAAGGCCCATTACAGTAGTTGAAGTGAAATACATTTTATAACCCCCAACCTTCCCGCATTTCTAAATATGTGAATGGAAGTTGGGCAGTTAATCTCAGGGCATTTGTATCCCTATAAGCCTCCAAGAAAAAGGAGCATCCCTTTATTTATACTCTTCAGCTCACTACTTTACTTGCACCAGAATGATATTTAGATTTCTTGATTATGTTCTTAACCCAAGATGAGTTTTACCTTGTTTAAATATATATATATATATATATATGTTTATTACCAAGGTTGAAAGATTTGCTATGTTTGTAAAAATTGTGACAAATGTCCATCAATTCA
Organism: Monodelphis domestica; assembly: GCF_027887165.1. Lineage (NCBI taxonomy): Eukaryota > Metazoa > Chordata > Mammalia > Didelphimorphia > Didelphidae > Monodelphis > Monodelphis domestica. The sequence goes on from NC_077228.1 coordinate 391,003,275, forward strand.
TAGGTTTTAAAAAATGTCATACAGCAATTTATGTGAAATATGAAAGTGTGTTTGTTTGCTATTGTAATTAATTGGGCTATTGAGAATTTTGGGGATTTTGATAATTACATATTTGTACTACGGTATTTTTAAAAATGAAAAAAATTGTTAACCTTGTTCAATTCATTTGCCTTCTACTCACAGTGGTCATGGCCAGATATTAAGAGGAAATGGATCTCATTTTTGGTGAGAAAGCCTTGCATTTTATATTTTCTTAGCTGACACAGAGTGTCAATGATTATAAGCTATATTTTTGAATTTTTAAAGCTCTTTTATTATTATATTTTTCTTGCATGTGCAATATACTTTTTCATTTTTTTATTATTTTTTCTCTCCTTTTTATATTTGAAGCACATGTCACCAGCATTAAGATTTTCTTTAACTTTTTGACTTTTCAGTTCTACAAGTTTGAAATACATTTGCTAATGCATGCCCTAAAAAGCTTGTGACTATAAAAACGATGCCACTAATTATTTAAATAAATTATGGGACTTTGCTTAATGATTCTGTCTGATTCCAGGACAAGATATACACAAAAGAGCCACTGCATAGTGCCAATAGAGCATAAGGTCAAAGAGACCAACCAATCCTGGTGAAATTGATGTCACTTTGAGCCTAGACAAAGAGGACTTGAACATGTTTGGGGTTCGAGGTTTTGGCTGTTTAACATGTGTTAAAAGCAGGTCTTCCTTGTTCCACATTCTACCAAGTACCTCAAACTTGGCTCCTGGAACCTTGGCTTATATACTCTGGTCCCCTTTTCTGCCTCTCATAGTGTGGTAACTTTCTGTAGTCCTGGCTACTGACTGGATAAATGCATCATTGCTTAGATCATTTTAATTGGGCCCTGATTCAAGGACCTGTTATAGATTTATTTTTCTTCTACTTGAAATTTTTACACATAAGACTTTGATAGTCTATATTTTCATCCAGAAATTTTTCTTTTCTTTTTGATTTTTCTGATGTCTTTTTAATATCTCTTGCCAATTGATTCATATACCTCATACCTCAGCCATGTATCCCTAAGTGATCCTTTTTTTTTTAATCACCCTCTTCATGGGGGGAATGTAAAAAATATCATTATTTAAATTGCAAAATTTAAATTCCTTTTGAGAAGAATTTTAGGTAAAGAAGATGCTACCTCTCTGAATCCAGAACTGAACTGTTGGAGAAGCCACCATGAAGAAGCCTCCAGACCACAAGTTGCACAAAATTGAACTTTGGGTGTGGTTAATTGAACATTTATTTGTATCTGTACTTTCATGCCAAAGGGGACTGCCCCCTAACTGGCTTTTTGTCAATGTGTTCAGCAATTATTGGGTTTGTTTGTTTTTTTCTCTTATCATCAAATTATTGTAATCTTTAAATTTATTATGTTTTCATGATCCTTTGGAAAAAAATTAATTTTTTTGCAAATGATCAAACGGGGATTGTAAAAAATAGACTCGAATACAGGACTACAATCCCCACAAGCCTTTGCTCCACTTCCCCAAAATACTTTCTAATATCACGGGAATTCTGAGGTGGGCCAAGATCAAGAAAGGATTTAAGCTGGTGGCAAAGGTTTTTGGGGCCTCTCTTTTGGACTTCCATTTTGGAGCAGACGCGTCTCTTCCACGATGTGAGGTTATTTTGTCTAGGCCTCTGGCCTAGGCACATGTTTCTTACTTGTATATTCTTTAATCCTTAATCCTTAATAAACCTCTAAAAAATATAATACTCCTTGCAGAGAAAAACTACTTTCTACCTGCCTCCATTTCCCTATATTCCCTAAATTTTAATCTTTACAACCTCCAAGTTCATTTTTTAAAAGAGTATCAAATTTTCTGTCCTTATACTGTGACCAGCATGAAGTTTCCTGAGGTTCAATGGCAAAACTGTACCCAACATTTGAGTAATGAAAATAAAGTGAAATTTTGTCAATTTCCTAAAAAGCCTAAAAGGAGATACTAATGAATGTCGGGTGAATCCACACATCCATGGAGAGACAATCCCATTGAAAGAATGCTCAGAGAATCGGGTTCAAATCATTCCTCTGTTACTGCCTGTAGTAACTTGACCAAATTATTTACCAGTCTAAGTCTCAGTTTCCTCATCTATAAAATAAGAACAAGAGGAAGAACATATCTAAGATAATTTCTACTCAAAATCGATGATCCTATGATTAAATTATAGCTAGATAGAAAGACAGATACATAGATAGATGTGTATATATACATAAACATATGTGTGTATATGTATACATATAAATATACACAGAGAAAGACTATATATCTATCTCTCTTGTATTTGAATCATCAGTAAATAAATATCACTGGACATTGCACAAAGTAGTTGTTTAAAAATGCTTTAGTTGATTGATTTTTACTCATATGCATCATTTGATGGGAAAGCAAAGCTTATTGAGATTTACCTTTCTTTTTCCTCCACAGTTAACACTTTTGGGCACATAGTAAGCAGTTAATAAATGTTTATTGACTGACTGACTCTATTTAGAACCTATAAATGAGTTTCATTTTACCACAAAAAGATGTATTATCTATTTAATAATCACACAATGCCAAGATGGCTATACTATTTGTCAAAGTATGACTATAAAGTATGGAGACCAGTATTTCCATACTAGAACTCGCACATCCAATGAGTTGTCTTATCTCCTTCTAAGCTAGTTACACTGTGAAATAGTCACCTCTTCGGGCAATGTTAGTAGGGGACAAAACACTCTGGGACTCTGTAACTGCTTTCAGAATTTGTGGATACTCACAATTGACAAGTTTTTGTCTTTTAAGAGTTGTTTTGATTTTTGGGAAAAAAAAAACTGAAAATAATTGGGATCCATGTCTCATGAAGATGTACATAATCAAGCCAGGTAATATCATTTGGGGTCAAAAGTAAAGTGTAACCATAAAGTAAGGAGACTGTTTTTTTTTAATCCTTTGAAGCTATATTTAAAGTTAGTTTATGAATCAAATCTTATAAAACAGTAAATAATTAAATTATAGAAGAATCTGTCAGATTCCCTAATGCTACAAGGCTCTTTCATGTTCTTGTTTTATTATAGGGGGAAAATATGAAAAAAAGCTATTAAGGAACCTGTAGAAGATAATTTCATCACAACCTATATTACATCGTGACATACTTCATTGTATTTCAAAAGTGTCATGCAAGTATGAAACCTCATAAAAGAGAAGGATCTAAGTTTATATGCTGCCTATTTGCATCATATTAGTTTGATTTGTCTTCAAAATGCAATAGAAAGATTTCTATGCCATGAATATAACATTGTATATAAAAATCAAGGAGGGGTGATGAAATTTGATTTGGGAGTTTCCTATTGTTAAAAGACATCAGCAAGAGAAGGTAAAATTTCTTAAGACATTAAAGGAAACTTTTAGTAACAGCGAAGAAGATAGTGACTGTTTTCAGGGTGATAGATGACAGCATAAACTTCAATCTATTAAATTTTGGAGCTTGTATCATTAATGTCAGCAATTATTTCCAACAGGGATGGCCCAGAGGAAAAGTGGTCTACGCTGTTACAGAAAACAGCATAGTAATAGCTTGTGGCCATTGTGGAGATTTACAGTCCTACAAAAACTCATTAGTTTGTTTGGTTTTTTCCTAATCTTTCTCCTAACACCTATGGTGAGTATAATGAAGTTGGACTAAATAGCCACAAGGAATTGGTATTCAATTTTAGAAGGTATACTTAAAGGTAGATCAGTTCTGATTCAACCTATGAGGTTTTGTAACCCTCTTTTTCCCTTAGAGTCCATCTGAACTTTTTTTTTTCTTTTTGCAAGGCCAAGTTTTACAGTTTTCGATAGACACCTTCTATATTTCTCTTCTATACACAAGTACAAATGTTATTAGTTGTGAGTGATGGCAAGAAGTGCATCTCTATATCGTAGGTTGGCCTTTTTAGCTGAAGATGATATTCAGCATCTCTAAATATGTGTAGGAAATAAAATGGTACCACTAAGGCAGTCCTAGTCAACAAGGTAAATATTCAGTTCACATATAATAATTGAACTTTAACTACTTATTAAACAGATAATCATAATAACAGCAATTACATTTTAAGATAAATGAGGAGAGAATTTTCCACAAAGAACAAATGATAAGGTGCAATGATAAAATTTCAGGGGAAAGGTATCATTTTTGACAGTTTATATTCTCAGCACACAACATATATCATGTATTTGTTAGGTTGCCAATATTTTTAAATGTTCTCTGTTTTCCTGTTATAAGTGACAACATCACTTTGCTTTTCATAGGGCATATGTGTTTCTATATTTATTAGTCAGATCCAAGACCCCTTCAAAGTCATTTTTAGGCAGAATATAATCATGCATTAAAAGAAGTAGTCCATGGGTTATTTTGATCTTATGATTATATTTTTTTCATAGAGGCAATTCAGTATAATGGATTTTTGTCTTTACTTTGGGCAACAATTTATATAATACAGGGATAAATTGTTCTCTAAAAGCAGAGTGTCCCAAAAGCCTCAATGAAGTTTTAAGCTTTAAAATTTTTAAGATTTAAGCCTAAAACTTCACTAGGACTTTTAAGACAGCTTGTATTTGATAGAAGTCATTTATAAGTCGACCTGAGGCCAGATTCCCCTCTCAGTCCCCTGTGTCCTTCCCACTTTGGGAATTCATTTATAATAGTACGACATTATACACAGGTCAATTTATCTTTAGGTCACCATTTCAAAGTTAGATAATTAAAAATGAATTCTCTCACCATTCCATATTTTATTAAGGATAGATTAAATAGTCTTATTTCAAAAATGAAAAAGAAGAGAGATTATTTATGGGGAAAATCTTTTTAAAAATTATACCATTATAATTCATTCTTGTTTGGAATTTTTCTTTGATACGTGATGTGATTCATTTAGAATTTATTTATTTATTTATGTTTGACATATCATCCACTCAGTTCTTTCCCCATTTAATAAGAAAAGGATAGTATGACAATGACTCAAATATTCTGTTACTTACCAAACTTGTTATATATAAATCATAAGATATAGAAAAGAAAAGAAGCCATTCAACTTGGTATGATGTAGTAGGAAGAGTAAGTACTATGTGCTATGTTTAAGTACAAGCTTTACTTTTTACTATTTATGTGTCCTAGAGCAAAATCATTTCAGATTTTAGAAACTTGATCTATTTACCTGAAAGATGAAGAATTTTTGTTGGACCATCTATGAGTCTTCTTACACTTGGGTGTGTGCTGAAGCCAGTTTCAACATAGTTAAATTTTCATTGTGAGCAATTACCTCTCAAAAAAAAAATCAGAAAACTCTACAAATCAGGGCTTGATTTATGGTTTTGTTGTTTGTCTAAAGTTAAGAAAATGAAGAAGAAAAATGCTATGAATGCAGATTAAACTTAAAACATTCTTTGATTCTTGGACTCCTTAGTTTTCAGGCACCAGAGCTAGCAGAACCATCTACTCATCAAAGCTAGTCAATTAAAAATGAAGACAAGTGAAGCAGGCGATGAGTGATCTCCATAAGTCACATGTGAAAATCAGTCTCATTGCTCATTTCTCGTCACATCAAAATGTTCTATTCAGCCAGGATATTGACTGCCTAATTTCCTTTCCCTCTGCCTGCCCAGACGAATCTTTTTCTCCTCATTCCAGAAAGCGAAATGTATCTTTGTCACACTGCTCCTCTGGTAGTTCTCACTTGCCTGAGTCCCACTCAGTCAAAGCAAAAGCTATTAATTCTTCAAATGCTCCTGAGGGTTTCCATGAGAAAGAACCAAAGCCAAACATGGGGCGCATGCTGGGGAATTCTTTCTTTAAATTTATTCTAAAGTGCCTTTTTTATTCTGACTTCAAGTATTCACCAGAGTAGCCTATTCTTTGAATATGTAGAACTTTTAAGTTCTGATTTCCCAACTCTGGCACATTAGTGGTGGTTTCAACTAAACACTCTTCAAAATGGGATCAGAGAAAATACAAGGAATAGTTTTTTCCTAACTTCTATACTCAAAAGATATCCAATGAAATAAAATATTTGGGGATGACGGAGATAGATGACCTTTCCATTTCCCTGAGTCTTTGAAAGCCTTTCAACTGAATTCTCAGCCAAAGATCCTGTAATGGTTCTGAATCTTACCTTGCAGGACTCTGCCAAGTGTTTCTCATTCCTTCCTCTAAAAAAAAACAATTTTCTTGATGAATCCATCCCCTGACTAGACTCCCGACTGTCAATCCCTTTTTCTTAAAAGTTCAAATTTTGGAGAAGTGGAATAAAATAAACTAAGTAATGAAGTCTCCATCATAATGAAATGGCTTTTATAGCACTAAGTTCTACCTATTGCCATATGCTTCAGGGTCTGCAGTGACACCCTGGTAGCAGGTTCCTGGAGGGCAGGGCCCTTTCCTTCTCTCTTTCATAGAATTCTGGAGAGTCATTAAGTCCTGACTGAGCCTGAGCATGTACTTGTTTTTAAAATAGCTTTGGACTCCTCCACTGAAACATTACTGAAGTGGAGGAGCTCAAGGGCACCATCTTTTTTGTTTTGTCACAGTGCTCATCTGTCTTGGTGGATATACACACCCCTGCCTGTCAGTACCTGACAGGTTAATGAGGATAACTAGCAGGTCTCAGATCCATAGGTGAGTTAAGGGGGATACTGAAGTTTCCTCAGGCACAATGGGAAGATGAGAACAATTTGTTTCTTTGTCCATTAAGCCAGTGAAAGGAGGCACCATGGAGTGCTTAGAGCTTAATCAGACATCCAAGAACTAAGGTCATCCACTACATTCCAGGCTATCACTGGTGATATTGACTTTTGTCTTGCCACCAGACTTTGATGACTCTAAAGGAGAAAGTAAGGCTGAAGTCTTTGTGCAACTCTGCCTTTCTTAAATCCAATTCAAGCACAAGTCAAGACATCATCCTATGATGTCAATGGTTCTCTTCAAAAATGAAGGACAAACAGCAACAACAATATATTCATACTCTTAAGGCTTGCCTGACAAGCAGATGGGGTATATGGTCTCCCATGACATGGGACTTGAAGAGGACCAGAGAAGGACCCTTTAACCAAAAGTATGTCTTCTAACCAGTCTACCCTTGGCTTCTAAATTTTCCCTATAAACCCTTCCTTTGGGTTAAACACTGCTGTCTGTAGGATAAACAAAAACAAAAGGAAACAAAATAAAACCTTTTCAGCTTTGTAATCCAGCCAAATTGAACAATTTCTTGTATCCCAAAGTCAGTCTTTCTCTTGTCTTTAAACTTGTGCATGAATTGTCCTCCATTACTATATTACATTTCTTCCTAGCTTCTACTTCTTAGAAAAAAGTGAGAAAGGCAACATTTTAAGATGAAGACAAGTTTCTTACCTATGGAGAATTCTAGAGAATACTGGAAGATTTGGTAGCTATAGAGTAGAACATTGGCAGATAGTTTGGGGGAGGAGATGGAAACAAGGGGGTGGACACTGGGGGACAGGAAATAGAGTTTATGCAATGACTGGAGTGGGGGAAGGTTCAGAATCACTGACATGGAAGGTGCAGTTATCCTGTATATGCAGTAGTGTAGAATGAGAATTAAGATAATGCTTCTTACCTTATGGAGGATGCAAAAAAAAAAAGAGGGAGAGAGAGAGAATTATTTCCATAAGTAAAGGTGTATGATTATATATATATATATATATATATTCTTATAAATCCTTCTTTTGTGCTTTATGAACTACTTGGTAGTTTTATGAACTATCAGGAGTGGATTATTAAGCCAAAAAGTACTTTCGTGAATTTCATTCTTCTGAGTGGAAGGATATCTTTGAATCAGAAGCATTTCATGATATTATATTTTTTAAAACTTTAGTGAAATCACTGCAGGAAAGATAACTGAAGCTATGGTGATTGGTGTTTTGGAAATATTTTGCCTTTAGTAATATAGCTATGAAATTTATTTTTGTCCTAATTATATTTGATAAAAACAAAATGAAAGGAAGATGTTTGAGGGACTCAACAAAGGAATTAAATTTGGGGTTTTAAGAATAGCTTAAAAATGAATAGGATAAGGAATAAAAGAGGTCTGACACATTTTTTGATGATAGTAGATCAATGTTTAAATAGTGGATTAGATGATCAAATTTTAACAGCTAACATTTTAATAAATGCCTCCCCCAATATATCTCAAATACACTCTATTAGCAAACATGACACTCCAATTAATTCCATGGTTTTAGGACTTGCAGGGTGGCCAGTTGCCAGTAGTAGAATACGTGTTAGGAATTGAGCCAAAGGAGTTAACTGATTTTAAAGGCTAAGATATTGCTAGAGTTAAAATTCAAGTTTTATCTGAGGCTAACTTCCTTGACCCTCCTTTCACTCATCAGGTAAGTAAATATATTGGTGTGTAAGGGGTAAAGTTAGGGGTTATTGACTGAATATATTATACTAGTGGTTGCCAGGGATTAATTCAATCCCAATAAAATACTCAAGTCAGTTTGGGATTTCTATGGTGGTTTCATTACAATAGAGGGAAGAAATTAAGAAAAGAGAAAGAAAAGGAATTTGGACTTCTCTGGCAAGCCAGATAGGAGTTCAGAGGCCTAGGCCAAGGGGCCTTCGCAATCTAGCTTGGCTTCCAGCCACGAGGCCTCCTCAGAGATGAGGGGCTTCCTAGAAGAATAGGTTTTTAGGAGGTAAAGGAAAAAAGGAATCAGCCTAAACCACTCACTAAGCACACTAAGGGCGCCGCCACAAGATCCCAATGCTGAAAGAGTCCAATGTTTCCATGAGAGAGACAGGAGAAAGGAAGCGACGCGAAATATATAGACCATTCTTTACATCACTTCCTGTGTCTCACATGTACCAATGGTGGCTTAAACTTGTCTTAGGATAGCTCAGGGGATCAGTCAGTTGTTTCTGATTTGTCACTTGCTAGCACATGTGGTCATAGGCCATCCTCCTCAATACTTAAACCTTAAGTGGGGTGTATACATTCCTGGTTGCTAGAATTTCTAAAGACTAAGCCAGAGTGGAGTAAAACAAAAATTCACAGGTGCAAACTTAAGTGATAATCCTTTGCCATTACTTTGTAGAAATTACAATCGGTACAGATAAGTATATTCCATAATCAAGACTGTGGTTATATTTTAAATCAAAAAAGAAATATATTTATTTCTATCTTATTTCTCCTATACTAATGGATAGTACAAAATAATCCAAAATGTCTATGTAAATTATTATGTATTGATATAATTTAGACAATTTAGACCTTTGCAATAAAGGAAAACATTGTTATAAATGTGTTTAATTCCAATTGTTTAAGGGAGGATTACTAATAAATATCTCATATGCTCCATTGGAATCCATAAAATGTCAAAGAATACTCAAAGCCACCACTTTCTTCTCTAGGGCCTCCCCAATACATTTGGGTGGACTTATCATTAAGGATTTATGTGAGGAAATGAGAGTCTTACATAGAGATGTCAAGGTATCCATTAGAGTGAGCATTTACTTCAGTGAGATCACAAATCTATTGTACAAGTCATATTTAAAAAAAAATTTCCCTAAACTTTTTAAAGACAAACAAAACAAGCATTCCCATATTCAAAGAAAAAAAAAAAGATAGTATACAAATGAAATCACAAATCTATGTTGTAATTTACTTTTTTGTCATCTCTACATAATAAATCCATTCCACTACTATCCTAGTCTCTCACCAATCTCCCTGCATCACAAAAGATACCAACATATACATATACATTATTAATTAAGTCTTTCATATTTCACCTTTTTATTCAACTTCCACAAGTAACATTCACAATTTATTCTTCCAGGATTAATTCGGTGGCTATGTATAATTTCTCCTGGATCTACTTATTTTAATGCTCATGATCTTGTGTAGTTCTTTCCAAATATTATTTTTTAATGTCAGTTCTTCATCTCTTCTGGCACAGTATTATTCCATTGCAATTATACACCACAATTTGTTCAGCCATTACACAATTGATAGGCATCCTCTCAGTTTCCAATTAAAAAGCTCTAAATATTTTTGAATTTATGAGTTCTATTCCTCTTTCCCTGATCTCCTAGGGAAACAGACCCTACAATGATATCACTGGGTTTGTGGTTATTCACAGTTTTATAACAATAGAACAAAGCACTAATGTCCACATTTCCCCACATTTCCTCCAACATTTGTCATTTTGACCTTTCGTTATTTTAGCCAATCTGACCAGTGGTAGATGATAACTCTTATATTTCTCTTCTGTCCATAAATCAGATAAGAATGTTCCCTGTTCTTCTAATTTACTTGGGGGTCTATTTTGATGTATACATTTAAATCTTATCTTAGTGATTGGGGTTACTATTGGTCTAGATCTAGTTTCTACTAAACTAAACCAATTATCCAAGCAATTTTTACCCAACAGTGATTTCTTATCCCTAAAACATGGATCCGTGATTTTGTAAAATATCAGATTATGATAATTTTTTCATGATTTGTTCTGTTGCATGTTTGTTCTATTCACTGATCTACCTTTCTATTTCTTAGCACTATAAGACAGTTTTGATATTTATTGCTTTCTAATGCAATTTAAAATTGGGTACTGCTAAACATTCCTTTTTTTCTTTCTATTCCTCTGATATTCTTAATATTTTTAATTCTTCCAAATGAATTTTATTACTTTTTATAATTCAATATATTTTTAATTTAATTTCTAATTAATTAATTTAATTTATAATGTTTTTCCATGGTTACATGATTTGTGCTCTTTCTCTCCCCTCTTCCCTCCCCCTCCTCAATTTAACTGGGTTTTACATGTATTATTGATCAAGACCTATTTCCATATTATTAATATTTGCAATAGAGTGATTGTTTAGAGTCTACAGCCCCAATCATATCTCCATTGAACCAAGAAGTCAAGGAAATTATTTTCTTCTGAATTTCTATTCCCATAGTAATTTCTCTGGATGTGGATAGCATTCTTTCTTATAAGTCATTCAGAATTGTCCTGGATCATTACATTGCTGCTAGTAGAGAAGTCCATCATGTTTGATTGTGCCACAGTCTATCAGTCTATGTATATGATGTTCTCCTGGTTCTGTTCCTTTCACTCTGAAACAACTCCTGGTGGTTGTTCCAGTTCAAATGTAATTCCTCCAGTTCATCATTCCTTTGAGCAAAATAGTATTTGATCGCAAAGAGAAAACAAAATTTGTTCAACCATTTGCCAATTGAAGGACACCCCCTCATTTTCCATTTTTTTTTGACACTACAAGGAGTGCGGCTATATTTTTTTTTAAGTATTTTTCCCTATTATCTCTTTGGGTTACAAACCAGCAGTGGTATGGCCGAGTCAAAGGGAAGGCATTCATTTAAAGCCCTTTGGGCATAATTCCAAATTGTCTTCAAGAATGGTTGATCAATTCACAACTCCAACAGCAATGCATTAATGTCCCAATTTTGCCATATCCCCTCCAACATTTATTACTTTCCTTTGCTGTCATATTATCCAATCTGTTAGGTATGAGGTGGCACCTCAAAGTTGTTTTGATTTGCATTTCTCTAATTATAAGAGATTTAGAACATTTTTTCATGTGCTTGCTGATTGTTTTGATTTCTTTATTACATTTTTAATATTAATTTTTAATTTAATGTAATCAAAATTATTCATTTAATATTTTGTGATATGCTCTATTTCATGTTTGGTCTTAAATTCCTTTCTTTCCAATAAATCTGACAGGTATATATATGTTAACCTAATTTACTTATAATAATTTCATTTTTGATAGTTGTCATTTAACTATTCAGAATTTATCTTGGTGTAGAGTGTAAAATGTTGATCTAGACCTAATCTCTCCCATACAGTTTTCCAATTTTCTCAGCAGATTTTGCCAAATAGTGGATTTTTGCCCAAAAAGCTGGAATCTTTGGGTTTATCATATACTATCTTGCTGAAGACATTTACCTCAAGTCTATTCCACTGATCTTCTCTTCTGTTTCTTAGCTAATACCATATTGTTTTGATAACCATTGCTTTATAGTTCAGTTTAAGATCTGGTACTGCTAGGCCCCCACTCTTCACATATTTTTTCATTAGCTCCGTTGATATTGTTGATCTTTTGTTCTTCAAATGAACTTTGTTATACTTTTTTTCTAATTCAATAAGAAAGTCTCTTGGTAGTTTGATAGGTATGGCACTGAATAGATAAATTAATTTGGCTAGGATTATCATTTTAATTGTTCACTCATACTAACTATGAGAAATTAATGTTTCTCCAACTGTTTAGATCTAGTTTTAATTGTGTGGAAAGTGTTTTGTAGATGTGTTCAGATAATTATTGTGTTTGTCTTGGCAGATAGATTCCTAAATATTTTATATTGTCTAGAGTGGTTTTAAATGAAGTTTCTATTTCTAATTCTTGCTGCTTAGTTGGAAATATATAGAAAAGCCAATGATTTATGTGAGTTTATTTTGTATCTTGCAACTTTGCTAAAGTTGTTGATTATTTCCACTTGCTTTTTAGTTGATTCTATAGGATTCTTTAAGTAGACCATCATATTATCTGCAAAGAGTGATAGTTTAGACCCCTCATTGCCTTCAATTTCCTTTTCTCTTCTAAATGCTGCTGCTAGTGTTTCTAGTACAATGTTAAATAATAGAGATGATAATGGGCATCCTTGTTTGACTCCTGATCTTTTGGGGGAGGTTTCTAATTTATAACCATTGCAGATGATGCATGCTGATGGTATTAAATGTATACTGTTTATTATTTTTAGGAAAGGCCATTCTATTCCTATACTTTCTAGTATTTTTTAATAGGAATGAGTGTTGAATTTTGTCAAAGACTTTTTCTGCATCTATCAAGATAATCATGTAATTTTTGTTGGTTTGGTTGTTATGGTCAATTATGTGGATGGTTTTCCTAATATTAAACGGTCCTTGCATTCCTGGTATAAATCCCACCTGATCATAGTAAATAATCCTCATGATCATTTGCTAGAGTTTTTTTTCCCTAATATTCCATTTAAGATTTTTGCATCTATGTTCATTGAGGAGATTGTTCTATAGTTTTCTTTCTCTGTTTTTGGTCTCTTAGTTTTGGAATCAGTACCATATTTGTGCCATAAAAGGAATTTGGTAGAACTTCTTCTTTGCTTATTTTGTCAACTAGTTTGTATAATATTGGGATTAGCTGTTCTTTAAATGTTTGATGGAATTCACTTGTGAATCCATCTGGCCTTAGGGATTTTTCTCTTAGGGAGTACTTTGATGGCTTGTTTGATTTCTATTTCTGACATCAGATTATTTAAGTATTCTATGTCCTCTTCTGTCAATCTAGGCAGTTTATATTTTTGTAAATATTCATTCATATCACCTAGATTTGTTGCAATATAATTGGGCTAAATAGTTCTTAATAATTACCTTAATTTCTTCTTTGTTAGAAGTGAGGTCACCCTTTTCATCTTTGATACTGTTAATTTGATTTTCTTCTTTCCTTTTGTTTATTATATTAATACCAGTACTTTATATATTTTATTTGTTTTTTTTCAAAGTCAACTCCTAGTCTTATTTATAAATTCAATAGTTCTTTTACTTTCAACTATACTAATTTCTCCTTTAATTTTTAGGATTTCCAATTTAGTTATTATCTGAGGATTTTTAATTTGTTTCTTTTCTAATTTTTTAAAGCCAAATTGATTGATCTCTGCCCTCTCAGAGTGATCTCTGCACTCAGGGACATAAATTTTCCCCTGAGTACTACAGCAAAGGAAGATAAAAGTAGCAAGAGAATGATTGAAAGGTCTTGAGACACAGAATCTTTCCTGAGCTGGTTGAGTCAGAGTTCCAAGGAGCAGTTTGCAAATGATACTCTGGAACTGAAAGGTGAAGGAAAAAGGTGTGTTGCCGAGACATCCTGATAATCCATCCATCAAGCAACTGGCCTGGATCAATTCGCTGTGGGTGAGAGGAGATCTTCATTCTTCTGGTGGACAGTTACTGGAAAGCAGACCTCTACTTTACTGAGACCATCTGAGAACACCACAACTTGGATTCCTGAATTCTGACCAACCATTGACTCTCTGTGTGTGAGATTCTGGGTTTGCTGGAGAATTTAGTTTTGATAGTCTTTAGTTAGATAGTTAGTCAGAGTAAGCTTAATTAGATAAGTAAATATAGTGGGTAAAAGTTAGGTTGCTAAACCCTTTCCCTATTCCATTCCCAAAACATTTCCCTTATCTGTTAATAAATTCAAATTTATTTATATGTGATTCTCCCCTTATGTATTCTGTTCTTTTCCCCTTTTCCTAAAAAATCATAATAACAGTACTGTTTTGGCTACATCCCATAGATTTTGATATGATGTCTCCTCTTTGTCATTCTCTTCAATTATTTAATAATTATTCAATTACTAATTTCAATGAAATTATGATTTTTTCTGTAACCAACCGATTTTGAAAAATGTAAGGAAGAGATTGCAAAACAAGATGGAGCTGCAAGAAAAAACAAGATATATTGGATTTGGTGAACCACCAATCAACCAGATGGAGACTAGATTCCAAAAGAATCTTGAAGAGAGGACATTTGGGAAGCCCAGCAGCTTGAACTCATTTCTCCTTTCCTCTAACTGTTGGAAGAAAGTAAGAAAACCAATTCCTCTCTTGGTCAATGATTATGTATCTGATTGAGTACTAAGAAGATTTGGAGCTTAGCTTTGAAGAATCTCTGTCAATTTTTGCTATCAATATCTCCCCATAGAGAAAATAACCTTATTTCCTGGGAAGTTATAACTTTGACCGAGGGACAGTCAGAGATGGAGGACAACAGTTAAAATCTTATTTCTTCTTCACAAAGCCACCAATTTCAGAAGCCCCCCTCAAGGGTCCTTCAGCCTGGGACAAAAACTAAATAATATCAATTCAGCTTCTTCCCTCTGGTCAGCTTCAACTCCCAGAGCCAGAGACAGAATCAAAGCCCAAGATCCTGCTTCTTCTTCTCTCTCTGTGGCCAGACCCTCAACTGCCAACTCCTCGGAACATTCTGTTTGGAACCTTCTTCTTGATTGACAAGCAGGTCGTGTCCCCAACTTGTTTCTTGCATCTTGGCTTGTCCTACAAAACCTCTCTCTGTTCAAGTTTCTACCACAATCCCCAGCCAAATCCTCTTGACCCATGTATTAAAGCAGTGGATTTTCCTTGATGTTTCCACTCCCACAGTTTTTCCTCTGAATGTGGATAAGGTTTTTTCTCCTAGATCCCTCTAAGTTGTTCTGGATCACTGCATTGCCACTAATGGAGAAGTTCATTATATTCAATTGTACCACAGTGTATCAGTCTCTGTGTACAATGTTCTCCTTATCCTGATCCTCTCACTCTGCATCAATTCCTGGAGGTAATTTCAGTTCACATGGAATTCCTCCAGTTCATTATTCCTTTGAGCACAATAGTATTCCATCACCAACATATATCACAATTTGTTCAGCCATTCCTCAATTGAAGGGCATCCCCTCATTTTCCAATTATTTGCCACCACAAAGAGCGCAGCTATGAATGTTTATGTACATGTCAAAGGGGACTGCCCCCTAATTGGCTTTTGTCAATGCACCCAGCAAAACATTGGTTTGCTGTCTTTCTCTCTACTCTATTTCCCCATATTTACAACTATTATAGTTTACCTCTTAGTGGGTAAAAATTTTGTATACACTTACAGTTAGAAATTTTGGGGGTGTAGTATGCTTATGTTTAGTGATCAATTGGGGAGACTAGTCCCCCAATCATCATCAGGGGGGATTGTGAATTTCAAAAGTCTCCATCTTGGTATAGCACCCCAAAAATTGTGCACACCCACACTACATGGGCATGTGCTAGTCAATGACAAATCAGAAATAACTAACTGCCCACCTGGGCTGTCCCAAGCCAAGCTAGAGCCAGCCATTGGCACTTGTGAGACACAGGAAATGAGGTAGGGAAGAGCCTCTGGAATTCGCTCACTTCCTGTGGAGAGAGCTAGACGCGAGTTGGTGTTAGAAGCTTGGACAGGGAGGACGTCTGCAGACAGCTTTCCTTCAGATCGGTCACGTGAGTTAAGGACTGATTCTTTCCACCTTGGCCCTTTGGGCCTAAAACTCCCTCTGCCTTGGTCAGAGGTTGAGTAGCCCCTTTCCCTTTTCTCCTCTCTCCTTCTCTCCCTCTCCTTTCCCTACTCCCAGTGTGATTAAACCTCCATGAACTCCATTCTGACTTGAGTGTTTCATTTTAGGAATTTCATAAGTAAATTCCTTGGTGGCCATTGTTCAATATTACAACAATCTTAAAAAGGTGAAATTTCCATCTTTACAGGTCTTATTTCCTTTGGAGGTCATCTTTCATCCCCTTTGCCTCATCTTTCATCTCCTGTGCCTCATTTTCAAGCTGGTTGATTTTAGCTTTCAAGACACTATTTTCTTGTTTTAGTTCAAGTGCCTCTGTTTCCAGATCACTTATCTTAGTATTTAAGTTCTTTTCCCAGTTGTCTTCAGACTCTCTTAATTGTGATTTTAATTGTATTTTGAGTTCATTCATAGCCTGTATCCAATATGCTGTTTTTTTCTTTTTGTTTGTTTGTTTGTTTTTGTTTTGTATTCCCTCATCCTTCTGTGTTCTGTTTGCTCTTTATTCATTGCCTGTATGAAGCTGTCAATCGTAATTTCTTTTTTCTTTTTCTGTTGGTTGCTCATATTTACCCATTCTTTACTCCCTGCAATCGCTGAGCTCTTGCTCCTCTCATTTTTTTTTTTGTGGTTTTGGGCTTTTCTTTCCACCTTCACACTTGGAGTTTTGCCAGTAAATCTCTCATTGCAGTCTGTGGGGGAGGTGTTTTGGAGCTTGAACTTCCCTGCCCTCTGAAAAATTTGATGGGATTATGTCTGGCTTGGTTGCTGGATGTGCCCTGAGGCCAAAACCTCAGGAAAGGGGAGGGGAAATATGGAGTGTCTCAGCTGCTGCAACTGCTGGCTGCTCTGAGTTCTGTATTTTTTCTCTATCTGCTTCCCCACTGCCTGTGTTGGACGCTCTGAGCCTGGTACAGCTTTTCCCACAAGGTACTCCCTCCAGACCACTGCCTTTGTCTGCCCAGAGGTTCTAGGTCCCGCTGGAGGCTTAGTGCTCTAGGTGGGGGAGGGTTCCCTGGACCTTCCTTCTTTCTTTCCCTTAAACTGGAGTGTTCTTGAATTCTGGCTTTGGGGGTTGTAACTTTTAAGTTGAGTTCAGCAGGAATGTTCCTTGGCTCTGTCTTGTTGTTAGGTTTGATTTTCAGTCCCCTGGGAGCATTTAGATTGTAATCAGTAAGGAAGGGTTTTCAGAAGTCTGAATGTTTGCTGCCTCTCTGCCACCATCTTGACTCTGCTTCCAGCTTTTAATATTTCTCTTGAATTTTGTATTTGGACATCAAATTTTCTGTTTTGTTCTGGTCTTTTCTTTTAGGAATACTTGTAAACTTTTATTTTGTTAAATGCCCATATGTCCCCCTGGGATTATATAATCAGTTTTAATGGGTATGTGATCCTTGGTTGTATACTGAATTCTCTTGCCTTTCTGAATATCATACTCCAAGCCTTGGGGTCCTTTAGTGTGGAGGCCGCCAGATCCTGCATAATCCTGACTGGGCTTCCTTGATATCTGAATTGTCTCTCACTGGCTTCTTGAAATATTTTTCCTTGGCTTGGAAGCTCTTAAATTTGGCAATTACATTCCTGGGAGTTGTCTTTTGAGGATTTAATGTAGAGGGGAATCTATAGACTCTTTAAATGTCTATTTTGCCCTTTTGTTCAAGAATATCAGGGTAGTCTTCCTGGATAATTTCTTGTAATATGATGTCAAGGCTTCTGTTTTATTCTAAGTTTTCAGGCAGACCAATGATTCTCAAATTGTCTCTCCTGGACCTGTTTTCTAGGACAGTTGTTTTTTCAATGAGATATTTCCTGTTACCTTCTATCTTTTCATTCTTTTGATTTTACTTTATTAATTCTTGCTGTCTTCTGAGACCACTAGCTTCTACTTCCTCAATTCTAGTCTTTAAAGACTGGTTTTCAGCTGTGATCTTTTGATTTTCCTTTTCAGTTTGGTCCATTCTACTTTTCATGGCTTCCAGCAAATCAATTTTGGTCTCCAATTTGCTTATTACTTGATGTTATTTCTCTGTTTCTTTTTCCAAGTGAGAGATTCTGTCTTTTAAACTGTTATTTTCTTCTTTTAATTACTTGTATTTCTATTTCCCACTTTTCTTCCCATTTTTGTTCTATTTCTTACTTGGTTCTTGAACTCCATTTTGAGTTCGAGAGTTTGTGACCAATTTCTATTTTTTTTTTTTGTAAAGTTTTGATGTGTTTGCTTATCTCTCCCTACTATTGCCCCTGTACTCTGCTCCTTTCCCCCTATCCAGGGTCAAGGGCTTTTTATTTCTTTTGGTATTTGTGTACTGTAGTTCCTTCATGTTGGTAGCCTTTGCTATGCTTGTTTTTTTCTTTGAATTATATTAGATTCTCAGCCAGAAGTCTGAGTGAGGCATGAAGATTGTTCTTGGTGTAGTGGGCTTTAAAGAGTTTTGCCCTGAGGCTATTTCTCCAGTCCCCACTGTATTTGCTGAGCCAGCCTGGGACTTCCCTGTCTCCAAGCCTGTGCTCCATGCTCCATGCCCTATGCTCCATGCCCCATTCCTCAGCCTCGGGTCCTGAGTCTAGCTGCCAAGGCCCTGTGGTGCTCTCAAGGGTAAGACTGAGGTGGTCTCAGTCAACCCCCAAGAATTTAGGGATTGTCCCAGCCCTTGCTATGACTCTGGCCTGGTAGGTGGTATGGGGGAGTGATTAGTTCTTGCTTTGTTAGGGGTAATTTTACCCACTTATAGTGTGGAAATGCCTAAACTACACCTACCTTCAAAGCTGTTCTCCTTGGCAAAGCCTCTTCCCTTGTCTGATTTTGATTTTTGTCCTTTTGAGACACTTTGCTGTGATAGGTGTAGAAAGAGTTATGTTGTTTCTTCTACTCTATGGCCATCTTAGCCTGGAAGTCCTATTTTTTGGTACTTCAATTGGGATGTAGAAAATAGTAGATTAGATAGGATGATAGGTACAATGATAATTATATTAACTCTGCCTATCCATGAATAATTAATATTTCTCCAGTTACATGGACCTGACTTATTTGTGTTAAAATGTTCTATAATTATGTTCATATAGTTCTTGGGTTTGTTTTGGTAAGAATACTCCCAGGCATTATATTCTAACTCTGGTTATTTTAAATTTATCTCTTTCTGTATCTTCTTGAAGGACTTTGTCAGTAATATATAACACTGCTAATATATGTGGATTTATATTATATCCTGCTACTTTGCTAAAATTATTGATAGTTTAACATTTTGGTTGAAATTTCTAGAATTTTCCACTTAGTCATCAGCAAATCTAGTTTCATTAACTCTTTGTCCGATCTGATTTCTTCAGTTTTTTTCTTCTCTTATTTCTATTGTTAGCATTTCCAATATGATATTAAATAATAGTGGTGATAATGCACAACCTTGTTCCACTCTTGATCTTACTGGGTAACTTTCTCATTTCTCCCCATTACTGATAATACTTGATGATGGCTTTAGTTAGATGCTTCATATCATTTTAAGAAAAAAAATCCATTTTTAGCTATGCTTTCAAATGATTTCAATAGGAATGACTGCTATATTTTTTCAAAGGCTTTTTTGGGGCACCTATTCATATAATACTATAGTTTTTGTTACTTTTCTTATTAGTATTATCAATTATCCCATTGTTGAAACAAACAAACAAACAAACAAAAAGAACTGATGAGCACAGGACCAAATTTCTGCTGTTCTCTGGGTCTTCATTCTTATTTTGTTGAGGTCTAAACTGCAGAAGAAATGGACTTTTCCTGCTTTCCCTTTGGGCAAAGCCAAAAACCTCAGAAACTACTCACTTCATGTAATTTTCTTTCATCCCTAGTTCACAGTCAAATGAGGACACTGTCATTGGGTGGCTGATGCATTGCTATCAACTAAGCAATGCAATCATCTGCAGTAATAGAGCACTAGCAAAAATAGCAATAGCTGGCACTGATCCCAGCCTTTTATCAGAGGGGAAGAGCAAGCTTCCCAGAAGGCAAGCCCAGAGACCAGTCCCAGAGCATAAAGAATATATACATTTTTTAAAATTATTTGTAAAAACCCCCAACTATTTTTATGTTAGATGTTTATGTTTTATCTTTTTTTGTTTTTTATGTTTATGTTTTATCTTCATGTAGTTCTAAGCCAATTAACAATGTTTTACAAACACAAATAAACACTTAAGTTTTACAAAGTTTATTTTTTTCTACAACTAACTATGATAATGATTAATATCCTCATTTTGGGGATAAAGAAATTGAAATCAACAGCTAAATTAAATTTCTCAAGGATACTATAAAAATGGTAAGAGTGGGGGACTCAAATACAAAGTCTTATAATTTTGACATGAGTACCAAAATTCAATTATAAGCTATTCTTTTGGAAATTAGAATATATTTATTTTATTAAAATATTATAAAATGGTGAATAGGCAGCAATGCCAGCTCCAAGATGCCTAACTGACCTATTATATAGCTATTACTATACATCTGTACTTTAAAATAGTAAAAAACAATACTGTTACAAAATTAGGTTATTTCAATTATATGATGAATTAAATAGGCTTTTGTGGGCTGATCAGGGAACCAAATCATTAATTCTGGTTATATTAGGAGAAAATGAGTTTTCACATCTTGCTTCTGCCCCAGACTAGCTATAAAGATTTTGGCCCTAATTGAAGTATTCGGGGGGAAAGAGACATATTATAAATATATTAATATTCTGATGTCTATTTATACTTTATGTTTCTAGATATAAATTATAAACTACTATTTTTTCATAGTATCCTGTTCTTTACATTATGAGAAATATAATGAAATATAAAAATGTTCTATATTCTCAAAGAGCATATATTTTAGCAATGTGAATTAAATATTAATATTATAAGTTAATATAAAATGATATGTTAAGACTTAGGTGCAAGTAAAACATTTAAATGATAAGTGGTAAAGATTTGCAAGAAAGGAAAACCACTGTGGATTAGGGAGAGACTTGAACTGGATCTTTTTTTTTTTCTTTTAATCCCTTACCTTACTTCTTAGAATCAATACTGTGTATTGGTTCCAAGACAGAAGAGTGGTAAAGGCTAGGCAATGGGGGTCAATTGACTTGCCCAGGGTCTTCCACAGCTAGGAAGTGTCTGAGGCCATATTTGAACCCAGGATATCTCGTCTCTGGGCCTGACTCTTAATCCACTGAGCCACCCAGATGCCCCCTTAACTGAATCTTGAATAGGGTTAAGATTACAAAAGACAGAGGAGAAACAAGGAGGTCATTCCAGATAAAGGATAAAAAATATAAGGATGTTGGAATGTCCATTTAATGACTTCTAGAAAGTCATGAATATCTTAGAATTGGAATAAATGGTTTATGATTCAATCTTTCATTTTGCAGACAAAGAAACAGGTCAAGCAAGTTTAAATTATTTTCCCAAGTCAACCATTTAGTAATTTGTATATCTCCAAGACTCATGATTCTGGCAGAATTAAAGAATTGAAGTTAAATTTTAAACTTAAAAATGATAATAATTAGGTAGCCTGTGGCCAAATTGTGGTGAGTCTGAAAGGCTAAGCTAAAAACAAACAAACTTAAAAGGAGGCTGATATGAGGAAAGCCAGGCATTTTAAAAAAAGGATCATTTGTGTAAGGCAGATTGGAAGTATTAGTAAGATGACAATTATAGTAATAAGATATAAAAGGGAAAGAGGGACTGGAATAAAGCAGTGGAAATTAAATCGAAAAGAAGTTACATATTGAATGGGTGTGCTAAAGAAAAAGTTGGCAAAACTTGATAATTGACTTAATATGAGGAGCTAGGGTGGAGGGAGATATCAAACTTGATTCCAAAGTTATGAGCCTAAGTAATTAAGAAATTTAAGATGATTGTTAAAAAAACCAAACAAACAAACTTGGAAAGACATATGAAGTGATAAAAAGTGAAATGAGCTGAACCAGGAGAACACTGTACATAATAACAGCAATAAAGTAAAAACCTGCTTAATCAGTCTTGTCTTGTTTTCAAGGTTTTCTGTAAAACTAAGGGGTTGTTGTATCTATATACTAACATTTGTGACTTCAGTGAATTCCAAATTTACCTGGTTTCCTCTGTTTATTTTTATTTCTTACTTTCTTTTCATATCTTCTTTAAAAGGATACACTTGGAATTGTTCTCAGTCCATGCGACATTTTTTGAAATTTCGTTTTGCTATGGCTCTTTTTTTATGATGTATAGTTGTCCTTCCACTTTTATGAGAGCCATTATGTCATCTGTGTGTATGATATCTACATATCTTTTTCTTTGTCTTCACTTTCACTTACAAAATTGATAAGAATTTCATGAGTACATTATTTTTTAAATTATATTTTTTCCTGATTACCCAGAGATACAATTATAAAAAATTATTTTCTGATATTTTACAATCTATGTTCTCCTTTTCCCTCTACTTTTCCTCTACCTGAGATGGCTGGTAATATGATAAAGGTTACACATGTGTTATCATGTAATATATATTTGCATGCCCATCATGTTGTGAAAGAAGACACATATTGCATATACAAGAAAAAAACCCATAAAGGAAATAAAGTAGAAAATTAATTGTATTCTTTAATCTGCATTGACTCCATTGATTCCTTCTATGCAGTAAATGATGAGTTTCTTGGAGGTATCTTGGATCTATGCATTGCTGATAATGGTTAAGTCTTTCACAGCTGAATGTTGTAAATTATTGCTGTTAGTTTATAACATTCCCCTGGTTCTGCTTACTCCCCCCTTTGTATCATGTCAAATTAGTTTTTCTAGTTTTTTTTTTTAATGATCTTCCTGTTCATCATTTCTTATGGCACATTAATATTCCATTAAAAACATATGATAACTTATTCAGACATTCCCCAACTGATGGTCATCCCTTCAGTTTCCATTTTTTGGCACCACAAAAAAGAGCTGCTATAAATATTTTGGTACAAGGAGGTCCTTTCCTCCTGTCTTTGATCTCTTTGGAATAGATCTAGTAGTGATATTGCTAAGTCAAAGGGTATGCACATGGTTCCAAACTGTTTCTCAGCATGGTTGTATCAGCGCATAACTCCATCAACAGTGTATTTGTGTTCCAGTTTTCCTATGTCCCCTCCAACATTTCTAATTTTTTTGTCATATTAATCAGTCTGATAGGTGTGAGGTAGTACATCAGAATTATTTTAATTTGTATTTTTTTAATTAATAGTGACTGAGAGCACCTCATGAGTCCATTCTTGAGCCTACATAGACAGATGATAGAGAGTCACAGAGTCTCAGGATCACAGATTGAGAGCTAGAAAATAATTTATAGGTCATTTGGCCCAAATTCCTCATTTTACAGATAAGAAAACTAATAGTTAAGAGACTTTTCCAAAGTCAAACAGGTAACTTTAAGGACAGAGGCAGAATGTAGACAAAGATAACTATGATTATAAAATCACTATTCTTTCTACTATTCCTACCTGCTCACTGACTACCTGTCATTTTCTTCTTCTATTTGCTCACTGAGTGGCAGGGGTTCATCACATAGTCTCAAATCCTTAAAAGCTTAAAGAATAATCCATGAAGATTAAATATGTACTAACCTATAAAATGCTTTTGATAGTTTAATTGGTATAACATGAAAACTACAAGTTAACTTTTGCAGTAGTCATTTTTATTATATTGGCATGACCTAGCCATGAGCATATAAGTTTTCTATAGCTAATAAAATTGTTTGTATTTCTTTAAAGAACATTTTGCAACTGAAATCCATATATGTATTTTGTGTTATTTATTAGATTGAGTCCCAAATATTTAATGTATTTTGTACTGATTTGGAAATGGATTTCCATTGGTTCCTATATTTTATTTCTGAATGGTAGGAGCCAGAACCTGTGAATGTGAACTATGAATCCACAGAGAATAGAAATTATCTTGAGTAAATTTAAGTAACAAAAGAAGCTCCCACTATCTCATGTGACTTTTTGCACATGAAGCTGGGCTATGTGAGACTTATGCCTGCTTTGTTCTTCTTCTCTACAATACCTTGCCTGACCTGGGGTTGATGCAGAGATGCACCCAGATTTTGCTACTGCACAGGACAACTGGTCTCCTATAACTAAAGTCACCAAATTAACCCACTTAACCCTCATAAAAATATTAACAACAAAAAGGCTCCTCTAAGGCTATGTACTAGAGATGAAAATTTGGTGAATTATAGGGGGGAATTTATAGATGTTGCACCAGGAAGTAAGCAAAAGAAAGAGACTGAATCTTGAGCCCCTCCCCTACACTACTTCCTGTTTCTTCCTTTCCAACTGTCTGCATGAATATTTTCTCACAGATGTTAGTTGGAAAATTTCCCACTAATACCCAATCCTACCACTAGTACTTTAAATAAAGGATCTTTAACTCTTTGGGGAGAAGGGGCTAAGATGAGGTTGGGGAAAGAGGGAAATTAGGGTCTCCCTAATTCTAAGTTATCTTGTTGATTGAAGGCTTTGAAATAAAGTCAATTCAGAAAACAAAATTATCTCCCCCTAAGGGTAGATATTCACAGCACTGCTAACAAGTCTGTTCTGGGCAAGACCAAATATATCTTCAGCTCACAGTATAGGTAGAAGGCCATGGTGAGAGAAGAGATGAAGGAGGTCTGTCTTCCACATTTAGGCAGAAACAGCCAAGTCCCTTCTCAGGCCCCTGGAATCCTAAGTGCCTTCCTTCAAGGTTCCATTGGAACAGTCTCCCCTCCTCCGATGATTTGTGAGTTCCAAAAGTTCTGAGCTCTCATTGCTTTTGCAGATCCAACTTTTTGTCTGTGTCTATGCTTCTTCATTTACACAGCTATTCAGTGAATACTTTAGCATAAAGGAATATTATATTTTTGTCAAAGGCTTTTTATGTGTCTATTGAGATTTATTGATTTTAATGAGATTAGTTATGTTGATTGCTTTCCAAATATGAAACCATATTTGCATCTCTGGTATGAATCCTAATTTTCATAAGAAATAATTTCTTAGATGAATTGCTTTGGTAAGATGGGATTTTATTTTTAACTTTTGATTAGTTAGTATTGATTTGGATCTATAGGGGAGGGGCAGATTATGAATACCAAATAGAGGAATTTATATTGGATCATTTAGGTTACGTGTCTATGTGCAGTTTATGCTGAAATAAGGTATGAGGTGTTGGTCTAAATCCATTTTCTTCTATAATATTATAGTTTTCCCATGCAGGTATCCCTTACCTTATTGATTTTCCCATTCATGGTTTCAATATAGCTCAGACTACATAGGAAATTAAGTGGGAATTTGGGGGGAGTTTTGCAGAAGCTGTCTCCAACACCAAAAGGCCATGTGATAACACACACAAAATTTAGAAACTCAGAAAAGCATAAAATATATGTATCATATTGTATACTAACATTTTAATTTTAATAACACAAATATATACAATTTATTTTTAAAGCTAAAATAAGTAAAAAATTAACTGATAAAAAGAACGTGAAAGCCAGCAGACAACACACAAAGGTTACAAATGTAGTGATATCTTAACATTGACCTACATGAAGTCTATGATCAAACATGTAACTCAAATTTTACAGTAAGGTACTGTAAGAATATAAAAGAAAGAAGAAAAAGAAAAAATGTAGACTTCTCTAGTATGAAGGGAGGGACACAAAATTTTATTCAGATTTTTCATATTGCAGGCATGCCACACCCTGAATCCTTGCAATGTGGAAGGAATACCTGTACTGAGTCCTTATCATAATGGCTGGAGTTTTTATGTTTGAGGATATCACATGCATTAAATACATTTGCTAGAGTACCAGATATACTTCTATAGGTTTTATATTTAATCTATTCCTGTAATTATTCTCTTTCTTAACACACAATAAATAGATCAAATGTCCATTATCAGCTTTGGTCCCTGTGGAGTAATTTCATCCTTCACAGGTATGAGTAAATATTCTGTGATGTCTATGTAGTATCAGTCTGATGTCAATAGCAGCAGGTTTGGAATTAATCCTCTATCTCTAGTCTGCTCTAATTAGCTAAATAATCAGGTGGAACAGATTGGTGGGGATGAGGATGAGATGGGAAGAACTACTGAAAGTAAATTTCTTTGCTTTCTAGGAAATATAAAAAATCAACTATCTGAAATATAACACATTTAGGCGCTCTCTTAAGTGAACACAGAAGATATTCCTATGAATTCACTAAGATATTCCTATATAATTCACTATGAATTTCTCTGACTTATTACACACCATATACTATCAATATGAAGTATGTGGGAGTAATTATCCAAAACTGTAAACATTATTGTTTTTAAAACTTCACAAATGATTACATGCTATTCCATAAAACATGGTTTAGTATATTTTAAACATATATATGTATGTGTGTATCTATCTATCTATATATATATGTATTATGTAAATTGTTCCTGCCTTAGGATTATGAATTAAATAATCAAAAGGAAAAGAAAAAGTATATCAAAAGGTGGGTCATCCTTAATTATTTTCTTCAACTACAGTGATAAAACAAAATAATTCATATAAAACAAGTTTACAATAGCTATCACATAGACTAGAATATTTTTTAACTGCCTTCCACTAACTAAATCATTAGGCAGTTATTCACTCAGCATTACTTACTTCTCCAATGAAAAAGTAAGTCTCCTGGCTCTAGCTGAAGTTGAGCCTTCCAAAAGTGCAATTTTGGTGTATTACATCCTACCTCAGTTTCCAATCAAAAGCAGCAATGAACACTCTAAAATTAATTTATTGTTTCTCCTTTTTCCATTTCATATTTCCAATTACTGTGGAACTGCTTTTAAAAAGAAATAAGGAGCTATAAGTTTCTTAGGACCAACAACAATAAGTCAGGAATATAATGGGAAGAAAGGGAACCATAAAGTTATATTACAGGTTCTGTGGAATAGGTTTTGAAAATTAAGCTTGAAAGTGGACAAGGGTATGTGTTTTGGGTCATCTAAAGGACTCTCTAGCTAAATTAACATGAGCCATGGATAAAATGTAAAAGTATGTCATGTAACTTGCTCTATTTTTTAAATAGACTTTACAGCTACCTTGTAGGAAGGATATTCTTCATAAGGTCATATTGGCATTTTTATCATGAAATCTGATTTTGGAAGTTGGTGGCTGTTTAAAATCAAAGAACTAAATATTATCCAAGTCTTCACACCTCATGATAGTTATCTCTTCTACAAAAATGAGAAAGGGCTTGCTAAAAGCCATTTTTTTTTTATAAAGTGGTTGAAAATGGGTAAGTTAGGTAGAAGAGCTTGGTGAAAAAGTTGTTCAAGTTAAATTTTAAAACAAGATGTTACTATTGGACTACATTGTTCAAAATGAAAGGTTCTACTGAAAATAACAGTTATTTAATGTGTAGTTTTATTCTGTATTCAAGGGGCTAAATTTTTCAGTCTTGAGAAGGGGAAAGAGAGGAGACCTCCCTTTTCAAAGCAGGATTAAGGGGAGACAGCTGATGTTTAAGGTTGGCTCAGAGAGGAGAGGGGGTTTGAAGATTTTCCCCTTTCTATCTTCCCTCCTTAGCTAAGGCTGCTCTCCCAGATTCTTCTGTCCCTCCTGTCCCCCTTCCACTACTCAAGATCAAAGGTTCTGCCCTTGATCTGTTCACTCACACTTGATTCATAGCTTGGGGAAAAGAACTATTTTAATGTCAACTCAATCAGGATAATACAAAGGAATAACTAGCAGGGAAATAATTGGAGAGGAAAGTAGGGGAAAAGGGGTCCCTGTCTCTATCTAAACCCTTTCCCCTCCCTCCTCAAGTTTGGGGGGAACTCAGGTTTTGGCAGCCTAAGCTCCCTGAGAGAAAGTCAGGTTGACTCACCCTGGGTTGGCCCCTTGGCCACAGTTCAGACTCAAGGCAACAGGAGTTGAAGTAAAGTCGGACAGAGGTTTAAAATGTCTTTCTCAGGTTTCTTCTTCATTAGTCTTTTCAATTGGGAAATGTTGGGGGGAAAGATTTCCAGTCACAGACCAGAAAAAATGAGTAACCCTCAGGAGAAAATCTTTTTCCACCTTCTCACTTCAGCTTCTCCCAACAGTGAGACCAACTCCTCTCCCAGACAGATTCTTCTGCTCCTCAAGATTCCAAACTCCTGGGGCCCCTCCCCTGTTGAGGTGATCAGTTCCACACGCTCTTCCATCTGGCACTTTTCTTATGTGCCAGCCTCTGTCACAATTCTATACTCTTAAAGACTCTTCATAAATAAGAAATGATGACAGTTATGCTACATGAAAATAAACTGAAGTAAGTCATACTGATACAGGGGAATTTTTCTTAAGGACAACTTCCATTCAAATAAGAGGAAAAAAAACATGTTCACTAATTCAGAAATCAGTGCTTTAATTTCCTACTTCAAAGGCAATCCAGATCAGATCAATCACTAAAGAAATCATGTCAAAGAACAATAGGAGAATGCTCAACAGAATGGAATAAGCAATTTATCTTTGAGTAAGAAGGGTAGAGATTTTCATATGAAAACTTATTCATGGATCTAGGCATCAGATACTAACTTTTAGAGAACAATTTGGTATGGAGATAGCAGTGTCTTTGCCTCTTTTCTGTTCTTCTACATGTAGAATAGAAATAGGAATCTTCTACAATGAGAGCCATGAATAAAGAAGTCAGTTATCTTTTCTTGTGTCTACAGATGCAGATTAGTGAGGTGATTATTTTCACCACTGCTTTTTAATTGACAATGCACTAATAATATTTCAGTCAGATGACAAAGACTAGATTGGAATAAATTGGGGTGGTATGGGATTGACACCTAGAAAAGATAAATAAAGATCACAAGTCAGGTAGGGCAGGCACTAAAGCAATCTACTGGCAATTTTAAAGCAGCCTAGAAAAATGAATTCATTTCAGGTCCCCAATTGAGATAATGCCTTCTTGAAAATACTATGTAATATTTACAGAACCTCATTATTGATTTTATAATATGTGTATTCACAAAATGTGCATTTTTATGGATACAATATAAAACAATCAGCAGCCCTTAAAGAATTACTAAAACATGAAATCGAAATGGTAGTTCAATGGAGCTACATGCTTTGCACTCGAATGCTCCTCATGTCCTGTAGTAGCAAGGGCCTATAGTTTTGTTCCAAGTTTTCCATGTATTCAAAGTAGTCACTCACTCGAAATCCATGAAGAGATTCCTCCTGCCCAAACAATACAAAGGGAAATTCATTAACTTTGAAATCAAGAGTATCTTCCATCAGGCAGCATTGTAAAATAAACTGTATTTTCTGTACCAAAAACCTCCTATGAAATGTCCCTTTATAATTTACAAATCCAACAAACAACATTCAATAATCTACATAAATTTGTCTTAAAATGCTTCTAAAGATCATCTCCTAAAAAATAATACTATATTTTGCCTCTGGATTACAAAGTATATTGGCCTTATAGCTATGTTTCCAAAAAGCTCACTTTTAGAATCACTGAGATATCAACCTTGCTTTAATGTTTATGTCCCAAGCAAAATGCCAGCACGAAATTTTTGGTAGATTCATATAGATTACTATTTTGCTGGAGTTTCATAATTATTATATTTATTTCATTTCCCCCCACCTTCCAACTTAAAGAGAATACCCATCAGCAAGAACAAAACCTTACAGGAGACTAAATGTTTTTTTGGGGGTGAGGGTCTTTGATTTCATTGACATGGATGACCCTTTTAGTAATCAAGATTGCAAACCATTCTTACCCTACAGTTCTTGTCCATATCTTCCCATAAATCTCCTAAAGCTGTTCATTTAATAGGCTAGCTATCCTGAAATACTGTAGATGCCAAGCTGTCAGTTATCTTTGCTTTCACCAAATAACTAGTCTACTTCCTTTTCATAAATCCTTCCATTGACATCTTTTATGCCACTTCTGTATAATTCTTTGTGGGTAAGATGTTACAGTCTACCTACACTGCCAGGGCAATTTTTATTTTGGGCTGGGTCTAATTGAGGCCAATCAAAGAAGTCAATATCAGATATGAAAATGAAATCAGGCATTCATGGACTACACAATGCAATTTTAAAACCTACTAATCACAGTGGCAGAGATGGGACATATGTGATAAATGATGTGAGGGTGAAATGAAGAGATCTAGAACAGATTGGATGTACGGGAAAGAGGAAGTAGGGTTTAATGCCTGACCCCAAAGTTGTGAGTTTGTGGGACTAGAAGAATGTTGATTTCTTCAACAAAAATAGGGAAGTTTGGAAAGGGGAAAGATGATGGGTTCATTTTTAGACATGTTGAATTTAAGATGTCTGCAGGATATCCAATTAAGAGCCCCAATTTGGAAATGTAAGACTGGAGGTTAGTACATCAGGTAGGGCTGAATAGGTAGATTTGAGAATTATCAGCATAGAAATTATAATAGAATCCATAGGAGAAAATGAGATGGACAAGTAATATAGTAGAAAAGGAAAAGAAGTCCAAGAATAGAGTCCTGTGGGACCCCCACATTTAGATGTAGAGCCACTAGGGGAAACTGAGGAATGATGGGATAGGGAGGAGAACCAAGAGAGTAGTGTCCCAATAACCTCAAGAAAAGAGATTATCAGGGAAAGAAGGCATTAAAGGCTACAGAGAAGTCAAGAAGGATAGAGAAAAGGCCATTGATTTTGGTGATGAAGAGGACATTGGTAATTTTTGAGATTAGTTTTGCTTTAATGATAAGACAGAAAGCCAGGCTTTAGGGAATTAATCAGAATGCAAGAGTAAAGAAGTACACAAAACTGTACCTAATTCCTAGTTTCAAGAAGTTTAAGATCTAATTGTGGAAGTAAGCCTTACATGAAAACCAAACCAAAACAAAATCAATTCTTTCTTTTCTTTTAGTCAGCTCTGCTAAATGTTTGTCAATTTAATTAGTCTTTTAAAAGAATAAGAAATTTCTTTCACACAATTATTAAGTATTTCTATGATATAGGGGCTTCACTGTCAAGTCTCCATTTTGTTCTGTTTTCTTTATGCTTTTAAAACTGATTAATATTTTTATTATTTTATAACATATTTAAGATTTATTATTTTTGCTTTTTATTTTTACTTTTAAATTCAATTACATTAAAATGTGTAATTTACTTATATCTCTGGATCCTATTATAATTTTTATAAAAGTTGCATATACATATATAAAATAAAAATATAGAGAAAATTAAACAAAAGGAAATAATTGAACAAATATGAACACATATATGGATATTTGTTGATATTTATTCAATTCCATATTTTCTTTTAATTTTCTGTTAGATTTTTCAGAGTTTTCCACTATTATCTATATTGCTGTCTAGATCATCTTATATAACAGTTAATATTTCTTTCATGGATTTAGGTGCAAAAGCAGAGTAAATCTTTGACTTAATTATCCCACAAATCCTCCTCTTTTTCTTCTCCTCTCTTTTAAGAGCTCTATTCTTCACTTTAGCCCCACCCAAAGAAAAGAAAAATATTGATTCACCTGTAGGTAAGGTATTGTGAGATCTTAGTCATGTTTCAGGTCTATTCGTCCACTATCACTTCTACTGACTTCCACTGTCGCCTTTCATCTCTCCTTCTGACTTGGACCGCTCTTCATACAACTTCCACTTAAGGAAGGCACCCAGGTTAGTCAGTTTGCTTTCTTTTCCAGGCTTGCTCCAGATGTCTTCTACCAAGCACTCAACTGGGTATCTATCCTCTCCCCCAACTACTCTTTCATCTTAATTTTACGTGTTGTCTGCTTTTCATTATAGGACTACCTCAGATACATCTTTTTATTGTACCTTTTAAAAATCCTTTCCTTATATCTCATAATCATTACTATGTACTGGTTCTAAGGCAGAGGAGCAGTAAGGACTGTAAGTAATGTAAGTAATGTGGAGGGGGGGCGGTAAAGTGACTTGCCCAGAGTCACACAGCTAGGAAGTATCTGAGACCAGATCAAAACCCAGGATCTCCCATCTCTAGGCCTGGCTTGTTATTCATTGAGCCACCTAGCTGTCCCCAAATACTCCTTTTTCTTAAATATTTATCATTTTACATTAATGATTAAGCTCAGATTTGCAGGGTATGCCAACCGGGGTTATATCTTAAGTTCCTTTGGTCTTCAGAACACATTATATTCCCTCCAGTGACTTCTGATGAGTGCAGAATAGGTTTTTGAGTTATTTAAATTTGCTTTATTTTATATTTAAAGATTTTGCTCCTGGGCATTTCCTGAAATTATTTTATTAATTAATATATGTCTTAGAATCACTAGCAAAGGAATTTGTATCATTTTCTTTCTCTTATTCCCCAATCTATGAATTCTTTGGATTGGCATTTTTTTCCCCTTTTTGTGTTTGTATGTTCAGAAGGTCTGAAATATTTTCATGACATGTTTTTCTGGGAGATATAGTCCTCAAGTGGCTTCTATACATCCTTTTTTCTTTTCTCTCCATCAATGTTTTGCCTTATTTTTTTAGCATTATTGTTTTCTGCTTCTCTGATTCAAGATTTTCCTTTACTTTTGTACATTTACATTCCCAATTATTCTGTTTCTTTGATAAGGTTTGCTACTGCAGATTCAAATTTTTGTATTCTGTCAATTATTTCTGCAGTGCAGCCCATAAATCTACTCCTACAGTGATTATTATTCTATCAAAACATTTGGTAACATTCTGCTGCGATTTCATCTTCTCTTGAGAATCCAAAATCTTCTCTGTCTTATTAGGAGATGATTCATTTTCACTCCTCTTAATATACTTATTCATATTGGTCACCTGTCCTTTACTTTTCTTTCTTTTTTTCTGTTACGATCTTATCTTTTTATTTTATTTTTTCCAGATTACATGTCAATATACATTTTTAATAATCATTTTCTAATATTTTGCAATCTGTGTTCTCTCCTTCGCTCCCATCCTTTTCAAAAAGCTTCTTTGAATCTGGTATACAAATAATCTTTCAACTAAGAGAGAAATCAAGCAATATAAAACTGTATGGGAAGTGTTAAACTGCTTGATTTCTCTCTCCTTTATACAACTTTCATGTATTAGGATCTTGCTATGACCATCACTAAAACATAAACTTAGGAAATTGTCATTCATAACTTAAAAAAATTAAGCATTAGTTTCTTTAAAAAAAAACAAACAATTTAAGGGGGCAGTTGGGTGGCTCAGTGGACTGAGAATCAGGCCCAGAGAAGGAGATCCTGGGTTCAAATCTGGCCTCAGACACTGCCTAGCTGTGTGACCCTGGGAAAGTCACTTGACTCCCATTGCCTAGCACTTACCACTCTTCTGCCTTGGAACCAATACACAGTATTGAATCCAAGATGGGAGGTAAGGATTAAAAAAACAACAACAAAAAACAAAAAAAAAAACAATTTAAGTACATATTAAATATATTAAAAAAATAAATTTCTAGAGTTACTCATTGTTCATTATATGCATAACTCAATAAGAGATGAGAGAATTTGATCTAGAATTTTACTATTCCTTTCTAGTTAATACTAGGTAAAAATCGAGTGACATATTTTGATAACTGAAGTTCATTTTAAATAAAAAAATAAATACTAAAATAAAGACTATTCATGGGTCTTGCTTTAAGTACATTTTCCAAGATACAATCATATCGGAAAAACATGGTTTTACATTTTAGACATTAATGTTTAAGCAAAGGGAAAAATGTTTCACTAAGTTTAATGAATCTGTGCTCATAAAATCAGAGTACAATGGCTTATAAGACTATTTTAAGTAAAATGTTAAATATACATTTAAAATATTTTTTAGATTATGCATTATTTTATTGATTCACAGACTATCATATATAAATGTGTGCATAATAGTGTATATATATGCACACACATAAATATGAGTACACACATAATCTAAATAAAATATAAGTAAAGGTTCAAATTCTCCACCTCTACTTTTTGGTGTCACAAGTGACCTTTTTTTCATAAATGCCAAAAAGTTTTTCCTGCATGTATTAATATATTATTTTGTTTGTAATGTTAGCTATTTAAATTAACAATTTATTCAAGTTCTAACAAATTATTTCCTTTAATTTTTGTTCTAGTGATCAAGTATCATTTTCAGCTTCAGAAGGCCCTTATTCTTGAAATAACTAAATATATCATGATCCTCCTCCTCCTTATTCCTTTTACATTTAGAAAATATTTTACCTATGTTATCTCATGCAATACTCTCAATAATTTCTAGAGGTAGGTATTATTACTATTGCCTTTTTAAAGACAAGAAAAATGAGGAGAGAGGTTAAGTGACCGACTGTCCAGTCATTTAACACACAGTAGATATTAGAGCTGGGATTTTACCCAAGGTATTTCTTGATTCCAAGTTCAGCAGCCTTCCAAAAGAGCTAAGCTATATTTCATTATTATCACTTATATTTAAAGAGCATGTTTTAGTTTTTGAAGCACTTTCATACATATCTCATTTGATTTTCACAGAAAATCTATGATGCTAAATTTATCTCCATTTTGCAAATGAAAAAAATGAGGTTCAAAGGCTAAAGAAACTCACTCGAGGTCCTAGGGAAAATAAATGGCAGAGCAGGTGTTAAAACCCCACATTTCTGACTTCTGAGTCAAAGTATTCTCTGCTACTTCACATTAACTCTCTACTACAAAAAAAAAGACTAACAAGAGAACAAAGACTCAGTACCCTATCAATTATTCAGGTTCTCCTTTCCATATACGAAAGTGATTTTTTAAAAAGTCAATATCATAATATTGTGATATAAAGTCTATTAGGTTAGTCAGGAATATTAAATTAATAAGATTGTAGAAATAAAATAGGAATGCTCTTTTAGGGAATATACAGGGTTCATACATAACTGATATGAGGCATAAGAACAAAATTTTGTTTTAAAATATTTCAAAAATCCAAATATTAGATTTTCCTTATTACAAAAGAGTCTTATCCCATTGGCAGCAAATATATAGTCTGTGTGTGTGTGTCTCTCTGACACATCTATTTCTCTTTCTCTAAGTTCAGTGGATCAGTCTATATAGATAATGATCTCACTATACATAGATACAGACACAAATATGAATTTATATGTAAATTATGTTTACATAAATTTATATGTGTATATCTGTTTATATATATATGTATATATATTTAAAACTATATTATGATATGCAAACTCTTCATTATTAGTGTCATCAGAGAAGCTTTTCCTGATCCCGCTACTAGTTATGTTTTCCCCTGTTTAAATTATTTCTTAAGTTTGTACTTTGCATATACTGGGAAATATGACATTCTTTAAGAGTAAGTCTTATTTTCTTTTTTACTTTTTATTTCTAGTGCCTAGAATAATGTCTTACATGTTACTTAGAAACATTCCTTAAGTTTAATTGAATTCTTGAAATGGCCTGCTAAATGGAATTACTTTCTTCCTTATATTAATGCTTATTTTAAAAAGCTCTAAGATGTTCATTTAATACTCTCCTAACTGAAGAAAATAATTGCTTAAAAATTAGAATTGGATCAGTGGAAGCTAATGACTTCATGAGATATCACAAAATAATCAAACAACACCAAAAGAATGAAAAAAAAATAAAGGAACTCATTGCAAAAAAAAAAAAATTAACCTGGAAAATAGGTCCCGCAGAGATAATTTAAAAATTATTGGACTACCTGAAAGCCATGTTTAAAAAAAAGGTGTGAAAGAATCATCTTTTAAGAAATTATCAAGAAGAGATGACCACACACAGCAGTGGCAGATGGCAATAGCAGTAGCAGCAGGTCAGGCCAAGATGGTCAAGTAAGAAATACCCAAGGTCTGCCAATCAATCTCCAAACAACCATGGAGGAAAAATACCCCAAACCAATACTGGGGCAACAAAACTAAAAGAAGAGAGAAGTAGTGCTCCAGTCCAGAACAATGTTGAGAAATAGGATGAAGGTCTTCTTACTGGGGTATGAAGAGGGAGCACTGCACAAGCCTTAGTGGGACTCAGACACCATACAGCCCAAGTGGAAGGGGAAAGAGAACAGTTGGCTCAGTCTAGGATCAGCAGGGTAAGAGCAGAAACCAAGGCAATATAGAACAAGCAGCAGTGGGAGGAACTCAGATCAACTGAGGTCCAGTCTCATTAGTATAAGGATATTAGAAATTAAGTATTGTTATATTAGTTTAGAGACAGGAAGTAGAGAGGCTAGTTTGAGAAAGAATTGGAGTATGAAGCAGATCTAAGACAGTGTCAGTTTCAAATATTGATAGTTTAACAGTTTTTCTATGACAGTTATACACTCTGGGTGTGGGGAGTTACTCTCTGGGAGGTAGTGAGAAGTTACTCTCTCTCTCAGAGTCCTAACTTGGTTCTTGCTAAGGCTCAGCCAGTTGGCCTTTGTTATTTTTATAACTTCAAGACAAAGTAAGAATTATAAGGACAAGAATGTTAGTTTATTGTAGAATAGGGAAAATTTGGGTTAGTAAGATTAGGAAGGATCAGTGTAGCATTTGGACACAGGAGAAGTGGTTCCTTGCAGAACCAGGGAGTTTTATTTGGGTGGAGTTAGAAATTGTTTTATCCTTATACATTTTAATAAATATTTTATTTTTTTATAACCAGAGTTTCTTTAGTATCCTTGCACCTGGCCCTGAAGAGAAGTTCATTTATGAGCTTCACATCACTGATATAAACTGAAGATACTTTGTTAGCATGGCAAACAGAGTATCTAAGTCAGTTTATAATCAATAATCAATCTATTGATTTATTAGTTTTATAGTTGCCTTTTATTTTTACAGTAGGATTGGGCAGAACCCAATTCCAACCAGTTAAGACTGAAAAGCTGCAAAACTCCATAAAGCAGGCCTACAAGGCTAACTCTATGGAATGACTAAGACAGAGGGAGAGCAGATCCTAAGCAGAATACAAGCATAGAACTCCAGGAATGAAAAAAAATTCAACATACAGGCAAAAGCCCCAAATGATCAAAATGGAAAAATCCAGACAATAGGAAAATATCTACATAAGAGAAAT
Source organism: Monodelphis domestica (assembly GCF_027887165.1). Lineage (NCBI taxonomy): Eukaryota > Metazoa > Chordata > Mammalia > Didelphimorphia > Didelphidae > Monodelphis > Monodelphis domestica. The sequence continues at coordinate 391,040,472 of NC_077228.1, forward strand.
TACCAAAATACAAGTTCACAAAAGGAGAGCAATACAAAAATAAAAATATATGAAGACTCAAAGAAAAATGCTTAAGGATATCAAGTCCAAAACAATCCCCTGGAATAGCTCCAAAAAAAGATAGAAAAAACAAATAAGAAAAATAGTAAGAAACTTGAAGAAAAGCTAGAAAAGGATAGAAGAAAATCAACAATGTAGAATGAAAACTTAATGAAGGAAACAGTTCCCTAAAAAAGGAAAGACTATACTTCAAAAAGAAAAATAACTCCCTGAGAAATAAAGGAGTCAGTATAACAAATGGCCTCAAGTGTCTATATAGAAATCACCAAAGTTTAGGCAACAAACAATAGCAATTATAGATCTTAATGCAATGGGGAAATTATATCGCATATATATTGTTGAGGTCAGGAAAAAGCCCATGATTTTACTATAAATTACAGTGGGGAAACTACACATCCAAAAGAAACAGGGCATTCTACCAAATTCCTTTTATGAGACAAATATGGTGTTGATATGTAAACCAGAAAGAACAAAAAAAAAAGAGCACATGTAAAGTGTGTATTGGTAAAATGGGGGCAGGGAGGGGTTACATTTTACACTGAGATTGTATATTCATTTGAAGAAATATAGAATCCAAAGTGGGAGAAGAATAACAATGTTTGGATAAAGGTCAAAGGGAGAGATATAAATTATTTTGTTATTAAAATATACTTCAGAACACCGAGACAAAAAGAGGAAATAGATGAGCTATTTGAGAAACAGATCAAAAGCCCTGACACAGAGGTACGAAGTAATAGAAATGGGAGACTTTACTATCCCAGACATTTGCTGTCAAAAATAAAGCAACTCATAACTTCTTATTTTACCTTAGTGAGAATATATCATTCTTACATACAAGGAGAAATTTTATTTTGAATGTGATTCTCACTGATGGAGAAGAACTGGTTGCTGGAGTGGACGGGAACCGAGATGAAACTAACTAGTTCATAGTAGGGTTTATGATAGAAGAGAAGAAATTTGGTCATAGTCTGACAGGCATGCTAAATTTGGGGAAAGCAGATTTCAAACACTTCAGAAGAAGGATAGGCAAAGTTCCAAAGGAAAAAATGATTTGGGGAAAATCAAAGTAGGAATAACTGAAAGAAGGATTGCTTAATATTGAAATTCTGAAGACACAAAAGAAAACAATTTCAATTGGGAGGGAAAATAGGATTTGTATAGAGAGGCAAAAGTGTAAAACAGGGATCTCATTAAACAACTTAGATTTTTAAGAGAAATGTACAAAAAGACAGAGGCAAGCCTAGCTGACAGGGGAGAAATATAAAGGTGTGGCTCAGTTGTCATGGTAGTAGGAATACTAAATCTCATAATGAGTTAAAAGATAGAGAAGTGAAGTCCAAAAAATAGGGGTGAGAGTGTAAGCAATATTGAGAGAAAAAAGGGAAATCAAAGAAGAGAAAAGGACCTCTGGTTGGGGTAGATGAGACTATAACTAACAACAAAGAGAAGGTAGAACTGTTCAAATCTTATTTATCTTCTGTTTTCTCTGTAAAAAGTAATATTTACATACTAAATCACAGAATAAAAATAGCTAATAACAAGTCAATGATAAACTAAGAAAGAAGTCCTTTTCAAATTTCTTTCAGTTAAATATAAGAGAAGAAAAAATTGAATTGTTTGGTTTTCATTATTAAAAAAAAAAGAAGACTTTTACACAGAAGACTGTGTAAAACAGGGACTTAGTGCATAGAATAGGGTTTTGTTGACAATTGTAGCTTTTGTTTGGGGGGAAGTTTCCTTTTTGTGTTTGTAACCATTGTGCCGCTTTGAAGCATGATACCTGGGCTTCAATAGCTTTCACTGGAGCACAACTAAGGAGTTTTGTAAGTAGCTCTGATTTTTTACCCATTTGCAAATAACTTGAAAACTTGAGTAAAAAGGCAGAGGAACATAACATTTTAGAGGCTATTTAAAGGTTCAAATATTTTGTAAGAAAATAAATCTTTTCTAGTCTGATATGTAGAAGAACACAACATATGAAGTATTAAAAGATGTTGAATTTACAGGCTTCATTAAGTAATGAATTAATTTATGAAGTTTATACTATTAAATAATACACCTTACAAGTCCAACATTATTTAGTACTAGTTATTTATTCTGAAAAATTAAACACCTGAGCTGATGTTAGGTGACATATGGAATTCAATCTTGAAACAAGCTCAAAGAGAGCCTGTATTGCATTATAAGAGCAATCAATGATATTTCAACAAACCCTTCATTTTACATTGGCAATATGAAAAAGTAGTCAAAAGATGAGGACAGGTTGAGCTGAAGGAAAAATATACAGGTTAGCACAGAAAGAATGCTTGGAAATGTGTTTCCACTATACTAAAGTTATTTCAGAATTAGATCAGCTCATCCACAGAATTTATTTTAAAGCAATGACTAATACTTAAAAAGTTAATATTTAAAAGGAAAAAACCTGGAAAGATTTATATGAATTGGAGGTAAAAAGTAAAATGAGCACAACCAGGACAAGGTACCCAATTACAAAAGTAATATATGATGATCAACTATGAACAACAACTTTTTTTTAACCCTTACCTTCTATCTTGGAATCAACACTGTGTATTGGTTCCAATGCAGAAGTATAGTAAGGGCTAGGCAATGGGGGTCAAGTGACCTGCCCAGGGACACACAGCTAGGAAGTGTCTGAGGTCAGATTTAAACTCAAGGCCGCCCATCTCTGGGCCTGACTCTCAATCCACTGAGCAACCCAGCTATCTCCATGAATAACAAGTATTATCAACAAGACAAGGATCCAGGACAATTCAAAAGGATTCATGACACTAAAAAGGAATTCCATTGTTATAGAAGGAACAGATAAAATCCAAATGCAAATTGAAATATACCATTCTTTATTTCCCTATGAATTTCTGTCTAGTGTAAGCAATAAGGTCTTGTTTCACAACATGATATATGTGGAAATTGTAGTTCATGATAATATATGTACAACCTATATCATATTACCTACCTTTATGGAGAAGAGGGTAAGGGGGCTGGGGGAGAGAGAACATGTATTGCAAAACATCAGAAAATGAATATTACAAACTGTAATGACCTGTTATCTGGAAAGAATATATAAATTTTTAAAAATTTTGAATTTGTTTCCCTTAGTAGTCTGATCTCAAATTCTTTATCCTGTCAACATTTACTCATAATAGCAGCTGGCAGTCAGGAAATTTCTTGACATTTTGCTGACTGGTTGAAAATGAATTTGATTTTTTATACATTTATAAATTATGAACTGTTTTTACCATCATGTGCAAGTTTTGGTTGAAACATTTTTATTAAGCTCTTTAAGCTTTCAAAGTATGATTTTTTTTTGTTATTGGAAGATTTTTTTCCCTTAGCCTAAGAGAACATTATTTTTCTTTGTTTTTTAAACAACTGATAGGGGGACATACCAATCACTAGTATTTTGATGTTTTTTGTTTGTTTTACCAGTTCTATATGACCAGAACTCTTTCCTCATATTTCTTAGTCTGGTATTTATAAAATGATCTCATCTGTTGCACCTTAAGTTAAAGTGGTTTTATGATACTGAGTTCATGTTTTTATGGAATTATAATTTAAGCAAAAATCACTTAATTTATAATGCCTGGAAAGCAGCTAATAGTATGAGTCACTTTGATCCAGAGGTTAGATGTACTTAAATAAAGGTGATATTACTTACATGCTATAGCAGTAAAAAATGATATGGCTAATGAAGAAAGTTATATGATAAAATACCCTTGACAGATCTAGAATTCATCTTTCACTTTAAAATAGTATAAAAAGGGAAAACAACAGATAATATAAACAATTTTCCTTTCGAATAAATCTGCTACATTTTGTATATTTTCAATATTTCAAAATGTACTATAGCAGCATCTGGGTGTAACGGATGTAAAAATAATAACTTACATTACATCGGTCACAAAGTGCTTTTCTTTGTAATGTAGATGTTAGTTGATGGTAAGCATAACAACTTTCATTTGTATGGGGTTTTAAAGCCCATAAAAACATTATAAGGAAAAATATGAAAAAAAGAATTATGTGATAAAAATAAGTAAATATATATGTAAGTTAAAAGCATGACTAGAGGAACTTATTTTGTGATACTTCAGTGACCTGAAATTTTATCTATAGAGACTTTTCCCTCCACCCATATAAAATTCTGAAATGTAAGTTGAAAGGAAAAAACAAAGATTCTTGATAAGTAAAAAATAATTCTTTGGTGAATCACTAATCAAAATTTCTTATATATCTACTATGCATGTAGTGCTATGAGAAGTATAATATAAACATAAAAAAGAGTACCTGTCCTCCTGGAGGTTAAAAAATAATTGAGGAAATTAACTTATTTGTGAGGCAAAGTGAAGTGAGCAAGAACCTCAGCAGAATGTTGAATATAGGAATAATGTACAATGATCAGTTGTGAATGACTTAACTAATATCAGCCATGCAAGGATCCAGAACAACTTCAAGGGACTTGAGATTAAAAAAAAAAAAAAACCTATCCATAGAATGAATTGATGGAGTCTGCATCCAGATTGAGGCATGCCTTGTTTCACTTCATTTCCTCTATGAATTTTTCTCTAGCATAATCAATATGCATCTTCTTTCACCACATGATATACATGGACATATGAATTGTATGATGTCATGTACAACCTATATCACATTACCTACCATCTCAGGGGGACGGGAGGGAAGGGGGGAACATGGATTTCAAAATGTCAGAAAATAATTATTAAAAATGCATCTACATATAAATAATCTGGAAAATATATAAAAATATAAGAATCAACAACAACAGTTGATCAGTCAATTAGTGCTTAGTAGACACTTATGTGCCACCAAGATCTGGGCATACAAGGAAAGGCGAAACATGGACCCTATTGTTGCTGTCAAATGGAGGACAGAATATGAAAAAATCGAGGTTCATAGACATACTACAGTAAAAATGGAATGCAATCTCAGAGAAAAGGCACCAGTTTCAGGGAAGGGGAAGGATGAGGACAGGCCTCTGCTAGAAGGTGAAGTTTAAGCTGAGCCATGAAGGAATCTATATTAGAGGTGAGAAGGGAAGGGGCTCCAAGTCTGGGGGACAGCCAGCAAAAAGGCACAGAGCTAAGAGATGCCTTTTGTGTTCAAGAAATAACTGGTGGGCCCATGTGCCTTGTTCCTAGGGTATATGGAGAAAAATAAGGGAGAAGACAGTTAAAAAGGGTAGGAAGTTTTTGAAGGATTTTAAGTGCCTCAGAGAGGATTTTATATCTGAACCTGAAAGTAACAAGGCACCACCAAAGTTTATTGAGTAGGTGATCACTTGGGAAGGCTGCTTTAAGACAGTCATTTCTGCATCTGAGTGAATGACAGATCACAGCAGAGCAAGGTAGGAATAAAGTGTATAAATATGTTTTATATATATATATATATATATATATATATATGTAATGTAAGTGTACTAAATGGATATATATTATAAATATATCACATATACCTATGTGTACCCACACACAAATTCAATTTGAGATGTCCAAAAGCCTGGTGCTATATATCTGGAACACAGGAGAGAGTGTAAGATGAGGCATACAGAACCAAGAATTATCCTGACAGAAGCCACGGAGCTGACGAGATCACCAAGTTAAACAGAAGAGAAGACACAGGGGAGAGAGCCAACTACTTGTATGGAGTAAATGCCAGGATGACTGGCAGAAACAGTAAGTGTAATGACAATTCACAGAAAGGACTATACAGCATAAGGGCGAGGAAGCAGAATTTGCACAGTCTTAGAGAAGAGGGAGGAGAGTATTTCTGGCTGAAGAAACTTGCAAAATAATAATATGCAGCTAAGCCTATGTGTACAGAGATTAGGGTAGCAATGACAAGATCACCAAGCAATAGACACATAGTCGGAAATGGCCAGAGGCCGAGTATAGCCCAATTTCCACCATTTGGTGGAATCTCTGCAATATCTCTGCTAGGGAATAAATTTGAGGGATATGGAATTTATTAGCTAATAAGTAAAATCGTTCTATTTTTAATGTCTCTAATTGTTTTGTCAAAATATGTCTTTGTAACTTCCATCAACTAGTTCTAATTGTGTCTTTTTTAATTGTGTTTATGCAGAACAAGATTAACTCCTTTTCAAAATTTCAGTCCTTCACATATCTTAAGAACTATAACAATTTCTTTCTCAAATATTTTCTTTTGGGGGCTATTACTTCAACTATTTCTCAGACAGCTGGGTTTCAATTCCCACCAACAGCTTGGTAGTTAGTTTCTGTATGGATTATAAGGGGAGAAAGTTCTTAAGAGACAACATTCTTAAAAAATAAACATGCCAGATTACTAACCAGTAAAGAGCAAAGTGGAACTATTTCTCTTGTTCCCGATGTATTTTTTAATGACTTCAATGATAACATACAATTTCTTGATAGCCACATAGATACTTTTGATTCTTAGTAGCTAGCAGCACTTGGGAAGATGCAAGCTTTCCTTGGAAAAAACAACTTCCAGAGGCCAAATACAGGCAAACTGAAGAGTATAAGCAAGAAATCATATTTGATGGAAGGTGGAGTAAATCTTGTCCTTTTACTTCAATGGAGATGCAACCAAGGATACATAAGAATGTATTTTTATTGATGAAGAAACAGAGAAGAGCATATAGGAGGAAGAGAAGGCTTTTTGACTCTAAGCACCAATCTCTTCTGTCTTCTTAACTGTACAATTAAACCTGTTATATTTAAGTCCTTGTGAGCTAAAGTTCACATAAGAGACGCAGATATTATCCATAAGTTATCATCAGATACTAACAGCCCCAGATGCTACCAGATGTGAGGAAAAAGAGCCAAATGGCAAACTCTCCAGGTTATATACCAAGGTGAGAGTAAACAAATTATAGAATTATGTAATCCTAAAGTGGAACAATTCCAAGATACAGGAGAAGATTATAGTCAAGTCAATGAGTTATAATAACCATAGGATATGTATTTGTAATTCAATAAACACTTACATTTATTTGGATGTAACATTTGATAAAATTATTCCTTCTGATAGTCAGAGGGTCACTGAATCACAGGGGTTAAGCATTAGATGGGAACTTAAGAGAGGATAAAGTCTCATTCCCCTTTTTTATTTTTTCAATGAGAAACTGAAATAGAGCAAAGTGATTTGCTCAAGATAACACCACTAGTTAATGAAGGAGCGATTATTTCAACTTGTCTTCTGATTCTATATTTAGTGAGTGGCTCACATGAAGTGTTACTGAAAAGGGGCCTCAAAACTAAATTACATATTATTTTGTTTCTGGTTATGAATTTAATTATTTATATTTCTAAGTAAAATTCACATTTACAATCAATTCTACAAGATGAAAAAATACTAAACTGTTTTAATGAAAAACTTTTTTCAGGAAATTTTAGTATAGTATTCTTAGTCTTAATAGCTTTCAAAAGAAGTACCTTTCAAATATGTCTGAAACCATTCTTTATTAAAAATAAGAGATATCTATTATTAATGAAAGAAATGTTAAATTTTAGGAAAATCTTTCTAAAAGGCAACAAAAAATCAAAAATGCCTATCCATTTTGATAACATTATTCCATAAATTAAATAGGATATATGTGCTTTCTCTCCCCATGAATTTATATAGTCATGTATATATACATAGATATGCAAACATAAATGGATATAGACAGATAAGATTACTAGAGAGATGAATGGATGGATGGATGATTTGATATAAAAAAGTTCCACTTAAAAAATAAAATATTTAATTAGTGTGTTGTCTGTTAAATTAAAAATAGACTTACTTTAAGAAAAACCTGTAAATCTTGAGTCTGAGTATGCTGTAAAATGTCTTGTTGTAAATGTTTGAATATGGATATACATATATATATCTGATAATCAGGACCAAGAAAGATACAAGTAGCAATGTAGTGACAGATTTCAATCCAATCCAAGTAATTCCAGAAACACTGAGTTATCCATTGCTGACAAATCTAAAAATAAACAGAAAACATTTTATTTGTTAGAAATCTTACAAAAGGACTTTGAACCTTTTAAGAAATGAATTTTATTGATATCTTTTGTTTTTATGTCACCTATATTTTCATATCTGTCCCTCTTCCCAACTTTGCCCAAAGAGCCATATTGAATGATAAAGACTACAAAAGAGTAGGAGGGGAAAAAGTCAGTAAACATAACCAACATATCAAAACGTCTGATGTATAAGTCAGTGCTCTACACTCTTGGATCTGAAGCATCTTTGAAAAGAAGTGGAAAAAAGAAGATGTGTTTTTTCATATAGAGTTTTGGGGATCAAACTTTTTTTGAGGGATTTTTATAATTTCATAATATTTGATCTATTGGTTATAAGTGCCTCAATTTCTTACCACTTCAACCATTTTCCCACAAAGACAAAAAAGTGATTTTACTAAAGCACAGGCCTCTAGAAGAGACTATCCCTCCTACATTCTGCAACTGAGCCAAAAGATCTCTCAGTTCCTCACATAAGACCTTCCACTGCTGTTCCATCTGCCTTTGTACTGACTGTCCCATACACCTGAAATGCACTCATTATCTTTTCCTGGTATTGTTAGGCTACCTCCCTTCCAATTCCCTCCACCCCAACCTATCCCCTCACACTAATTCCCAATATTCTTGATCTTTTGTTCTTTCAGATGAATTTTATTATTTTTTTCTAGTTCAAAAAATTATTTGGTAGTTTTACTGGTAAGGTCCTGAATAAGAAAATTATTTTAGGTATTATTATTTTATTATTGGCTCTACCCAATTACAAGAATTAATGTTTCTTGAATTATTTAAATGTCTTTATTTGTATATGTATTTGTATTCAAATAATCTCTGCATCTTGGCAGTATACTCACAAGAATTTTGTATTATCTATAGTTATTTTAAAAAGAATTTTTCTTTAAATTTAAATGGGTATTGTTGGTAATATATAGAAATCCTTAATATTTGTGAGAGTTTATTTTTTATACTGAAACTCTGGTCAAGTCTTTAATTGTTTCCATTAGTCTTTTAGTTGATATTAGGGTTATTAAAGTAAATCATCATATAATTTCTGAAAAGTGATTATTTTCCTTCCTCATTATTTATGTTTATTCTATTTTTCTCATCTTATTTTTATAGTTAACATGTTTTAGCACACAACTGATTAGCAATGGTGATAAAAGACCTTCTTGTTTCACCTCAATCTTACTGGGAAGTCTCTACTTTACTCCCCCTACAAATAATTGCTCTCAGTTTTTAGGAGATATCATTTATCATTTTAAGAAAATTTCCACTTATTTCCTAGTATTTGTAATAGGAATAGCTGCTATGTTCTGTCAAAAGCTTTTTCTACATCTATTAAAACAATCGTGATTTGTTTTTGCTGTTGATATAGTCAGTTTTATTTATAGTATTCTTAATATTGAACAACCCCTACATTCTTGGTATAAATCAAACCTGGTCATATTGTATGATCTTTGTGACATTGCTTTAATTTACTTCTTTTTCATATCATTATTTAGTAGGAAAATTTACCTGTAGTTTTCTTGTTTATTTGTTGTTGTTGTTGTTGTTCTGACCCTCCCTGGTTTATGTATCAAGACTATATTTGTGTAAATAAGGAATTTGGAAGGATTTGTTCCTTACCTATCTTTTCAAAGAGTTTGTGTAATACTGAAATTGATTTTTCTTTAAATGACTTAGAATTCACTTATAGCACTCAACATACAGTGGTAAATGGCCATAATGGTCATAGTATCCTAATGTTTGAAAAGACGAAGGATCCATGCTTCTGGAAAAACTCAATATTGAACAAAAACTGCTAAGTAAATTGGAGAACATTATGGAAGAAATTAGACATAGACCAACACCTCATGCCATTTACCAAGCTAAAGTCAAAATGCATAGATGATTTAGAAATAATAGATAATATAATAAACAAATTAGGGGACAAAAATAGTGTTTTCGTCAGATCTATGGATATGGGAAGCATTTAGGTAAAAACAAGACAAAGAAAACCTTATGAGGTACAAAATTAATAACTTTGACTACATGAAATTTAAGTTTCTGCACACACAAAAAAATCAATGCAACCAAGATTAAAAGGCAAACAACAAACTGGGGGAAATATCTTTATATGAAGTCTCTCTGACAAAGGCTTCATTTCTCAAATTACAGAGAATTGTGAAGGGTTAAATTTTGGGGGGCAAAAGTTTGATCAAAAGCCAGTATGCAGTTTATTAAATGAAAAACACTTTATTTATTATTAGGAAATACAGATAGGAAACAGGAAGGAGGAAAGTGAAAGTAATCTTATAATAGATTATAACTAAACCCAAGATACCAATCCTAACTAAATTTTTCTACAAAACCTTACATCTATCTGCTTCAGAGGGCAGTATCTTCTGCTAAGCCAAAGCCCTTACTACTCTCATACTCTTTCTATCTAATAATATAACCACTATCTACCCAAATTATTAATAATTAATAAGGCTATTAAGGTCTTAAATCCATTTGTCAGACTTCTCACAGTCCCAGAGAGAGCGAGTCACACTCCTCTCCTCAGGGGACCCAGAGAAAAAAAGCTCTTTGCAACTGTCTTCAACTCACTTATTCCCCTTGGCCCCACCCTTCTGTCACAAGCAGCACAGCAGGGGGTCTCTTCTTGAAAAATATTGTTCCTTTTACTATTAAATATAAAAAGGAGAAATTAATAATAAAAAACTCTTAATAGAATGGACGCAAACCTAAAAGAACAAAGCATCTGCCACCTGACAAATGGTCAAAGGATTTAAACGAGTAATTGTCAAATGAAGAAAATAAAAGTATCTTATGAAAAAATGTTCCAAATCACTATTGTTTAGAGAAATACAAATTAAAACAACTCTGAGGTACTAGCTCACACCCATAAGATTGGCTAACGTGACAAAAAAGGAAAATGATAAACACTGCAGTGGATATAGAAAATTGGTACTTTAATAAAGTGTTGATGGAGTTGCAAACAGCTACAACCATTCTGGAGAACAATCTGGAACCATGAACAAAGGACAATCAAACTTAGCATACCCTTTAACCCAACAATATGACTACTAGCTCTGTATCCTAAAGAAATTAAAGATAGGGGAAAAGAGCCTACCTCACAAAAATATTTATAGCAGTGTTTTTTGTGGTGGTAAAGAACTGGAAACTGGATGTCCAAATATGGAATGACTGAACAAGCTGTGGTGTATGTTTGTAATGGAATTTTGGTAGAGCATAAGGAATGACAAACAAGATGACCACGAAAAAAAAATCTGGAAAGACTTCTATGAAGTGATGGAAAGTGAAGTGAGTAGAACCAGCACAATGTTGTACACAGTAACGATAATGTATGATGATCAAATGTGAATGACTAAGCTATTGTCAACAAAGCAAGATCAAGGACAGCTCCAAGAGATTTATGCCTTCCCCCCCAAAAAAAGAATTTCCAATATTACAGAAGAGACAAGAGTCCAAGTACAAAATAAAATATATTATTCTTTACCTAATTTATTCATAATCCATGAATTTTTGTCTAGTGCAAGCAAATATGTGCCTTGTTTCACATTATGACAAACATGGAAATATGTAGTTTGTGAAAAATATATATCTACAACTAATATCATATTGCATAAATGGAGATTTGGAACCTTTGTCTTCATTCCCCAGAAGTCCTTAGTATTTCCCAAAATTCCCTATAATCTCTCCTGCATCTCCATTTTGGAGAGTTTACGTTATTGATATTTAAGAAGATATATGCTCTTCCAATGCTCTCTTTGACCTGCAACCGTGCTTAATTCAGGCAGTTATTTTGCTTTAGTTATTATTGATAAAACTTTATAAAATAGAATATTTAGTTATTGTATATTAATTTTAATCTTTACAATATTACTTGCCTTTTTGGGGTTAGGAGATGGGATTGGGAGAAAGAATATGGATTGCCAGATATCAGAAAAAGAATAGTAAGAAAGTATAATTATAAGTAATCTGGAAAAAATACAATTTATTAAAAAAAGAAAGAAATTGCTTGTAAATCTACCTAGTCCTTGGGATTTTTTTCCCCTTTAAAGATAAAATTTTTGGCATCCTTAATTTTTGACTACAATACAGTTAAGTGTTCTATTTTTTTCTGTAAATATGGCCAATTTACAACTTTGTAAATATTCATCTATTTCATTTTTCAAAGTATGTCTTTTTCACCCATCCTTCTTTTGAGATCAAACCAACATATTAAAATTATACCCATGGTATCTGCCCAAATACTCTCTCAAACTAATTTAGTCATATTAATGTTCTGAGAAGTTAAATGTATCATCTCCTCATATAACAATGTAAAATGTTTAGTCCCTTATAATGTTCTGAGAAGTTAAATGTATCATCTCCTCATATAACAATGTAAAATGTTTAGTCCCTTATAATTTCTAACTTATAGTTACCTATTTCTGTTTCTTTCGAGTCTATGCCAAATTTCTATTCAACTACTCTTTCCTATAGGAATGCTTGAAATTCCCATTTCATTAAATGTTCATTTTTTCCACTGTATGCTCAGTTTTACTGGAAATTAGTGGTAATCATGAACCCTTCACCTTCTGGAATCAAATTCAAGTTTTCCTCTTTAGAGTTATACTTGCTAAATTTTGTGTAATCCTGACTGGCACCATGGTATTTTAAATATTTATTTTTGACTGCTTATTGTGTTTTATCCTTGATCCGGGATTTCTGGTTTTTGGCTGTAATGTTCACATAAGTTTTCATTTTGGAATATCTACTATTTTGCCCTCTAGTCCTAAGATATCTGGGTAATTTTCTTTATAATTTCTTGAAATATTTTCAATATATATGTATATATTTCACTACATTAGCTATATAATTTTTTAAAATTATGTTTTCTTTCAGGTAACCTATGGTTCTTAAATGATCTTTCATTGATCTATTTTCCAGGTCAATTGCTTTTCCTATGAGATATTTCACATTTCCTTCTATCTTTTCGCTCTTTTGATTTCATTTTCTTGGTCCCTGATGACATATGGAGTTAATTGCTTCCACTTAGCCAATTTTTAAGTTCTTTTCTTCAGTATATTTTTCTATCCCTTCTATCATTTAGTCAATTCTAATTAAAAAAATAATTCAGAATATTTTTCCAAGGTTACATAATTCGTGTTCTTTCCCTCCCTTCCTCCCTCCCCTTTCCCAGAGCACACAAGAAATTCCACTGGGCTTTACATGTATTCATTACATATATACATATATTATACATGTTGTTAAAAACCTGTTTCCATATTAATAGTATTTGCAATAGAGTGAACGTATAAAGTCAACATCCTCAATCATATCCCCATTGAAACATGTAGTAAATCATATGTTTTTCTTCTGCATTTCTATTCTCACAGTTCTTTTTCTGGATGTGGATAGCATCCTTTCTCATAAATCTCTCAGAATTGTTCTGGATCATTGCATTGCTGCAAGCAGAAATGTCTATTACATTCAAATGTGCCATAATTATTAATCTCTGTGTATAATGTTCTCCTGGTTCTGCTCCTTTCACTTGGCATCAATTTCTGGAGGTCATTCCAGTTCACATGGAATTCCTCCAGTTCATCTGGCTTTGGAATCAGTACCATATTTGTGTCATAAAAGGAATTTGGTAGAACTTCTTTGCTTATTTTGTCAAATAGTTTAGTAAGTTTGATCTTTAAATGTTTGATAGAATTCACTTGTGAATCCATCTAGCCCTGGGGATTTTTTCTTAGGGAGTTCCTTGATGACATGTTCAATTTTTTTTTTCTGAGATGGGATTGTTTAAGTATTTGATTTCTTCTTTCATTAATCTAGCTAATTTATATTTTTGTAAATATTCACCCATTTGGGCAAAATAGTTCTTAATAATGGCCTTAATTTCATCTTCATTAGAGGTGAGGTTGCCCTTGTCATCTTTGATACTGTTAATTGGACTTTCTTTTTTAATTAACCAGTACTTTATGTATTTTATTTGTTTTTCAAAGTACCAGCTCCTAGTCTTATTTATTACTTCAATAGTTCTTTTGCCAATTCTGATTTTTAATTATTTCTTCAATATTTTGTGGCTCTTTTACCAAATTATTCATTCTCTTTTTATTTGCATAGCTCACATTTTTCATTGACTGCTCTTATTTGATTTTTAAAATAATTTTTTTCCTTTATTAATTTTTTCTTTCTTTAATTCTGCTAATCTTGTTTCTAACAAGTACTTTTTCTTTTGAGGTTTTCCTTCTTTTTGATGTTGTTATCAATCATTTCAGTCATGTCCAACTCTTCATGGCCCCATTTGATGTTTTCTTGATAAAAATATTGGAGTGGTTTTCCATTTCCTTTTCTAGCTCATTTTACAGATGAAGAACTACAGTAAACAGGGTAAAGTGAGTTGCCCAGGGTCATACAGCTAATAAATGTCTGAGGCCAGATTAGAATATAGGAAAATGAGTTATTTTCATATTAGCCCTGACACACTATTCACTTTGTCACTTGGCTTTGCTTGTACATGTTTTTAAGCCATCTTCTGTGTTTGTGTTTTAAGGTACCTGTCAACACAGAAGATTCATAAGGCCAGATTTTTATTATTCTTCTGCAGTTGTTTTTTTCCTTTTTTAGTCATATTTTCAGGTTATTTCTTAATTCTGGACTTTATGTTAGATTTGGGTTCTGTTGACATGTAAGAATTGAATGTCTGGCCTGAGAGTCTATCTTTTATGTTCATCTGTCTTCTCATCTCAGTTTGGAAGCTTATACATTTTTGGCATTTCCAAAGTGGTGTGCCCTGAGGAAATTATGTATGGAACTTTCAATTGTCAAAACCTATGCCAAATTCTAGCAGGACATAATAAATATTAATGATTTTTTAAAGTGTGGGCTTAATTTTATAAATGTGTATTTATATTTAGACATACTACCAGAAAGTTGGTCAGGAACATATCCAATGACTATTGGCCAAGGCATTATGTTAATATAGTTGCAATAAAGAATGAAGAAATTATTCTCTATACTGGCAGACGGGGCCCCTCACCAATAAAATTATGGCTCTTTTAAAGTACTGAAGGACTATTATAATTATCTTCATATTTCTTGTGAACAGTAATGTGCTAAGTTGATAATGGGTTTAAACATAAGAAGTCTTTTATATAAATATGAATTAGACAACTCCATCAGTGTAATTTTAAAATATAGCATATATAATTATGCTGAGCTATTTATGTGGGGAAAAGATGATCCCAAATTTCGTTAAAAGAAACTTTGTATTTGTTACAAAGTGAGAAAGAAATTTCAAAAGGTGAATCCCATAAAACTGTTTTCACTTTGCCCTCCTTGGTCTACACATGATACAGATAGATTACTTTTCATTATATTCCTTACTCTACAATGTATAATTACTGCCCTTAATTTTGCCTCAAAAAGTTGTCATGATATTACCAAAAAACTGAGCATTATTTTGAATACTAGACTAAATTGGGCTATTTTTTAGCATTGTATTTTATATAGTACCTTTTATGAGAAACGCAAAACATTTTATATTACCTAATAAAAGCTCACATCATTAATGTGACATTTTAGGAGATTGAATCACTTTCTATAAATCATTACCACTCTTTTATTCTCCAGATTAAACAGTTAAATTCTCTCTGGCTGCTAAAAGCATTGAAAATGCATGTTATTAGAAGATATATGTGATTTGATGACTGATTTTTCAAAAAATCTGTCAGTGATCTCTCACATAGAATGACTAATTGTGGTCCCAGCAATGTGGCTATTGGTTAGAGGAATACAATGAGAAAGACAAACAACTAAAATGCTATTCATATGGGTTTTCCTTTTTAGAAATCAACATTTCTGTCTCCTTAGTTATATTCAAATACTACTCATAAAACAACTTATATTGAAATCTATGTGATTACATATCTATCAGTTGAATTAATTTCAGCCCTTCCAATCACAGAAAGGGATAATTGGAAAAGGAAGAGTAAATAAACATTTATATAGTGTCTATGACATGCCACTGTTTTAAGTTTAAGTCTTTATAAAAAAATTATTATTTTTCCTCTTATGTTTTAAACAATTTTAATACTTGTTTTTTGATATTTTACAGTACATATTCTCTCTTTCCCAATCTTCCCCTCTCCCCAAGAAGGCAAGTAATATGATAGGTTGCTCACTAAACTATCTGCCTCTGCTATCAAATACAAACTCTTCTGTTTGATGTTTAAAGTCTTCACAACCTGATTTCAAACTACCTTTCTGGGCTTATAATATATTATTCTCCTTCATGTACTAATATGGTCTAGTCAATATGGCTTCCTTATTGATCTTCACATATTTAAGGCATTAACACCTTCAGTCTTAATGCTTTTGCACTGGCTACCTCCATCCCTAGAACACAAGCTTTCTTATGACCACCACTAAATCTCTGGGGCTTCCTTTAAAGCTCAGCCCAAATACCACATCCTGGGTCTTTCCTGATCTTTCCTCAGTTGATAGTGACTCTTTGACATAATTATTTATTACACATGTGCACATATATACCCCCGCATAGAGATATTTACATTTATGTGTGTGTGTATATATTTGTGTATATATATGCATATATATGTACATACAGCATATATACATATAAAGTATATGCAAACATAAAATATATAAAAAGTATCAATGCACTCATATATTCATGTACATATATGTCATATGCAATATAGAAATTCTTTCTGTAAATGATATATGTATACACATATATACATTTCTTGCATATGTGGTACATATACACACATTACATGGTATATATAATACCTATGCATTCCATATAGCATCTATACTATGTAGTGTCTATATACAGTATACACCCATTTGTCATACATATGGGGGTAGGTGGGATGTGTGAGAAAGATGGAGAGAGAGAAAGAGAGAGAGAGAAAGAGAAAGAGAGAGAGAGAGAGAGAGAGAGAGAGAGAGAGAGAGAGAGAGAGAGAGAGAGAGAGAGAGCGCTCTTCCATTCATGCCACTTTTATAGGAGATAATTGTTCCATTTTACCTCTTCTTAACTTATTTTATTATTTTTGGAACATTCCATTATGTTCAACTTGATCTCAAGTCTTTATCTAGATATGCCTTTTCAAATTAGCAGAGTAATATTTCATTAATAAGGACTATAGATATCATTTTCCCATATAAAAAGTGAACAATTTGAGCTTGTCAAGTTCCTGATAATTGGTCTTTCATTTTTACTTTCTTATGATTCTGAAAGATCAAATATTGTACTAAGTCTTTTTCTCCAAGAATCGTTGAAATTCCTTTAGTTTGTTAAATATACAATTTTTTCCTTGGTATAAATTATGGCCAAATTTATTGGGTAATGAAGGAAGGTATTTTGCAAAGACATGCAATAGAATGTGGTGAAACAGAAAAGACAGGCAGGAGCAGGTTGGAATGTTGGAAGCAGGGGGTTCTGGGAGAGTAACCAACTCTGGAGGTCAGATCTGGTAGTCAGTTCTGGACTCTGAGGAAGGAGCCAGCTCCAGACCCCACATCAGGACTGGAAATAACTCATTCCTGTGTAATTTCTATCTTCTCCAGAGATCTACTGAGACCCTGGAACTGATCCTGTTTCACTGAGAAAGCAAGACAGTTGTGGACCTGATCAAACTGTGCAGTTTGCCCTAAGGGTTAGCCTGAGGACAGGCAGATTAGTCCTGATGCTTGACCTCTCATCTGTGCCAGCTATATTTAAAAGACTTGCTTCTTCTTTAAATTAGCCTAGGAAAGTCAGCATAGGGAAGAACATCAGACAGAGAGGGTTCCCAGGCTAGCTTTGGCCTTAGTTGAGGGCTGAAGAGACTTTGCCATTGATCTGGGTCATTAGTTAGGGAGACTTAATAACTCTCTTTTCTGATCTCATCTTTGTCATCCTTCTTTATTATACATAGGGAAAGAATGTTGGGTTGGGTTTTTTTATGCTCAAAAGAGAGTATAATTAGACTGGGTTAAGCAAAAACCTCTCAGTCACCCATTCTGATTTCTCTCTAGGTCAGCTTTCTGTTCCAGAGGGGGGAACATACTGGAAAGCTAGGTAAAGCAAAATTCCCAGCAAACCATCATCCTCATTTTCCAAGGTGTTATCTCTTTCTGGCACAGTTGCTGTGTTGCTCTTCCCATAAGGGTACTTGTACTGGCCTAGGACAGAGAGTGTAGCCATTTTTGCTTTCTGTCTCAAAGAGAGTTACCCTGCCATATCTACTTATGCAAAAAACCAATCACCTGACTATATAATTAAATAGGGTCTTTCCCTCTTTTAATAGTAATGTTGTTCTTGATTGTAAAACCAACTCCTTTGGTCATTGAAATATTATGTTCCATGCCCTTCATTCTTTTAATGTTGAAGCTGCTAAGTCTTGTGTTATTATGATGGTAGTTCCACATTATTTAAATTGTTTTTTTCCCCTTGTTGTTTATAGTATTTTCTCTTTCACCTGGGAATTACAGAACTTGGCAATGATGTTCTTGTGTATTTTCATCTTGCATTCTCATTGAGGTGTTGATCATATTTCAGTGTCTATTTTACTCTCTAGTTCTATAATTTCCAGGTAATTTTCCTTAATTATTTCTTATACTATTGTGTCTTGACTCTTTTTTAAATCATAACTTTTAAATAGTCAGACAATTCTTATGTTGTCTTTCCTTTATCAAATTTCCAGGTCAGTTGTTTTTGAATTAAGAAGTTTCAGATTCTCTTCTATCATTTCATTCTTTTGATCTTGCTTTGTTATTTCTTGTTTTTATAGGAAGTCGTTAACTTTCCCTTGCCCAATTCTAATTCTTAATGAATTATTTTCTTCCTTGAGTTCTGGATTTCTTTTTCCTATTGGGTGAGCTTTTTTTCATGATTTTCTTAGGTTGCTCTCATTTTTTCCCCTAGTTTTTCCTCAACAGCTCTCATTAGATTTTTGAAATCTTTTTTAAGCTCTTCTAAAAACTCTTTCAGGGCTTGTGACCATTTGGCATTTGCCTCTGTTGTTTAAGAAGTAGGTGTTTTAATGTTGCTGTTCTTAAAATTTGGATTATAAAAATTGGAAGAAACAAGTAGGGCTCAGAAAATAAACACACACACACACACACAAAGTAAAACTTGTGTTTACCTGTGATGGAGTGAATCCAGACATGTGAAAAGCTGAAAAGACAAGTGGAACCTCAGTCTTCAGCAACATTTCAATATAATGAGCACCACAGTAATATATGGGATGTATGGCAGATTCTGATATATCAATAGGTAGATATTTCTAGTGAAAAGGAGAAACTGAAAATCAGTGAAAATGCTAAGTGAATTAAATATGCACTTGTTTATTATGTCCTGTCATATTATTCCTGAAATTGCTGCATTGCAATTAATGTGGTGCTATAAATACAAAATATATTGATACATATTACATCTATGAAATTCAGGTTGCTAAAATTTAGAGCACTACAAGGCACAGAAAAAATACACAACAATTAGGGAAATAAATACTATCAAATACATAAGAAACAAATACATTGGTCAACTTTAGATTTTTTCAATAGCATAATTTTATGGTAAATTAAATACAAACTTTAATACAAGGAGTTCAGTAAAATAAATTAGGTCAGTCTTGCTAACTGTATTTTGCAAATGGATTACCCTTGTTGCTAAACAAATTTTAAAATATGAAATAATAACAGTTCTAAACATTTTCTCTGATTTCATTAGCTATCAGCTTTCATAGAGTAAAAGTGATCTATCTTACATTCTATATTATCAACATTGCCTATCAAAAGAAAAATGCCAGTTGTAGATTAAAATAATATATACTTTAGGAGTTAAATATTTTAACAGATTAAATATTATTTTATTGCTCAGTAATTTTTTGAGATTATTTCAGATCATGGTGAGATGGATTATTTGACAAAGCCCATGCAGAAATTTTCCCATTACCTACAATTATATTGCTCAGAACTCTATTAATAGTTCATTTACAGTGCAATAGATGATACTGATAAAAGTTCATAAAAATGATGACTAGGAAGTGTTATATGGTATTATATGAAACAAGAAAGATTAATTAAAATATAGTATAATTTCCATGTTAATAGTGTTTTACTGTATTCTAATTATTTAAAAAGTAAAAACATATGAGTTAATATGATTAAACAGAATATTTGACTAATCAGAGCACCCAACCATTCTCTAATGTTGAATAATAAATGTTTTTAAGTAAGACACAACTAAGAATGTTTAAGTAAAATCAAGAGAATTTGGTGAAATAAATAGGGAACAGTATAGCTATTAACATGTATTAGAAAGTGCATGGATGCATAAAGAAATGAGTAAACTCAGGATTTAAAAAACAGAAGTAAATATAACCTCTACCTTGTGAGGCTGTTGTAAGGATCAAATAGGATATTATTTGTAAAAATTGTTTAGCACAATGCATAATTGGTGTTTTAAAAATGCTTATTTAATTATTCCTCTTCTTTCATTGTTTAGATTGTTTAGAAAATCACATTTTATTCTAGAGAGGGTTAATTATTTTATCTTTTTTCTCTTAAAGATGTTTCAGAGAAGTTAATTTAGTTCCTAAACTTAGAAGAAATAAATTCTGTTGGCTTTCAAGCCATTTTTAAAATGTAGAAATAAAGATCATTCAAATATTAATTTTACTAGTATAAAAGCAGTTATGGAATATTATCACCCAGATATAACAAAGGGATTTTATGTGTTTATGCACTTAAAATTGTTCTATCATTATTAGTTAAGTGAACTGCCTGGACTTTCTGCCTTTTTAAAAAGCTAGGAACTAAGTAGGAATTACAAAAAAAAGAAGCAGCAGCTAGTAAGTGAACAAAAAAAAAGGTTCATTAAGCTTGGCATATGATTCTAACAAAACTATAAAGATGAAAAAATACCTGAAGGATACAAAATACTTTAATGCAAAGTTTGCCAGCTACATTATTTTTCTAGTTTGATTACAAATTACAGTTCATTTTCCTTGAGTTCAAGAACTTTACAAACTTAAACAACAGAAAAATCATGAAGATTTAAAAAAACAAGAAATCATAAATAATTCTCAACTAACAAAAAGAATTTATTAAAATGTGATCAGAAAGTAAATGACAGTCTCCAAAATTTATTTAAAATTCATTTTCTAACTTTCCCTATATTTTCTACTTTCTAACAATCTAACAATGCTTCAATAGTAATCATGAATATATAAAATATTATTAAAAATTGGTCACTACACTTTTTATTACATATAAACATTAAAACTGCTAGTAAAAATATTTTACTGCTAGCTTTGAGTTCGATAATTCATCCATTACCATCAATTTACCTATAACTTAAGTTACCTTTGGACATAAAGGAAACCATCTGAGTAAATGTGAGATACACATTGATTAGTAAAACTATAGTTAAAAAGTTTTCCAAAAAGAACTATATTTTCTCTAAAATAAATTCACAGAATCTCAATCTTTTTTTTATTTTAAATTTCAAACTAGAAGCTAAGTAAAAATGACTTACAGAAATATGTAGTCTGGGCAACCAGAGAAATGCAGAAGTTAGCAGCCTGGAGAATTTCTGAAGAAATTTTAATGTTTTCTCTTTGTCTCCCAGCATTATAAGGAATAGAGAGGACACAAACCAATCATGGCCAGGATAACGTCCCTGTAGGCAGCCTTGAGAATTTTATTAAGAAATAATAATAACTACCTTCAGATATAATGTAGAAATGTACAAAAACTTTAGTATAAGGATTTAATATTAGTATATATATATGCAAGTGATCATTTTCAGGTTCTTCTTCAGTAAATGCAAGACAATTTATTACTTTGACAGAACACATTTACAAGTAGTAAAGTAAAACTATGCAATATGAGAATAAAAATAAAGCTATTATCTTCTATTTCAGCATATAATATTTTCTTCAATACTAAATAACAGTCTGTTGCTACTAGTGAGTCAAAAGCAAGTTGCTAATTTTATGGGAATGGAGTCATTCACTTCAGCAATATCTAAATGTTTTTTAAAAGCTGGTTCAGTAAAACTCCAAAGCAATTATTTTACCCTCTAATAAACAAATTTTCTATCCAAGTAGCAAAATCAAACCTCCTTATTTCCAGAAGTTCAGTAACATATGGCTTAACAAAATGAAGTACTTGGTAAAATCATCTGATTTTACTGAGTGCGTAAACAAGCATTAATAAATGTTTACTAGGTACCAGGCACTGGGCCAAGTGGCTGGGAATAGAAAGAAAGGTAAAAATAGTCCATGGCCTCAAGGAACTTACATTCAAATTGGGAAAACAACATGTAAATAATTACATATATGAAAGATAGATACATAGTAGATGATTTCAGAGGGGAAGAAATTAGTGAGTGAGCATAGGAAAAAGCCTTGGGCAGAAAGCTGGATTTGAGGTTAGTCTTGAAGAAAATCCACGAAAATATAAATTGGAGAAGGTGAGGAAAACAAGATTAGATGAAGGAAAGGAAAAGGCAGTAGTTGGCCTGTGAAAAGGCATGGAGGACAGAAATTTCTAAAAAAATATTTCCTTGAATAAATCTATAAAAAATTCTAATTATGGATCACTGATATTTTTATAACAAATAAATGCATTAGGAACAATACTTTTTAAAAAGTTACAAAACTTTAAATTAAATGGCACAATGCTTGGATACATTAAATACAAATTGACCATTATGGGTAAAAGTAATATTTTAATATTAAGATACTTTAAAAACTATCCAGCAAACAAATCATGGCAATGACCCTTTGGATGAGATTTTATTCAGAAAGGATACGAAGTGAAGATTTTATTGTGGCTTGCTGCTGCTTCAGGAATCTCTCAGAGTGCTTCAACACCAAAGTAAGATCATTTTCAGCACTATCTTTCAGCAGATAAAGGAATTTACCATATCTATATAAAATACACCAAACATTTAAAATGAGACATGCACAAGTAAACAATTTGGTAAAGTCTATTTAAGTGAATTAATAAATACAAGAGGTAATTTAAAAAAATTTCTTCATTCTAAATTCTTAACTTTAGAACAGCTTTGCACCAACATTCCCAAGTACAATATAATGAAGTTTTATTCAACACCTTCTGAACTTAAAAATTTATAAAAAGAACTGTCCCTACCTTCAAGGAGTTTACAGCGCAGTGAATAAATTAAAAGCAAATTTATAGTCAGAGATGCAAAGAATTTATTTATAGAAGAATCTTTATAGTAGAACATTTTATACTAATGAAAAAAATGGAAATCAGAAATGCATCATTTGGGAAATGGATAAACAAATCAAAGAATAGGAATATAATGGAATACGACTATACCAAAAGAAATAATAATTATATCCAATAAAAAACTCCGTGGAAATATTTGTATAAATTTATACACCATAAGTTAAAGAAGGAGAAGAATTTAGACAGTAACAATAACAGTGCTATGAAGGATAATGACTTTGAAAGTGCTCAGAACACTTATGAATCCAGTTATAAACTAACAATTGTTACTTGAAAGACTGATAAAATATACTTCCTAAAAATAAAGGATTATAAATACAAAAATGGGATATTGATTTGTTTTGTTGGGCATCACAAATGGTATAAGTGAAAGCTTCTACTCTGAAACAGGGTAATCAAGAGTTAGAGGGGTGGCTTACATGGCAGCAATAAAAATAAACAGAAAATTAAATAAAACATTTTTTATGCACCAAAGAAAACAAAAAATATAGAACAGTTTTGTCACTACCTTGTCAATTTATCTCTCTCTCTCTCTCTCTCTCTCTATATATATATATATATATATATATGTATACATATATATATATATATATATACACACACACACACACATAACTAAAAAATAAAATTGTACTCAGTGCTTTACAAATCAAACTACCAAATTGCTGTATAACCTACACTGAAAAAGAATAACAAAATTCAACTTGAGGATCAAAAAGTAAAAAAAAATCAAGGAAAATGATGAAAAAAAGTAGGAAGAAGAGCATAACCATACTAGTATTAAATTATGTTATGAAGAGTAATCAACTAAACTATTTGACTTCTGGGTAAACATGGCTGCAGCTTAGATGTGAGAATCTACCCCTTTCTCAATGCCTACTGATAGACTACCTCAAAAGAACAAAAAAACCAAATTCGTATGAATGAAGGGACTCTACAGTAGGGTGCAGCATTGAAGGTACGTAGAATTTGGGCATTTCCACACAATATGGGGGTGAAATAGCTTCCACCAAAATTCGAACTGATCTATCCTCCCCCACCCCACCTACTTAGTCAGTGCACTAGATTCAGAGCCAGCGATCTAAAATCAGTGAGAGTGAGGGGCACCTGTAGGTCCTTGGCAGCTGACTAAGACCACCAAAGACCTACCCCTGAGAGTAGTTAGACTTGAGACCCCAACAGGTGGAAGAGCACAGACCTCGGGCTCAGAGATAGAGAAGAGGAGGGCTTCAAACAGTAGAAGCCACAGAGTCTCCAGATATGGCTTCAGGCAAAAACCATGTTCCTTAGTTTCATACACACAGAGAGCCTGCCCTCCTCACTCAAACTTTTGATGGAAAAAGGAAGGAAAAATCAGTATAGTGATGGCAAAAAATCAACTTCCCAACACCAAGAAGAATTTGACCATGGATGATTTTTTATAGAGGAAAAATCCAGGATACAGAGGATAAAGCAAAAGAGGACCTTCAAATAAATATACCCAAACCTTACAAAAACAATGAAAATTGGCCACAAGCTCTTAACTACCAAATCCAAAAGGAAAATCAAAAAAATTATGGTGGGAAACCAGTTTTTAAAGACTTTAAAGACCAGAACTGGGCAATTAGAAGCTGATGATCTCACAAAAAAAGCAAGAATTAATAAAGCAAAATCAGAAAATGGACAAAATAAAAGGAAATATGAAATATCTCACTGAGAATATGACTGACCAAGAAAACAGGGCAAGAAGAGACAATTTTAGAATCATTGGTCTACCTGAAAACCAAGAAATAAACAGAAACCTTGACATCAGACTAAAAGAAATTATCCAAGAAAATTACCCTGGTATTCTTGAACAAGAGGGCAAAATAGACATTGAAAGAGTTCATAGAACACCGTCTGCATTAAATCCTCAAAAGACAATTCCCAGGAATGTAATTGCCAAATTCAAGAGCTTCCAAGCTAAGGAGAAAATTTTATAAGCAGCCAAAAAAGAGACAATTCAGATATCAAGGAGCACTAATCAGATCACACAAGATCTGGCAGCTTCTTTTTTTTCTTTTTTTTTTTTAATTTTATAATATTTTATTTGATCATTTCTAAGCATTATTCATTAAAGACAAAGATCATTTTCTTTTCCTCCCCTCCCACCCCCCATAGGTGACGCGTGATTCCACTGGGTATCACATGTGTTCCTGATTCGAACCCATTGCTATGTTGTTGATATTTGCATTAGAGTGTTCGTTTAGAGTCTCTCCTCTGTCATGTCCCCTCAACCTCTGTAGTCAGGCAATTGCTTTTCCTTGGTGTTTCTACTCCCACAGTTTATCCTCTGCTTATGAATAGTGTTTTTTCTCCTAGATCCCTGCAAATTACACCGCCATCAATGGAGAAGTCCATTACGTTCGATTATACCACAGTGTATTAGTCTCTGTGTACAGTGTTCTCCTGGTTCTGCTCCTCTCGCTCTGCATCACTTCCTGGAGGTTGTTCCATTCTCCATGGAACTCCTCCACTTTATTATTCCTTTTAGCACAATAGTATTCCATCACCAACATATACCACAGTTTGTTCAGCCATTCCCCAATTGATGATCCCCTCGTTTTCCAGTTTTTGGCCACCACAAAGAGCGCAGCTATGAATATTTTTGTACAAGTCTTTTTGTCCATTGTCTCTTTGGGGTACAGACCCAGCAGTGCTATGGCTGGATCAAAGGGTAGACATTCTTCTGTCGCCCTTTGGGTATAGTTCCAAATTGCCCTACAGAATCTGGCAGCTTCTACACTAAAAGAGCACAAGGCGTGGAGTATGATATTCAGAAAGGCAAGAGAATTGGGCCTTCAATCAAGGATCATCCATCCATCAAAACTGAGTATATACTTCCAGGGGAAATGTTGGGTATTCAACAAAATAGAAGATTTCCAAGTATTTTTAAAGAAAAGACCAGAAATAAGT
The DNA here is from genome assembly GCF_027887165.1 of Monodelphis domestica. NCBI lineage: Eukaryota > Metazoa > Chordata > Mammalia > Didelphimorphia > Didelphidae > Monodelphis > Monodelphis domestica. The sequence goes on from NC_077228.1 coordinate 391,066,760, forward strand.
AGAAAGTTTGATATCCAAATACAAAGATCAAGAGAAACATGAAAAGGAAAATAAGAGACAGAAGAAAGGGGAAAAATGTTTTTATTTATTTAAATTTTCTTCTTTAAGGGCATCAATAAGATCAAATTGTTTATATTAATATATTGAAAAATATTATTTGTAACTCTCAAAAATTATATTCACTATTATAGTAATTAGAAGAATCATTCATAGTTAAAGATTGGGGTAATAAGTGTTCTAAGATGATAGGCAAAAAAATAAAGAAAAAGAAAGAAAAAGGGAGGAGGGAATAGAAGAGAGTACCAAAAGAAACTTGAAGAATAAGATGAATAGGATAATCTATATCGCACAAAGAGGTGCATGGGAAAGGGAGAGGAAGAATGATATATGAAGGAGAAGAAGAGAATGCTAATAGGAAATATTTAAACCTTAACTCTCAGTGAAATCAGTTCTGAGAGGGAAGAACATCTAGATCCATTAGGGTACAGAATTCTATCTTACTCTAAAGGGAAAGTGAGAAGGAAAACTAAGGGGGGTGGAGTGGAATGTGGAGTACAAAAAAGGAGAGAAAGTGGGAGGGAGGGAACTTAATAGACACTAAAAAAATGAGAAGGGAACAAAAAAGGGAGAGGGCTAAAAGGGAAGTTTAATAAGGAAGGGGATTAGGAAGACTGATTAAAAGCAAACCATTGATTTAAAAAGATATAGCAAATGAATAAAGGAAAGAACTAGAAGTGGTTATCAAAATGTTGTGGAATACAGAGATATTTATTATAACTCTGAATGTGAATGGAATGAACTCATCCACCTGCAAATAGCAGAGTAGATTAGAAACCAAAATTCTACTATATGTTGTCTACAAGAAACAGACATGAGGCAGGTGGACGCTCACAGAATAAAAATCAAAGGTTGGAGCAAGATCTATTTGGCTTCAACTGAGAAAAAGAAGGCAAGAGTAACAATCACGATATCTGACAAAGCCAAAATAAAAAGAGACCTGATCTAAAGAGATAGGGAAGGTAATTACATCCTGATAAAAGACAGTAGCGACAATGAGGAAATATCAGTAATCAACATGTTTGCACTAAAAGGTATAGCAACCAAATTTCTAAAGGAGCAACTAGAGTAGTTGAGGGAAGGAATAAATAGATAATAAAACTAAACTAGTGGGAGACCTGAACCTTCCTCTATCAGATCTAGGTAAACCAAAAAATAAATAAGAAAGAGCTAAGAGATGTGAATGAAATCTTAGAAAAATTAAGAGTTAATAATTATATGGAGAAAAATAAGTAGGGACAAAAAGGAATTTACCTTCTTTTCAGTAGCACATGGTATATTCACAAAGAATGACCATGTAGTAGGTCATAAAAACATGGCAAACAAGTGCAAAAGAGCAGAAATAATAAACGCAAACTTTTCAGTGTAAACCTTAAAATTTCTTAGACTTAAAAATGTTGGAAATTTCACCATTGGAAAATTTCATACTTGAAAAATTTCCTACTGATAGTCTATTGGAATGTGAACCCCCCCTTTTGGCATGGGAGGGTCCTTCTCTTCCCTACTTAAGATTACTTTAGGACAGAAACCTTTTGCTGAACAATGGAAAGGGCTTTGACCTATGCTTAAGCATAGAACAGGAAGTTCTTTGAGTCATGATTGATTTTAGAATTGATACAATAGAGATACTTGGAATGATAGAACCAGGTCTTGGAACTTCCAATCTCCACCCTGCTCAGGGTAACAGGATTTAGGAAGGGCTGCAGCAAAGGATCAAGATTTAATTATTTGAGAATATGACCTTCAATAGACATGTGCAAAGCCACAGACCTCTGGGTGGTCCTGGGTTAAGCTAGAGCCACCATTGGCACAGGGAAGACATGGACAGTGATTGGTAGATGTGAGAACTGAGGGGAGGGAACTTGGATGGTTTCCTTAAAGAGAGAGGGGTCTGAAGACTCAGGGTGGTGGTTGAGGAGTTTGTCTGAGTGGTTGGAGGGTGCTCTGAGAAGCTTGCTCTGAAGGAAGCTGAAGGTGGGGGCCTCTGAAACTGTTTCTCCATTTTGGTCACGTGAGTGATAGGGACTGATCTCTTTTCTTTGCCTCAGCTATCTACGGGCTTGGGCCTTTTGGCCCAGCCTAAACAGAGGGGGTATTTAAGCCCTTTTCCCTTCTCTCTCTCTCTCTCTCTCTCTCTCTCTCTATCTCTCTCTCTCTCTCTCTCTCTCTCTAATACTTTTCTTCCTCCTGTTTGTAATTATGTAATTAAACTCCATAAAAGGTTGACTGCTGACTTGAGTTTTCATTAAGGAATTACATAGCTGAATTCCTTGGCGACCTTAAATTAATATATATCAGTCATTTAAAGTGATTTTCTTGTCACATAAGATCATAATGTAATAAAATAATAATTAGTAAGGGTACATGGAGAGGCAAATCAAAAATTAATTGGAAACTAAATAATATAATTCTCCAAAATTGGTTAGTTAGAGAACAAATCATAGAAACAATTAATAATTTCACTGAAAAAATGACAATTATGGGACATCCTTTCAAAGTCTATGGGCGTGCAGCCAAAGCAGTACTCAGCGAGAAATTTATATCTTTGAGCTCATATATAAACAAATTTGGGAAGACAGAGGTCAAAGAATTGGGCATACAACTCAAAAAACTTCAAAGGGAACAAATTAAAAATTCCAAAATGAAAACTAAATTAGAGAACCTAAAAATTAAAGGAGAAATTCATAAAATCGAAAGTGAAAGAACTATTGAATTAATAAATAAGACTAGAAGCTGGTACTTTGAAAAAACAAATAAAATACACAAAGTACTGGTCAATCTAATAAAAGAATGGAAAGAAGAAAACCAAATTAACAGTATCATAGATGAAAAGGGAGACCTCACCTCCAATGAAGAGGACATTAAGTCAATCATTAAAAACTATTTTGCCCAATTATATGGCAATAAATATGGCAATCTGGGTGATATGGATGAATACTTACAAAAATATAAATTGCCTAGATCTAAAAGAATAAATAGAAGACTTAAACAACACCATATCAGAAAAAGAAATTGAACATGCCATCAAAGAACTCCCTAAGAAAAAATCCCCAGGGCCTGATGGATTCACAAGTGAATTCTATCAAACATTCAAAGAACAACTAATCCCAATATTGTACAAACTATTTGACATAATTTGCAAAGAAGGAGTTCAACCAAATTTCTTTTATGACACAAATATGGTACTGATTCCAAAGCCAAGCAGGTCAAAAACAGAAAAAGAAAACTATAGACCAATCTCCTTAATGAATATAGATGCAAAAATTTTAAATAGAATATTAGGAAAAAGACTTCAGCAAGTGATCATCAGAGTCATTAATTATGATCAGGTGAGATTTATGCCAGGAATGCAAGGATGGTTTAATATTAGGAAAACTATCCACCTAATTGACCATATTAACAAGCAAACCAACAAAAATTACATGATTATCTCAAAAGTTGCGGAAAGCCTTTGACAAAATACAAAACTCATTCCTATTGAAAACACTAGAAAGTATAGGAATAGAAGGGCCTTTCCTAAGAATAATGAATAGTATATATCTAAAGTCTCATCCTCAATGGGGATAAATTAGAAGCATTCCCAATAAGATCAGGAGTGAAACAAGGATGCCCATTATCACCTTTATTGTTTAATATTGCACTAGAAACACTAGAAGTAGCAATTAGAGAAGAAAAAGAATTTGAACGTATTAAAATAGGAAGTAAAGAGACCAAAACTATCACTCTTTGCAGATGATATTATGGTCCTTAAAGAATCCTAGAGAATCCACCAAAAAGCTAGTGGAATTAACAACTTTAGCAAAGTTGCAGGTTACAAAATAAACCCACATAAGTCATCAGCATTTCTATATATTTCCAACACAACTCAGCAGTGAGAGTTAGAAAGAGAAATTCCATGTCCCTTGCCCATTTATCAATTGGGAAATGGCTTGATTTTTTGTACAACTGATTTAGCTCTTTACAAATTTGAGTAATTAGACCTTTGTCAGAGTTTTTTTGTTATGAATAGATTTCCCAATTTGTTGCTTTCCTTCTAATTTTTAGTTGCTTTGGTTTTTGTACAGAAAATTTTTAATTTAATGTCATCAAAATTATTTATTTTACATTTTGTAATTTTTTCTAACTCTTGCTTGGTCTGAGAAGGATGGCACCAGGGAGATTCTCAGAAGGAAAGACACAGAGAATATAATGTTCTGTGACCAGAGGATCACTTCCATAGTGGTCATTGTTGTAGGAGCATCCTCATATATAACCAAAACCCTGTAATTAAGGAAGAATGACAAAAAGCAGAGTAAAATCTGAAAGGTAATGAAATGAAAATGGACCCAAGAGAAGCCAATGGAACAGTCAAGAGCCAGCAGGGAAAGAGAATTCCATGGAATTCCAAGGAAGATTTTAAAAAATGGAAAAAACTGTTGGCCAGGAGGAGGCCTGGGCACTCTTTTACTTGTCTTCTGACTCTCTCTCATTAGAAACTGTCCAGAGCTTGGAAGCAGAGTTGGGTTTCCATATACCTTTTTCTACCTGGCTTGTGCTGAAGAAGTGTTACTACTTTGTTTTGAAGATCTTCTTATACCATCATTTCATTTTGGAAAGACATTTTGATCTCCCATTAAATATAGCTATAGAAAATATAGGGGTAGGGTTTACCCAATCCCTCTGACCTACCTTTTCCCCTTTTTATCTCTTTGCCATAGAAATAAATTAGCCAATTAGTATACCAAGACTGTCTCTGAACAGGAGGGAAGATTTCAAAGTCATCTAGAAGCAGAATTGGGAGGGGTTTGACTCAGGTCCAGACTCCGTTAAGCTATGCGGAAAAGGAGAGAGTGCTACACTTTAACAGGCCTGTACAGCAGCTGGTTTCCTGTTCCTAGTATTGGGAAGGACCCCTCTCTCAATTCCACCATTACAACCCCAAAATGAAACTATAAATACACTGATGTGAAATATATTCCCAATAGTTCTTTCTCTGGAATTTGAGAAGTTTAATTAGAGACAAATTTAGTTTTCAGTACCACTGAATATCTATGAAGGGAGAAAACCAATAAAAGAGTTCTGAGAAACAGTAAGAGGAGAGAAAAGAAAGAAGAGAGTCAAAAAAGAAGCAGGATGGTTAGAGACAAAAGAACCAAGTGTGGACAGTGTCACTGAAGCCAAGAGGACAAAGGGTTTCAGGAAGGAAAATATTATCATTCAGTTCAAATAGTACACAGAGATCATAGAGGAAGACTGGAAATAATTTATTGGATCGCAAAGTCATTGGGGATTTTTAAGAACAGTTTCAGAAAAGTGATAGAAATGGCTACCAGACTGCAAGGTATTAAAAAATAAAAGGTTAGTGACAAAGTAAGGCAGCAACTGTCAACTACTCTCAAGAAGTATAATAGTAGAGGAATGGGGGGACAATGGGATGATAGTTCAAAGCAGTAGTAATGCTAGAAAAGATTTTATTTATGAAACACTGGAAGGCTGGAACTATAAACTGATCAGAGTATAGAAAAGGTCCTATAAATTATCTGTTATACAATACCCAACCTGATGAACAAGAGATGCTAAACTATATATCCAAACACACATAGCTAAAGTCAAGATTGATAAAAATTTCTTAAATGTTTTTACTCTTTTAATATTTAAAAATGTTTTTATATGAATTATCTGAGTAGATCCTCTGAAGATAAGAATAGGATTATCCTGTTTTACAGAAGGCCAGGGAAATCACAACTCTAGACTACTAGGTCAACATTGATTACTTATTTATTCTTTAGCAGATAGAATTTTAAAAGTATAAATCCTGACTACAATAATTTCAATTCATTAATTTTAAATTGTGCATTTATTTTCAAGATATGTATTGAGCTCATCACCAAAGAATAACAATTAGAAGTGATTATATTTTAGAAAATATATAAAACCTTGCTACAATATGCCGATTTTAAAATGATATTTTTGGAAAGAAGCAACGATGATACAAGTTTAAATATGTTTCAACTGGTTTCTGGGATAGTGTTGAAGAACTTTAATTTGTAAAGCTAATTTAATGTCCTGCCAATATCTTTTAAAAAATACGTGTTTATTTTCTCAAAGATGAACTCTGATTTAAATAATACAAAATAGTAAATTGATAAATTAAATATTTTTAAACATAATCCAGGAAGAGAAAACAAATTTGAGAAATACACATGAGAGAGTTTCAAAAAGTATACCTGATAGTCATTTTAATGCCAAGCTGCTGCACGGATGAAAGGCTTTCATTCTTCACATTTGCATCAGTAGCTAAAAACAATAGAAAACTGAGTCATAAAAATGTATAAAAGCCTGAATAATAATCACATTTGGTTGTAAATTGATGAAAGTAATATTTTTTACATATTTTAAAGTAAAATTTGAAAATACTGATGAATTTGTACTCTAAATGCCATTGGTTTATTTTCAAGTAACAACATAAAACTTCACATGATTACCTTCTTTCTATCATAAAAAGCCATTTAAAATATCATTAAAAATAAATTATTATCCTACTGGATTTTTTCTATTTCACTGGGCTGCATTATTTTCTAACAATAAACATACCAAATTGAAAACAACCTAGAAATATTGCACTTTTATCCAGCTATGAATAAGAGCACAATTTTCAGATTTTTTTAAAATTATCAATTATTACATGCTTATTTATCTCAATATTTAAAGGCAAAATTATTTACTTTTATATAATTTATAGGTTCAACTATTCTAAAAGTATATCATACACCTATTTATGCATTATCTCAAAGATTATACATATTACATGTGGCATACTTTTTAAAAGAAACTAAACAAGCAATCTTACATGATACTGATTAATACAATTAGCTTTTCAATATCTTACAAGTAGGTGATAGTTAATAATATAAGCTTTTTACCAATAATGATAAAAGTAATAGCTTAATATATATTGATAAAGATATAATAATAACAATAAAACAATATTGATAATGATATAATAACAATAATAGTTTAATTTAGTGATTTCATTACTATACTCCTGGTATGGCACATAGTACATTTTTTTATTAGCCCCATTTTCTAGATAATGAAAACAGGTCACACCACCAGTAAGTGACTAGGACTCAAAACCCAGTTCCTCTCATTCCAAATTCAGTTCTTTATTCACATCATGATGAACAGAATTCTTTTTTTTTGTTAGACAATTTAAATGACATGCAGTTCAGAGGATAAATTTGAAGAAACTCCATTTTAGGAAGATCCTTATAGAATGATGCATAGCCTGAAATATGCTTTATCCCTTAAACACCTTGAAAGTTGTGGTCCTCTGTGACATTCTAGAATTTAGGGAATATATTGAATCTTCAATTAAAGTAGAAGGAGATAAAGCATCACTCTCAGTATGACTCAGTATTTACCAAGATAATTTTTTCTAGTGTCTAAAAAAATTTCTTATGAAGAAATTAAGGAGTGGAGAAATATGGTTATTACTACATGTAAACATACAGTTCAATCAGGTATTTGTGCTAGTCATATCATAAAGGACAATAAGAACAACAGCCCAGGTGGAGATCATTCTATTTTAATGTGTACCCATCAAATATATGAACACAGACATCTCATAATGGAAAAAATACAATGGTTTATAATAAGCCTTAGATATAAATAAGCTTTAGATAAAAATGTTATCCATGTACTATGACTGTTATTGAAATATTCTAATGGGGATCACAGATACAGTTTTATTTTGTCTTCTAAAAAGTTTCTTTCATGTAAATATGTGGTTAGACTAATTAATATAACTCCCCAAACCATATTTTTATAGTATAATGGAAATCAGAAAAATTAAATATTCAAAGGCATACTCATAATTCATATCTGAAAAGATAATCTAATAAAATTCATTAGATGTTCAATATATTTGAATTTTAAATATTCTGTCAAGCAAGCAAGCAACAAGAATTTATTAAGTGGTTTCTATGAATTAGGCTCCATACTTGGCATTGGGAATCAAATATAAAAAGAAAAAGAATCAAACAATCTCTACTCTCAAGGTGCGTACTTATCTAATCAGCACTTGCAATGATCATTTTAAGTTCTTGCTGTTAAAAAAATCACATATTTGAAGGATTCAGATTTGACCCCCTTCACTATAAAACTGTCTCCTCTGGATTTCACAGTATTCCACTGTCATGATTCTACTTCAATTGATATTTTTTCTTTGCTAGTATTGTTCCTTGTGATTGTTCTCTCCACCCTCTCTATATGTAGCCATTGTATAATACAAATCCTCAACACTGTGATCTTCCATTCTTTACTCTCCTTTGGAGATTACATCTATTCATTTTACTTCAATTATGTAACCATGTGCAAGTCAATTTAACATCTCTAAGACTGTTTCCTCATCTGTAAAGTGAAAATAATAACTATAACATTTATCTTAAGGGCTGCTGTAAGGCTAATATGAGCTGATGCATGTAAAGTACTTTGAAAACATTAAAAAGTGCTATATAAGTGTTCATTATCAATGCCACCATCATAATCATCAGTCATCTCTATTAGCTTCCATCCTGGTTTCTCTAGCTCTGAGAGGTAACCTTTCACCTTTTTTGCCCAGAAACAGTACAGGGGGCCACTTTCTGTCTTTCTCTGTACTCTGTTGCCTCACTTCTGCTTACCCCTCCACCACCTCAGGTCCATCTCCCTTTTACCTACTGTAGTCACAATCCCCCCAATTAGAAGTAAGTCTTGGGGCAAAGACTGACATCCTGGTTTGTATTAGATCATCTAGCACATATCACAGTGCCTGGAACATAGTAAGTTGTGGAAAGGAAAACTGTGAATCAAGCTTTGGCATTTCTGCCCACTGAGTATTTGGAATGGTGATGGGAGGGGGAGTGACAGTTGGAGTGAGAGAAGAGGATTGTGGGAGAGGCTGCTAACTGAAAGGTCTTTGCCCTCTGAACTCAGCTGAGTGTGGAGCAAAAAAGCTCTTTATCCCAACCTGTGGAATACCTTGCCTCCATTCCCTTACCCTGGAGAAGAAGGTTCTCCTTTGTGTGAGAGCATCTATTAGAGAAAGAACAAGACAAAAGTAAGCTTCTGAAAGGGGTTGATCCCTTATCTTCAGGGGGTTACCCTGAAGATCCTTTCTATTCCTTGACCTTCCCAAGAAAGACATTTGCCTTTTGTTTAGTAAGACAGAGATAGTGACTAGCTAGGTAGAAAACAAAGAAAGCTGAAGCTGAGCCATCTTGGCTCAGCTGAAGAAGCAGCAAGGGTCTCCTATTCCCACTTACCCATCCCCTTTCTTGATTCATGATAATTATTAAACTACTTGAAAAATAGAAGATCTCAGTCAGATTCATATTGAAGGGAGAACAAAAAAGAGACTGGTAGCTAAGCTAGCCTTTAGCTTAGCATAAAACAACAAAAGCCAACAGTGACAGTCTGCCTGCCAGACAAGGGGGACTTTTGTTGTTCAACTACCAGTCAAGCCTTGAGGAGTAAACTCTCCTATTTACCAGAAGTCACTCAAAACAATGGTCCTGTCATCCTTAACCTAGCCTTACCCAGGGGTACCTCTCTTATGGGTTGAGAGAAGAGAAGAAATTTCAAAGATAGTCTCTCAGCAGAGGGTATTTCTCTACTTTTACCTCACTAGCAGTTATATTCCCTCTGTCCCTTCAATTCCTCCATTCCCTGTTACAAACTCTTCCTTATCCCCTGTACCTCTTCAATCCTCTTTTACCTTCGTTATTACAGTTTGGCAAGCCAGCTAGGTTCCAAAAAAACCTTATTGGTATTAAAAAAAGAAGAAAGGGGTTCAGTAGAGATTTATTATAGAACAACATGTTCTCTAGGTATCTTTACCACCAAAATCTCCAAGTCTAGACTCAGTCTCTACTAAATGTTTCAATCTCACATCTCTTGTGAAAGTTCTTCTACTATCCACATGGATATTCTATTGTCACCTTAAATGTAACATGTCTAAAATAAAATAAAATAAAAATTTTTCTTTCAAAATCAGTTAGGCTTCTCTATTCTTATCAACATTTTCCCCAATTATCCCAAATCTAACCTCATTTTATATTCCTACCAATATTCTTCCATTCAAGCCTTAAATTCATCTTTGATTCTACCTTTATTCCTACCACCACCACATACATTATCCAAGTCTCATTATTTTTCCCTTTGTTATATATTTCTCATATATCTCTGCCTATTACCACTTTAGTCTAGACACGGATCCACATAAAACTGATTAGCAAAGTCTCCTAAATATTCTCCCTTCTAGTCTTTATTCTTTCACTGTCTGAAAATTTTTCTTAAAACATTTAAGCTCTTGATTGCATTATATTCTGTGCCTTCCTAACTGGTATCCAATCTGATTACTGAAAGAGTCTGGTCCCCATTTAGTAGTTCTTATCACCAGCCTCCATCCCCAACCAACCAAAAAACTAAGGCACTAAACAAAACTAAAAAGCTAAGCTCCATTCCATTTTCTTATTAGAGGTCTTTTAAATATCCTTCCTGGGTGCAAATTTGCCTTCCGTGAATAATTGTGCCCTGGGACAAAGCTCCTCTAATCCCTTACTCAGTTACAGTTTTAACTGAAATTTTATATATATGTTTGGTACAGTGCCAAGTATGGGGCTGGGGTGTGGGGAAAAAGAGAATTAATATAGAACATAGTTCCATAACTTCTAAAAGCTTAAATTCTTGTAAGATCACAAATATAACCAGCATGGAGTTATAGATATAAGAAGATATAATTAAGCACTTAATTGTATTAAATAGTACATATGTATTCTAGAAATTCAATAGAAGGAAGATGAAAGCAAGGACAGAATGATCAGGGAAGCTACAAAGAAAAGCATATGGATAATTAGAAGATGGAAGAAAAGTAATTATAGAAAAAATTACATTAAGCAAAAAGCAGGCAGGTAGAGATGAACTGGGCACACTGACTCCTACTGCAACCCTAATAGAATATAAGCTCCTCAAGGCTCCAAATTTCATTTTTGTTCATGTATCCCCAGAAATGGTCAAAGGATATTGTACATAGTAGTCAGCTGCCTACTATAGTATCTCATAAGTAACTCTAATGCGATGATCCATTTTCTAACAAGGAGAGACCATTTCCCCTCCAAATATCTGTATTTCTATTGACATCAATAACTTCCTCATAGACACACAGTTTTATAATTTTTATTCTTTCCTCTCTATAAAACATCATTATCTAACAAACTATTAAATTATGTTGATTTTACCTCCACATTTCTTCTATCTCTCTCTCCTTTCCCCTCTAACATGTTATGATGAAGACCTAAATTATATGAATGAGATTGGTTACATATATTTTATATTTCTTTGTATATATATACTCTACCTGATTTCCAGTCCCTTATAAAAATTCTCAATAGAATGAAAGCTTCAGAAAAGGAATAGTTTTATTTATGTCTTTATTTGCTACCCTCCATGCCCCTTTTTATTAAACAGACCTAGGATTTCCTTCTGAGAAATTATCACTACGCAAGCAGGTCAGAATCTGTTCTGTGGTTTCTACCATTAAAGAATTTTCTAGGGCACTGAGAGTTTAAATGTTTTGTCTAGGGTCACAGACTTTGTTGAGGCTCTCCACTAAATTTTAGTTGCCCATCACAAATTGCCTACTGAAAATCGTCTGTCAGTATAGAGACAGGGAGAAAGACTAGAGATCTCCCCTCTCAAATTGGGGCTCGGGGGAGATAACTTCTGTTTAACTTGACCAAGGGAGAGGAGAGTAGTGAGTACTTCCCCCCTTCATCCTCCCCTCAGCTATGGCTGCTCAACCCCAAACTGCCTCTTGACTTCACTGCACTACTACTGTATAGAGGGGAGTTCCCTCCTCTATGAGAGACTGTTACCTTCCCCCCTCAAGTTGGAACTGTTTCCCACTCACACTAAAGGCAGTTGGGGAAAACATCAAATTTTATTCTAACTGAACCAATTTGAAAATAACACAGGGAAATGGCTGTTGGAAGGGTTTTTGTGGGTTAAGAGGGAAAAAAGGCATCCCCATTCTAGTTACCCTTAACTCCCTCATTAAATTGGGGAACCCAGGTTTTGGCAGCCTTGAGCCCCTGAGGGATTCAGCCTTGGATGGCCCTGGTCTTGGTCCACAGGCACAGTTCAGACCTTGGGCACCAGGAGCTCTGAGGTGATCAGTGGGGAGAAAGAAGGGTGTCCAATCACCAGGAGAAAGATGTAAGTTTTCCTCAGGAGCAAAGTCTTGACAGACCTCTCCTTAGGCTGTCTCAGGATTGAGAGAGTTAACTGCCTCTCTATGACAGAAACTCTTGCTCTCCCCAGATTCCAGAACATCTCCTGGGGCCCTCCCTGGCTATGGCTGAGACTTCATCAATTTCTTAGATTGTAACTCCAGTTCTAGGGTTTGAAACCCCTATCACACTGGTCAAAAGAAATTAGACATCTGAAAAGGGATATAGCAGAAAGGAAAAGGGGGATATAGAGTGAGAAGGAATAGAATAGATGGGAATGCACTGCTAGTAACTGACATTGAGTGTAAATGGGGTGATTTCATCCCCTAGAGGAAAATGGATAACAGAGAGAAACAAAAACCAGAATGTGACAATGTGCTGTTTATAAGACAAACAATAAAAATGGGAGACATAAAAAAAAGAAAGAAAATGAGAGACATACATAAAGTGAAGGTGAGGGAATGGAGCAGATTATACTCTGTCTCAGCTGATCCAGAGTCAGGGTCTAAAATGTATATAATTGGAAGGGATGAACAGGGTAACTTTTTATGTTGTGGGGCATTCTGGATAACCAAGCCCCATCAATATTGGATCAGTATGTACCAAGAGTTATATCATCCAGATTTTAAAAGGAAAAATAAAATTACATGCAGAAAAAGGAAATAAAATAATAATATTTTGGGGGACTTTAAATTTCCCCTATCAGACTAGACAAATCTACCCAAATAATACATAGGAAGAAATCAAGGAGATGAATAAAATTTTGGATAAGTTAAATATGATAGCTTTCTGGAGAGCCCCCATATATCTGCACAAGCCTAGCAACAGATTTAAGTCTGAGCAAAGTCTCTGGAGGGAGAACAATGGTTTAGAGACCATATTCTGCAGAAGTCTTAATTTTATATTCGCAATACTATGTAGGTAACCCTGCGTTCCTGAGGAGTTTTGTCATTGGAACAAAAATTTCACTGGGTATAACCTAGCTGGAAAGACTTTGTTTTGGAAAGAGTATGGTACTGTCAATAGAGAGTGTGGGCTGCCTAATGACCAATTTAGCTTATATGGTTTTGGTAATATATTTTAACTGAGAACTAGACTGGTTAAGTTGATAATACTAAATGCTGATAGGAGCATAGAGAAACTGGCCTAACATTACAATGCTAGACCAGCTATAAATTGTATTTTTTCAAAAACAACATGGAAATATATATTAAAAGTTGTAAAGCTGTTCAAGGTCATTAATCCAGGGCTCTTATTATTAGGATTAGACCCTGAGGGCATTATTAAGAGAGTTAAAAAGCTATGTGTGTATGAAAATATTCATGGAAGCTTTGTTTATAATGGCAAAATAATTGGAAAGAACACAAATGTAATGATTCAGAGAAATGGATGAATAACTTTTACTATTTGAATATAATGAATTATAATATTAGAAATGATAAATATTGGAAATATAAAGAAAAAAGAGAAATATATAAACAGTTGAAAAGAGAACAAAAGGAAATAAGAATAACACATACTATATTTACACTAAAATAACAACAGTCATAAAATCCAGAGAAAAATATCAAAACAAAACAAATCCAAAGGAACTCAAAAGCAAAGGATGTTTATATTAGTTGAAAACAATGTGGAGTTTGTGATTTTATACATTTTTGTTATTTATTTAAATTTTTTGATGGTTGTGGTGACTAAGAATATAATTTTAAAGCTAAAAAAAATAAACAAAGAGATAAATTAGGTTAAAAGGTGTTTTTTGGGAAGATGAGTCTGTTGGTGGTTTGATACACTACAAAATATGGGATAGGTACTGTAGTCAGGAAGATTCACTGCTAGAGTTTTGCCTTCATATAGTTGTTAGGTATTAAGGATCTATATTAGAGTGTTCATATGGAAAATAAAACAAAGAAGGAATATAATTTAATTTTCATTTTGTGAGAAGAATCAAAAAGGCTTGATAATTTTGTTAGTTATGGATAAACAAAAGAAAGAAAGATAATGTTAGGGTTTTGACCTTGCAAAAATGATGCTATGACTTAGAAAAATAGGAAAATTAAATAGGTTATGTATTTTTGGGAAGAAGATTAATTTATCTTAGACATATTGAAATTTCAGGTGACAGAAAATCAAACTACCTAGAAGGCAACTGGAGGAAAGAGTCAAAGTGCAGAAAAGGGAACAGAGATGGGGGCACAGATTATGAACCCAAGTCTTCCTGACTTCAAGTTCATTATTCTATCACCTATTGAGATCAAAAACACATTTGAGTACTGAGTATTCTTCATTGTACAAAGGATGAATTTAATTGTTCATTGAATTGAATTGCATATATAACATCCTTTACCATATTGTAAGCTCTATAAAAAGACAGACTGAGGTCTTATTCTACTTTGTATTCTCAATATGATAGATAGATAAATAGATATTTACAAACAGTCCATACTCAGTATTTCTTGAAAGAATTTTAAAACAAAAAACAACTTTTTACCTATACTTAAAGTAAAATCAGAAAAAAATGGAATTTTTCACTTTCCATTCCCTGAAGAAATATGAAAAGGATAGCAAAATAAAATTCTAATAGTGACAACACAAAATGTTATATGTTTTGCATGTCATGTCTATTTACTTAACTTTAAAGACAAATTATTATTGAAATCGAAGTATTATTTATAAGTAAAAAGCATTTAACCTATAAATATAGTAACTGAAAGACAAAAATAGTTGAAAGAATATATTTACTATGCAGCAAAATCACTCATTTCAGTCCTATCTAATTTTAGTTCAATATGCTAGGACATAAATAAAGAAAGAAATTAAATTCATTCTCCCTGGCACTTGGTTAATGGTGTGGAAAAATAAATTTTCAGGAGAGTGACAAATTTTTCCACTGGAGGACAAACCCATAGTTATAGAGGCAGGGATATTTTGATATTTATCAACTTTTCTAAATTGTTGCCGTATTTGTTTAAAGGTAAGAAAATTTTCACTTCTCATCAAGAAGTCAGTGAGTCAAAAAAAAAAAAACTCCCTTCTGCCTTCATTTTCAGTATGTTTAGTGATATACAAAATAGATAAAGTGGGGAGGGGATAGAGAAACTATCAGTTGGAGAAAACAGAAAATGCTTCATTGTGGAAGGAAATGCCCAAGACAAGCCATGAAGGAAACTAAAGATTCTGAGAGATAGACACAAAGAGTAAATAAATTCTAGGCATGGGAAGCAATTAATGAGAAGTCAAGGAGGTGAAAGATAGATTTGGAAAAAAAGGTCAGATGGGCTGGACTGCAGCTTATATGAAAGGAAGTAATATACAGTGGTCTAAGGCTGAAAAGGGATGTAAATGTCAAACAAAGAAGTGTTGACATTTGATTTTAAAGGTACTAGGGAGTCACTAAAGGAGAGCTACTTGGTCCATTTTGAATACTAAGAAAATTTGTTTGGAGGGAATGGAGAAGGGAGAGCCTTGAGATTCAGGACACAACTACTATGGCCCAGGCAAAAACTGATGAAGGTCTGAATCAGTGGTAGCTGTAAGAGAGGAATATAGAAGACTGACTTGAGAGATGTCCTGGTTATGGTTTGGCAAGTCAGTAGATATATTGAGATAATAAAAGGTAAGAATTAAAGATGCTTATCAGGTTTTAAATCTAATTGATTAGAAGATTGGTACTCTCAGTACTCTTCAAAGAAAAACAAAAATTCAGAGGTGTGTAGAGATAGGGGTAAAAAGGTAAAAAATAGAGGAAAAATAATCATTTCAATTTTGGAAATGTTTAATTTTAAACATTTCCAGAACAAATCAGATTTAAATGTCCAATAGGTAGTTGATAATGCATGACTTAGATTTCAAAGAACAGAAAAAGAACTCATTTGGCACTTACTATTATACTCTTTATAGGTATTTACATTTTTATTCATTCATTTATTCTCCATAACTAGATTGCAAACTCCTTGAGGCCAGGAACCATACTACATTGTATTCCTAGAAAGTTTTTTGTATATATTAGGTACTAAATAAATGCATATTCATAATAATCCAAAGCCTCACATTTGCTGGATGCCCAAATAATGGTAAAAATATAGATTCACATGGAGTAATTGTAGTAGTATATATTAAATATAGCAGAGAATTAGTTCCTGTACTCATGAAACTTGCATTTTTACATTTTGAAAAAGATAATTCTAAGTTACTTGTATGTAATGTCTTAAACATTTGGTTTGAGATGAAAGGTCCTAGTTTTCTAAATTTATTTCAGATGTTATTGAGATTTTTTTTTGCTTTATCAAGGGCTGTTCATGGGACGTCTGTCTCTGCATGTCTTCTTGGGATTCAATCAAATTTTCTTCTGGCATGTTATCATGGGTATAGTGATGTTTAATGTGAGATGCATGGAACTATTAGTATCTTCATGGGATGCCCCTCCCTCTCTTCCTCACCCTGGAGAGATTGTGTTTTAGGTGGAGGATGAGGGATATGAGTAACCTATTTCAGTTCTCTTCTTTAATCTGTTTTGGTGCCTTTGCTTTCAAACTCTTGGTTCCATGCAATAAATTTAGTTTGGGTAAGATGCTCCAATAACATCTATGACGTTTCCCATCTCCATTTACTGGGATCTATGGACTTGTCTTATATATTTTTTTCAGCCAGGGTTTATCATTATGGGCTTAGGGGTTTTCCTGATTTGATCAAAGTAACTTCATGGATTAAGTAGTGGATCTTATGTCTAGTACCACACTGGATTAATATAAAGCTCCTTTTTGTATGGGTTTATGTGGAATTGGTACCAGGCACAATAGGAAGGGTCATCATTATGTATTGTCTCTTGGTTTATGAAAAGTTCTGGATTAGAGAAAGGAAGGTGTGATAATAGCATTACATTGTCTATATCTTCCTCAGTTTGTTCTTTGTTATCTACTTGTAATGCAGTTTCATTTATTCCTATTTCGTTGTCACTTTCTTCATCTCCATACTTCTCAAAAAATTTTTCAGTTACTACTAATGCAGACAGCATTTCCTCCACTGATAAAGTTTTCTATGTTTTTGTTTACATCTTCAGAAAAACTAATTTGTTCTGAATTCAGGGGTTCACTATGCCAATCTATTTCCCACTCATCTAAATCTTTGTGGTCTTTTTCATAGAACTTGATATATTCATAAGGTTCTTGTTCTTCGTCGCTATCTAGGTCAAATATTACTGCACCATTTGGTTCTGTATTATCCATGTCTTGTTCTAATTCTTGTTCAATGATTTCTGTATTCCCCAGGTCTTTCACTAGCTCTTGTTCAGTGGTGTTGGGACCTTTTGTCAGATGTTGGTAAATCAGGTTCTGTGTCTTGTTCTGACCCTTGCTCAGTTGTTTCTATATTCTGCAATTCATTTTCTAGCTCTTGCCCAGTTCTATATTGCAATTCTGTGTTCTGCGGTAAAAAATTTGATTCTTGAGGGTTTGCTGCTTCCTGAGGATTTGCTATCACATTACTGTAATGCACAGGTTCTTCAATATCCTTTGCATCAGGTTCTTGTCTATTTACTCTCTCTTTGAATCTGTTGAGACAGAAACCTTTCCCTCTATGGTGGTATCTTCTGGGAATGACTTTGCTAAAGATCCACTTGCCCCTGTATCACTGAGTCTTGTAACTTTGTTCTCTCACTTGTATCCCAACATATGGTTCTGGGGTCTCTTGTAAATTAGCTATTGTTTTATTTTCATGAACAGGATTCCAATTATCCTCTATACCTTCCTTCTCCCTACTTTGAAATGCACATGCATAGTCAACAGATATTTGAAGTTTTTGATGTGTTAAAGTGTAACCATTCCTTCCCCAGTCATTCTTCCCCTATTTAAGTTAATGTTATATAATTGCTGTTCAGGACCTCGGACAGTTCCTTGGTGATTTCCTGACAGGAAGGTCAGATAGAGGGTCTGTGAGTGAAATGATTTCTATTTGAGAACTGGTTGGAAGATGTTTCTCTATCAAATTATCTTTTAGCCCTTCTGTACCCACTCCCACAGATTGTTTTTCAGCCTCTGGTTCAGGGAATAGACAGTCATTGGAAGTTTGGTACTGATCTGTGTTAAATACTTCTCCAGAACTGGTATCTTTGAATCTTATAAGATTTTTAATATGATCTGGGTAAAAGTCTTTGGCTTTAGGGTTTAAGTTAGCTTTCCCCTCATTTCTCTTTCTTTCCTCTCCTTATAATCTGTAAGGTCTTGTGAAACAATGTTTTTGGGTTCTTTGGCTGCCTTGTCAAAATGGTCTGGAGTATTGTGAATCTTAAAACTACTCAGACTCTACTTTAGAAGATTTGATTAAGCTATTCCCCATTTTTAACAATGGAGGTACTTGATCAGGAATGTATTGAGAACTTTTAAAATTACTCCACCCTACTCAGACAGTGCCTTAGGGGAAGATAAAGTTGCAAACTCCTGATTGAACAATGAAAAGTCCCTAAATCATACTTATAGTAAAGCTAGAACCTTAAGCTAGGTCTATTTTTAGATCTAATACAAAAAGGTGCTAAGTACCTATAAAGGTTAAATTAATCACTAAAATGTCAAGCAACTTACAAAAGGCAACCTTAACAAAAGAAGTGTTAAGTACTCAGAGGATTTTATCTAACCAGAGAAGGTGAGAACAAAAGAAGATGAGAACTAAGAATGGGCAGTTTATCTTTACTAGTCTGGCCAAAACCTTTACAGTTTGGCATTTACAGTTTTTAACATTTACAGTATCAAGTTGCTGTTTTAAAGATTTTCTAACCCTGTTTGGTGTCCTAATTCCTAGACCCATTCTGCAAGCTAAAAAATTCTCCAAAAAGATTTTAATCTGTTCCTTGCCTTTCTCCATGCAGTTTTGTGTGCCCATGTATTGTGAATCGAAAATGTCATGTTTCATGTTTGTGATTAACTGTGCAATTTCTTTTCCCATCTCAATCATAGATTTCTGATTTGTACTTAAGTTGCTTCCTTTGGCATCTTGCCAAATTGTCAGTTTTTCCACCACTAAAATTTTGAAGTTCTCTGTCTCCTCTCTACCATCTCCCTTTTTGCATTTTATGCTTATGCCTTCATGTTTCCTCCCTACGGTACCTCCCAAATTTATCTCATTTCCAATATTTAATGTAGCTGGAGCCTGGTTTCATGCAGAATGATGATTGTTCCTTGCTACCACCTCTGAGTAACAGAGTTTTGCTCCAGAAGCTATTGCTGCTTCCATGGATTTTAGATCTGGGGTGTCCTTTTCCATAAGTTTGTAGTGAGAGCAACACTGCTTAGTATTTGATTCCTGTCTCCCATAATTCTTGTTAGTATACACCCTTTCATAATAATATGAATTTTGAAATTTCCTATCTCTCTTATTTTGGCCTTGTTCATAACGATGTTTCAATGGGCAGTTTCTCACTATGTGTCCTTGTCTCAAGTATAAAAAACAGGTCTTGGTGTCTCTTTGTACTCTCTGTTGATTTTTAGATGCCTGCCTGTATTGTGGGGTCTGTCTTAAATGTCTTAATTGTATCTAGGTTATTAACTTCATCTCTTTCTGTTTGAGCATTTCTGTGGTATCCTGTAATCTCTTTTTTAACTCATCTTTTTTTCCTTTCCTGTTCCAATTGGTTCTTATATATATATATATATATATATATATATATATATATATATGTGTGGCTGTATCTCTTATTTCATTAAGGGAAATAGAATCATATTTCGGGATGTAATTTTTAAAGAAATCCTTCAACTGTTTATCAAAACTCCGTAGAAATTATCTCCTAATGCATGCCAAAGATTCCTGGGAATCAGGGTTAAAGCCTAACAGTCCCTCAATATTTTCAATCAGGTGATCCATAAAATCAGAAGGATGCTTTTTTTTCCCTCTTGGGACAAAGTCAAATTTCCCCCAAGCATTTAGTCTTTCAGATAACTATTTCATTCCCTGCAAAAGGTCTTCAAGGCATTTCTTAAGATAAGTCATTGACATTGGATTGGAAAAATCAAAATCTTCAATAACTTCTGGACAGATAGTAAGTTAGGAATCTTTCTTTGTTTGTTCAATAAATTTTTATGTGTCTGGGGAGTAAAAAGTTCAGATAAAAGAATTTCAACATCTTCAAAGTCCAGTTCATAGAGGTGAAATGTTCTTTTCAGGTCTTTGATCTCGTGATGCGATTCTGTTAGGAATTTATGCATTCGTTTGCTCAAGGAATCCAAGTCATGGGTGGTGAAATGACTTATGGACCTTTGCATGTAAGATGCCAGTTATCAGTCAGCTTTGCTACATCTCAGAGAGCCATGATCTTGTGTGCTCCTGAGGTCTTATAAAATTGCCCTGAGTTTCATTTGTGCCTGTCATGGTATTCACTTCTACTGCCCCTCATGTTATTTCAGTACTTGTTTTAGTATCCCCCGAGTCCTCATTAGTCTGTCCCATCAAGTCCACTCACCACGTCGGATTCCTTCCCGCTTCCCATGTTTTCTTGTTTTTTAATCCTATACTCCTGAAAATACTACAATTACTACAATTTTAACTTCAATTAAAATTAGTACAGCTACAAGGAATTATAAATTACAAATATATAAAACTTTATCTGTTCTATTCTCTTTTTAGGAGGATAAACTCTAACTAATTTAATTTTTTTTTAGATTTATAATAGATTGAAATCCTGAGGGAATCAACAGATGGATGACTGTTATTCTAATTTCAGCTACCTGAGGGCTTATAAAGCTGTCATTTTAAAAAAGATAATCAATTTCTCATTTCTGGAAACTTGGAAAACATTTAATCCATATAATCAGGCTTTCTTTTGAAACATCTTTCATATATTAAAAAACATATTTGTATATTTGTAGTAGAGAAAATTTATTATACCAAACTTTTGTACCATTGGCAAAAAAACAAAAAAAAAGTGATAAATCATGAAAATATTTACTGTCAGGTTGGACTGACAGTAATAATAACATCAACTTCAACATATCACTATAATAAATATTAAAGAAATCAATCAACAGGAAGCCACTTTATATTCTTCTATAATATCAAAGTACTGAGTAGCTAATCAGTTATAGCCTTTAAGAAATTTTAATTTACATTCATTCTAAATATATGACCAAATAATAAGCTGAAAAGCTAACATCTGAGATAGCATTTGGCATAATTTAGAAATGATGCAAGAGGGCAGAAAACAGATTAATGTTCACTGAGTAATCAGTCTTATTCAGTATTTTAAAAATAAATTTTGCAACATTAAATGTTCTCTACATACAAAAAACAATGTGTGCTCATCAGTTGATATCAGCAGCAAATATGACTTCCACTCCATGAAGTTCACAACTCGTCCACATTTTCCCATTGCACATTTTCTCACACTGGGAAATAAGTCTTATCTATGTCATCCTCCCTCAAATCTTCCAAAATATATCTACCTGACTGCATATATGTTTGATATTTTGTGTATACCAGTACTACAGAAAATTTGTGGGAAAATTACTTCTTCCTGATATAGTCAGTAAAAGCTTCATAAAAGTGAATTTTGACTTCAATCTTATATGACAGTTATGATTTCAGCAAGTGGAGATAAAAGGAAGGATATGACTAGCAAATTAATAACCAAGAGGCAAGTAGAAAAACTTTTTAATTGAAGGTGAAATAATAGAACTATAAATTTAAAAGTACCTACACTAGGCAAAAAAATGGAACATTTATGAAGACTAATAAACAATGAAAAATATTAACCAAATTTAAAGAAATGAGAGGAGGGAAAAACAAATTGTTAAATCTAAAATAAAAAGGGGAATTCACAATTGAAGGAAATAAATTTATTAGACAATAGGATACCAGATTATATGGCAACAAAACAGAAAACTTTTTTTAAAGTATTAGTTACTAATAAAAAATAAAATGCCAATATGTGCTCAACAGGAAGGAGATAACCTAAATAAAATGCTCACAGAAGAGAAACTAAACAAGGAAAAAGTATAATTTCACAGGAGAATTTTAAATGATGAAAAACAGTAACAACCAGGCTTTATATACTCATAAGTGATTTTCATCAAATTCATATAAGAACAAATAATACAAAGAGGCTCTTTTTAAAATTAAGAGAATGGAATGAAATTCCTGATTGGGATACAGTTTTTATTCAGTAAGAGTAGTAAAGAAAATGGGGCAGCAATTTGGCAGAAAAAAAAGATTTAGATTAGAATTCACATCATACACTAGAAGCCATCCAAGAGATAAATGATCCAAATAGCAGAATAGAAAGTTATATCATGCACAAGTATATCGAAGATGAGGCTTTGTAAATAGCTGTAGGAAGGAGGAAATTATAAATTATAAAATCATACACATATGAATAATGTAATTTTTAAATGCACATACAAAAAAACATAAACAGCAGAAGAAAAAAGCATGGGATGAGTTAAAATTTTTTGCATTAAAAATCTAATATCTGAAAAAATATGTTAAACTCATTCCTTAATATATGGGGATAAATGATACAAATAATTTTATGGAAAAATTTAAACTATCAACTGCCATTTGAAAAAATACTTAAAACATGTTAAAAATCAGAAAAAGGAAGCTAAGTGGCATAATAGATAGAGTACTAGACTTGGAGCAAGAAGAACTGAGTTGAAAATTAGACTTAGATACTTTCTGACTTTTTGACCCTAAGCAAATCACTTAATCTTGGTTTGTCCCAATTTCTGGATTTGTAAAATGGAGATAATAAGAGCCTCTAAATACTAGGATTGCTATAAGGATAAAATGAGATCATAATTATACAGTATTTTGTAAACCTTAAAGTGCTACATAAATGCTAGCTAATAGTACTAATGTTATTTGTCTTGAGTCAAGAAGACTTGAACACAAAGCTGACCTCAGGCACTTACTACCTTATGTGATCCTGGACAAGTAGCTTACTCTATGTACTTTACTTTCTTCAAATGTAAAATTGGAAAAAATAGCACTTATTTTCCCAGTGTTTTTGTAAAGGCCAAATGAGAATATTTATAAGATACTGAAAACAATGCCTGGCTCATAGTATGCACTTAATAAATGCTAATTTCCTCCTTTCCCTATAAAAATGCAAAGTGCAACAACAGAGAAGTTATTACCTTAAACCTATCAAACTGAGAAAAAAAATAGTAAAAGTACAAAAATCCCAACAAGGTCTTAAAGATTATTAAAGACTCCCTTATATTCTTATATTTCCTTCCTGCTTTCTTTTCAACTCCTATATAATCATTTAGCACCTAACGAAAAACAAGTACAAAAAAGTAAAGTAAAAATTAAAAAAACACCTACTGGTTAGATGCTTTGCTGAGATTTTTAGTAAGAAAAAAAGTGTAATCGAGCAAAAAATAAGGTTTTCAAACTCAATTTTCAGTGTTATTTCTATGATGAAGCATGGTACTAGAGAAAGGGTACACTTCAGTTAAAACAATGTTGATTCATGTCCTGCCTCTGAGAAATATTAGCTATATGGCTGGGCAACTCATTTAAGGTTCTCAGTGCCCCACAAAATTCTCTAAGGCTAATTTTTAAGAGTTGTGAGTTCTCCTAGAACTTTCCTTACATCAATGAAATCACAGGTCCAGTCTATCGTTTGAAATTTATGACTTCTTTATGAGCTATATCTGCAAAATATGAACTGTATCTTGGACTTTTCTCAAAATTCAAAAATGGTGCTACTCTAAATTATAAATGTAAATATTTACATTATGAAAAGAAAGATAAAATGTTTACCTTTATATTCAACAGTGGGAAAGTAGCATTCAAATGGGTTTTCTGTGAGATTCAACACAAACTTTTCAAGTAATTCTGCCAAAACTGGAAGAAGCGAGAAAATCTTAAGGATATTAAAATCATTAATGAAGCATGGCAACATATATATATATATACACACACATTACAAACTTAGGCAGCGAAAAGTAATTTGAATTGTTGTGTAGTAATATTGTGAGGTAGAAATTCAAAGCATACACTATTTTAGAATTCATAACAACTGTTCAGATTTGAATTAAATTTTAATAGCTTTATGAAGAATCCATTCAATGTAAAAACTTTTGGAAACAAATCATCTGCTCTCTTTAGATTCTCCATGGATTACCTAAGAATTTGATAAATTATCTCAATATAATAAATTTAACATTAATTAGGCTATAATAACTAATTAATTTCCATATTTAGGATTATTTGCACATGTAGGAATAAAAAGGTTTACTTTAAAGGTGAGTTAGGATAAATGTAGTCTCAGAATTTTTATATATTTCTGTATGCATTAAATATAAAATTAGAAATTAGCAATATTTGTTCAGGGCAATTGTATTGAATGAAAAATGAAGGATATCTTGATTTTTTCTACAAATTATAGAAATTGGTACCTCTTGATTTAAACTGGTTGGCCAATGTAAATTCTAATACTGTTAGTGTCTGCACATATAAGCACATGTCCATATAGCTAGGTTAAAAACCAAAAATAAACATACAAAGGTAGTATGATGTGGTAAAAAGATCTGAGTTCTTATATAACAGCACATCTGCTATTATTAATGATCTCAATGATAAAATCACTATTTTCTCATTCATAAAATGGAGGAAAAGGATGGGATTTAGGAGGCAGAGGTAGATGAAAGATTTGGATTTGATTTTAATCATTTGATGGTTGATTAAGTCTCTTCCAACTCTCAGGCTTATGAATCTACACCTAATATACCTATTAGGTATGGAACACTGGCCTAGGTGTTAGAAGAGATACAAAGCCCTTCTAACTTCTAAACCAATGCTTTGTCCTGGCCTCTCTTCTATTAGTCTATCCACACACATCTATTATGTAACTACTATGTGCCAGGCACTGTAATAAGTGTTAGAGACAATCCCTGACCTCAAGAAGTTCACAATATAAAGAGTGAAACAATTACTAAATGAAAAGTTATATGGTTTATTGACTGGACAACTAGCCGCTTTCATTATAAATATAAATAACTATTAAGATGTAAAAGATAAAGATCTCTTATTTTAGAGCTCACAACTCTTAAGCAACTGAGCTAAGTGAACAGTTTTCTTTTAACACTACTAGAATGACTTTATCACTACATAACTAGAATATAGTATATTTACTGAACATTTACTATGTTCTAGGAGTTGTGCTTCAAGCTGGAAAAGCAAACAAACAAGGAAGTCCTTGCTCTCAAGAAATTTAAGCTCTAACAGAGAAAGATACCAAATAAAGGAGAGCTAAGAAGGAAGAGGGGTACAGAGTTATGTTCCTAGAGACAGCAAATGGAAATAGCCTAGAAGGCAATGGAGACTTAGATTAAGTCAAAATAAGGGACAACATGGAAAACTGGAATCCAGAATGATTCAAAGGGCAGAGTCCAAGAGAAGGTAGATGATAGAAGGTAGATGCTGTTAATTGAGTAAAAAATTCTGTCATCTACATCCTTAAGAATGAATAGGCATTACAGAAAGACCCCTATCCCTGTGGTTGGAAGTCAATGGACTTTGAAGGTTCAGATCTGACCTTTAAAACATAATACTGTAGTCAAGAGAAATGGTGAAAAGCAAAGGAAAATATTAGATTTAATGAAGATGGACCCAGGAGAGGCAGATGGAACATGCAGCTGGTGGGGGAAGGGAGAACTGAGAATTCTATTGAAGATTCAAAGGGGGAAAAAAACTGTTGGCCAGAGCTGAGTCTCACTCTCTCTCTCCAGAGACTCTAACAAGAGCTAGGGAGGAGAGTTGCCTTTCTAATGCCCCTTCTACCTGGCTGTGCTGAAGAAAAGTGTTTTTGCCCTGTTACTGAAGATCACTCTGGATCATCATTTCACCCTTGAAAGACAATGAAATCCCACCATCTAAAAGTAGCCCATTAGGGAGCAGCCATCAGGGTTTCCTTGGTCCCTTCCATCCTCTACCTCCTCTCTTGATATCTTTCTTTTCCCAAGAAATAAATTAGTCATTTTAGTTTACAGAAGACTGTCTCTAATTTTTGTAAAAGAAGGGAGGATTTCAAGTCAAAGAAGTTGGAAGGGGTTGACTCACTGTTGGTCAGGTGCAGACTCCATTAAGGTTGTCTAGCCTTAGTAGAGGAAGGAGGAAGTGGTTACACAGTGATCAGTCCCCTCCAGCAGCTGGTTTCCTGTTCCTAGAATTTTAAAGCCCCTTCTGTCTATCCCACTATTACAATTTGGCACCCCAAGAAAAGATTGAATCCATCCCAGGGTATTGAAAAGATAAAATAGAGGTGTGTTTGGAAAGTAAACAAGAGACAATATGATGCTACAAGTTATCCTTTGAGCATCACTGCTGATGGCTATTATACTAAATATATATTTTATATACATATAAAATATATAGTCAAGATGGACACTGTGAATTTTATAGCAAACTCAACACCGTTCATTACAATGATGCTATTTTCTACCACCGTGATGTGGCAAGTGGTAACACAGATTTACGTTATTCTCATGGCCATGATTCAGACCCTCTCCTATCTGGGAACTGTTTTAAGATTGATTACACCCAAGAAAGCTTTTCAAATATTGGTAACTGATGACAAACTAGAACAAATGGTTCAAAGGATGTACTGTGAATATCTAACTAGCAGGGAAGAAGGAAATGATGAGGAAGGGACTGAAACAAATGCAGAAATGTTTGGGGACACAGTGACTTCAGGAAAAGATACAAAAAAAGCTAATGACACTAAAGCAAGAGCAAAGGACAAAGTTTATAATAAGGCAGAGGTAAATGACAAATATAATACAACATCTGATGAGATCATAGGGTCTCAGAAAATCCTACTTCTAAGGGATATAGCTAAGATTCCTGACAGGGTTGGTGTACTGCACTCAAAAGGTACACAAGTTTTTTTCAACCCAAGACTTGGACTCTCTGAAACATCTGTTTCCAAAATTCTTGTACGAACCTTATAAATGTATAAAAGAGCTGAAACAGGCCTTCAAAATCTTTAATAATACAGATTTAATATTGTCTGAAATATTTAGCCCCCATGAACACTAGCGATTCATAGAAAAAACTAGACAGGATGTCAATTTGACTGACTGGCCCAAGGCAAATGCAAGAGAGGACTTTGACTTTGCTAGCCCAACAAGTTTTGCTTATCTGAGAAAATGAAGAGAAGACCTTCTGCAAGTTATTAAATCTTTGATCATCAGCAAGAAGATTAACCTCATTGGACCTTGTTTTCCTTTTCTAAAAAGTAATGGGGTTACATTACTCTAGATATTCTCTATAGTGGCTACTAGCTTTACTTTCATAGTATAATCAGAGATTAAAGGAATTATAGAATATATACATTCAAAAATTACCAGTAACCAAATTTAATTTCTATTAAAATACATATCAAAATTTTATATAAAATTATGGAATTTTTCCATTATGA
Organism: Monodelphis domestica; assembly: GCF_027887165.1. NCBI lineage: Eukaryota > Metazoa > Chordata > Mammalia > Didelphimorphia > Didelphidae > Monodelphis > Monodelphis domestica. Next base: position 391,094,471 of record NC_077228.1, read on the forward strand.
ATTTTTTCTAATATACATCTAGACTGTAGAGTAAAAATGTTATTACAGCTTTTGAACTCAGACACCATCAATGAAACCTGACAAGATTTTTTACTGGATTAAGGCAGACTGATGAAGAAATTTGATAATAGGGAAGATAATTATTTGGCAGGCAATAAGGAGTACTTGAGGAAATAATGAAAAAAAAAGTGAAGGAAGGTAGCCTAGCAGTACAAGATCTTAAATTGCATTATAAAGCAGTGGTCATCAAAACAATATGGTACTGGCTAAGAGAAAAAAGGGAAGATCAGTGGAATAGACTAGTAAGTGACCTCAGCAAGACAGTCTATGATAAACCCAAAGATTCCAACTTTTGGGACCAAAATGCACTATTTGACAAAAACTGCTGGGAAAATTGGAAAATAGTATGGGAGAGATTATGTTTAGATCAACATTTTACCTTACACCAAGATAAACATAGAATGGGTGAATGACTTGAATATTAGGAAGGAAACTATTAAGTAAATGAGGTGAACAAAAGAATAGTATACTTGTCAGATCATTAGGAAAGGAAAGACTTTAAGACAAAACGAGAGTGAGAAAAAAATTAGAAAACGTAAAATAAATAATTTTGTCTACATTAAATTAAAAAGATTTTGTACAAACAAAACCAATGCAACAAAAATTAGAAGGGAAGCAACAAATTGGGGAAAAAATCTTTATAACAAAAAACTCTTGACAAAGGTCTAATTATTCAAATATATAGGGAACTAAATCAATTATGCAAAAAACCAAGCCATTCCCCAATTGATAAATGGGCAAGTGATATGAATAGGCAATGCTCAGATAAAGAAATCAAAACTACCAATAAGCACATGAAAAAGTGTTCTAAATCTCTTGTAATCAGAGAAATGCAAATCAAAAGAACTCTGAGGTACTACCTCACACCTAGCAGATTGGCTAACATGACAGCAAAGGAAAGTAATAAATTTTGGATGGGAGGTAGCAAAATTGGGACATTAATACATTGCTGGCAGAGTTGTGAATTGATCCAACCATTCTGGATGGCAATTTGGAACTATGCCAAAGGGTGCTAAAAGACTGCCTGCCCTTTTATCTAGCCACTACTAGGTCTATACTTCAAAGAGATAATAAGAAAAAAAGACTTGTACAAAATTATTTATAGCTGCACTCTTTGTGGTGGCAAAAAATCAGAAAATGAGGGAATGCCCTTCAATTGGGGAATGGCTGAACAAATTGTGGTATCTGATGGTGATGCAATACTATTGTGCTGAAAGGAATAATAAAGTGGAGGAATTCCATGGGGACTGAAACAACCTCCAGAAAGTGATGCAGAGTGAGAGGAGCAGAAGCAGAAGAACATTGTACATGGAGACTGATACACTGTGGTACAACTAAATGTAATGGACTTCTTCTCTACCAGCAGCAATACAATGATCCAGGTCAATTCTGAGGGACTTATGAGAATGAACATCATCTACATTCAGAGGAAGAACTGTGGAAGTAGAAACAGAAAAAAAAAAGCAACTGCTTGATCACATGGGTTGATGGTGATATGACTGGGGATATAGACTCCAAATGATCACCCTAGTGCAAATATCAATAATATGGAAATAGATCTTGATCAATGACACATGTAAAACCCAGTGGAATTGTGTGCTGGCCACAAGAGAGAGGTTGGGAAGAGGAAAAGAACATGAATCTTGTAACAATGGGAAAAATATTCTAAATTAATTAATTAAATAAAATTTTCCAAATTAAAAAAATAAAATAAAGAAAAATAAAGTTCAAATAAAATCTAAATTCTTAAAAAAATAAGGAGACCTTGAATATATTTAATCAGTAATGGCTCATCATGGTATTGAAGTGACCCTGTGTTCTCTAAGTTTATGCCAGTAAACTCTGGCAGGTTCTATCAAACGGAAAAGTATTTTAGTATAGAGGAAGTATAGTGGAAAGAAGAGTCAGCAGAGACATAAGTTCATATCTTATCTATGTCATTTATGCTCTTGTGTGGCCATGCACAAGTCACTTAATCTCTCAGAGCCTCAAATTTCTCCTAAGACTAATGCATATAAGAACCTACTTCACATGTGTCCTAAGCACAAATGACAAGTGTTATATAAACATCAGTTATAAATCCAGTGAAGGTTTATAGTCTACATCAGCCTAGATAAGGATAAAAAGATTCAGTACCAGAAAGCTGGCCATTAGGTGACAAGTATATCAGCCACAAAAACTTATGAAATCATTAACTAAGGTGAAGAGGGGAATGGAGATAAGACACAGCAGCTATTACAGATTTGCTAAAGCATTTGAAAAAGGAGAGTGATGTTAGACCTGTATTTTAGGAAAATGAATCTGGAAGGGATTCCCAGGATGAATGGGTAGAAATTAGAAAACTGAAGCAAAGAAGAGAGGTTCAAGGCATTTCAGTAATCCAAGTAAGAAAGACTGACATATTAAACTAGGGTAGAGCCAGTGGGATCACAGATTTTCAACTGGAAAGGAGATAAGGATTCATCTAGTTCAGTGCTGGTGTCATCTTACACATGAGAATACTGAGAATCAAAAGAGTTCAGTGACTTATCCAGAGTCACAAATCATATAAATGGCAAAGCACAGCTATGAAATCAGATCTTCTAACTTTAGATCCCACATTTTCCCCTCTAATCCATATTATTTAAATAAAGGATATTATTTAGATAAAATCAGCAAACTCCAGCATTCAAATGAATGGAAAAGGCATCCTTTTTGTAACTGCTGTATGCATATTATTTTATCTTCATTATTAAGGAACCTAAAATATATACTTCTTTTAGATTCTCTATAACAATAAACAGAAAGATATGTATTTAGCAGCTTTTTAACAAGTTGGCTGGCAACTTATAAATGTCATTATGAATTTATATTTCTTTTCATCTATAGATATGTAACTGAGATCAAATTATTCCTTATAATCATTATCATAACTATCAAAAATGTATATTAAGAATTCATATTCATAATGTGGTTATCCATTATGTCATTATTGCTTTGACTAAATATTAACTTTTGGGAAATTTCCATCTAAAACTTTTGTTCCAACTATTAATTCTTTATGGTCTAAATTTTTTGATTTTGTGATGTTTAACACATATTAAGTTCTGTACTTTAGAAACAAGCATTTGTTTAATATTTTTGTGTTGAGATTCCTTAGAAGCATTTAACTTAAGCTGACAAATAGGTAAAAAACAAGTAAAAAATACATGAAGTTATTTTGTTATTAATTGATCTAAACTAAGAGAGGAATGTAGAAAGGCAGAGAGGGACAGAATCCAAGAACAAATACAACTTACTTAATCATTCTGAATGAAATAATTATGTCACTTCAGTCAAACAGCAGGTGTGAAGTTTTTCTAATTGAACTACTGCTCTTTTAATTATCTTTATTATTTCAAAATTATTTAATAACTGCATTCCATCTTTTAGGGAAAAAACCCTCCATCTGTTAGCACACTTGTAATACAAGTGGTAAAAGCTTATATTTTGGTAAAAGCTAATCAACTATTTATTACATTCATACCATATGTCCAGCATTGTGCTAAATACTGTAGATATATAGCTATAAAGTCAAAATATGGTTCCTGCTCTCAAGATGTTCATAGTTTAATGGGGGAGACAAAATGCAAATAGTGATGTAAAAACAAGCTATATACGTAATAAACTGGGAAATAATCAACAGAGTGAGGGCACTATAATTAAGAATAATGGTGAATGACTTCTAAAAGGAAGGAACTATAGTTTGAAATTGAAGGAAGCCAAGCTACAGAGGTGAGGAAAGAGAGTATTACAGGTATGGAGGACATCCAGTAAAAATTTCAAGAGTTGGGAGTTGGAATATCTTGTCTAAAGAACAAGATCAGTATTATTTTATCATAGAGTATATAGGAGTGAGTAAGAAGCCTGGAAAGGGGTTAGAGTCAATGAAGAATACTTGATTAATATTTTGCTTCATTCTATCATCTGTACTGAGAGTAATTCTGAAACTAGAGTAATAGAACAACCAAAACTAAAAAGAAATTGAAACCCTAGATAAGTAAAGAAAATATCAATAGTGCTTAGCAAGTACCCATAGAACTCAAGCTACCCAATCTAAATAAATTTTTCAAAGAACTGAAAGAGTTTGTAAATCATAGGATCATATAATTATATCTTTTCACTGACCTTTCTGAAGAATCTTAGTGGTGCTATGGGACTGATTTTCAAAAATTGTTCATTAAATTAAATGCCAATGAACAAATGTGTTAACATTCAGAAAGAGGCCATCAGTATTCCCAAAGAAAAACCTCTATGGTACAGAATATTCTAGGTTAATCTCTTGTGGTTAGAACATTTGGGTTAGTCAGTGAATAAAAGAAATAAGTCACGTTAGGGTAAGAGTAAATGGAGTGAGTGCTAAAAGAGATTAGTAGATGCTGGTAGGCTTGATACCACTGAAGAACCTATTGTATTATTTTTTCTAGGTCTCTACTTGCTATTACTGTGGCAAGTGGCACAACGAAAGGAGATCTTTGAAAAAATAAAGATGACTGTAGTGGTCCTGGGTCATGATTAATCACACACTGGAGTCAATACCAGAATTGGGGAAGTCCAGAGGATAAAAACCACAATCAGATCTAAATTCAGCATTTCACTCTGCCTGTTTGAACTGCATCCACTAGGACAATTTAATTTCTTATTTTGAGGAAAAAGGTTCTTGGAAGTGATTAAACTTAAATTAAACCAACAAAAATTTATTAAGTACCTGTTATATGCCAGGCATTGTGTTAGGCAGTGAGGATACAAACACAAAAATGAATTACTTCTTGGACTTCAAGGGAATCACAATCCTTTTGGGGAAACAAAATATACAGAGAAATGACTAAAATGTCATTTGTGAAGAAAAGCAAAAAAGGCTTTTTTTTGGAGTGAAAAAAAAAAGAGAAGAGAAGAAATAATGGCCCCAAAGGAAGTACTTTGTAGTTTTTTAAATGCCCAACAAAGAAGTTTGCATTTGATGCTAGAGGGAATAGGAAGACACTACAGTTCCCTAAGAAAGAGATGAAGATCACTACAAAAGCATTCCAAATAATACTTTGGTATATTGGAAAATTAGGAGAGTTGAGGCAGAGAGATCAATTAATGTAAAATTCTTGATATTGAGGGCCTGACTCAAGATAATGGTAGCATGAGCAAAGAGAAAGAGACAGAATTAAAAGATGTCACAGAGTTGCAACTGATAATATGTGGCAATAGATTGTATACTAGGGAACTAAAATGAGTAAAGAAAAAAATTACATTAAGGTAGAAATCTATGAGAGTGGACAGAGGCGGATTTCCTCAACAGAAATAGGAATATTTACAAAAGACGGTGTTCAGGAAAATGAGCTCTGTTTTGGCAATGATGACAAAGAAATGCCTTCAGTACCTCTAGTTCAAAGACTTTAATGATCAAGTAGTGATGTAAGATTGTAACTCAAGAGAGAGATGAGGTATATATACATCTATATTTTATATAAGAAATCTGCAAAGTAGTTAACAATTAAACCCATGGAAGCGATAACTTCATCAGGAATCAGGATAAAGAAAGGCTCAGGACAGAATCCTGTACTACACCCATAATTGGGGGATGAAATTTAGATGATGAACCAAAAAAAAGAGGTCAAGGGATGGTCAGATGGGTAGAAAAAGCACTAAAAAAAAAAGCACTGTCATAAAAATCTAGAGTGTAGATTGTCCATATGAAGGAAGAGGGGTCAACATTTGAAATATTTCAGAAAAATTAAGAAGGAAGAGGTTTGAGAACGTATTTTTGGAAATGGTTAATGTGAAATTTCTTTTGATTATGCATGTGTTTTTAAAAATATTTTATCATTTTTTTCTTCCATGGGTTGAAGGGTGATGAGAGGGAAAGAAAATAAGTGCTTATTAATTTAAAAATATGTTAATATAGAGGAAAAGGTCATTGGATCTGACAATTAAGAAATAATTGGCATCATTAAAGAGAGCTGTTTTAAGTTGAATATGAGGTTAGAAGCAAGGGTGAAAAGAGAATGAGAGAAGTAGATTTAGAAATAATGAGGAGAAATATAGGATAATAGCTTGTGGTGAAGAGATGCTTTTGTAAAGAGAGGGAAATATCTATAGAAAAGAGGGAAGGGATCAGTATATAGGGAAATAGAGAAGAGGAATGATTGTTGTGTGCATAAATGTGCATACACACACACAGAAATGTCACTTTACCCCTCTGATCTTCATCTTTAAAATGAAGTGAGGAGACCTGAAGGTAGGTAACTTATAACTTTAAGTCTATGATTCTATGATGTTAGTATATTCTTTTGTATACTAAGCTGAAATCTATCTCCATGTTAGCTTCTGTCTATTTGTCCTTGCCTTCTGGGTCTAAGTAAAATAGGTCAGTTCAGAACTTCCCTAATTCTTCCAGAGCCAATGGATAGAGGCCTGGATCTGGAGTCATGAAGAATTAAATTCAAATCCAGACTTAGACACTTAACCAGATGTGTGACTCTGGGCAAGGCACTTAAACTCTATCTGGTTCAATTTCCTCATTTGTAAAATGAGGATGATAACAGCACCTACACCCGAAGGTTTTTCTGAGTTTAAAATTAAATGTAAAGTGATTTGCAAACTTCTAAGATAAATCCTACCTGTAATGTTCCTTTACTTTTACATGGTAAAATGAAAAAAAAAACATGTAGGATTTTAAGTCAGATAATCTAGTTTCCTCCAAAGGGATCAGATCTCTTTGGTCCATGCTAGTTCCAAGTCTAAGATCCTATGATCTTGATTAAAATATATTTAACTCTAACCCCTGTCCAGGCTTCTTACTCACTCCCATATATTCTATGATCAAATAATAATGATCTTCTTGTCCTTTAGACAAGATATTACAGTCCAAAGAAGTTTAGTACCTTAAATACCATAAGATTACAATATATGTTCTATAAGGCTTAAGCCCAATGAACAATGTAATATGAGTAAAAACTCAATGTATTTTTATTTCCATGTATATTCCTGAACTTATTCATTAAATTATCTCCTTTATAAAGAAAGTTTAACTCTTACTGCTGCATAAAATCAAATGCCAGACAACAATTTGTCATTTTTGTTTTTTAGCACAGGAAACCACATATATAATAATAATAATAAATAGTAAGAAATTGGGAAATGTAAGAAATGTAATACTAGAACAAAAAAAAAAGCCTGTTACATTAGAATAATATAAATGAGATCAAGGATATCCAGGGAAATAATGAAAAAAAAACACATATGATGGGGGCCTTGCAGTCCCTGACCTTAAACTATATTACAAAGCAGCAGTCATCAAAACAATTTGGTACTGGCTAAGAAACAGAAAGGAAGATCAGTGGAATAGACTGGAGGAAAGCGACCTCAGCAAGACAGTATACGATAAACCCAAAGATCCCAGCTTTTGGGACAAAAATCCACTATTCGACAAAAACTGCTGGGAAAATTGGAAGACAGTGTGGGAGAGACTAGGAATAGATCAACACCTCACACCCTACACCAAGATAAATTCAAAATGGGTGAGTGACTTAAACATAAAGAAGGAAACCATACGTAAATTGGGTAAACACAGAATAGTATACATGTCAGACCTTTGGGAGGGGAAAGGCTTTAAAACCAAGCAAGACTTAGAAAGAATCACAAAATGTAAAATAAATAATTTTGACTACATCAAACTAAAAAGCTTTTGTACAAACAAAACCAATGTAACTAAAATCAGAAGGGAAACAACAAATTGGGAAAAAATCTTCATAGAAACCTCTGACAAAGGTTTAATTACTCATATTTATAAGGAGCTAAATCAATTGTACAAAAAATCAAGCCATTCTCCAATTGATAAATGGGCAAGGGACATGGATAGGCAGTTCTCAGATAAAGAAATCAAAACTATTAAAAGCACATGAAGAAGTGTTCTAAATCTCTTATAATCAGAGAGATGCAAATTAAAACAACTCTGAGGTATCACCTCACACCTAGCAGATTGGCTAACATAACAGCAAAGGAAAGTAATGAATGCTGGAGGGGATGTGGCAAAGTAGGGACATTAATTCATTGCTGGTGGAGCTGTGAACTGATCCAACCATTCTGGAGGGCAATTTGGAACTATGCCCAAAGGGCGACAAAAGACTGTCTGCCCTTTGATCCAGCCATAGCACTGCTGGGTCTGTACCCCAAAGAGATAATGGACACAAAGACTTGTACAAAAATATTCATAGCTGCGCTCTTTGTGGTGGCCAAAAACTGGAAAACAAGGGGATGCCCATCAATTGGGGAATGGCTGAACAAACTGTGGTATATGTTGGTGATGGAGTACTATTGTGCTAAAAGGAATAATAAAGTGGAGGAATTCCATGGAGACTGGAACGACCTCCAGGAAGTGATGCAGAGCAAGAGGAGCAGAACCAGGAGAACATTGTACACAGAGACTAATACACTGTGGTATAATCGAACGTAATGGACATCTCCATTAATGGCGGTGTAATGTCCCTGAACAATTTGCATGGATCCAGGAGAAAAAAACACCATTCATAAGCAAAGGATAAATTATGGGAGTGGAAACACCGAGGAAAAGCAACTGCCAGAATACAGCGGTTGAGGGGACATGACAGAGGAGAGACTCTAAATGAACACTCCAATGCAAATATTATCAACAAAGCAATGGGTTCAAATCAAGAAATCATGTAATGCCCAGTGGATTTACGCGTCGGCTATGGGGGGGGTGTGGGGGGAGGAAAAGAAAATGATCTATGTCTTTAACGAATAATGCTTGGAAATGATCAAATAAAATATATTTTAAAAAAGAATAATATAAATGTTTAAGTAGATATATAAGGCATGTATTATAATGAAAAATAATGAGAAAGAGTTTATCTCTGAAATCCAAGAACATATGCTAAAAGATGTCAATTTTTTCCTTATTTTGGGGTGTTTTTCTTAAGGCTGAAAGGCTTTGACCATTATTAAGGAAGGTGGTTACTAAGCTAGAAAATTGCCCTCTGAACCAAGTTTCCAATTCTCTTCATATAGTACAAAGCATGCTGTAGGTATCCAATAAAAACTCCTCTACTAGACTTATTCATTAGAACTTTCAGTAGTAAATTAAAGTAATGTGATTAATGGTAATGCCTGAGTTTCATAAACTTTTAGAATATTTCCATAACAATCAGAGCTGTTTTATCAGGTTGATATTATATTATTTGAACTGTATTAACAGAATATTAGTTTTTTTTTTCAATGTTCTCAAGCTGGTACATACTGGGTCTTTGTTTATATATATTAAAACTTGAGCATATATAGTAACTCTATGAAGTTAAAATAAATATTTGTGTATAAATTTGAAATATATTATTGGGTTTATAGCAGAGAACAAGAAGTCAGCATCTTTAATAAAAGGATAAATTTTGCCATGGTTTAAGCAAAGACTTGGTGGGACTCAGCAACTTCCAACTTTCTAGTTTTTATTTATAACACAATGCTGTCTTGTGTACATTTTATAAATTTGGGAATTTCTCAAAAAGTGTACCTTCTCTCCACTTAATTTTTTTGTTATCCCTAACACAATAAAATTCATGAAGTTTTTCTAGATCTCAAGTTTCTCTGACAGTTATTACAAAGCTTTCCATTCCACTCCATTCACATGGTCAAATGACCTTAAAACTCACCAGCTTCACTGATGACACTAGGTTTGGTCTTCATAGTCTGGCAAAATTGTACTCGGCAGTTTTCTATCCATTCAGCTTGTTTATCAGAAATCTTGGAAGGTGAGAGAAGCTTCCCAAAATCATTATCTAAGTAAGAAGTAAGACATCATGGTATTATTCTCTTGAGAAAAACTGGTGGAAACAAGCAATATAAACAACTACAAATCAGAGAAGGACAAGATATTAGGATTATAAAATACACTTCATGTTTAAGTATGACTATTTTGAAAATTAATGTATAAATTGCCATCTATAAATCTACTGAAAGTATTTGTAATTATTATTTTCTAAAATTAAAATGTTTTAACATAGAATCATATATTTATATCTAGAAGGGTTACTATGGAATATTTTGTCCAATTGGCTCATTTAAAAAAAAAAGGAAACTAAAGCATAGTGATGTGCCACTCTCTTACTTATCTTCTGTCTCTCTCTTCTTCCTATTGCTCTATCTCTCTTTTGTCTTTTGTGGCTAACCACTAGGAAAGGCCATTACAATAAGTGCTTCCACAACCTCTTTCATATTCTCTTTTTACCTTTGTACAATAGAGTTTCTGATCTCATTATCCATCCAAAATTATTCTCTTCAAAGTTAACAGTAATTTCCTAATTTTGTCAAATCCAATGGCCCTTTTTCAATGACCTTTCTACAATTTATTTCACTGAGTGAGATAATTGTGATTTTCAAAGTAAAATATTTGGTTTACATCCCCCCAATATCCTCAAGACAAAATCGCAGTCAATACCCATGTTTTATCTTCACTATTGAAAGGAATGTGGAGGGTAATTTGTTAGTTTTGGTGACTATTTATCTGAAAGTCTAGGTGGAAGGCTCAATGGCTAAGTAGATTGAGAGCCAGGCTCAGACAGGAGGTCCTAGGTTCAAATATGGCCTCAGATATTTTGTAGCTATGTGACGGGAAAGTCACTTAACCCCTATTGCCCAGCCCTTATTGCTCTTCTGCCTCTGAACAAAGATATAGTAGTGATTCTAAGACAAAAGGTAAGGGCTTAAAAAAAAAATAAATAAAAATCCCAGAGACAGGCCTGCATACCAAGGAACAAAGGGCCCCAATTCAAGGGCAATTGTCAGTTTGGCTACTTCTTATAGTCTTAGGATATTAGCAGATATCAGGAAGTAACTCCTTTTATATATTTTCACTGTTTGAATCTTAGAAACCTCCACATTCCGGATGTAAGTTACAACTCCAAATCTGGAGTGTAAAGGAGGGAGGGAGGAGGCAGAAAGGGAGTTTTGTGATTGGGGATCCTATATATTGATAGTCTTTACAATTGGTTAAGACCAAGTCTCATTCTTGAGAACAAAGCCAGGAATGGCTCCTTTCAGGAAAGGAATAAAACTGCTGCTTTTTACCCTTGATTTCTATCTCCAAGTTTTCTTTTGTAAGTGGGGAATTCTTTACTTTTTTTTTTTTTAATCCCACACAATACTATCAATCACTCTGTTCTCAATACTCTGTTTTCTCTAGGTTTGGGAGGGCATCACTCACTTTGTTGTTCTTCTATCTAATATCTTTCTCCCTATTCTTTTTCAATCTCCTTTTCTGGATTCTCATTCAGGTCTTATCCATTAACATTGAGAATCTCACAGGGCTCTATCTTCAGCCCTCTTCTCTTTTCCCTCTATACTACCTCATTTGCTGATCTCATCAGCTTGGTCCATGGATTGAATTTTCATCTCTATGTAATTCTCAAATTGACTTATCAAATCTTACCCTATCTATGGCCTTATAACCCATCAGCAAATGCCTTTCAGTACTTCAAATGGGATGTTCATTAGCCATTTTAAACACAGCATATCAAAAACTGAACTCATTATCTTTTAGCTTAAATCTTCCAAAACTTTTTAACTTCCCTGTTATTCTCAAGAGAATCATCCTCCTCCCAGCCACTTATTTTCCCAACCAGTGTCATCCTTGAATCCTTACTCTCTCTCATCCCCCATAACTAATCTGGTGCCAAAGCATGCAGGTTTCACTTTTGCAACATCTCTTGAGTATGCTAGCCCCCTTTCCCTCCTCTAAACTTCCAAGTCTTCTTACATCATATACTGCCTCCCAACGAACACATATTCTTTGATCCAAAGCCATTGGCTAATGCATCTCTCATATCTGGGCATTTTCTCTGGCAGTACCCATGCCTGAAAAGATCTCCTTCCTTATCTCCACCTACTGGTTTCTTTAAAATTCAAGATAAATTCCACTTTTTACAGTAAAACTCTCCAAATGGTTGCTAATTCTAATATCTTCTTTCTATTATTTCCTACTTATCCTATATAATTTATTTGTTTGTATGCTGTGGCTTAAACTATCTTTTAGCTTTCTGTACAAAGAGAAATGTGTCTATGATTGCAATCTTCAATTTATATAGCTTAAAAATGCTTCATTTATAAAAATGTAAGGCCTCTAATTCAGTTAGTTCCATACTACAAAAATGTGACATAATTTTTCCTTTCTTTGTCATATAATATTCCATGACAGGGCAGCTGGGTAGCTCAGTGGATTGAGAGTCAGGCCTAGAGACGGGAGGTCCTAGGTTCAAATCTGGCCTCAGACACTTCCCAGCTGTGTGACCCTGGGCAAGTCACTTGACCCCCATTGCCTAGCCCTTACCACTCTTCTGTCTTGGAGCCAATACACAGTATTGACTCCAAGACGGAAGGTAAGGGTTAAAAAAAAAATGAAATAATAATATTCCATGACACAGTTTCATGCATTCTGATATTTCATACTATTTTAAATACATATTAAATTTCTGTCCTAATGTAGTCACAAGCTGCTTCTTTTTTATGCTGGCAGTATTAACATCTTGGGTATTTTTTTTTGTATATTTTATTAAGGGCTTTAAAAATTACACAACTATAAGTAATATGGTATGCAATAAGCAAATCATACCTATATATGATGGGAAAGTACAGAATGAATTACCAAGAAGCTAAAACCTTCAACTAATACATATTTTCCAAATTAGTTGAATTTTGGTATAGATTAGAATCAATTTAGTATCATTTTATAATTTACACTCATTTAAAATTCACAGGGCTTGTAGAAGTGGGTAAGGATCAAAGAGTACAGCTCCTACCTCATAAGCTCTGCATTGAAAGCACTCTCAAAGGGTCAAGGACTTTGGTCGGGTAACCCCATTCATGATTACTGATGTGGGTAGGGTATGGCCTAGGTTCAGGGTCTTGAGTCAAGAATGAAGTAGGGAGGACCAAGTCTGAAGAACAGCTCGATCCCAGCTTGGCTTTCCCATTCAGGACTCTGAACACAATTATTAGGGTCCTAGTCTCATTCACAGAGGTGCTTAAAAATGCTTGACTGACATGAGACTTTCTTCCAATGTGAAAATTTCAAAATGAATATTTTGAGTTACTATTTGATAATCCACCAAAATTAACTTTAATGTATAAATTACTTCAGGACACAAGGTTATGTCAGAGATGTTCCAGAAAAGTGTTCTGGATTGTATAGAAGATTAGACCACAGGTCCTTCCAATTAAAAAAAATTATGTTCAAAGTATGAAATCACATTTAAATTACTAAAACATAAATGAGTAAAAAAGTATACTCTCTGCTTATATAACTTTCATAATCATTATGAGGATTAAATGTAAAAAATATTCTTGCATTCAGAGATTTGCTGATATTACTGTTTTATAATAGAATCATTCTAATTTTATTGACCCTGGCTGACATAACAAAAGCAGCCAAATCACAAACTATGATTAGATTCTGCCAGATATTCTTTTCTAGTGAAATAGATATTTCAGGCAGCCATGAGGTATTTATCTAGAAAGATTAGAAAATTATACTTTCTTTTAGGGAAAACCAGCTATCAAGATCATTCTCTAATAAATTCCTAAATGAATAATGAAAATCCAATGTGTCCAGTAAAATATAGTGCTTGTTAGGCTACACGAGTAAACAGTTCACAGAGCGCCTTCTCATTCCTGTTTTGTACTAATAATTTTCTTTCCAACATGCAGAAATTGTTGCTCAATAATTTATACTTTTATATGTCTGATCCTACAATAATATGGGGGTGGATAGTAGAAGAGATCTGGATCTATACTGGTGTGGGGAATATATAGTAAGAAAACTCCCTCTAACAGCAACTTGGAAAAATAAGGTGTTAGAGTTGCCTTGGGGGACTAAGAGGTTATTTACATACTCAGGTTCATTCAATTAGTATGTATAAGAAGTAGGATTTGAGTCTATGCCTTCTTGATTCTTTGGTTAGCTCTCTATCCAAGATTATATCATTCAAACTTCCAGTTATGGAAACTGTTACTCTTTATTCTAATTCTTACTGTCAAAATAATACTTACTCTTACTGTCAGGCAGTAAGAGAATCTGCCTTTATTTCCCCTACTAGATTGTAAGTTCTTTGAGGAAAAAAAGACTATGTCTGATTTCAATTTTCTACCTAGCCCTAAGGCCTAGCAGTGTTATGCACATATATTGGTATTCACAGGATTTAAAATTTTGTCTGAGAACTCCTTTTATTTTTATAGATAGATTGCAGTGCATTTCTAAATTTTTAGAGTTCGCTTAAGAGATTTGGAGAAAATAACTGTTATGAATATAATAAACAAGGAAGTATCAAAAATGAGTTTAGCTTTTTTATCTCCCAAGCAGCAAATTAATATTTAAGGAACTGAAATAAAGCATATAATTACCTATTTGTTTGAAGATAGTATACAAATAGTTTATGTTCTAAAGACAGCAAAGCAGAGAGGGAGAAAGACAAGATGAAAGGGATGGGAGTTAAAGAGACAGACATTTTACTCACTTCTTAGTGTAATGAGCAAAGAAGAGTTGAATAGAGGAACAAGTTGGAAAAGATTTAGATAGGGACAAGAACAGAAGGACAAGATAGGAAAGACAGGCAGATTACCAGACATTTCTTTTGAGGTTCAATCTTAACACATTTTCATTATTTTATGTATACTATTATGAATTCCTCAGAACATAAAACATCCATATTTAAAGAGCAAATATAAATGAAATGCACTATTCTTTACTTTGATGAACTATTTAATTACCAGGGATAATCAAAACTCATCTATAATAGAAATCAGTGAATATAAAAATTAAGAGTGATTTATTTTTTTATTTATTTATTTTTCTTTATTATTCTTTCTGACAAGACATAAGCAGTATGTTTTTCCTGATTGCTATTAAAAAAGAATTGCTTTAATTTAACAATATAAAATAAGAAAAAATTAACATAAAAAAGAAAATATATCCATTTTGAATTTTAAGGTATATGGCTAGAGATGCAGCTCCAAGTGAGCTGTTCCTTTGCTATAGCAGATGAATCCTAAGCTCTATAACATGAGTTTTAGTTAAAGAGTGCGTGCAATTGAAAGCCAACCGAATCTTAATGCCAGTTTTACGAATGGAATTAAAAAAAAACATAAGAATGGCAAAATGGCAGATTAGACAGAAAAGGAGAATGAAAATGGCCTATAGAACTATGTTGTCAAAATGATAAATTAATAATCATTAAATATTGTTTTTAAAGTACTTTATCCTATAGACTGTATTTTAAGAACAGAAAAAAAAAATAGGTCCTGCCTACATAGAATTCCAATGTCTAGTCCACTTCGAAGTGGATTTTTTTTTTTGTCAATATCACTTCAGGTAGCCTAAGTTTTATACAGATTATCAGACTGATTGTGAAATCAGTTTAATTTAGGAATCAAGTCTTTAATTTAGGAATTAAGGTACTTTTTCTAACTAGTATTTTTTGTCATTAGGCAAGATATAAACTTATATCACAATGTTGTTAGTTAAAAAAGCATAATGGAGATTAATAATATTAGAAAGATGTATGTTGAATTATCTGTTTACATATTATATATTAATAAAATAGGTATATTTCAAGATAAGATATCAACATTTCTAAAATGATGTGAACATAAATCATTAAAGTATAAGAAAGTTATCTATCATAGCTTTGGGAAGGAACAAAACAAGAATAAGAAAAGCAATTTAAGCAAATCTAGTATAGATTAAGAAAGTTTCTTGAAACTTCATTTATAATGGGTAACATAATAGAGCAATAATAAATTCATAATAGACCAAAAACTCTATCAGTTAACAATAAATAAAATATATTAATCATATAAAAGAGATAAATATGTACAAGTAACACAAAAGTGGTCATTGATATCTTGATTACTGGAATTTTTTAAATGAAAACAAAAGTAGACTGGCATAATAATAACAAAAT
Source organism: Monodelphis domestica (assembly GCF_027887165.1). NCBI lineage: Eukaryota > Metazoa > Chordata > Mammalia > Didelphimorphia > Didelphidae > Monodelphis > Monodelphis domestica. The sequence goes on from NC_077228.1 coordinate 391,110,502, forward strand.
TACAGATAGAATTGGTTTTATATGTGCATTGTGAAAATTGTCACGTTTAATAAGATATACCAACTTAACCTCTGAATTAAATTGCATAATTAAGAAAGCTTGCTGAAGATGAGAAGTTATTAACTTTCATTGTCTTTTTCCTTCATGGAAAAACAAACAAAAAGCCAATTACAGTATTATAATGCTTATTTATCTGATAAGGTATCATAAAAGAGTAATTATAAAAGTCTACAAATATAAAGTGCTATGTTATAAAATAGATAAACATTACCTTAATCAAAAATGGAAAATAACATTTTTCCCTAGAGAAAAAGTTTAGCTCTCTGTTTATCTTTTTTATTATTTTTAAAGTAATAGATCTAAGTAATTAATACTTGGTACACAACAAAGAGTTTGTACATCAATATATGTGATTATTTTATACACATATAGACATTTTCAAATATGATGTAGAACTTGAATTCATTCAGACCTGAAAATTAAGAAAAAAAATTTAAGTCAAGTTCTAGCCAGAATTTTCTTCCATTTTGTATAAAATCAATAAACTCCACATCTCGTTCAATTTACAGCACAAAGAGCATCATATATTGAAATAAGAAATGAATCCTTAGATATTTGTGTATTATATACATTCTGAACTCAGAGGATGCTCACTCTACTAATAAATATGAGATCTGAAGATGTACCTTATCAAAAACATTATATAATCAAACTAAATTAGTTGTAATACATCAATAACTTTCAAATATCCAAAAGACAAAAATGGGAGCTATTTCAAATGTTATTCATTAGATACCATTTTCCTATCCAATTCTTACATAATTCCTTTGCAAATATAGAGGCAGAAGTGGTAAAACTGAAAGATGAAGAATGATATATTACCACAGACTAAATTGGAAATAATCAGAAAACACAACAACAACAAAAAAGTTGAGCATTAGTTATTTTATTTTTTACCAGTATATCAAGAATTCAGAGTGATTATTAATTACTCATTTCTTTTAGTTTCAATAAAATTTTAAAAGAATATTTTTGTAAACCATAAAATTTCTACAATAAAGTAGCAATTACATAAGTAATAAAAGTAATAATTTATTTGAAAAGTACACTTTTTTAATGGTAACAATGACTAGTACAGAATTCTAAATTTTCTAGGCACAAGAGAGAAAGTTCTAGCCTACACACAAAGTAAAAAGTGCAATGAATAGGAGGATATTGTGCTGATGGAGAGAGAGAATATCATAGTGTAATGAGCAAAGAGGAATTGAATAGAGGGAAAAGACAGAGAAATCTGGCAGGTATCTAGATCTTTCTTTTGAGGTTGAATGTTTAATACACCTTCATTATTTTATGGAAACTATTATGAATTCCTCAGAACATCAAAAATGACTGTATTTAAACAGCAAATATAAGTGAATTGCACTATCTTGCTTTGACAAACTATTTCACTGCCTTGGGTGTTCAAAACTCATCTATATTATGAATCAGTGAATATAAAAAATAAAATTTTAAAGAAACCATTCTGTTAAAATATATTGAGTAATTATGATGAAGAAAGAAAAACAATACAGGTGAGTGAAAGTGGAAAGAACAAGAGAGAAGAAGAATAGAGATAGCTACAAAATATTCAAAGTTAGATGGGGAGGAAGCAGTCTTACTTATATATGCTCCATAACCTCATTTAAATCAGGCCTGATGAGCATTTGAAATTCAGAAGAAAATGAAGGACCTTAAGAGAAAAAAGGTATAGGAAAAGGAAGTAAATGCAGCAGTAAACTAATCTTGTCAAAAATACAAGAGAAGGTTTGGATGGTCTCATTATCTGTCAATTAGAACTTTAAGAATCTTATTTCTCAATATAACTATCAAAGAAATTACAAAAAAATCTCTAAAATTATTATATACACAATACTATGCAAAGATTCTTGAATTATCTAAAACAAAGTGTTAACCCAACACTGCCTATACACAAAATTGAATAGTGGAAACATGGCATAAGTTACTAATCCTTTTCCATTGAGTTTTTAGTTTTGGCCTATATCCAAGAATACTGATAACATTCTAATTATATTGAGTGATTTAAATGTTTTGTAAGTTATATATATTAAAATCTGATCATGCTAATTATTTGCTCAAATAAATTATTTTGCTCAAAATTCTTCATTAATTTTCCATTGTCTAGTGCCTTACAACATATTTAAAATCCTCCATAGCTTGGCTCTCTCTTTCTTCTCCAGTCCTATTCCATACACAGCTAATTCCAGACTACTTCCATTTACTCACTCAACATTCCAGCAAAATTAGACACTAGCCATTTATTCTCCACACCTGTAATGTGTTTCCTTCTCATATGTACCTTTTATAGTCCTGGTATTCCTTATGAGTCCAATTCAGGTTTCACAGTTCTCCTTGAAGATTTGCACATCTCTCCGTATGAAATGCTCTTTGGTCAGTCACTTTGGCAAGGAAGAACAGTCAAACCAGCATATGTATCAATGCTGGGGGGTGAATGCCAACTACACACCTATTTACAAACCTTTCAAGACAAGCTAAAGGAATTGCACAAACTTGGCTTAATTCTACTCAAGAGTACTACTGGACTATTCACTTCAAAGTATTAGCCCAAGAGATATGGTGTATATGTAAAAAACTTTAGCAGAAAAGCAATAACAGTCTCAAAATGGAATGGACCATATCAAGTAATATCTACAACCCTGTCAGTGATAAAAATCTTGGGAAAAGATCCTGGTATCATTTGTCAAAAGTAAAATCTCAAAATGTCATGACCAATCTAAAAATAACAAGCTCAGAAACAAACCAGGCCCCAAAACATAATGGAATAGATCAAAGTGATGCTGATAGTAACCTAGAAACTGATTTTAACTTAGAAACTGATAAAGAAGACTGAAAAAAAAAAGAAAATTAATACACTCTCTCTAACATTCAAATTCACAGACTCAAAATACTAATGCACTGAAGAAAAACTGGTACACACACACTGAAATGAAATCAAAATCTTACATACACACACGCACCCAACACGCTACAAACACACACACAAAAGTTCTGGTGCAGGAGAGGAGGTAAGAGGATCAGATTGTCCTACAGTCAAGATGTTAGAAAAAAGGGAAATTTGTGACCACCACAGATGAAAAAAATCAAAAAGATCACAAATTAAAGAGAAGAAACCCTCAACAATAAAAGAACTGCATGAGCTGACATGGACAGCTAAAACTTTATGTATGAACAATTAAGAAGAAATATGCAATGTGGGACCAGTCAACGTAAGATGGTATTGCCGTGTACACATAAACTTCACATTAGGGACATACTTGCAACATGTACACAACTTCAAGATTGAAAATTGACCACTCCAGACAACATGATGACATGGAACTCTTGCAACATGGAGTAAGCATGTACATGCACTCACTACATAACTAGAACATGAACACAGCACAAACTGATTTTTAGGGATCTTTATGTAAATAAGCAGAACTCAGGAAAAAATAACTGCAAAAGGCTATAAATAAAGTTCTTACTAGGGTTCAGAAAGATAGAAAGGACTTTCTGTCTGGCTGACATAAAAAGCAGAACTCTTGTATATACGTACACATATGTGTGTGTATATATATATATATATCATATGTAAATGTTGTACAGTAAAAATTACATGTACAATAAATTACTAACACTGATAGACTTGGGAAGAAAAGCACTAATATAACACAGGGTAGAATGTAGTAGATAATGAAAGAATAAGGAACAGAATAATTAAGGAATTAGGAAAGTTAAAACTCAGAGAGCTAGCAAGAGGGACAGAATAAGAATTAAGATAAAATGTAGAAAAGTAAGAAAACAAATGTTATATTAGCTAAGTAGAAGATAATCAGAAGACAAAATAATATTACGTTTTGTAAAGCTTATATTTTTCAAAATAGTAGCAGTTGCCAAGTTGGAATAAGTTGAATGTTACAAAATTGTTTCTGGGATAACGTTTGTCCAAATCTTTTTGCTCAAATGTTTCAAATCTGTGCACACCCCCGAATTTACCTATCCTAACCCAGTTTTCCATAAGCTTCCTTCTTAGATTAGTTACTTGAGACAGAATAGAAAATGGGTTTAGAAAGATAGATTTTTTTCCTTTGGGGGTGGGATAAGTACAATAGAGAGTCAAAATTAGAGTTAAGAATTTAAATATTAGGTTACTTATTTAATCCCGGTGCTTCTTTCACTAAGAATGCCCAAAGACGAGAAGTGGGATTTGTAAAGGATTGAGAAGAGACCCTAAATAAAATCTGTTTGATGGACAGCTAGCCTGGTGGCAGTTGAGATTCAACTGAGGATTCTGGGAGAGAAGTGTGAGCTGAGGGAAATTATGACCAGCACAGAACTTCCAGCCTTGGGGGAAAAAAACAACAACAACAACCAAAAAAAAACAAAAAAACAAAAGGGAGAGGAGCTTTTCCTGGGGTCAGAGGAAAAGAGAAACCCCAAGAAGGAGAAGGGCCTGACTTTCCTACTTGTTGGTGTACCAGCTTCATCTAGAAATCCTTCCACAACCCCTCCTTCACTTGACTACAACTACCCAAGACTCAGAAGGAGTTGGATTGGACTCTTTGACCAGAGCCAATCTGCCCTCTTCTTTTGGGTCTCTCTCTCACTCTCTTGCCTTTCCTTGAACTGATTTATTAAGATTTAGTAAGGTTACAGTAGTATAGAGATTATAAGAAGCAGTCATTTGGGAAGGGGACTGAGGACCAGAAGTCTGAAGCCTGAGCCCTTGAAATCCAACTGCTGTAGGAATAGTTTTGCAGGGAATTCTCTCCCACAATTTTTCTCCCTTATTCCTCAAAAATACCATACTCTTTCCCTTTCAATAAAACCTTTAGTATAAGTCAGATCTGGGTCTGTGCCTGCCTTCATAATAATGGAAAGGGTTAGACAAACTGAAGACAGAATTTCAAAGCTGAATCCTGTCCTTCATCATCTGTGGCTAACCTGACCTGGGTTGTAAGAACCCTCCACAAAAAAGGGTTTGCTTACAAAACCTTTGCTCAGTACTGATGGCAAGGAAGCGACATTTTTCCTTCCAGTTTGTGCCATTTCAGTGCTCAAGGAAACAACTAGTTAATTCATCCTTTGAGAAGAGAGTCAGAGAAGCAATTCCTATCTCTCTAAGGCTGCCTCAAGTCCTGGTGTCAGCTAATCTCGAGGAGGGAGAGATATTACTATCTTTTCCTAAACCTTTTTGCTTCATCTATATCCATTTCTTCTCATTTCCCTTCAACTTCTCACTGGAGTTATATCCTTCCAGTTGGGACAAAACCAAATCACCTCTCTCCATATAAAAGAGAAGAAAAGAGAGTGTCTCTTTTCTTCTCTTTTATAATACATAGCTAATCCCATACTACTTACATTTACTCACTCAACATTACAGCAAAATTAGATCACTGGCCATTCATTCTCTACACCTATGATGTGTTTCCTTCTCATATGTACCTTTTATAGTCCTGGTATTCCTTAGAAGTCCAACTCAGGTTTCACAGTTCACCTTGAAGCCTTCTCTGACCCTCAGCATTGGAAGTTAGACATGACTGAAAAACTGAAACTTCCTATATGCATATCAAATAACAAGCAAATGTTGGAGGGGGTATTTTGTGTGCACTTTCTTTCTTACAAATGAAGTATTTTACTAATAATTAAAGAAATTTTTATGAGCTTAATAACAACAGATTAAACAGAAAAGAGATGCATATGAAGCTGTATTTGGCTTCTTCATGAAAACTAAGGTTTAGACTATAGGTAGCAACAAAATTTCTAATTTACTTGCTATATTAGAAATAGAATTTTGTGAAAAAATGTGTCTTAATAGCTTAAGTGGAATATTTGGTTTATAAGCTGATGACTGAAAATAAAAAAAAAAAATAGAGAACCAGATGAAATTGCAGGATCCTCAGTTAAGAATGATACATACACAAGACTATTTTAACATTGATGCCACTTAGCTAATAATGACCAATTTAAGAAACGTCAACTGTAGCAAGGAGGTGAATTAATGAAATAAAGAACTGAAAAACGTCTAGAGGCACTGTCATTATATGAATACAAAAGAAGTTATATTTTTCCACAACAATGAAAAGATGTGCAATAATTATGTGACATACAACTCAATAAGTAGTGATTTGTGAATTTAACAAAAAAAATCTCAAATTATATTTAAAGCATGAAAAAGAAGTTTTAAAATAATGAAGTTTGGATCTTTGAATATTTCTAGCAGAATTTTTTTCTCAATTTATATTAGTTATTTAAATATGTTTAACCTGAAAGATGGTGGCCTAGGAGGAGCAGAATACCCTCTGAATACCCTTCCTTACCGATCACAAACTGAATGCTCCAAGGGAACTGAAAATCAAAACTAACAAGAAGATAGAGCCAAGGAACCCTCCTGCTTGACTCAATTCAAAAGGTATGATCCCCACAAAAGTCAGAATCCGAGGACTCTCGGGTTTAAGGGGACGGTAGAAGGAAGTTCCCAGGACCTTGCCCCCACCCACCTAGAGCGCTGAGCCTCCAGAGGCAGCGGGAAACTCTGGGCGGACAAAGGTCCTGATCTGGAGGGTGAACCTTTCAGGCAGGGCTCTGCCAAGCTCAGAGCGTCGAGCACAGATGGTGGGAAAGGAGCTGGAGAGGGAGCATAGAGCTGGCAGCCTGGCCAGAGGTGTGGAGATCCTCCATATTTGCTCCAGCCTTCCAGGAGGCTTTGGTCTCAGAGCACACCCAGCCCAACCCAGCTGAAATTAATTCCATCAAAACTCTTCAGAAGTCAGGGAAGCCCAGGCTCATTGACTGCTGGACTTTAATCCAATCAAAAGCCTCCTGGGGATAGGGAAACACAAACTCCAACTACACTCCTCCACAGACTGCACCGAGAGATCTTCTGTCAAAGCTCCAAAAGTGTAGACTGAGAGAAGACCTCAAAACCAAAAAAATGAGAAGAGCAAGAGCACAGACAAATACGGGGAGCAAAGAAGGGGTGAATATGAGCAAACAAGAGAAAAAGAAGAGAGAAATTACAATGCACAGCTTCTATACAGCAAATGGAACAGAGGAGGAGGGATCAGCAAACGATGAATCACATATACCAGCAAATTGGATACAGATTTTGGAAGAACTCAAAATGCAATTCAAAACCCAATTAAGAGAGGTTGAAGACAATTGGGGAAAGAACTTAAATATTAATATAAAGTCATCTGGAAATGGAGGAACTTGAACTAAATCGAGAAAATAGTATCTTGAAAGTCAAAATCAACCAGCTAGAAAATGAGGCAAAGGAGATGAAAGATGAGGTAAAGAGGATGAAAGATGACCTCCATAGGAAATCAGAACAGAAGGAGAAGGATGACCAAAAACCCAGGGATGAAATACAGTATTTAGGAACCAGAATACAAGAACTAGAATCAAGTGACCTCACAAGGCAGCAGGATATTATAAAACAAAACCAAAAGAATGAAAAAATTGAGGAAAATATGAAGAATCTCATTCACAAAACTGACAATTTAGAAAATCATTCAAGGGGAGACAATTTAAGAATCTTTGGTCTACCAGAAGACCATGACAAAAGAAAAATCCTGGACACAATACTACAGGAAATAATTCTAGAAAACTGCCTCGATATTCTAGAACAAGAGGAAAAAGTGGAGATTAAAAGAATCCACAGATCACTTCCTGTATTTAATCTCCAACTGACAACACCCAGGAATGTTATAGGCAATTTCAAGAACTATCAGACCAAAGAAAAGATACTACAAGCTACCAAGAAGAAGTCATTCAAATACAATGGAACCACAGTGAGGATAACACAGGATCTGGATGCATCCACACTGAAGGACTGAAAGGCATGGAATTTGATATTCTGGAAAGCAAGGGAGCTAGGTCTACAACCAAGAATCAACTACCCAGAAAAACTGGATATATTCCTACAGGGGAAAGTATGGTCATTAAACAAAATAGAAGAATTCCAAGAATTTGTAAAGAAAAGACCAGACCTGAAGAGAAAATTTGATGCCCAAGCACAGAACTCAAGAGAATCATCAAAAGGTAATTTAATAAAAAGGGAAAAAAGAAAAAAAAAACAAACAAACCCCCTTTATTTTAAAGAGAATCAGTAAGTTAAAATGTTATGTATCACTATAAGAAAAGAAGTCAATGGTAAGTCTTAAAAACTGTTATTATTACCTCAGAAGCTAGAAGAATTACACTTGGAGGGAACAGTGACAAACTGTATAGGATGAAAGGAAAAGGCATAAATAGTTATATAGATATATGCATGCATAAATACATATACATGTGTGTGTATATATATATATATATATATATATATATATATACACAGACAATTAGAGCTAAAAAAAGGTTAATACTAAAAGAAATGGGAAAAGAAACAAATGGGGGTAAATTTATATGTCACAAAGAAGCTCATGGTGGGAGGGGGGAGAAAATCAATACACTGAAAAGGTAAAGAAGTTGCAGATAGGAAATACTCAACTCTTATGTGCATTGAAATTGACCCAAAGAGGGAAGAATAATCCAATTCATTGGGGCAGAGAATAGATTTCCACCCTATAAGGGAGTAGAGTTAGTTGAGTGGATTAGAATCCAAAACCATACCATATGTTGTCTACAAGAAACACACATGAGGAAGGTAATATTCATAGGGTGAAAGTAATAGGATGGAGCCAAATCTAATGGGCATCAACTAATAAAACTAAGGCAGGAGTCTCAATCATGATATCTGACAAAGGCAAAGTAAAAATAGATCTAGTTAAAAGAGATACGGAAGGTAATTACTTTCTAATAAAAGGCAGTATAGACAGTGAGGAGAATATCCATATTCAACACGTATGCACCAAATGGCATAGAATCCAAATTTCTAAAGGAGAAACTAGAGGAGCTCAAGGATGAAATTGATAGAAAAACTATACTTGTGGGAGACCTGAACCGTCCTCTATCCAAACTATATAAATCAAACCAAAAAATAAATAAGAAAGAGGTAAGAGAAGTGAATGAAATCTTAGAAAAATTAGAGTTAGTACACATGTGGAGCAAAATAATAGGGGAAAAAAGGAATATACATTCTTTAAGCAGCACATGGTACATTCACAAAAATTGACCATGTATTAGGGCATAAAAATATTTCAAACAAGTTCAAAAGAGCAGAAATAATTAATGCAACCTTCTCAGATCACAATGCAATGAAAATAGTAAATTAATTAGTAAGGATACATGGAGAGGTAAATAAAAAATTAATTGGAAATTAAGCAATATGATTCTCCAAAACCAGTTAAAGAACAAATTGAAGAAAAATACCTTCATTGAAGATAATGACAATGATGAGACATACTTTTCAAAACCTATGTGATGCAGCCAAATAAGTAATCAGGGGGAAAATTATATCCTTGAATTCATATATTAATAATTTGATTAACAAATTAATAATAAAAACAATAAATAATAATAATTAGTAAGCCAATGACTAAATTAATTATATGAATTAATTAATAAATTAAGAAATCCATTAATTGAGCATGCAAATTTTTAAAAATAGAAAGTGAACAAATTAAAAATCCTTAGATGAAGACTAAATTAGAGATCCCAAAAATCAAAGGAGAAATTAATAAAATGGAAAGTCAAAGAACTATTGAGTTAATAAATAAGACTAAAAGCAGGTACTTTGAAAAAAACAAACAAAATAGACAATGTATTAGTCAGTCTAATTCAAACAAGGAAAGAAGAAAACCTAATTGACAATATCCAAGATGAAAAGGGAAACCTCACCTCTAATTAAGAGGAAATTAAGGCATTCGTTAAAAACTGCTATGCCCTATTATATGGCAACAAATATAGCAATCTAGGTGATATGGATGAATACTTACAAAAATATAAATTGCCTAGACTAACAGAGAAAGAAAGAAATTAACTAAACAACCTCATATCAGAAAAAAAAAAAAATTGAACAAGGCACCAAAGAACTCCATAAGAAAAAATCCCCAGGTACAGATGGATTCACAAATGAATTCTATCAAACATTCAAAGAACAACTAATCCCAATATTATATAAACTATTTGACAGAATAAGCAAAAGAGTTATGCCAAATTCATTTTACAACACAAAAATGGTAGTGATCCCAAAGCCAGGCAGGTCAAAAACTGAGAAAGAAAACAATAGACCAATCTCCTTAATGAATATAGATGCAAAAATATTAAATAGGATACTAGCAAAAAGACTCCAGTAAGTCATCACAAGGGTTATTCACCAGGTAGGATTCATACCAGGAATTCAAGGATGGTTTAATATTAGGAAAAACATCGACAAAATTGACCATATTAACTAGTAAACTGACAAAAATGATTATCTCAATAGATGCAGAAAAAGACTTTCATAAAATACAACAACCATTCCTATTGAAAACACTAGAAAGCATAGGAATAGAAGGGTCTTTCCTAAAAATAATAAACAGCATATATCTAAAACCATCAGCAACCATCAAATTCATTGGGGATAAACTAGAAGCCTTCTGAATAATATTAGGAGCGAAACAAGGATGCCCATTATCACCTCTATTACTTAACATTGTACTAGAAACACTAGCAGTAGCAATTAGAGAAAAAAAAGAAATTGAAGGTATTAAAATTGTCAGTGAGGAGACCAAGCTATCACTCTTTGTGGATGATATGAAGGTTTACTTAAAGAATCCTAAAGAATCAACCAAAAAGCTAGTGGAAACAATCAACAATTTTAGCAAAGTTGCAGGATACAAAATAAACCTGCATAAGTCATCATAATTTCTATATATCTCCAACCCATTTCAGCCCAAAGAATTAGAATGAGAAATTCCATTTAAAATCACCCTAGACAATATAAAATACTTAGGAATGTATCTTCGGAGACAAACACAGGAACTATATGAACACAACTACAAAACACTCTCCACACAAATGAAACTAGATCTAAACAATTGGAAAAGCATTGATTGCTCATGGGTGGGCCGAGCTAACATAATAAAAATGATAATCCTACCCAAATTAATTTACTTATTTAGTGCCACACCCATCGAACTACCAAAAACCTTTTTTACTGAATTAGAATAAAACATAAAAAAGTTCATTTGGAAGAACAAAAGATCAAGGATATCGAGGGAAATCGTGAAAAAAAAAACGCAAAGGAAGGAGGGCTTGCAGTACCAAATCTAAAACTACACTATAAAGCAGCAGTTATCAAAAATTTTGGTGCTCGTTAAGAGACAGAAAGGAGGATCAGTGGAATAGACATGGGGTAAATGACCTCAGCAAGACAGTCTATGATAAACCCAAAGATCCCAGTTTGGGGGACCAAAAGCCTCTATTTGATAAAAACTGCTGGGAAAATTGAAAGACAGTATGGGAGAGATTAAGTTTTGATCAACGTCTCACACCCTACACCAAGCAAGATAAACTTAGAATGAGTGAATGACCTGAATATAAAGAAGGAAACTGTAAATTAGGCGAACACAGAATAGTATACTTGTCAGATATTTGGGAATGGAAAGACTTTAAAACCAAGCAAGAAGAAAAAAAATCACAAAATGTAAAACCAATAATTTTGATTACATCAAATTAAAAAGTTTTTGTACAAACAAAACTAATGCATCCAAAATTAGAAGGGAAGCAACAAACTGGGAAACAATCTTTATTATAAAAACCTGTGATAAAGGTCTAATTACTCAGATTTATAAAGAGCTAAACCAATTGTACAAAAAATCAAGCCATTCACCAATTGATAAATGGGCAAGGAACATGAATAGGCAAATTTGTGGCAAAGTTGGGACATCAATTCATTGCTGGTGGAGTTGTGAATTGATCTATTCAGGAGGGCAATTTGGAACTATGCCCAAAGGGTGATAAAAGACTGTATGCCCTTTGATCCAGGCATAGCACTTCTGGATTTGTAGCCCAAAGAGATAATAAGGAAAAAGACATATACAAAAATATTCATAGCTGCTCTTTGTGGTGACAAAAAATTGGAAAATGAGGGGATGCCCTTCAATTGGGGAATGGCTGAACAAATTGTGGGATATGTTGGTGATGGAATACTATTGTGCTCAAAGGAATAATAAAGTGGAGGAATTCCATAGGGACTGAAACAACCTCCAGGAATTGATGCAGAGTGAGAGGAGCAGAACCAGGAAAACACTGTACACAGAGATTGATACACTGTGGTACAATCGAATTTAATGGACTTCTCCATTATTGGCAATTCAATGACCCTGAACAACTTGGAGGAACCTACGAGGAAAATCACTATCCACATCCAGAAGAAACATAGTGGGAGTAAAAACAAGGAATAAAAAAAACTGCTTGAATACATGAATCGAAGGGATATGGTTGGGGATGTAGACTCTAAATGAACATCCTAGTGTAAACAACAACATGGAAATAGGTTCTGATGAAGGACACAAGTAATACCCAATGAAATTGCCCGTTGGTTGCAGGAAGAGTGGGTGGAGGGGAGGGAGGGAAACAATGTGACTATTGTAACCAAGTTATAATGTTCTAAACTGACTAAATAAATTAATTCAAATGGGAAAATAAACAAACAAATAAATAAATGTTTATCCTATTATATTATCATGCCTTTGGTAATCTATAATTGCTCCTTTGAAGAACACAAAGGGCTCTGTTTTCTTTAACCTTAGGAAGCTATTATATATAGCTTCCTATAAGCTTCCCAGTTTAACAGATACTAGAAAAAAGTGACAAGACAGTTTTAGATCTAACTTGATAATCATATTTCTGCTGACAGTCATCTGCTTGCTTCTATTTAAACGTAAAGGCAATGCGCTTTGATTCAGCCATAGGACTGATGGCTTTGTACCCCAGAGATAATAGGGAAAAAAGATTTGTACAAGAATAATTATAGCTGTGCTCTTTGTGGTGGCAAAAAATTGGAAAATGAGAGGATGTTCTTTTATTGGGGAATGGCTGAACAAACTGTGGTACATGTTAGTGATTGAATACTATTGTGCTCAAAGGAATAATAAACTGGAGGAATTCCAGGTGAACTGGAATGACCTCCAGGAATTGACGCAGAGTGAAAGGAGCAGAACCAGGAGAACACCGTACACAGAGACTGATAAACTGTGGTACAATCG